>NC_135809.1:78448689-79048689 GCF_964213995.1 Mustelus asterias
CGGTAGATGAGTTGTTTGGAGGCTGATGCACTAACCCTAATCCCTCGATTTCGCCTCTGCGCATTCCCAGTGAGGTCTCTCAATGTGTTCGATGCATTCCTGAATTAACCTTCACCACTTTGGCCAGGTCGGGACTCCAATGAGCGGGGATGTTGACCTCTTCAGGAACGCTATGAGGACATTCCTAAAGCATTTCCACTGTTCTCCTGCGAGTCTCCTGCCATGACTGAGTTCCGAGTGGAGCAGTTGTTCGTGAGTCTGGTGTCAGGCGTATGAACTACATAGAAATCATAGAAATCATAGAAACCCTACAGTGCAGAAGGAGGCCATTCGGCCCATCGAGTCCACACCGATCACAATCCCACCCAGGCCCCACCCCCACATATTTTACCCACTAATCCCTCTAACCTACGCATCCCAGGACGCTAAGGGGCAATTTTTTTTTTTAACCTGGCCAATCAACCTAACCCGCACATCTTTGGACTGTGGGAGGAAACCGGAGCACCCGGAGGAAACCCACGCAGACACAAGGAGAATGTGCAAACTCCACACAGACAGTGACCCGAGTCAGGAATCGAACCCGGGACCCTGGAGCTGTGAAGCAGCAGTGCTAACCACTGTGCTACCGTGCCGCCCATGTCCCACCCAGCGGAGCTGGTGTTGAATGATTAGCGTCTCGAAACTGGGCAAGTTGTTTAGGGAAGGGTCGCTGCTATTGGACAGCCGTTCCCGTCACTGGATTTGGAGAATCTTGCGAATGCCTCGCTGATGGGGCATCTCCAGTGCTTTGAGGTGCCTGTTGTAGGTTGTCCAAATCTTCAAAGCCGAGAGGAACATGGGGATCACTGCTACCCAGCAAACCATAACCTTAGTCTGGGGTTTGACATCCTGGTCACTAATACTCTGTTCCACACTCGGCTGAAGGCTGAGCAGGCACATTGGAGGTGATGATGAATTTCATTCTCCACTTCTGCCTTCATTAAGAGGAGGCTCCCAAAATACAGAAAATGGTCTACATTCTTCAGGATCTTGGCATTGATCTTAATCGATGTGGGGAGGTGTTGCACTGTGGGAGCTGGTTGGAGAAGTATTTAATGAAAGGCCCATTTTCTCATATCCTTCAGAGGAGGAGTTGACAGTGACCTGGAGCTCAGTTTCTGAGTGAATGCACACACACCCACACAGCACCATCTGTATACTGCAGCTCAGTGACTAAAGTTGGAGTGATTTTGGTTTTGGACTGAAGTCACTGTAGGTTGTACAGTTCCCATCTGTTGTGCACAGCTATAGGTACTGTGCCGGAGGTGAGCTGTAATATGGAACGAGAAAGAGTTGGTGTGAGACTACCTTTTTTTAACCCACTCTTCACTGAGATAGGGCCTGTGGTTGTTCCATTGGTGAACATTGGTGACGAGCACGCAGATCCTGCACGGATCAGCTGGCGGGGGTATTCACAGATATCTTCAACTTCTCTCTACACCAATCTGAGGTCCCTATCTGGTTCAAGAAGATGACCATCATCGATGTACCAAAGAAAAGCCAGGCAGCATGCCTTAATGACTATCGTCCGTTGGCTTTAACATCCATCATAAGAAGTGCTTCGAAAGGTTAGTTATGGCATGAATCAATTCTGGCCTCCCAGATTGCCTAAATCCACTATAGTTCGCCTACCGCCCACAACAGGTCCACAGCTTTTACAGATGCACCATAGAAAGCATTCTTTCTGGTTGTATCACAGCTTGTATCACAGCTCCTGCTCTGCCCAAGACCGCAAGGAACTACAAAAGGTCGTGAATGTAGCCCAATTCATCACGCAAACCAGCCTCCCATCCATTGACTCTGTCTACACTTCCCACTGCCTCAGCAAGCAGCCAGCATAATTAAGGACCCCACTCACCCCGGACCTTCTCTCTTCCACCTTCTTCCTTCTGGAAAAAGATACAAAAGTCTGAGGTCACATACCAACCGACTCAAGAACAGCTTCTTCCCTGCTGCTGTCAGACGTTTGAATGGACTTACTTTGCATTAAGTTGATCTTTCTCTACACCCTAGCTATGACTGTAACAGTACATTCTGCACTCTCTCATTTCCTTCTCTATGAACGGTATGTTTTGTCTGTATAGCGCGCAAGAAATAATACTTTTCACTGCATGTTAATACATGTGACAATAATAAATCAAATCAAATCAAAATCAGCAGATGCCATCTCCCTGGCCCTACACTCAACCCTGGAACACCTAGATAACAAGGACACCTATGTCAGACTATTTATTGACCACAGCTCAGCCATCAACACCATTATTCCTACAAAACTCATCTCCAAACTCTGTGGTCTGGGGCTTGGCTCCTCCCCCTGCAACTGGATCTTGGACTTCCTAACCCACAGACCGTAATCAATAAGGACAGGCAACAACACCTCCTCCACGATCATCCTCAACACCGGTGCCCCAGAAGGCTGTGTCCTCAGCCCCTTGCTATACTCCTTATACACCTATGACTGCGTGGCCAAATTCCCCTCCAACTCGATTTTCAGGTTTGCTGATGATACCACCACAGTGGGTGGGATCTCAAACAATGATGAGACAGAGTACAGGAAAGAGATAGAGAATCTGGTGAACTGGTACGACAATAGTAATCTCTCCCTCAATGTCAACAAAATGAAGAAGGTCGTTATCGACTTCAGGAAGCGTAGTGGTGGACATGTCCCTGTCTACATCAATGGGGATGAAGTAGAAATGGTCGAGAGCTTCAAATTTTTAGGTTCCAGATCACCAACAACCTGTCTTGGTCCCTTCATGCCAACGCTTTAGTTAAGAAAGCCCATCAACGCCTCTATTTTCTCAGGAGACTAAGGAAATTTGGCATGTCCACTATGACTCTCATCAACTTTTGCAGATGCACCCTAGAAAGCTTTCTTTCTGGTTGTATCACAGCTTGGTATGGCTCCTGCTCTGTCCAAGACCACAATAAACTACAAAGGGTCGTGAATGTAGCTCAATCAATCACTCAAACTAGCCTCCCATCCATTGACTCTGTCTCCATGTCCCGCTGCATTGGAAAAGCAGCCAGCGTAATTAAGGATGTCATGCACCCCAGACATACTCTCTTCCACCTTCTTCCGTCGGGAAAAAGATACAAAAGTCTGAGGATACGTACCAACCGACTCAAGAACAGCTTTTTCACTGCTGTCATCAAACTTTTGAATGGACCTACCTTACATTAAGTTGATTTTTCTCTACACCCTGGCTTTGACTGTAACACTACATTCTGCACTCTCTCCTTTCCTCCTCTATGAATGGTATGCTTTGTCTGTATAGCGCGCAAGAAACAATACTTTTCACTATATATCAATACATGTGACAATAATAAATCAAATCAAAATCAAATCATCAATCATGGCTTACATGTCACACTAATGGGGGAGATTACAGAGGAGGAGGCCATGGTGGGATTTGAAAAACAAGGATGAGAATTGTAAAATTTTACCGAGAAGCCAGTGTAGGTCAGCAAGCACACAAGGATTGCGGTGATTCATGGAGTAGGCCCAAACCCAACCATCGGACAATTGGAAAGAGAATAAATGCAGCCTTGTCAGTGCCCCCAGAATTCTGAGAACGAATAAACTAATGATAGTTTTCGGGGTTTATCTGATTCATCTGCCTTCTTTCTACAGGAGTGAGTCAGAGTCATTATCCCTAACCATTCTGAGAGACTAGAAACTCCACATAGTTACACAGTGAGTAACCATCACTCTGTTGAATGAACAGAAACCATTAGCATCCACTAGATCGGAATAAGCCGATTATACCTCAGGTAAATGTCCTATTCAAAGAATGACGTCTTCAACAATTCAGTTTGATCATCATACCAGGGGCCTGAATCCACAAACTCTGCCTTCAAAATGACAGCACTGATAAGCCATCCGACCTGATGTTGAACTGGGGTGTTCTACAATGTTGGGCACCACAGGAGCAGATTGAACATAGAACATAGAACATAGAACATTACAGCGCAGAACAGGCCCTTCGGCCCACGATGTTGCACCGACCAGTTAAAAAAAAAAACTGTGACCCTCCAACCTAAACCAATTTCTTTTCGTCCATGAACCTATCTACGGATCTCTTAAACGCCCCCAAACTAGGCGCATTTACAACTGATGCTGGCAGGGCATTCCAATCCCTCACCACCCTCTGGGTAAAGAACCTACCCCTGACATCGGTTCTATAACTACCCCCCCTCAATTTAAAGCCATGCCCCCTCGTGCTGGATTTCTCCATCAGAGGAAAAAGGCTATCACTATCCACCCTATCTAAACCTCTAATCATCTTATATGTTTCAATAAGATCCCCTCTTAGCCGCCGCCTTTCCAGCGAAAACAATCCCAAATCCCTCAGCCTCTCCTCATAGGATTTCCCCTCCATACCAGGCAACATCCTGGTAAACCTCCTCTGCACCCTCTCCAAAGCCTCCACATCCTTCCTGTAATGTGGGGACCAGAACTGCACACAGTACTCCAAGTGCGGCCGCACCAGAGTTGTGTACAGTTGCAACATAACGCTACGACTCCTAAATTCAATCCCCCTACCAATAAACGCCAAGACACCATATGCCTTCTTAACAACCTTATCTACTTGATTCCCAACTTTCAGGGATCTATGCACACATACACCTAGATCCCTCTGCTCCTCCACACTATTCAAAGTCCTCCCGTTAGCCCTATACTCAACACATCTGTTATTCCTACCAAAGTGAATTACCTCACACTTCTCCGCATTAAACTCCATCCGCCACCTCTCGGCCCAACTTTGCAACCTGTCTAAGTCTTCCTGCAAACTACGACACCCTTCCTCACTGTCTACCACACCACCGGCTTTGGTGTCATCAGCAAATTTGCTAATCCACCCAACTATACCCTCATCCAGATCATTAATAAATATTACAAACAGCAGTGGCCCCAAAACAGATCCCTGAGGTACACCACTTGTAACCGCACTCCATGATGAATATTTACTATCAACCACCACCCTCTGTTTCCTATCCGCTAGCCAATTCCTGATCCAATTTCCTAGATCACCCCCAATCCCATACATCTGCATTTTCTGTAGAAGCCTACCATGGTGAACCTTATCAAACGCCTTACTAAAATCCATATATACCACGTCCACTGCCTTGCCCCCATCCACCTCCTTGGTCACTTTCTCAAAAAACTCAATAAGGTTAGTAAGGCACGACCTACCTGCCACAAAACCATGCTGACTATCACCTATCAATTCATTACTCTCCAAATAACTATAAATCCTATCCCTTATAATTTTTTCCAACATCTTGCCGACAACAGAAGTGAGACTCACCGGTCTATAATTCCCGGGGAAGTCTCTGTTCCCCTTCTTAAACAATGGGACAACATTCGCTAACCTCCAATCTTCTGGTACTATACCAGAGGCCAACGACGACCTGAAGATCAGAGCCAGAGGCTCTGCAATCACTTCTCTTGCCTCCCAGAGAATCCTTGGATAAATCCCATCCGGACCAGGGGATTTATCTATTTTCAGACCCTCCAGAATATCCTGCACATCCTCCTTATCAACTGTAATACTGTCTATTCTACTCCCCTGCAACCCAGTGTCCTCCTCAGCTATATTCATGTCCCCTTGCGTGAACACCGAAGAGAAATATTGGTTCAATGCTTCACCAATCTCCTCCGGTTCCACACATAACTTCCCTCTGCCATCTATAACTGGCCCTAAACTTGCCCTAACCAACCTTCTGTTCTTGACATACCTATAGAACGCCTTAGGATTCTCTTTAACCCTATCCGCCAAAGTCTTCTCATGTCCCCTTTTAGCCCTTCTAAGCTCGCTCTTCAACTCCCTCTTAGCCAATCTAAAGCTTTCTAGTGCACTACCCGAGTGCTCACGTCTCATCCGAACATAAGCCTCCTTTTTCTTTTTAACCAACAAAGAAACTTTTTTGGTGCACCACGGTTCCCTAGCCCTACCAATTCCTCCTTGCCTGACAGGGACATACCTATCACAGACTCGCAGTAGCTGCTCCTTGAAAAAACTCCACATGTCGGACGTTCCCAGTCCCTGTAATCTCCTAGTCCAACCTATGTTTCCTAATTCTCTCCTAATAGCCTCATAATTACCCTTCCCCCAGCTAAAACCACTGGCCCGAGGTTCATGCCTATCCCTTTCCATCACTAAGGTGAACGTAACCGAATTGTGGTCACTATCACCAAAATGCACACCAACTTCCAAGTCTAGCACCTGGTCTGGCTCATTTCCCAGCACCAGATCCAATATAGCCTCACCTCTAGTTGGCCTGTCCACATACTGAGTCAAAAAACCTTCCTGCACGCTTTGAACAAAAACTGACCCCTCTAACGAGCTAGAGCTATAACAATTCCAGTCAATATTAGTCAAGTTAAAATCCCCCATAACAATTGCCCTATTACTTTCACTCCTAAGCAGGATTGACTCCGCAATCCTTTCCTCAACCTCTCTAGAACTTTTAGGAGGTCTATAAAAGACTCCCAACAGGGTGACCTCTCCTCTCCTATTTCTAATCTCCGCCCATACTACCTCAACAGATAAGTCCTCATCAAACCTCCTCTCTGACACTGTGATACAATCTCTGACCAATAATGCTACCCCTCCCCCTCTTCTACCTCCTTCCCTACTTCGACTAAAACATTTGAACCCCGGGACCTGCAGCATCCATTCCTGCCCCTGCTCTATCCATGTCTCTGAAATAGCCACAACATCGAAGTCCCAGGTACTGATCCACGCTGCAAGTTCACCCACTTTATTGCGAATACTCCTGGCATTGAAGTATACACATTTCAAACCCTATTGGGAAAGGGATAAGGCCCTGGAGTGTTTCTTTATCCAATAGGGAAAAGTTTGTTTCCAAACTTTCAATCTGAAACCAGTCTAGCCTGCTCCAAGCTGAGGTGTCAGCCCTGATTCAGTGAGAATATGCTCACCACTGAGTTAGAGGGTGGAATTTTGTGGCTTCGCTCGCCCCAAAACCGGAAAATTTCACCTGAGGTCAACGGACCTTTCCGTGGACCGCCCCTCGCCCCTTTCGCTTCCTGTGATGGGCGGGACGGTAAAATTCTAGCCAGAGAGTTGAATTCCACTCCAGACACATCAGCACAACACATCAGCGTGGGTTTCCTCCGGGTTCTCCGGTTTCCTCCCACAGTCCAAAGATGTGCGAGTTAGGTTGATTGGCCATGCTAAAAATTGCCCTTAGTGTCCTGAGTTGTGTAGGTTAGAGGGATTAGTGGGTAAATCTGTAGGGATATGGTGGTAGGGCCTGGGTGGGATTGTGGTCGGTGCAGACTCGATGGGCCGAATGGCCTTTTTCTGTACTGTAGGGTTTCTATGATTTCACAACATCTAGCCTGGCATTCCTGTGCAGTACTGAGGGACTGCAGCACTGTCAGAATGGTGCCATTTGGATGAAACATGTTCTTTCTGCCCTCTCAGATGAACATAAAAGATCTCACAGCACTATTTCAACAAAGAGCAAGGGGATTCTTCCAATGTCCTGAGCAGTATTTGATCATTAACACAATGCTGTTTGTGGGATCTTGCTGTGCACCACTGGCTGCCACTTTTCCCTATGATACAGAGTGACTACATTTCAAAATTAAAGTCCTGGGCTCATGTCATGCAATTTATGGATATATTTTTTCTCTTTCCAAAAACATTTTACGACACTTCACAGAGGGGAGGACACAAAAGATTAAGAAGTGCATTTCAAGAGATGCACGGCCTTAAAAGGCATCATATCAAAGCAGTCATTTTTTTCTTTTACTCCAGCCAGGACTGGATGAAATGTCCAGAGCAGTGACTGTTATTGAGATTCACTGATGGATGGATTGCAGCCTGGTGTGGGAATTGGTGTTTCTGAAGGAACAGGATGACCTGCCCTTCAGTCCGCACTCCATCATCCATCTATTGCCCTGCATAATAGAGTCATTCAAGAGCCATTTACTAATGATTAACTAGTTCATCCAGATCTCCTAAAATATGCTGCATTTTCCTTTACTTATTAAAGTATGAAACCATTTCTCTCTTCTTTTCATATTCTTGTGATGCAAATGTCACTGGCAAGGCCAGCATTTATTGCCCATTCCTAATTGCCCTTGAAAAGGTAAGCTACATTCTGGAACCACTGCAGTCCATGTGTTGTCGGTACACCGACAGTTTCATTACAAAGGGAGCACAAGGATTTAGGCTCAGTGACAGTGGAGGCAAGGTGATATAGTTCCAAGTCAGGATGTATGTGATTTGGAGGGGAACTTGCAGGTGGTGTTGGGCTATCGAATGAGCCTTGGTGAGTTGCTGCATTGCATCTTGAAAATGATACATGCTGTTGTACTGGTGGTGGAGGGAGTTGATGTTTAAGGTCGTGGATGGGGTGCCAATCAAATGGACTGTTTTGTCCTGGATGGTGTTGAGTGTTGTTAGAGCTGCACTCATTCAGGCAAATGGACGGTATTCCATCACTCCTGACTTGTAGGTGGTGGACAGGCTTTGGAGGTGAGTCAGGAGGTGAGTTACTCGTTGCAGAATCCCGAGTCTCTACGTAGTCTGGTCGCCACAGTATTTATGTGGTTGATCCAGTTCAATTTCTGGTCAATGGTAACCTGCAGGATGTTAATGGTGAGATTCAGTGAGAGTAATGTTGTTGAATATCAAAGGGAGATGGTTAGATTCTCTCTTATTGGAGATGGTCATTGTCTGGCATTTCTTTGGTGCGAATCTTATTTGACACTTATCAGCCCAAACCAGAATGTTGTTCCGGTCTTGCTGCATATGGACATGGACTGCTTCAGTATCTGAGGAGTCGCAAATGATGCTGAACATTGTGCAGTCATCAGCGAACATCCCCACTTCTGACCTTATAATGGAGGAAAGTTATTTGATGAAGGAGCTGAAGATGCTGGGGACTGGGACACTACCCTGAGGATGTCCTGAGACTAAGATGATTGACCTCCAACTATCACGACCATCTTTCATTGTGCTAGGTATGACTCCAACCAGTGGAAAGTTTCCCCCCCATCAATTCCTATTGATTTTAACTTTGCTCAGGTTCCTTGATGCCAAATGCATCAGGATCAAATGCTGCCTTGATATCAAGAACAGTCACTCTCACCTACCCCATTGAATTCAGTTGTTTCGTTCATGTTTGGTCCAAGGCTATGATGAAGTCTTGAGTTGATTGGCCCTGGCAGGACCCAAACTGAGTGTCAGTGAGCAGGTTATTGCTGCGGCAGGTGCTACTCAATAGCATTGTTCACGATATGCCCTAATGTCCTTTAGGGAAGGAAATCTGCCATCCTTACCTGGTCTGACCTACATGTGACTCCGGAGCCACAGCAATGTGGTTGACTTTCAACCGCCCTCAGGCAACTAGGGATGGGCAATGAATGCTGGCCAGCCAGCGATGCCCATGTCCCATGAAAGAATTTTAAAAATGTTCCATCACTTTACTAGTGATTGAGAGTACACTGATGAAGTGGTAATTATGATGTGGAGATGCTGGTGTTGGACTGGGGTAAACACAGTAAGGAGTCTAACAACACCAGGTTAAAGTCCAACAGATTTATTTGGTAGCAAATGCCACTAGCTTTCGGAGCGCTGCTCCTTCGTCAGGTGAGTGGGAGATCTGCTAACAAACAGTAAACAGGGCATATAAAGACACAAACTCAATTTACAGAATAATGAATAATGATTGGAATGTGAGTCTTTACAGCTAATCTAGTCTTAAAGGTACAGACAATGTGAGTGGAGAGAGCATTAAGCACAGGTTAAAGAGATGTGTATTGTCTTCAGACAGGACAGCCAGTGAGATTTTGCAAGTCCAGGCAAGTTGTGGGGGTTACAGATAGTGTGACATGAACCCAAGATCCCAGTTGAGGCCGTCCTCATGTGTGCGGAACCTGGCTATCAGTCTCTGCTCAGTGGCTCTGCGCTGTTGTGTGTCATGAAAGCCGCCTTGGAGAACGCTTACCCGAATATCAAGTGGTATTGCAAGTGGTAATTGGCCACACTAGATGTCTCTTTGAGTGCTTTCTTTAGCCAGCATAAAGTCAGTCGCTTATGGACTTGAGACCATGATAAAACCACCTCTATTATAACCATTAGGGAGATTTCTACTATACATGGTAAAATGAATGTTTCAGTAACCCTGTTCAGCAGATCTTGGTAAGCCTGTATCATTAAGTTTTTGCAGTGCCATTTTTCGGGAAATTGGAGCCATACAACATGAGTGATGAGGATTAGCCACAATATGCTGAGAGAGTGAGGTACTTCTTTCAGACTAACTATATAGGAGATAACCAGCAAATCCTAATGGCTGCCTATGGGGCTGCAATGTTCAGTATTATAAAAGTCTGATGTATCCGGCAACACCGATCCAAGACCTTTGATGATTAGTGGAAATGGTGGGAAATCATTACAATCCTAAACCATTCGTTATTTTGCAACGACACTGCTTCAATACAATTATTGGATTTGCAGAGGAACTAGTGACCAAATTCCTGACATGACTACGAAAATTGGCAGAGCATTGTGAGTATAGCCCAGCATTACCTGAAATGCTGAGAGATTGTTTAGTATATAGCATAAATGATCTAAAACCTAAAGTCGGCTTTTGACAAAGCCAAAACTAGATTTTTTAAAAACCCCATAGAACTAAACTTATCTCAAGAAATGCAGAAAAAGGAGCCCAGGAGCAGCAAGGACCCATAGATAACATCATTCTTAGGCTTGGGCAAGCCTTCTACCGCAGGCCCAGGTCCCCAGTTGAAAACGCTAATGCCCCCAGTCTTGAGGCTGGAAAACGAGCAGACAAGGGAACCAGGAAATCCTGGCACCAGGCGAGAGGGAGATCCACTGTTTAGGGAGTAGCCAGCACAACAGCACTGTGCATGCAGTCAGGGAACCTGACCCTTGCAAGGTTACCTTAACAAGCAGAGCGTGCATCGCCCAGATTGAAGGGTGAAGCTACCCAAAAACAGAATGTATCAGGTAAGTCAGGCTGAAGAGGAACTAGTACAATTAAATTATGTCACCACTTCAAAGGTGGCCCCAATACAGATCCAGCTCCAAGTGAATGGACACCCATTGAACATGGAGGTGGACACAGAGGCAGCAGTATCCATTGAAGGGGAGCGGGAATTTAGAAGATTATGATTGGGCATCTTATCACTCAAGTTGAGGGACACTGAGGCAAGATTGGCAACTTTTACAGGAGAACCATTACATATAAACGGGACCACTGTAATCCCTATCATACATGGGCAACAAACAGTCCAGCTCCCGTTGATAGTGCACAAGGACCAGAGGCCAGCCTTTTGAGAGGGACTGATTATAAAAAATCCACTTGGATTGATGGCAGCACATTTTTGAAATGGGTAATGGTAACTTATATGAGGTAATAGGAAAGTACCCAGCGGTCTTGGAAAAATAAAAGGGGCCAAGGCAAAATTTTAGGTTGACCCAGATGCTCAACCGAGTTTTTTAAAGGCAAGACCACCTCGATACGCTCTGAGAGCGAAAGTAGAGACCATACTGAAGTGATGAGAAGAGTTGGGTCTTATTCGATCCAATTTGCTGAGTGGGCCACACTGGTAGTTCCGGTGTGAAAACCAAACAACGCAATCTGCCTCTGTGGTGATTATAAAATGACAGTGAACAGTGCATCTTGTTTAGATAAATATCTGATGCTGCGAATAGAGGACCTCTGCACAAAATTACCTGGAGACCAGATCTTTACAAAGTTGGATATGAGTCATGCATACCTCCAGTTAGAATTAAAAGCATCATCAAAAAATATATATAATGGTAAACACACACAAGAGATTGTATGAATATACTCGTCTACTTTTTGGGGTATCATCGGCGTGCACTATTTTCCAAAGAGTAATGGAAGGCATACTGCAGGGCTACCTAGAGTGACAGTTTACTTAGATAATGTTTAATCACAGGAACCACTGCCAAGGAACACCACAAAAATTTAGAGGAAGTCTTCCAATGGTTTTCAGAAGCCAGGGTCAGACTAAAAAGAGAAAAATGCATTTTCCAAACAGCTGAAATAAAGTACCTCGGATACAGGGTTGGAATGATGGCCTAGACCCAGTTGAAAAAGGTAAGAGCCTAAAAGAGGCTCCAACACCAAGGAATATAACAGAATTAAAATCGTTTCTTGGCCTCGTGAATTATTATGGAAAGTTCATTCCAAACTTGACAACCTTACTGGCACCCCTACATACTTTATTGAAAAAACATTAGAAGTGGGCATGGCAAGAACCACAGGAAGATACTTTTGTGAGGGTCAAGTATTAATTACAGTCGGATAACGTATTGACCCACTTCAATCCAGAAAGGCCACTGGTTATAAAATGTGAGACCTTTCCCAATGGATTAGGTGCAGTACTGTCACACCGATGGAGCAGTGAGATGGAGCTTCCGATTGTGTACACCTCATGGACATTAGCCAATTTGGAAAGAAGATACACACAGATCGAAGAGGAGGATTTGGCAATGGTCTTCACAGTGAAGAAATTCCATCAATGTGTGTATGGTCAACATTTTAAAGTAAACATTAAAAAAGTTAAGGTTTATTTATTAGTCACAAGTAGGCCTACATTAACACTGCAATGAAGTTACTGTGTAAATCCCCTTTTACCTTCATAACAGAGCACAAACCTCTGTTGGGCCCTCTTTCTGAGCACAAAATGATTCCCCATAATAGCATCAGCCCGAACCCCATTAACCAGTAGGGAATTTAGAACATTTATGGAAACAAATGGAGTATTACATGTCCGCATGGCTCCATATCATCCATCGTCAAACGGATTAGCGGAGCGAGCAGTCCAAGTTTTCAAAAATGGAATGAAAAAATAGACCAGAGGATCTGTAGATACAATTGACACATTTTCTTTTCAATTCCAGGACGATGCCGCAAGTAACAACAGGATTAGCCCTGGCAGAGTTACTGATAGGCGCCTATAGATCAGGCCAAACCTCACCTTCTGAACTTAAGCGGAAGAATTGAAGAAAAGCAAGAAGCCCAAAAAAGGGGCCGTGATGGACTAAACGTTGATGGAGTTCTTTTGCCAGGAGATATGGTCCAAATGCAAAAATTTGGAGACAGCACCTTATGGATACCAGGAACAATGTTTTTCAAGGACAGGGCAAATGTCCTGTACTGTAAATATTGGGGACAAGATCCTAAGGAAACATCTAGACCACCTACGATGTCGGGTGCTGTTGACAGAAGCAGCCAACTCAGCGAGCAATGTTGGTGCTGTTGTACCTGTTAATTCTCAGATACTTTCGACCAGTTTGCTTACTACAAGGTTTTACCCCGGTGCCCTTATTTGCAAGATGGACAAACGACAAACACAAGTAAAAGGTTCAACAAGTTTATTAATAACAACACTTTTAACCTTTAAATTACCCACATAAAACAAGAGGATACCCCAGATTCAAGTATACTACCCGCAAAGATGGCTTGGTTAAACTGCAGGCTCGATTCTCTGAGTCCCTCTGGTCCGTCGTCACGAAGGTGAGTCTCGATGGCAGCTTCTTCCTTCCTTCCTTCTCTGGTCAGTCTTCCAAATGGTCACGGTCGTCTCCCCTGTCGAGTCTTCGCTCCTGTGTGTCTCCAACTGTGTCCCTTTATCCCCCAGCCTGCTTGCCTTTTCAGAAACTTCTCTGGCTTCCGGCCAGTGAAGCTCCAGGAGGGGTTCCAATACCCAGTAGGTTTCTTGATGTCTGCCTGACAGGACACAAGGGTCCGCCCCCAGGTGTCCCATCTCCATGCTGTTGCTCACATATAACTTGTTATCAGGTAAGGTATCTACAGGAACTCTTGGTGACAGAAAGTCTGGCCCGATCTGGGCTTCTAACAATAGGCCAGTGCATTTCAATGAGGTACAATGGTCTCCTGCTAAGTATCAGTAACGACCTTTGATGGGTGGTTGATGGGTCAGGCGCAGACACGTTTGTGTATTTGTACAATTGGCCTGCCTGAGGTTTGACTGTGTTTGATTTTAATATGCCCGATTCTTGAATTTAGGATATCCAATTTTATCAGCCTTAAAACTAGGCCCTGTTTATATCACTACAGTGCTTTATTGCACCAAGTGCACTGAGGAAGAACAAAGCAACTCAACCAATGGGAGGCTCAAAAACAGCCGATGAGATTTCTGACTCCAAAATGGAAACAGAAGCAGAGGAATCCCAGCCCAAAGTCGTCATTGAGGTAAAACCACCCCCAGTGATACTTCAACAATCACCCAGAAAGAGACACTCATCGATACACTATACCCCACCTGACTGGGCGGAGTATGAAATAGAGAGAAGGCCGTGGGCCAAAAGAGTGAGGGGGAACCTTCAGACTCAGAGGGAGAGGACTCTGATAACCCCCAGGACTTACATGGGGAATCACTGATTAACCTTCCTGTGGGCCTCATTGAATACAAGCTCCCTGGTGATTGGTAATTACATTACCAGGTGGAGCTCGTATACCCAGCCCTGAATAAAGCAGGCCCCTGAGTGGGTCCATTGTTGTATAGTCCCAGTTTGGACCCGTTTGTGTTCACCACAGGCTTGTGGCTTTACTTTACTTTATTTTGTGCAATGAAAGCACCGTTCCTTTGCCGCTGACTTCTCGGGGGCCTCTCCAGCACCTTCTTGCCTTTATAATTTTTCATCTCAACCCAAACTGCTTCTACATTGTGATTTCCTGAACGTAGATCATCCTTCTCTAATGTGCTAATACCATCATTAATTAACTTCCTGACCTTCCTAAATGTCACATACTCTTCAATATTCAGGTCCCAAATCTATGTCATCCTGTAGTATATCTCTGTAATGATTATCAGGTTGTACTTATTAATTTCTATTTGCACTAACAGTTCATTTGTTTTGTCTCGAATGCTACATGCATTAAGTTATGGCCCTTTATTATTTTTGTATTGTCTAGTCTTATCTACTGATTTGCTCTTAGATTTGTACTCTCGGCCTCTTCCTGTCACAGCCTGTTTATCATTTCCCATATTAGTACCTTTCTGTCTTGGTTTCCCATCCACTGTGGTTGACAGGGCTCTCAACTGTGTCCAACTCTGCTCCCATCCCCCCCCATCGCCGCCCCTCCATCCCAGAACTAGTGTCCTCCTTGTCCTCACTTTTCACCCCACCAGCCTCAGCATTCAAAGGATCATCCTCCGCTATTTCCACCAACTCCTAGCACGATGCCACTCCACACATCTTCCCGTCACTCCCCCTGTTAGCATTCTGCAGGGATTATTCCCTCCGGGACACCCTGGTACACTCCTCCATCACACCCAATACCTCACCCACCCCCCACAGTACCTTTCCATGCAATCGTAGAAGGTGCAACACCTTCCCCTTTACCTCCTCCCTGCTCACCAACGCAGGTCCTAAACATCCCTTTTAAGTGAAGCAGCACTTCACACGCACCTCCTTTATTATAGTCAATTGCATTTGCTGCTCTCAATGAAGTGTACTCCACATCAACTCCCACTCACCTAATGAAGGGGCAGTGCTCGAAAGCTTGTGGTTTGTGCTACCAAATAAACCTGTTGAACTTTAACCTGGTGTTGTGAGGCTTCTTACTGTCTTTATCTATCCCCTGCTCCTTTCTCTCTCTCTATCCCCTTCTCTCTCTCCAGCTCTTCAACCTCTCTCTCTATCCCGTCTCTCACTATAACCAATGTTTCTCTCCTTCTCTATCCCATCTCCCATCTCTCTTTCTATACTCACTCCCCCCACCCCAACTCCCCTCTCTATTCCTTATCTCTTTCTCTGTCTATCCGTGATCTATCTTCTCTCGATGCCTCATTCACTCTCTATCCCCTGTCCAACTCGATCCCATCCCCTCTTTCTCCTTTCCCTGCCCCTCTACCACCTGAGTCTCTCCCCTCTATCCTATCTCTCTTTATCTTATTTATTTTTCTATTCCCTATCCCTCCCTCTCTTTCTATCACCTTTCTCCTTATTGTTCTAGCCCGTCTCACTATCTCATCTTTCTCGCTCGCTCTCTCTATCCTCGTCCCTCTCAGACCGACCCTCTCTCTCTAACCCGCCCTTCTGTCTGACTCATTCTCAATCTATCCCATAACGTCCTTTTCTCCCAAGTCCCTCTCTCTATTCCCTGTCCCCCCTCTATCTGATTTCCCTCTCACTCTATTGCCTCTTTCACTGTCTCTCTCTCTCTCTATTCCCCCCCCCCCCCCTTGCTCTCTGACACTCTCTTTCTATCCCCTCTCTCTCTTTCACTCTATTCCCCCCCCCCCCCTCTCTCTATCCCCTGACCGGTCTCTTTATCCCATGGCCCCCCTCCCTCTCTATCCCCTGTCCCCCTCTCTCCACTGATATCCACCGAACGGCGAAGCTAAAACGCAGCCCGACAGCGACCCGGAACACCCGACCTCACGGCCCATATACCAACGCAGGAACTGCAAGCAAGGCAACAAATCCTTCATCCGCACACCGACCAGAGCGAAGAACCTCATTGGACACAACCAGACCTTTAACACTGCAAACCACTCTAACCATCTCCCAGGCTCGAAAAGAAGCAGACACTGCAGGAAGCGTGGAAAACGTGCAGGCCTGCACGTGAGAGTAAAACAATGGGGTCCCATGGCCCCCCTCCCCAGCTTACTCCTTGCAAATGTCCAGTCTCTGGAAAACAAGCTAGACGAACTTAGAGCCAGACTCACTTTCCAAAGAGAACTGAGGGACTGCTGTGTGCTCTGTTTCACAGAGACGTGGCTCACTCCTGCTTCACCGGACAGTGCCCTACAACCAGAGGGCTTCTCAATCCATCGAATGGACCGTACAGCAGCCTCAGGCAAGGCTAGGGAGGTGGGGTCTGCTTCCTAATCAACACCTCGTGGTGCCTAGATGCAGCAACACTGGCAACTTTCTGCTCCCCAGACCTAGAATACCTGACGCTAAAATGCTGCCCCTACTATCTTCCGCGGGGGTTCACCTCCGTCATCCTGATGGCAGTTTACATTCCACCCCATGCGGATGTGAAGATCTGAACGAAATATACAGCACTACGAATAGCCTGGAGATGAAACATCCCGAGACCTTGTTCATCAGGCCAAGTTCAAGAGTGTACCACCAAGTTACCACCAACACGTCTCCTGCTCCACCAGAGGCCCAAACATCCTAGACCACTGCTACACAAATATCAAACATGCCTACCACTCTATCGCTCGCGCTCCCAGCTTACAAGCAAAAGCTGAAGTGGGAGAATTCATTTAAGAAAGTTGTGTAATGTTGGTCTGAGGAATCGGATGATCTCCTACGGGGCTGCTTGGAGTCAGTGGACAAGTCAGTATTTAAAAACTCTGCAACCAGCCTGAATGAGTACGCCACTACAATAACTGACTTCATTAGTAAGTGTGTAGAAGACTGCATGCCAAAGAAGCAAATCCGTGTGTTTCCCAACTGGAAACCATGGATGAACAGGGATATCCACTGCTTTCTGAAGTCCATGTCTGAGGCATTCAAGTCAGGCGACACTGGCCTATACAAGAAAACCAGATACGATCTAAGCAGATCCATCAAAGATGCCAAATGACAGTACCGGACCAAGCTGGAGTCCCAATCTAGCCACACCGACCCCTGCCAACTACGGCAAGGTCTGCAAGATACAACAGACTACAAGGCATGCAAAATCACCGCCTCCAACGCACCCCTCCCTGATGAGCTCAATGCATTCTTCGCCCGTTTTGAGCAAGAGGTCAGCAAGAGCATTCCCTCCACCCTGGAAGCCCTGGATGAACCTGTATCTGGGGTCACCATTGTAGATGTCAGAGCAGCTCTCTTGAAGGTCAACCCACGGAAAGCGACTGCCCCGGATAGGGTATCCGGATGTGCACTCAGATCCTGTGTGGATCAGCTGGCGGGGGTATTCACAGACATCTTCAACCTCTCTTTACAACAATATGAGGTTCCTACCTGCATCAAGAAGACAACCATCATCCCGGTACCTAAGAAAAACCAAGCAGCGTGCCTTAATGACTATCGGCCGGTGGCTCTGACATCCATCATTATGAAGTGCTTCGAAAGGTTAGTCATGGCAAGAATCAATTACAGCCTCCCAGACTACCTGGATCCACTACAGTTTGCCTACCGCCGCAACAGGTCCACAGCAGACGCCATTTCCCTGGCCCTGCACTCAACCCTGGAACACTTAGATAACAAGAACACCTATGTCAGACTCCTATTTATTGACTACAGCTCAGCCTTCAACACTATTATTCCCACGAAACTCATCTCCAAACTCTGTGGCCTGGGCCTCGGCACCTCCCTCTGCGACTGGATTCTGAACTTCCTAACTCACAGACCACAATCAGTAAGGATAGGCAACAACACCTCCTCCACGATCATCCTCAACACCAGTGCCCCACAAGGCTGTGTTCTCAGCCCCCTGCTATACTCCTTATACACCTATGACTGTGTGGCCAAATACCCCTCCAATTCGATTTTCAAGTTTGCTGACGACACCAGCGTAGTGGGTCGGATCTCAAACAATGACGAGTACAGGAATGAGATAGAGAATCTGGTGAACTGGTGCGGCAACAATAATCTCTCCCTCAATGTCAACAAAACAAACGAGATTGTCAGCGACTTCAGGAAACGTAAATGAGAACATGCCCCTGTCTACATCGTGATGTGGAGATGCCGGCGTTGGACTGGGGTAAACACAGTAAGAAGTTTAACAACACCAGGTTAAAGTCCAACAGGTTTATTTGGTAGCAAAAGCCACACAAGCTTTCGGAGCTCTAAGCCCCTTCTTCAGGTGAGTGGGAATTCTGTTCACAAACAGAACTTATAAAGACACAGACTCAATTTACATGAATAATGGTTGGAATGCGAATACTTACAACTAATCAAGTCTTTAAGAAACAAAACAATGCGAGTGGAGAGAGCATCAAGACAGGCTAAAAAGATGTGTATTGTCTCCAGACAAGACAGCCAGTGAAACTCTGCAGGTCCACGCAACTGTGGGAGTTACAAATAGTGTGACATGAACCCAATATCCCGGTTGAGGCCGTCCTCGTGTGTGCGGAACTTGGCTATCAGTTTCTGCTCAGCGACTCTGCGCTGTCGTGTGTCGCGAAGGCCGCCTTGGAGAACGCTTACCCGAATATCAGAGGCCGAATGCCCGTGACCGCTGAAGTGCTCCCCAACAGGAAGAGAACAGTCTTGCCTGGTGATTGTCGAGCGGTGTTCATTCATCCGTTGTCACAGCGTCTGCATAGTTTCCCCAATGTACCATGCCTCGGGACATCCTTTCTTGCAGCGTTTCTTAGAGCTCCGAAAGCTTGTGTGGCTTTTGCTACCAAATAAACCTGTTGGACTTTAACCTGGTGTTGTTAAACTTCTTACCCTGTCTACATCAACAGGGACAAAGTAGAAAGGGTCGAGAGCTTCAAGTTTTTAAGTGTCCAGATCACCAACAACCTGTCCTGGTCCCCCCATGCCGACACTATTGTTAAGAACGCCACCAATGTCTCTACTTGTTCAGAAGACTAAGGAAATTTGGCATGTCAGCTACGACTCTCACCAACTTTTACAGATGCACCATAGAAAGCATTTTTTCTAGTTGTATTAGAGCTTGGTCTGGCTCCTGCTCTGCCCAAGACTGCAAGGAACTACAAAAGGTCGTGAATGTGGCCCAATCCATCACGCAAACCATCCTCCCATCCATTGACTCTGTCTACACTTCCCGCTGCCTCAGCAAAGCAGCAGCATAATTAAGGACCCCAAGCACCCCGGACATTCTCTCTTCCACCTTCTTCCTTCGGGGAAAAAAATACAAAAGTCTGAGGTCATGTACCAACCGACTCAAGGACAGCTTCTTCCCTGCTGCTGTCAGACTTTTGAATGGACTTACCTTGCATTAAGTTGACCTTTCTCTACATCCTAGCTATGACTATAATATTACATTCTGCACTCTCTCATTTCCTTCTCTATGATTGGCATGTTTTTTCTGTATAGCGTGAAAGAAACAATACTTTTCACAGTATGTTAATACACGTGACAATAATAAATCAAATCAAATCCCTGTCCCCCTCTCTCACTCTGTCCCTCTCTCACTATCCCCTATCACTCTCCTTCGCTCTCTATCCCCTGTCCCCCTCTCTCACTCTGTCCCTATCTGTCTATCCCCTATCAGTCTATCCCCTATCAGTCTCCCTCTCTCAATCTGTCCCTATCTATCCCCTATCACTCTCGCTATTGCCTTTCCCTCTCTCTCTATCCCATGTCACTCTCTGACCTGCTCTTTCTACCCCCTGTCCCTTTCTCTCTGTATTGCTCTCTGTATCCATTCCTCTCTCTCTCTATCCCATCTGTTTCTATCCCCTGCCCCCTCTCTCTAACCCCTAGGGAACCACAACAAGGAGGAGAAGGTATGGAACGAGGAGGGGGCACAGGAGATCAACCCCAAGGACTGAGGACAAACAAATAAGGGAGAACCACGATAGACAGCAGGAAAGCCAGCATGGTGAGAAGACAGACATGTAAGCCATTCATCTTTGGGCAGCACAGTGGCACAATGGTTAGTACTGCTGTCTCACAGGATCAGGGATGCAGGCTAGGGTTCTGGCTTGAATCTCTACCTGTGTGGAGTTTGCACGTTCTCCCCGTGCTTGCGTGGGTTTCCTCCGGGCGCTCCGGTATCCTCCCATCCTCCAAAGATTGCTAGTTAAGTGAATTGGCCATATTAAATTCCCCCTTGGTGTACCCTTCCACAGTAACTTCGTTACATTGCTAATGTAAGCCAACTGTGGACACTAATTAATTAATAAATAAACAGATAAATTGTCTATGAAGTAATTTTTGCACTGCCAACAAAAGACCTTTCCTCATACCAAACCCATAAACCATCCAAATAAACGGGAATGTCCCTACACCAACGTGCTCCGCCAGCTAGTGTCCCCACAACAATCCAATGCATACTACCCAAATCCACACCACGACATCTTGCCCACCACAACATAAAACACCCACAAAGAATAAAAAGTCACCCCACCCCACCAGCTCTGGGAGCCCCTTCACCTCACCCACCCTAACAGGCACACACACGGAGACGAAAGCACCAAGACAGGGGAGGACAACAAACCATCCTTCATCCAACAACCTACCCACCAACATCCCTATCAGGAAACCCCCAGGACCTTTTTTCCCACCTCTTGACCTCCCCCCCCCCAGTAGACCACCTGCTACCCCCTCAGTAGCCCATCCACTAACAAAACCTTTCCCCCACCAACCCCTCTCTGAAAAAACAGAATCCGACTCAGCAACAGACACAAAAACTCCCCAGACAAGAAACCCCTAAAAAAACAACTCTCCAACACACACACCACTTGGACATCCATCCCAGCCCCCGGAGACATGGAAACACCAACACTCCTCCTAACACACACCACCTCAACAACCACCTCCCCCCAACCACCTAAAATATGACAGAAGCAGATCATCACCCTGTTTCCTTTTGTCCTCTCCCTGCCCCCCCCATCCCATCCCTTCTCTTCACAGTGCTGTACTCGCCATACACCACCCCATACAAGAAAAAACTAACACGGATAATAATATATAAGAAAAAGGCCCAGGAGACAAGAAGACAACAAGCCACAAGATAAAGGCAAGGCATCACTGGGAGCAACAAGGGTTGGACATGAGCTGAAAGAAAAGTGGCAGAGCACGAAGAAAAGGGGAATGCACTCTCTCTGTCTGACCCCAAAAATCTCTCTCTATTCTATCTGTTTCTATCCCCCGCCCCCTCTCTCTAACCCCTGTCTCTCTGCCTCGCTCTCTATCCACTGACTCTTTCTCCCTCTCTATGCCCTGTCTCTTACTCTATCTATCCCCTGTCTCTTTCTCTCTCTCTATTTATTGTTCCTTTCTTTCTTTCCCCTCTCTATTCACATCCTTCTTTCTCTATCCTCCTCTCTCCCTCTATCTCTCTATCCCTGTCTCTTTATCTATCCCCTGCTCCTTTCTCTCTCTATCCTCCCTATCTCTATTTACTGTCCCTTTCTCTCTTTCCTCTCTATTCCCTGTCCTTCTCTCTATCCCCTCTCTCTCTAGCCATTACCTCTTTTTATCTACTGTCCCTTTCTCTCTCTCTCTATCCCCTGCCCCTCTCTCTCTAACTACTGCCCCTCTCTATCCCTTTCTCCCTCACTCTACTGTCCCTCTCTCTCTATCCCTTTCTCCCTCTCACTCTACTGTCCCTCTCTCTATCCCTTTCTCCCTCTACTGTCCCTCTCTCTCTATCCCTTTCTCCCTCTCACTCTACTGTCCCTCTCTCTCTATCCCTTTCTCCCTCTCACTCTACTATCCCTTTCTCCCTCTTCTGTCCCTTTCTCTCTATCCCTTTCTCCCTCTTCTGTCCCTTTCTCTCTCTCACTCTTCTGTCCCTTTCTCTCTATCTACTCTCCCCCGTCTCTCTCTCTCCCACACTCTGTTTCTGGGCTGAGCCGCGGTGCCTGTTGGTTTCTGGCACTGGGATCGAGCTGCCTGATGTTGGGATCCGGGATCCCAGCCGGAGTTCCTGGGAAAGTTTCTGCGGGAGCGACGCCGAGTGTGGGGAGCATGTGGCCGCTCTGCCTGCTGATCGCCGCCGTGGGTGAGTGTCCGGGCCCGGGATGAGAGTGTCCAGAGGGCCAGGGGAGGGGGCTGGTGTCCGGCCCGGGGGAGAGGGGGGGTGCCGGGGGTGTCCGCCCCGGGGGAGAGGGGGGCCCGGGAAGCTGTCACTTTACCATTCGGCTGCAGTGTGTTCAGCCTCCGCCCTCTGGCCTGGCCTTTCCCCGGGAGGGAGCAGTTGAGCTCGGGGAGAGCTGATCCAGCCGGGCCGCTGCTGCCTGGGCCCCGGCTCCCAACACAGCCAGAGCCGCCTGTCTGTCCCTGAGCAGCGGGTTACCCTCCCAGAGAGAGGGGACAGGACTGGAGGGTGAAGTGTGGCTGCAAGGTGTGGGTATAAAGTATGTAGTGGATGTATATTAAATGTCTGTAAAGTATGTGTGTTGCGATTGTATGAAGTCTTTGTATAAATAGTGTGTGTAGTCGATGTGTGTGTCTGTGTGGAGTGTGTGGGAATGTGTGACCTGCTTTTTGTTGAAAACTCCCTCCTCACTCTCACCTTTTTGCTCACCTGCAACTTCAGTATTTTCTCTCATCCATTAAGTTCAACCCCTCAAACACTTTACTTTTTGCTAGAGTAGCTACAAAGTGATGTTTGCTGGATTATATTTGTGGTTTGAGGAACAGGTGGTCAGTCTAATTCCCAAACAGTGAGGGAGTGCTGTTAATATACTATTTATTGGATGGAGTTGCATGGATGTGGACAGGAACACAGCCATTGGAATGTGTTGTACAGTCTGTTAACAATTCCGCAGCAATGAGTTACATTGAGAACAACATCTAGACAGGAGTGAGTGAGTTATCAGGACAGGTACATATAAATTGTTATTCATTACATAAACTGACACACGCAAGATAGGAAATGTGGTGGCCAATTTGCTCACAGCAAACATCGCATGTGCCAATAACAAATCAAATCAACATGCTGGAGGGATAATGACCAGATAGTCTGTTTTTTGTGATGCTGATTGAGGGATTAAATATTGACCTGGACAGCAGGGATAACTCCCTTGCTTTTCTTCAAAGCAGTGCCCTGGGATCCTTTATATGTGAGCAGAGCGGCCTTCGGTTTAACATTCCATCCGAAAAATGACACTTCCAATTATGCATTGGATTGTCAACCAAAACTTTGGCACTCAAGTCTCAGTGCAACTGGAACCCACAACCTTCAGAGGCAAGAATGTAACTAACTGAGCTACTATCATCTGTTAGAGTAACAGAATATATCAGATACAGATGAATGAGTCAAAACTATAGCAAGCAGATATTTAATGGCAAGTTACACAAAATATGTTCCCTAAAACCTTCTACTTTGATAAAGCTTTTGGTCACCTGTGCTAATATCTGAGTATGTGGTATGATGTGATTTTTTTTGTCTAATAATCTTCCTGTGAAGTGCTTTGGGGCGTTTCCCATGTCCAAAGATTCTATACAAATACACGCTGTTGTTGTACAGTTGCATAGAGAATACTACATGGACCTGGTATGATATCACAGTTTAGGAATGCACTGACCTGACCACACGACCAATGACACAGTTGTATGCATTATTTGACCAGGTTCACCAGTTGTTTAAGTGTGTAGTGCTCTACTTGTAAAATTGGCACATCATTTTAGGGGCTGGGATCTCAGCTTTCATTAAATTGATTTAATGAAACTAACAAAAGACCACATACACAGTGTGATTTTTCATTTTCTGATGATTTCAGATGTTGAGGATTATAATTACTGGTTTGAATATAGTTTGTGAAGGAACATTTCTGAATTAAGTTCACTCATCTTAGGTACGTGTTTCAGTTTTATTTCGGAAGTTCAGCATTCACATTTTTTTAGTTTCCTTCTAACTTAAACTTGAATAGGAGAAGTCAGAGTAATACTAGGTCACAAGACAAATCTCATGATCACTGAAAGTAGCCTGATCAGAACACTATGTTGGATTGCTCTTTGAGCCGTAACTATCGCACGAGTAAAGAATAACATGTAGAGGGAACTTTTACTGACCAGACCTACAAGAGAAATTAGAAATTAGGGATGGGGAAAGGGGGGAAATCAATCAGGTGGGCTCACGATCCCAAGATGGAGGTCAGAGGGCTGAGAGGGACATTCAGAGTCCTCATACCGAGGGGTGTGTGTGTTAATATATGTATCGGGCATGGGATCCAAGGGGCTGCTGCCCTGTGGATCCAGAACTGGCTTGCCCAAAGGAGGCAGAGAGTGGGTATAGATGGGTCTTTTTCTAAATGGAGGTCGGTCACCAGTGGTGTGCCCCAAGGATCTGTTCTGGGACCCTTGCTGTTTGTCATTTTCAGAAATGACCTGGATGAGGAAGTGGAGGGATGGGTTGGTAAGTTTGCCGACAACACAAAGGTTGATGGGGTTGTGGATAGTCTGGAGGGATGTCAGAAGTTACAGAGGGACATAGATAGGATGCAAGACTGGGCAGAGAAGTGGCAGATGGACTTCAACCCAGATAAATGCGTAGTTTTGGCAGGTCAAATGGGATGAAGGAGTACAATATAAAGGGAAAGACTCTTAGTACTGTAGAGGATCAGAAGGACCTTGGGGTCCGGGTCCATAGGACTCTAAAATCGGCCCCGCAGGTGGAGGAGGTGGTTAAGAAGGCGTATGGTGTGCTGGCCTTTATCAATCGAGGGATTGAGTTTAGGAGTCCGGGGATAATGATGCAGCTATATAAGACACTCGTCAGACCCCACTTGGAGTACTGTGCTCAGTTCTGGTCGCCTCATTACAGGAAGGATGTGGAAAAGATTGAAAGGGTGCAGAGGAGATTTACAAGGATGTTGCCTGGATTGAGTGGCATGCCTTATGAGGATAGGCTGAGGGAGCTCGGTCTTTTCTCCTTGGAGAGACGTAGGATGAGAGACCTAATAGAGGTATATAAGATGTTGAGAGGCATAGATCGGGTGGACTCTCAGAGGCTTTTTCCCAGGGTGGAAATGGCTGCTACGAGAGGACACAGGTTTAAGGTGCTGGGGTGTAGGTACAGGGGAAATGTTAGGGGGAAGTTTTTCACACAGAGGGTGGTGGGCGAGTGGAATCGGCTGCAGTCAGTGGTGGTGGAGGCAAACTCAATAGGGTCTTTTAAGAGACTCCTGGATGAGTACATGGGACTTAATAGGATGGAGGGTTATAGGTAGGCCTAAAAGGTAGGGATATGTTCGGCACAACTTGTGGGGCCGAAGGGCCTGTTTTGTGCTGTAGGTTTCTATGTTTCTATTGACTCTAATTGTAGACTCTAGGTAATTTTCTCCATTATATAGTGACTGGGCTATTTAATATACAGTAATATATAATGTATATGACTCTTAACTAGACACTGAGCTATTTTCTACATTATATAATGACTGGGTTATTTAATGCACAGTAGCATGTAGTGTATAATGACTCATTATGTATAGACATTGGTCATTTCTACATTATGTAGTGACTCAGTTATCTTATATTCTATATAGACACTGGGCGGGATTTTACAGCCGTGCTCCCCCAAAACCAGAAAATCCCACCTGACTTCAATGGACTTTTGTATGATCTGCCCTGAACCCACTACGATTTCTGTGGCGGGCGGGACGGGAGAATTCACCCCACTGGGTTATTTTACGTTTTGTACAGTGATTGGATATTTTATACTCTGTATGGTGACCAAGTTACTTTAAAATTACATAGTAGTTTATAGATTGCCTTATTTTCTGTATGGAGATTGAGCCTGTAAACTTGAGCTCAAGAAGCTGCTGACATTTCCTTGCTTGCATAAAATCCCGTTCACCATAACCCCTGTTCTTATGATTCTATAATTCCCTCCCTCATCTACTGTGGCTCTTGATTAACTAATAGCCATATAGCCAGAATGCCTGACACTCGCTTACCAAAACAAGAACTTTTTTTGAGAGCATGTGTCTAGGGTGCACTCCCATATGATGGGTGGGGCAGTCAAAGGAAGTGCCATGAGAATACTCTGATGGCTTGACTTAGGAGTTTTGATATCAATATTGAGTGCTGGGTGAAGGGTTGCCCATGTTCGCTGCACCTGACTTAACCAAATAAAGACCGGTGCAACCCCCTTTGAAAGCAAGTGCTTTTCAGAGGCAGAGAGGAGACGCAAGGAGAGGCAATCCTGAGCCAGTAACTTGTCCAAATGTTTATCCTCTGCTGCATCCTGGCCTGTTTACATCAGAACCTTCCAGTTGCAGATCAGCCTCAGCAGTCACTTATCTATCCTTTTTGTCCTATACTGAGGTCCGCTGCCATCATTCAGCCAATTCAAATTCTTTAACTTGCTATAGAGCTATCAAACCGGACAGCGAGGGGCAAGAAGGAGATTTTTAAAGCATTCTTCAGAAAGGCAGTCTCAGGCGGGGTGGGGTAGGTGGCCTTTACCTCACTGTGACCCCAGTGCGCAGATTGGAATGCCAGCTCTTGGATCCTGGGGCCATGGAGACTGTGGCCATGTAATGTTGGCTTATCTTTGGGGAGCTGGAGTATTTGAAATGCTAACTTGTAATACAAGTGGACCATGTTAATGTGATGCTTTCCGAATGGAACATCCGCTGACTGAGGGCCACAAAAGTGTAAAATGGAAAAAGACGAGACAAGGGAGTCGAGGGTTATGGGGGGCAAAGTGGAGTTGAAACACAACCAGATTGGCCATGATCTTGTTGAATGGCGGAGCAGGCTGGAGGGGCTGAATGGCTTACTCCTGCTTCTGAGTCCTATGTACCCACTGGAACCCTCCCAAACACTCGAGTTGAACAAGAACCAAACCCCAGTTTGTAAAATTCTCATTGCTGTTTTTAAATTCCACCATGGACTTGCCCCTCCGGATTTCTGTAATTTCCTTCAACCACACAAGTCTCCAAGATCTTTGCGGTTCTTTAATCATTCCACCATTGGCTGGGCCCTCAGCTGCATGGCCCTGAAATTCTCTTCCTAAACCTTTCCACCTTGTCTTCTTCCATATTACACCGTTTAGAGCATATCTCTCTGATCAAGCCTTTAGTCATCTCCCCTGTTAAGGACAGGGCAGTGAGGCAATCTGAACTCCATTATTTTTCTTGCTGGCTATTTGCAAGCAGAGTTGTTTTTATTTTTGGAATAGGCTGTGGCATGTTTCCCTAAACCCCCTATTTGTGATGTTAATTTGAAAGCGATTTGCAGCAAACTCTCTTTAGGGTTAAATCAGAAATATTGTTTATTCATACATTTAAACCCGAGGAATGGTCGCAAATTCAGACATACACACACACACACAAGCGCACAATAAGAAGATAGGAAAGAGGGGTTTTTACAACTGTGAATACTTACGAGAAAAAAAACACAGGTACTGGGTGAGATTTTCTGGCTTCCGACTGCGTGTTTCACGCGACAGGAGGTGGCGTGCCATTCGCTGGCACAGGGATCTTCTGGTCCCCCCGCTGTCAATGGGATTTCCCATTGAATCCACTCCATGATACCAGGAACCCATGGCAGGGGTGCGCCATTGACAGGACTGGAAAATCCAATCAGCTGAATGGCTGGGAAGTTCCAGCTGTGGATATCAGTTCATGTGATTGCCAGAATCCAGAAAGTCAGTGTCCAGTGAGAGTTCTTTCACTAAGGAGCTACAGTTCTGGCGGGCCTAGCTAGCCGAAGCAGGAATTCCAGAATTCCTTAAAAGTTGATGGTGACGCAGCGAGATGAGGTTGGTATACAGAGATTTCATCTGTTTCAACAGGCAATGGCAGGCCTTTTCTAGAGAAGCAAGCTTCGAAGAAGCAGAGACTTGCTATAGACCGTTGGTCAGCCTGGAGTTGTGCTGTGATGTTTGCAGGCTGGAGTTTAAACAGTAGACTGAGTTGTGAGTCTGGAAATGTAATATTGAAACTTTCCAAAGGCCAGAAGCTTAGATCATGTGATGTTGCCCATTTTAATGAATCACTTGCAGGCTGACGAGCAGTTTCTGTGCCTCTGGTCAAAATCCATTGTTCCCCTTAGGAGACAGTGGCCAATAGCACCTCTGCAAATATAATAAACGTTGATGGCACTCCCTTCGTTATAGGACCAGGATAGGGAGATGGATCATCTCCTGATTCCAGGTTTTGTTGATTGCAATGTGTCATTACCATGAGAGGTTTGAGATTCCACAAGGACGTGGATTGAGCTTTTGTTTCGTTGCTGCTGTTGTAAATTTCCAGAAACTGTAGCCAACTTGTGAATCAAGTGACCTGTAGCAGCCATTATTTTGGTTCAGCAATGTCCACTCTTTAAATGAGCAAAAAAATGGTTTGATTCAACCAGTTTCTGATTTCTTTCATGTCTTCGGGACCTGATGGCCCTAATACCTCATTATGTGGCTTGCTGTCAATTTTTGATTTATGTTGCTGCTGTGAAGCACCTTGGAACATTATATTATGTTAGATCTGCTAAATAAATAAAAGATATTCTTTTATACTTTGTATAGCGACTTGGTTGTTTTGCATTCTGTGTAGTGACTGAGGTAATTTAATACACAGTATATTGACCAGGCTGTTTTATATGCTGTATAATGATTTGATTATTTTGAATTCTGTATATTGACTGGACTTTTTTTTGCTAGACATTATCTAGTGGCTTGCTCATTTATTTCTCGCTGATGTGTTTAAATCTGCAGAGAGGTGTTGTTGGAGAAAATGGTGTGATCGATATGGCCTTCTGCTTAGAAAGGCATTCATGAATGTTTGAAAATTTCTTAAATGAAAGCATTTATGCAAGTTTATTTTTGAACACCCAGTGATACCTGTGAACAAGGTTTGAACTGTTTCTGTACCTAGTGGCATGTGAACCTTATTTCCCGACAACTTCGTTGTTTCTAGGAAATTTTGTGACAAGTAATGTACTCATGTGGATTGTTTTGAATTCGGTGGTAGTGTCACCGTGGTTTTCTCCCTGATGATTTCCACAACCCTCCCCTGCCAAATCTAAGCTTTTCAGAGGTTGAAATTACAGGCCAGTGAAGGGTTGTTAGGGTACATAGATGGGCAATGCAGCCATTTACCAGCCCAGTCCTGCCCCCCCGCCCCCATACACAACAGTACACCGCCAAAGGGGCACATACTTTCACTCACCATTCGCTGCCCATTCATCAGGTGAGTGGTCAGCCTGGAGTTGTGCTGTGGTGTTTGGTAGCAAACACCAAGGGGCAGTGCTCCAAAAGCTCGTGCTACCAAATAAACCTGTTGGACTTTAACGTGGTGTTGTGAGACTTCTTACTGTGTTCACCCCAGCCCAAAGCTGGCATCTCCACATCTTGGTCACCATGGGACATTCTAGACCCAAGGAACCATAACTGTTTATTATGGACAGTCAATCTGTTCAGACCTCAGTGAGACCTAAAAAGGCCCATGGGGAAGAAAGTGGAATGAACCAGATGAAAAGCCAAGCACCATAAAACAGTAGAAACAGATCAAAAAGAGAAGGGAAAAGGATTTAACTAGAAGGTCTTCACTGGAATTCTCTTAGCATACAAATTGTTATGAGGTTGCCTAGGTGAAAAAGGCCTCAACAAGACAATGGATGGAAGGAGAAAATGAAGGGAGGGAGGACTTCCACCAATTGGAAAGGTTGGTGAGGCATAGATTGTAAATGGCATATTAAGTTCAAAGTCATTAAGGTACCTGGGCAAATGGGAAAACAGCCACAATCTACAATAGAATATGGAATACTGAACATTTTCCTACAGACAGTGAAAAGAATGGAAAGAACAATATTTCAAAAGAGGAGATAAAAACTAGTGTAAAGTCTACTCCGGAATTAGCCTCTTGGGCGTAACTGATAAAGTATTTGTCAGTCTTGAGTAATCAAATTGCAAATAAAAAGATCATTAACTTCTTGGTGGAATGGGTTGAGCTATAACTGAGGGAAAGTATACCAATCTGTTTACCCTCAGGCAGCTATCTGAAAAATACCATGAAAACAACCAATATCTCATTGAGAGTGTTTTCAGACAAGTATTTGACAAGATCTGAAGAGACAGATTGTGAGCAATAATATGGAACTGTGAGCTGAATGTAAATAGGGTTGTAAGCCTGCGCGGTGTATGATTATTTTCTAAATGCTGGGTGAGCATATATGAGTTGTCTGGCTGGTTGAAGTAGTCATGATGTGGAGATGCCGGCGTTGGACTGGGGTAAACACAGTAAGAAGTTTAATAACACCAGGTTAAAGTCCAACAGGTTTATTTGGTAGCAAAAGCCACACAAGCTTTCGGAGCTGCAAGCCCCTTCTTCAGGTGAGTGGGAATTCTGTTCACAAACAGGGCATTATTCATGTAAATTGAGTTTGTGTCTTTATATGCTCTGTTTGTGAACAGAATTCCCACTCACCTGAAGAAGGGGCTTGCAGCTCCGAAAGCTTGTGTGGCTTTTGCTACCAAATAAACCTGTTGGACTTTAATCTGGTGTTATTAAACTTCTTACTGGTTGAAGTAGCGCAAGGCTGTTGCATTTCTCAAGTGTATCAAAGTAATGTTAGCTGCAATTGTAAGGAATCTGGATGCTGTGAATGGAGATGTTAAATGGTGTGAAATTTGCCAGTGACGCTGCTGTTATTGCTGGAAGTAGGAATGTCGCCAAAAGTCTGACCAACAAAATTTATAGAGGAAGCAAAACATTTGACCTGAACTTAAATACGGTCAAGATGACATTGCTTTTGTTTGACCAGAGGTTAGAATAAATGAAAAAGGAATGAACAATGAATTATTTTGATCTGGAATGTACTGCCTGATCACTGGGTGGAAGCAGATTCAATCGTAACTTTCAAAAGGGAATTGGCTAATTACTTGAAAAGGAGGAAATTACAGGGTTCTGGTTAAAGGGCAGGGATTGGGACTAATTTGATAACTCAGCCAAGAAACCAGCCTAGGTATGATGGGCTGAGTGGATTCCTGTGTAATACAATTCCATAAATAGAGCAAGTTCTCTGGTGAAATGTTCAGAGGTGGTGGTAATCATCCTGGCAGCTGCTGCTCATTGCTGGTTGAGGAGTTTTTTCTTTGCAAGTCAAACTTGACATACATGAACCTTCAGTGGCACTTGGCATGCAACATTGCCACATGGGAGAGGATGAGCAAAGATCACTTGTCCCATCCTTCCTATCTTCTAGGTAATTTTAGGATCATCAGGCATGTATGTAACATGAGGCAGAAATAAAATCTGGGCAGAGGAAAAACACTATTAGACGGAGTCAATGAAAGCTGTGCAAACAGAATGGCTGAAGGCAGGTGCTAAATATTGTTGTAACACCACCACATAGCGGGACCAAAATATAAACAAAACTCCTGAAAATATTGATCAAACACTCTTAAGGCTTGTTGTGTTATGATATACACTGCATATGGGTTAGAAGATGATATATACTATGTGAATTGGCATTTGTGATTGAGACTGTGTGGGTTGAGATGAGTGATGTACACTGTGTATACGTCAGTCCTGATATGCATGGTGTGTGGTTTGTGTTCTGTATTACACTGTATATGAATTGGGATGTGATATGCATTGTATTTGGGTTGGGGTGCAATATGTGCTGTACGTGAGTTGGGTTCTGATATACACTGTATAATAGTTGGATTGCATCATACACATTATAGGTTGGGTTCTGTTATGCACCATATATAGGTTGAATTCCGATACAAGCCGAAGAGGCTGGTTTTCTTTATATAGGGTTGAGTTATGATTTACACTTTGGCCAGAATTCTCCGAAACCACCCCGCGGTGTGTTTGTTGGTGTGTGGACGTGGAAAATCTGGTGAGGGACAAAAAGTTGGAAACAAGCCGGCGCAAAAGCACGTTGCAATTTTCCCAATGGCAGGTTAACGGTGGGTCGGTCTTCCCGCTGGTTCGTGTTGCGAATGTCATTTACATTCATGTTCATCTCATGAATGTTCATTAAAACAGCTGCTGCTGGTGTCCCATCAGGCCTTTCAGTTTAGTGTCATGTCAGCAGGAAATGACATCAGCGTCAAACCTGATTGGTAAAGGCTGACATGCGAAAGGCGGTCATCAGCTCGCCAGAGACTTTGAGATGAGTCCAACATGCAACGCCTACCTGCCATAGTGCTGCTCTGCTGTTGATACACCACTGTGCCAGATAGACCCATTCCTGCCCCCCATCTCTATGCCGAGCTGGTTTTCATGGAGAGCACTGTGCTGCTGGACCCATGGACCCTCCTGTGTCACCAATTAGAATCAGTCCTGCACCTGAGGTTGGGGAGTACAAGGATCTCCCTCCAAACCAAAAGAGAAAACGCTGGAAAATCTCAGCAGGTCTGGCAGCATCTGTAAGGAGAGAAAAGAACTGACGTTTTGAGTCCAGAAGACCCTTTGTCAAAGCTAAAAGACATAGAAAGTGGGAGATATTTATAACCGCCCCCCCCCCACTCTTTCCTTCCCCCTACTTCATCCCCCTTCCCTTACCTTTTCTCTCCCCACCCACTTCCTCTTTTCTATATTCTACCTCTGTCCCATCCCCCCCGCAATCCCCCAACATCTCCATCTGTCACAGCTTACAGCTTCTCTGCCTTTTATTCTCTCTGTGGACAGTTATTAGCAGACTTTTCCCCTGGTTTCTGTGGCTATGACTCATCTTTCATTCCCTCACCCTGCAGTATAAATATCTCCCACTTTCTATGCCTTTTAGCTTTGACAAAGGGTCTTCTGGACTCAAAACGTCAGCTCTTTTCTCTCCTTACAGATGCTGCCAAACCTGCTGAGATTTTCCAGCATTTTCTCTTTTGGCTTCAGATTCCAGCATCTGCAGTAATTTGCTTTTATTAAGGATCTCACTCCCCCTGGTGCCATGCACCAGTGTGTATCTGGACAGCACTGTGCTGCGGGATTCATGCAGCCACAACAACAAAGGTCTAAGGTTTGACCGTGGGTGGAGTGTGAGGTGAGGGAGGAGGATGGGGGTGGGCAGACGAAGATAAGGGGGGCAAATGTAGAATGAAGGGGGGTTGAGTTAAGGACAAGGGCTCATGATGGCAGACAGAGGGATAAGGAGGTGGATGAAGTAGATGAATGGAAGGCAGAGGGAAGACCGAGAGAAGGGAAACTGGACCCTGACATGGCTGCTTGAAATGCATGCAAACGAGGGACCTAGGGGCCATCATATGAATCATAGAATCCTACATTGCAGAAGGAGGCCATTTGGCCCATCGAGTCAGAACCGACCACAATCCCACCCAGGCCCTATCCCCATAAGCTCTGAAATTTATCCCAGCTAGTCCCACTGACACTAAGGGGCAATTTAGCATGGCCAATCCACCTAACTGCACATTTTTGGAGTGTGGGAAGAAACCAGAACACCCGGAGGAAACCCCCACAGACACGGGGAGAACGTGCAAACTCCACACAGACAGTGACCCAAGCCGGGAATTGAACCCGGGTCCCTGGCGCTGTGAGGCAGCAATGCTAGCCACTGTGCCACCTTTCACTTGAAGGGGATGAATGCAGATGACAGATCAATAGATGGGTGCATGAAGGTTACTGTTCATAGTGCTTTTTGGAAATTGGAATTATGTCAAGGCTCCTAGTTAAGTTCAGGGCTGGCAGGCAGGAATCAGAGGGTGTAGAAGTTCCTGCTGAGAAATGGAAAGGAGTCATAAATGTCGGACAGTGCAGGGGTGATGTGGACCTCAGTCTGAAGTCAGAGAAAGAAGACAGTGCAGAAGAGCGCAGCGGGCATGCAGATGGTGCAAACATTGGAAACATGGTGTACCCCAGCTGCATGGAGGGGTAAGAGCTGCGTGCTTCAAACGTAAAATGTACAGCTTGGTGTGCACAGCTGTCCTACAGCTGATGTCTCTGGGTGTGGCAGAGTCTGTGTTGGTGTGAGGGTATGGCAAGGGTCATGGGGGCACCTGTAACCTGTAGGTAGGGATCGTGTAAGGAGGGGAGTTATGTGAAACTGTCATTGCGTGCGGGTGGGGGGGCGGGTGGGTGGAGGGTGAGGCACGTGCAGGCAGGGACCCTAAAGTGACGGTGCAATTAGCCTTGAAACGGGATGGGTACAGGTCCACGTGAGGCTTGGGCACTCAGAGATGATGGGCTCAGTAGTGGGGGTGGCCAGACGAAGATCGTTGAGGCGGTGGGGGGGGAATGTGCAAGGAGTGCTGTGCAATATCTATCCCACAATGACAAGATCCAGTAGTAGTGGGGGAGGCTGGGGAATAACAGGTGGCATCTCCACCTGCACATTGTGAGGCTCCAGGTAACTCAAAAGCATGCGGTCAATGAGAGAGGGAGGGTCGAACTCCATGCTGTCACAGAAACGTAGTATCTGGACACTCAAATAAAATGGCACCTTCCAAAGTCAGAAGTAAGATTGGTTACGTCTGGGAAGGGTAGAATGAGATGTGGGAGAACTGCAAAGCGGGGCTTTGGGGCTCTTTCTTGGCATTCATACTCACTTGTTGTTGCCTCTACAGTGGACAGGGTCCAGGTCAGTTACACAAGAGGCATACTCCATTGCCCAGGAAGCAACAGCAAGCCAAATTTCACATTTCACTCTCTGAAAGGGATAGGCACAGTTCAATTGATGTGTGTCAAATTTGGAAATGTTACATAGCGGAAGACAGGAATGCAGCCTTGGGGAGTGAAGGGGAACAGCTGCATCAATTCTGCCATCCCATCACAGCTTAACAATGAAGGCTGTTTATCAGTGGCCATGATGTGGCGATGCCGGCGTTGGACTGGGGTGTGGAGATGCCGGCATTGGACTCTGGGTATCAGTGGCCAAACAGATTCCATTCACTCACCATGAGCAAACAAGTGCTCATAGTTATGACAAATCAATGAGTGGAGTTCAGAGCCACATTGGTTCAATGATGAAAATCACAGGTTCACACCTGCCACAGGTATAACACATGTGGGATGGAATGCTGCTCACCTGTCCCGCGTGTGCTAGAGTCCCAGGGCTAAGGTAGCTTGAGGGAGCAATCCAATCTAAGGTGCCAAAGCTTAACTTGCCCGACTTCTCCCATAGGTCTCTCGTTCACACCTTTGTATTCAGCACCCTTTATCTATTCTGGTCTTCAATATCTCTTTACAGAGAGGAGCTAAAAGTGAGAATGGATCCAGTGGGGCAGGGAGCTTTTATACAAATCCTCATTTGAAAGAGGGAAAGGTGTCTGCATGTGCAGTTCCAGCAGGAGGCACTGCATGCGGGACAAGGCCAGGGGGAGCGGGGGCATCAACAAGAGGCTGAGGAGCAGAGACCCAGACTGCAGAGACGACCAGCAATGACACTTGTCCATGAGTCTCCTTTCTGCAAGTGAGTGAGAGGCAGTACAGGGCATGGCTGCCATTGTCCAGAGATCTGGTCCATCACATAAGCCACTTGCCCCGAGAAGACCTGACACCACATGGGTTTGGAGGCTTCCCCCTGCCAGTGGCCCTGAAGGCGACAGCAGCATTCATTTTCTTTGCCTCTGGGTCTTAGGCAGCAACTGGTGATCTGTGTGGCATTTCAGCAACACATTGGTGCATTCAGGAGGTGGCCAATGCCCTTAACAGGAGGGCCCATCATTATGTGAACTTTATTCTGCATGAGGATCACCAGGCACAGAGATTCATGAGGTTTGCAGCTATCTCTGGGTCACCAAGAGTTCAGGGAGCATAGGCTATACCCATGAGGTTCATCAACCGCAAGGGCTTCCATTCTGTCAATGTGCAGTTGGAAGTGACCATAGAAAGCACATCCTACACGTTTGTGCACAGTTCCCTGGGAGTTGCCCTGACTCTGACCTCCTCAATCACTCCCAGGTGCTTAATCTCTGAGTGTGGGAGAGGTTGAACATCGGAATAAGAGCATTGCAAAAATTCAAACCCAAAGGTTTTCATCTGATCAAAACATTCACATTCTCATGGAATGGCTTTTAAAAGAATGTAATTTATTCACAGTGATAGAATACCCATGATCCTGAGGTGACAGCTAAACCTTTTTACTTTCCTAACCCCTATCACTGCACAACTTGACAACTGCAGCAAGGGCAGAGGCAGCCAGCTGCACCCTGATGCCTGTGATGACCTTGGCGGTTGTACACTGGTGGCTCTGGAGGGGCCCAGTCTCATAAGGGTCTCCTGCTCAGGAGCAGAAACACCCTTGTTGGTGTGGCCTGCTGGAGTTGGTATGGACGCAGGCAGAAGGGACTATGAGCAGCGGCATAAACTTGGGGTGTCCTGAAAGGAGTGTCTGGCTAACGTTCATCTTCCCAGGAGGTGTCATAGGGGTCCGACATGACTCCTGGAGGAGATGGGGCACCTGGAGGGAGGACAAGGTGCCTGGTCCCCATGTGACCTAGATCCTGATGGTGCCCACCAGAGGTTGGGTAAATCACAGATCTCCTGTAAGTAGTGAGCCCGCCTCAAAAAGGATAGAGATTGGAGATTGAGCAACAAGACAGATGAGATGGTGGTGTTGTGAAAGTCTTGTTGAGACGGCAAGTGCTGAAATGTATTTCCTGAGATTGAATGTGTGAGATCCGTGAAGCGAATAGCCGTTTGACTACATGATGCTATGCTGGGAGCTGAGAGAGGACTTACCATGGCAGAGCAGATCCTGGATATTGCTGCAGGGGTGTGTGACAGCCATACTGACCTCCTGGGCAACAACTTTCCAAACTGGAGAGGTGAGGCTGATGTGGTTCTTTGACCCTTCCCTGGGATAGAGGGCATGCTGGTGGGCCCAAGCTCCCTGAACAAGGCCGTACTAAAAGCTGGTGCTGCCTTCTTGAGGCTGTTAACCCTTCCCCCTGGGTTCCAGATACCCTGCACGGTCTGGTGAAGATAGGTGGGCTGGAGAGTGTGATACGAGTGTGCTGGACATTTAAAAATAGCACCAGAGACCTTCAAACCCGTCAGCTGCGGGTGGGGGAAATGCATCAGTTGCTGGCTCACCAGGAGAGTCGGAGGGGAACTTGTCTGTACATAACTAATGAGGTTCCAAATGCTGAATCTGGCGTGGGATCGCGTTCTTCTCATCAGCAGGACAGACGCTTCTGGAGCTGCCCTCCATCGTATTTAGCATCAAATTGGGAGAATTCTGCCCTGTTTATATATGTTGGGCTCTGTTAGACTATTTGTACAAATTGGAATGTGATATACTCTATCCAGAGGCTGCCCTCGGTTTTACATTGTATAGGTTGGATTATACCACACACTCACCCCTTAGAGGTTGAGTCATTGACGATGAGTTGCATTATGCTCTAGAAAGGAGGGATTGGATGTTACGATTGAATTGAGGAGATTTTCTGTATTATATAGAAGGTGTGCTGTGTTTTACACTGTATTTGATATTGTATACTGTATAAAGTATTAGTCTTAATTTAGTTGAGTAGGTGTCTTGCTCTTTGTCGAGGTTGGCTTGTATTTTACAACTTTTGTTTATCTCGGGCCTTTAACATCGAAAAATATCCTCTCCACTGAAGTGTGAGAAAAATAGAATGTGCAAAAAAGGAGAGATTTGGAGAGTTGAGGAAAGCTTGGTTAAGGTATTAAATGTTAAGGAGGACTTTGTTATAATTCACTGAATAAAGGAAATATCTGGAGCTAGGCTTTCCATAACATCAGTTTATTCACAATCTCCAGCAAACATAGCTACCGACTTCCACCCTTCTGCCCACCCTCCACACAGTTCTTCTTTATGTTTAAGAATAATGGGGCGGCACAGTGTGTGATGTTAGTGTACCTTTAAGAGATTTTTTTTCTAAATCATGTTTTCTTCAGTTTTTTCATTATGGCACCAGCGCGTCTTGAGGTCCTTTTATTGCTACTTAAATGGGGGTTTGTTTATTTTTACTTTGGGATTTTATGATTCTGCATTAGAACATAGAACATAGAACAGCACAGAACAGGCCCTTCGGCCCACGATGTTGTGCCGAGCTTTGTCTGAAACCCAGATCAAGCTATTTCCTCCCTATCATCCCGAAGTACTCCATGTGCCTATCCAATAGCTTCTTAAATGTTCCTAAAGTTTCTGACTCCACTATCCCTGCAGGCAGTCCATTCCACAACCCAACCACTCTCTGAGTAAAAACCCTACCTCGGACATCCTTCCTATATCTCCCACCATGAACCCTATAGTTATGCCCCCTAGTTACCGCTCCATTCACCCGAGGAAATAGTCTTTGAACGTTCACTCTATCTATCCCCCTCATCATCTTATAAACCTCTATCAAGTCTCCTCTCAACCTCCTCCGCTCCAAAGAGAAAAGCCCAAGTTCCCTCAACCTTTCCTCATAAGACCTACCCTCCAAACCAGGCAGCATCCTGGTAAATCTCCTTTGCACTCTTTCCTGTGTCTCCACATCCTCCTTATAGTGAGGTGACCAGTACTGCACACAATATTCCAAATGTGGTCTCACCAAGGTCCTGTACAGTTGCAGCATAACCCCACAGCTCTTAAACTCAAACCCCCTGTTAATGAACGCCAACACACTATAGGCCTTCTTCACGGCTCTATCCACTTGAGTGGCAACCTTTAGAGATCTGTGGATATGAACCCCAAGATCTCTCTGTTCCTCCACATTCTTCAGAACCCTACATTTGACCCTGTAATCCACATTTAAATTTGTCCTACCAAAATGAATCACCTCGCATTTGTCAGGGTTAAACTCCATTTGCCATTTTTCAGCCCAGCTCTGCATCCTATCTATATCTCTTTGCAGCCTACAACAGCCCTCCACCTCATCCACTACTCCACCAATCTTGGTGTCATCAGCAAATTTACTGATCCACCCTCCAGCCCCCTCCTCCAAGTCATTTATAAAAATTACAAATAGCAGAGGACCAAGCACTGATCCCTGTGGCACTCCGCTGGTAACCGGTTTCCAGTCCGAAAATTTTCCATCCACCACCACCCTCTGTCTTCTGTTAGATAGCCAGTTACCTATCCAATCGGCCAAACTTCCCTCTATCCCACACATCCTTACTTTCTTCATAAGCCGACCGTGGGGGACTTTATCAAACGCCTTACTAAAATCCATGTATATGACATCAACTGCACTACCTTCATCTACACACTTAGTTACCTCCTCAAAAAATTCTATCAAATTTGTGAGGCAAGACTTGCCCTTCACAAATCCGTGCTGACTATCCCGGATTAAGCTGCATCTTTCTAAATGGTCGTAAATCCTATCTCTAAGGACCTTTTCCATCAGCTTACCGACCACCAAAGTAAGACTAACCGGCCTATAATTACCAGGGTCATTTCTATTCCCTTTCTTAAACAGAGGAACCACATTCGCCACTCTCCAGTCCTCTGGCACCACCCCCGTGGACAGTGAGGACGCAAAGATCAATGCCAAAGGCTCTGCTATCTCATCCCTTGCCTCCCAAAGAATCCTAGGATATATTTCATCAGGCCCAGGGGACTTATCAACTTTCAGTTTATTCAAAATTGCTAGTACATCTTCCCTCCAAAGATCTACTTCCTCCAGCCTATCAGCCTGTGACACCATCTCTTCCTCAAAAACATGGCCTCTCTCCTTGGTGAACACCGAAGAAAAGTATTCATTCATCACCTCTCCTATCACTTCTGACTCCATGCACAAATTCCCACTGCCGTCCTTGACCGGCCCCAGCCTCACCCTGGTCATTCTTTTATTCCTCACATAAGAGTAAAAAGCCTTGGGGTTTTCCTTGATCTGACCCGCCAAGGACTTCTCATGCCCCCTCCTAGCTCTCCTAAGCCTCGTTTTCAGCTCATTTCTTGCTAACTTGTAACCCTCAATCGAGCCAACTGAACATTGTTTTCTCAACCTAACATATGCTTCCTTCTTCCTCTTGACAAGACATTCCACCTCTTTTGTGAATCATGGTTCCCTCACTCGGCCATTTCCTCTCTGCCTGGCAGGGACATACCTATCAAGGACACGCAGTATTTGTTCCTTGAAAAAGTTCCACTTATCATTAGTGCCTTTGCCTGACAATTTTTGTTCCCATCCTATGCTTCCTAATTCCTGCCTGATTGCATCATAATTACCTCTCCCCCAATTGTAAACTATGCCCTGCCGTATGGCCCTCTCCCTGCATTGTTAGGAGGTTGGCAGGTCAGGTGACTGCAGCTCTTTCATTTTCAGTTTGGAGCTGCAGGTTTTAGTTTTAGAAGGGACATCAAGCTGGAAAGCAGTCTCTCTCTCTCTCTCCCTGGTTTTGGAAATTCTGCTGGTTAGCTGGAAGCAAGGTCTTGCCTTTCTGAGGGGGAGAATCTGCTGTTGGTGCTTTGACCAGAGTCTCTCCCTGTTGTTCTGACTTCTAACTGCTCTGAGTGTCAGGAGATCCACAGCATTCATCCAAAGGACTCAAGTCCAGTATCAAGTGAGCATTAGTCTTTGCTGGGTTAAACCTGTGAAAAGGGTCTTTTGTCTATGGAATTGGTTTGATTAGAACATTTTATATATCTTTAAAGGTTATACATTATAGTGGTTGTTTGGTTTCTTGTTTGTAATTGATAAAAGTTCTTGCCAATTTTCTTACTATCCATGTTAACTATATTCTTAAATAAACTTTGTTTGATAAAAGCTCCCTCGTTTGAATCATACCTGAAGTGAAACATCTGGCATTTGGCTTATCCTAGCCAAATTCAAGATGCAAAACTTATAATCCAGGTAGGCTCCATAAAATAACTTTGGAGTTTCTGACCTGAACCATAACAGATGACATGGTGTTTAACACTGCTACCTCACAGCGCCAGGGACCCAGGTTCGATTCCCGGCTTGGGTCATTGTCTGTGAGGAGTCTGCACATTCTCCCCGTGTCTGCGTGGGTTTCCTCTGGGTGCTCATGTTCCCCCCCACAGTCCGAAAGATGTGCTGGTTAGGTGGATTGGCCATGCTAAATTCTCCCTCAGTGTACCCAAACAGGCACCAGAGTGTGGTGACTAGGGGATTTTCACTAATTTCATTGCGGTGTTAATGTAAGCCTACTTGCAACACTAATAAATTAACTTAAACTTAATACCTTAACTTTCCCTAATTTGTAACATCCGCTCTCACTTACAGTTAGAGCATACACATCATTGTGACAGGATTGCACACTAAGAGATTCAAAGGAGGAGATGGCGGAGCAGAGGTCCAGGAAGGGGAATTTCAATGAGTGGAACCTGGGATGCTGATGGTACAGCTCCTATTGATAAAGGGGCAGAATGGAGGGAAGCAAACAAGGAACAGAGGTTTGGGGACCATAAAACTGGAGAATGTGTCAGAGATGGAGAGGAATGAGGCCGTGAAGGTATTTACAGCCAAAGCAAAATGAATTAGGACTGACAGTGTAGATCAGTGAGGGCAAAAGTGATTTGGCCTGGATAAGGTTTGAGCATGAGAGTTTGGATAGAGTGAAGTTTATAGAATGGGGAGATCAGTAAGGATGGCATTGTTATTTTATTCACTATATCTGCTGAATGGTGTTATTCAATGTGCTGTATATAGGTTGGGCTCTGTTATACACTGTAAAAAAGATGGGTTATATATATTTTATACAGTTGGGTGTACACTACATAAGTGTATAGTATTTGTGTTGTGTAGTAATATGCTGTAAAGGTTTGGCTGCTGTTTGTTAAAGATGGATAAGATGTCCAGAGTCTGTAGGCTTTTTGTTGGTCTTTTGGAATTTCTTTAGTTGCCTTGCACTGTACTTGTTCTTTGGCTGAGTGAACAGACGGAAGCAGACCCTGCTGTTTTCTCAATGTTACTGTATGATCAAGGACAGGGTCCAGACTGGCACTCTGGCACTCACCATTCAGCTTTCCCTCCAAGTACGGCCAATATAAACTTAACTGAGGTCAGACTCCACATCGCCTTGCGTCCAACTATTCAAGGCCCACGTCAATCAAATTCTAATGCAATGCACACAGTTGTTGTCATTTTGGGATTGCATTATGTTGGCCATCAGCCTGAACTGTAGGATATCGGATGGAGAAAGAAAATCGGAGCCTTATAATAAAAATAAATGTCTTGAGCGTTGACTGAAAGTACAAGCAATAACTCAAAGCCGTCCTTTATTATATGGTCCTCGTCTGAAAGCATATTCAAATTCTTTATAGAACATAGAACATAGAACATAGAAAGCCACAGCACAAACAGGCCCTTCGGCCCACAAGTTGCGCCGATCACATCCCCACCTCTAGGCCTATCTATAGCCCTCAATCCCATTAAATCCCATGTACTCATCCAGAAGTCTCTTAAAAGACCCCAACGAGTTTGCCTCCACCACCACCGACGTCAGCCGATTCCACTCACCCACCACCCTCTGAGTGAAAAACTTACCCCTGACATCCCCCCTGTACCTACCCCCCAGCACCTTAAACCTGTGTCCTCTCGTAGCAACCATTTCAGCCCTTGGAAATAGCCTCTGAGAGTCCACCCTATCCAGACCCCTCAACATCTTGTAAACCTCTATCAGGTCACCTCTCATCCTTCGTCTCTCCAGGGAGAAGAGACCAAGCTCCCTCAACCTATCCTCATAAGGCATGCCCCCCAATCCAGGCAACATCCTTGTAAATGATGGAGAACAGTTGGCAGTTAAGGATATGTTTATGGATATTATAGTGACAATTTTACAAGACTAGGCTGCATTCAACTGTGATGTGGGTGCACTCATGGCAACAAGTGGAGCTGATTTGTGAGGCATGCCCCTTTCTGCCAACCATGACTTGCTGGTAGCACTCTCGTCTTTCAGTCAGAAAGTTGTGGGTTCAAATCGGCTCTAGACCTTGAGCACAATTTAAAACAAAATTCATTCCTGGGATATTGCCGTCACTGGTTGGACCTCATCCATAATTGCCCTTGATAAGGTGGTGGTGAGCTGCTTTCTTGAACTGCTGGAGTCACTGAGGTGTAGGTACACCCACAGTGCTGTTAGGGAGGGAGTTCCAGGATTTTGACCCAGCGACAGTGAAGGAACGGTGATATATTTCCAGATCAGGATGGTGAGTGACTTGGAGGGGAACTTAAAGGTTGCTAGTGTTCCCAAGTGTCTGCTGCCTCTGTCCTAGATAGTAGTGGTTGTGGGTTTGGAAGGTGCTGTCTAAGGAACCTTGGTGAGTTCCTGAAGTGCATCTCGCAGATAGTACACACGACTGCCACTGTTACTTGGTGGTGGAGGGAGTTAATGTTTGTAGATGGGGTGCCTACCAAGTGGGCTGCTTTGTCCTTGATGGTGTCAAGCTTCTTGAACATTGGAGCTGCACTTATCCAAGCAAATGGAGAGTATTCCATCACATTCCTGACTTGTGCCTTGCAAATGGTGGACAGCCTTTGGGGAGTCAGGAGGTGAGGATTTCTATCCTCTGACCTGCCCTTGTAGCCACAGTATTTATATAACTGGTTCAGTTTCTGGTCAATTGTAACCCTTAAGATGTTGATAGTGGGGTATTCAGTGATGTCAATACCATTGAATGTCAAAAGGCAATGGTTAGTTTATCCCTTGTCGGAGATGGTCATTGCCTATCACTGGCATGGTGCAAATATTATTTGCCACTTGTTAGCCCAAGTTCCAGTCTTGCTGCAGTTGGACATGGGCTGCTTCAGTCCAGAGGCTGATACTTCAGTGCTGAATTAAGGGAGTCAGAGATGCCATCTTTTGATTGAGACTTTAAACTGAGACCCTGGTGAAAGTTTCTATGATTAGCCCCTGCTGGAACGGTGGAACCATTTGTGGATTGGGGATCCATTTTATTAATTAGTGAGTTTTGCAGGGGCACAGCATTATGAACCCACCTCCACGTTCCCTGAGCAGTCAGGAGGGCAGGTAGAATGAAACATTTGTTCTGTTAAAAGAAGTATTTCTAATGAAAGAGACCATGACATGAGTTACAAAGGCGAACCAGCACTTGTACATTGAGGCTACAGAAAGCACAGGAACGGAGAGGAGACCTGGGAAAGCTGCTGTTTCACTCTAACCTGGAGGTCCAGCTGCAGGATCTGATGGTTTGCAAGTGAGGTCTCCAGCAACACTCAAGGAACTCGACACCATCCAGGACAAAGCAGGCCGCTTGATTGGTAACCCATCACAAACATTCACTTCCTCCACCACCGACACTCAGTGGCAGAAGTGTGTACTATCGACAAGATGCACTGCAGGAATTCACCAAGACTCCTTAAACAGTACCTTCCAAAGCCACGACCACTATCATCTAGTTTCCCCTTGGAGGTTCCCCTCCAAGTCGCTCAGCATCCTGACTTGGAAATGCATCATCATTCCTTCATTGTTGTTGGGTCAAAATCCTGAAACTTCCTCCCTAATAGCGCTGCGAGTATGCCTACACCACAAGGACTGGAGTGGTTCAAGAAGGCAGCTCACCACCACCATCTCAAGGACACCTAGGGATGGGCAATAAATGATGGCATTGCTGGTGACACATCCAATAAATATTTTTTTTAAAACTGCATCAATCTCTGTGAATTTACATCTGGATGTCTGCAAAATCAGAGCTTAGTAATGTTGATTTTCATGACACTTGATGAATCACTCAGACAGGAGAGGTGGTTTTGTGGTGCAGTGTGTAGTGCTTCTATCTCTGAGCCAGAAGCTTTGGGTTTGAGTGCCACTCCAGGACTTGATGAAAGGTGCATCCATAAAATGGCAAGGATTGTTAACTTGCAAATCCTTCCAACATGCCTACATCAGGCAGGAAGAGTGGGAGAGACACCTGGTCAGCCTTGCTTGCTGCGGAGTGGTGTCCTCACAAGTTGCATAGCCTTTGGCTTCAGGCTCGGGAGCTGTTCCAGAGAAAACAAGCTATGGAAACAGATGTAAGCATGTACTTTGTCTGCCTTGTGTGTCTCCAGCTGTGCAAAGCCAAAGTCTAATTTGGACAAGACACCACACAATAGATTAAACTTCAGGGGAAAGAAGGGAGCTGTAAGAAATTTTTATAGCCAAGTAGAAAACTGTCAGGTATTGTGTAGATAAAATGGGCCGAATCCACCGCAAAATGGTAATTGTAATGGAAATAGGTGACGATTGGCTTGTTGGAAAAAGGCAGCAGGAGAGGATTGACACAACATCAAGAAATGTGCTAAATTGCTGGTGTATTTGCCAAGTGTTTGAGAATTTACCAGTGGATGCAAACACATTTTGCAAATGAAGCTTCAAAAAGCATTTGGTCCATTTGTCCCATTTGCAAAGTGACCAAGCACTGTGTCAGGTGTGGATCCTGCATTTCTACGCAAGAGTTTTTAAAATCAATATGGCAGGCAGTGCATTTCTGAAACAATGTGTATGCAACATGTTCTTTGCTTAATGTTCCCATTTTAAAACGGGAAAGACAAGTTTGAATATCTAGGCTGCTCACTTTTATGTTTCGTATGGTGAAACTGGCTCTTGGGCAGTTTTCATGTTGTTTCAGACGATGTGATTCACTTTTTAAGAGACAAGCTTCCAAACCTAACCAGATCCCCTTGGATCTGAAAAATTGGAATTTCAACTCCAGAGTTACTCTGGGAGCAAATCTTTCCATTTCATGTCTGATTAAAAGCTAAATGGTATGAGAGACTATGGTGCCATGGCAAAGGGTTTTGGATGGTGGCTTAATGTGGATTTGCCTGTTCAGTGCTACCATTGTAGAAATGAGTCTGAATCTGGAAATGTGATATCGGAGGAGCTAATGTTTTAAGGCAGAGTGATGAGGGATGCTGGAGGTCAATGTGGATTGCTTGGAAGTGGAAGTAAATTGGTGATATGTTGCAATTTGTCCTTAATATCAGATTAGTGATTTTAGAATCAGAATCATAGAATGATTATAGTAAGTAGTCTCACAACACCAGGTTAAAATCCAACAGGTTTATTTAGTAGCACGAGCTTTCGGAGCGCTGTTCCATCATCAGGCGAGTGCCTGATCAGGCACTCCACTGATGAAGGAGCAGCGCTCTGAAAGCTCGTGCTACCAAATAAACCTACCAAATTTAACCTGGTGTTGAGAGACTACTTACTGTGCCTACCCCAGTCCAACACTGGCAACTCCACATCATAGAATGTTTATAGCAGGCCATTCAGTCCGTCATGACCGCATTCTAATCAGTATTCTGTATCTTGATTTTGTGTCTCGTGCCCTGTTGGAGAGCAGATTTCCACTCCATCTGACGAAGGAGCAGCGCTCCGAAAGCTAATGGCATTTGCTACCAAATAAACCTGTTGGACTTTAACCTGGTGTTGTTAAAACTCTTATGGAGTAATTCAGCCCATTCCTCTCTCCTTCGCCACTTCTTCCCCCACACCCACCCACCCACAGCCACGAAAATCTTATCCAATTATCCCACCTAACCTGTCCTCCAGTTTGAAAAACATCCACTCACCACTACTCTCAGTTTCCTGTCACTCTTAGCTTAGCATTTTAAGTTTTGTTTTTCTGGAGCCTTCTGAGTCCAGCAGTGACATTTCTGCAGCCGAGATCAAAATTAAAATTGGCTATATCCAACTGCCTAAAAAGAATTTAGATATTGTCTACTTTGTTCCTACACTTCTGGGAGTGGAGAGCCACTTGCTGCCTCCGGTGATGTTGGCCTTTGTTGTAACTGCACTGTGACAAAGTGAGTGGTCACATTGTTAGTTACTTGTGATTCTCTCAGACTGTGCAGTCTTGGCAGCTACAGAGTGAATCTGACATTCAGCATTTCCACAGTAAGAGTTTTAACAACACCAGGTTAAAGCCCAACAGGTTTATTTGGTAGCAAATGCCATTAGCTTTCAGAGTGCTGCTCCTTCATCCGATGGAGTGGAAATCTGTTCTCAAACAGGGCACAGAGACACAAAATCAAGTTACAGAATACTGATTAGAATGCGAATCTCTACAGCCAACCAGGTCTTAAAGATACACACAATGTGAGTGGAGGGAGCATTAAGCACAGGTTAAAGAGATGTGTATTGTCTCCAGACAGGACAGCCACTGAGATTCTGCAAGTCCAGGAGGCAAGCTGTGGGGGTTACTGATAGTGTGACATAAACCCAACATCCCGGTTTAGGCCGTCCTCATGTGTGCGGAACTTGGCTAGCGGTTTCTGCTCAGCGACTCTGCGCTGTCGTGTGTCGTGAAGGCTGCCTTGGAGAACGCTTACCTGAAGATCAGAGGCTGAATGCCCGTGACCGCTGAAGTGCTCCCCCACAGGAAGAGAACAGTCTTGCCTGGTGATTGTCGAGCGGTGTTCATTCATCTGTTGTCGTAGCGTCTGCATGGTTTCCCCCAATGTATCATGCCTCCGGACATCCTTTCCTGCAGCGTATCAGGTAGACAATAAACCTGTGCTTAATGCTCCCTCCACTCACATTGTCTGTATCTTTAAGACCTGGTTGGTTGTAGAGATTCGCATTCTAATCAGTATTCTGTAACTTGATTTTGTGTCTCTGTGCCCTGTTTGAGAACAGATTTCCACTCCATCTGACGAAGGAGCAGCGCTCCGAAAGCTAATGGCATTTGCTACCAAATAAACCTGTTGGACTTTAACCTGGTGTTGTTAAAACTCTTACTGTGTTTACCCCAGTCCAACGCCGGCATCTCCACATCATTCAGCATTTCCCCATGTGAGGGGAGGAAGCCAGAGGGAGAGTCACATAAGCATTGATTTCTTTAAATGTTCCAGCAGCCAATTCCAGAGAGTCAACAGTGGGAGATTGAGGGATTGGTGGGGGAGGGTAATTATATCTGGGTTATTTATTCTGGAGAGGAGAGTGTGTAATGATATTTGAGGCAGCATATCTTGTCATAGACTATCTTTAGCCTTGGTCTAGTGGCATTAGTGACAGAGGGTGGTGGGGGCCTGGAATGCGCTGCCAAGTAAGGTGGTGGAGGCAGGCACGCTGACATCGTTTAAGACTTACCTGGATAGTCACATGAGCAGCCTGGGAATGGAGGGATACAAACGATTGGTCTAGTTGGACCAAGGAGCGGCACAGGCTTGGAGGGCCGAAGGGCCTGTTTCCTGTGCTGTACTGTTCTTTGTTCTTTGTTATAGGGCTGTCTTATATTGGTTACAGGCAGACACTTCAACTGGTCGCCGCAGTCTGGTGGCATTTGTTCCCCTTCCTCCTTGGTGGCTCTAATTTACTCTCCTATCATTTCCGCCACCTCTCTTTATATCATTGTTAAGTCAACCCTTAGAATTTAGATGCAATTCAGACTTCAATTTGGCTTGCAAACGTTTTCAATGCTCTCCTCGCTGTCAGCAAACCACTTCTTTCTTCCCTCTTTCCTGGATGGAGCTTTTAATATTTGGTCCACTCATGGCATTAAGACACTGAAGGATCTATTTGCCAATGCCACATTTATTTCAACAGATTATGGATACATTTTCCCTTTCCAAAATCCACTTTTTCAGATACTTGCAGGTATGCAACTTTGAGTACAATATCACCCCTCAGTTCCCTAAACTTCCCTCACATTGCCCTATTGATGCATTTTGATTCCAACTATGCGAGGAGTTGAATCTATTCTGTATGCTATAATTCTTTCTCTTCATAGTCCTTCATTATTAACTGCAAAGGCTTTATATGAGCAAGACTTAGGTGAGGAATTTACAGATGAGACTTGGGATGCAGTATTGTATTGCATTCATTCCTTATCCATCCACTTTAAACACAGTGTCACAATATAAAATCTTCCATCGTACCCACCTGACTAAAGTCAGACGATCTAAGATTTATCAAGGTATTGATCCCACCTGTGACAGGCGCCATCAGGTCTCTGCGACTGTGAGACATATGTTTTCGTCTTGCTCATCCTTACACACTTACTCGCCAGCCACCTTTAGGACTATTTCTGAAATATTGCAAACGCCTATTGACAATTTCATTGACTACATTTTTCGGTGTTCCACCAACAATCCTTCCATTGGCCAATTATAAAACTAATTTCATAGCCTTTACGACTCTTCTGGCAAGATATTTAATTTTACTTAGATGGAAGTCATGTGCTCCTGCATCCCACTCCCACTGGATTAAAGATGTTACATTTCATGAGATTGGAAAAAATAAGGTACACGCCATGTGGCTCAACTACAAGATTTGGTTACCATTGGAACCATAGAATCCCTTCAGTGCAGGAGGAGTCCGGTCTGCACTGACTCTCTGAAAGGGCATTCTACTCAGGCACCCCATTCCCATGACCCTGCACATTTAACTTGGCCAATCCACCCAACCAGCACATCTTTGAACTATGGGAGGAAACTGGAGCACCCGGAGGAAACCCATATAGATACGGGGAGAACGTGCAAACTCCACACAGTCACCCAAGGCTGGAATTGAACCCGGGTCCCAGGCGCTGTGAGGCAGTAGTGCTAACCACTGTGCCACATTCTTAGCAAATCTAGAGAAATTACAACTCAACCCACACCACAGTAGATTGCCTGTTGCTTTTTTTTTCATTTAAAAGCTTTATTTCATGAGTGCCCCATCCCCATTTTATTTCTCTGTTTACGAAGAATGATGTGGAGATGCCGGCGTTGGACTGGGGTAAACATAGTAAGAAGTCTCACAACACCAGGTTAAAGTCCAACAGGTTTATTTGGTAGCACAAGCCACTAGCTTTCGGAGCACTGCCCCTTCATCAGGTGAGCGGGATTTCAGTTCACATACAGGGCATATAAAGACACAAACTCAGTTTACAAAATAATGGTTGGAATGCGAGCCTTTACAGGTAATCAAGTCTTAAAGGTACAGACAATGTGAGGGGAGAGGGGGTTAAGCACAGGTTAAAGAGATGTGTATTGTCTCCAGACAGGACAGTTAGTGAGATTTTGTAAACCAAGGCAAGTCGTGGGGGTTACAGATAGTGTGACATGAACCCAAGATCCCGGTTGAGGCCAACCTCATGTGTGCGGAACTTGGCTATCAGTCTCTGCTCAGCGATTCTGCGCTGTCGTGTGTCGTGAAGGCCGCCTTGGAGAACGCTTATCCGAAGATCAGAGGCCAAATGCCCGTGACCGCTGAAGTATTCCCCAACACGAAGAGAACACTCTTGCCTGGTGATTGTCGAGCGGTGTTCATTCATCCGTTGTCATAGCGTCTACATGGTTTCCCCAATGTACCATGCCTCAGGACATCCTTTCCTGCAGCGTATCAGGTAGACAACGTTGGCCGAGTTGCAAGTGTATGTACCGTGTACCTGGTGGATGGTGTTCTCACGTGAGATGATGGCATCTGTGTCGATGATCCGGCACGTCTTGCAGAGATTGCTGTGGCAGGGTTGTGTGGTGTCGTGGTCACTGTTCTCCTGAAGGCTGGGTAGTCTGCTGCGGACAATGGTCTGTTTGAGGTTGTGTGGTTGTTTGAAGGCAAGAAGTGTGGGTGTGGGGATGGCCTTGGCGAGATGTTCATCTTCATCAATGACGCGTTGAAGGCTCTGGAGAAGATGTCGTAGCTTCTCCGCTCTGGGAAAGTACTGGATGACGAAGGGTACTCTGTCCACCGTGCCCAGTGTTTGTTTTCTGAGGAGGTCAGTGCAGTTTTTTGCTGTGGCGCGTCGGAACTGTCGATCGATGAGTCGAGCGCCATATCCTGTTCTTATGAGGGCATCTTTCAGCGTCTGGAAGTGTCTGTTGCGATCCTCCTCATCTGAGCAGATCCTGTGTATACGGAGGGCTTGTCCGTAGGGGATGGCTTCTATAACGTGTTTAGGGTGGAAGCTGGAGAAGTGGAGCATCATGAGGTTATCCGTGGGCTTGCGGTACAGTGAAGTGCTGAGGTGACCGTCCTTGATGGAGATGCATGTGTCCAAGGATGCAACCGATTCCGGAGAGTAGTCCATGTTGAGTTTGACGGTGGGATGGAACTTGTTGATGTCATCGTTTAGTTGTTTCAGTGATTGTTCACCATGAGTCCAAAGGAAGAAAATGTCATCTTTGTATCTAGTGTATAGCATCGGTTGAAGGTCCTGTTCGAACCTGTGCATGAAGATGTTGGCATATCGAGGTGCGAATTTGGTCCCCGTGGCTGTTCCGTGTGTCTGGATGAAGAACTGGTCGTTGAAGGTGAAGACATTGTGGTCCAGGATGAAGCGGATGAGTTGTAAAATTGCACCTGGAGATTGGCAGTTGTCGGCGCTGAGCACTGAGGCAGTTGCAGCAATGCCATCGTCGTGGGGGATGCTGGTGTAGAGTGCCGAGACATCCGTTGTGACGAGGAGTGCTCCTGGTTCAACTGCTCCATGTGTGCTGAGTTTCTGTAGGAAGTCCGTAGTGTTGCGACAAAAGCTGGGGGTTCTTTGTACAATGGGTTTCAGGATGCCCTCGATGTAGCCGGAGAGGTTCTCGCACAGGGTTCCATTGCTCGATATGATGGGACGGCCGGGTGTGTTTTCCTTGTGTATCTTCGGGAGGCAGTGGAGATCTCCAACACGTCCCACCTGATCCAGAACTGGTCCCAATGCCTCAGAATTCTGATGCCCTCCCTCCTACACCATTTCCCCAGCCACGTATTTAAACAACTAACCCTCCCATTCTTATGCTCACTAGCACAGAAAACTGGGACTAACCCTGAGATTGCTGCTCTTCAGGTCCTGCTTTTTAATTTCCTCCCTAACTCCCTGAAATCTGTTTTCGGAACTTCATCCCTCTTCCTGCCTCCGTCCCTATGTCATCCCTACGTACCAATGTGGACCACGACTTCTGGCTGATCGCCCCCACCACTCCCCACCCGAAGGATGTTCTGCAGCTGTTCCTTACTATTCAGCCAGCCTTGACCACACTCACTCCTCAAATTCCCTTGATCAATTCCGGGGAAAACCCAGCGAATTCCTCTCAACTCCCTAAGGCAATTGAGTAAGGCTTCCAGAAGACCGCAGTAACCCATAACTCCTCTCAGTCCCATCAAATTTACAAGCTCCCCTCTATAACTTGTCACATTCAGTGTATTGTGTAAATCATTTGGTAGCTTGTTCCAGAGGGTGTGGATGGTCTGAAAAAATGTACTTGCTGATATCGAACCAAACATGCCCTCTAGCTTTACCATCCCTCTCCTTTTCAAATAAAGAGCAAATTGGTCAAGATTCCTTCTGTAGAAATGTCTTTGCGTACACTCATCCCACGTACTCGCCGTGTTGGAGATCTCCACTGCTTCCCGAAGATACACAAGGAAAACACACCCGGCCGTCCCATCGTATCGAGCAATGGGACCCTGTGCGAGAACCTCTCCGGCTACATCGAGGGCATCCTGAAACCCATTGTACAAAGAACCCCCAGCTTTTGTCGCAACACTACGGACTTCCTACAGAAACTCAGCATACATGGAGCAGTTGAACCAGGAGCACACCTCGTCACAATGGATGTCTCGGCGCTCTACACCAGCATCCTCCACGATGATGGCATTGCTGCAACTGCCTCAGTACTCAACGCCGACAACTGCCAATCTCCAGATGCAATTTTACAACTCATCCGCTTCATCCTGGACCACGACGTCTTCACCTTCAACAACCAGTTCCTCATCCAGACACACAGAACAGCCACGGGGACCAACTTTGTACCTCAATATGCCAACATCTTCATGCACAGGTTCGAACAAGAACTCTTCACCGCACAGGACCTTCATCTGATGCTAGATACATCGATGACATTTTCTTCTTTTGGACTCATGGTGAACAATCACTGAAACAACTATATGATGACATCAACAAGTTCCATCCCACCATCAGACTCACCATGGACTACTCTCCGGAATCGGTTGCATTCTTGGACATACGCATCTCCATCAAGGATGGTCACCTCAGCACCTCACTGTACCGCAAGCCCACGGATAACCTCACGATGCTCCACTTCTCCAGCTTCCACCCTAAACATGTTAAAGAAGCCATCCCCTACGGCCAAGCCCTCCATGTATACAGGATCTGCTCAGATGAGGAGGTTCGCAACAGACACCTCCAGACGCTGAAAGATGACTTCATAAGAACAGGATATGGCGCTCGACTCATCGATCGGCAGTTCCAACGCGCCACAGCGAAAAACCACACCGACCTCCTCAGAAGACAAACACGGGACACGGCGGACAGAGTACCCTTCGTCGTCCAGTACTTCCCCGGAGCGGAGAAGCTACGACATCTTCTCCAGAGCCTTCAACGTGTCATTGATGAAGATGAACATCTTGCCAAGGCCATCCCCACACCCCCACTTCTTGCCCTCAAACAACCGCACAACCTCAAACAGACCATTGTCCGCAGCAAACTACCCAGCCTTCAGGAGAACAGTGACCATGACACCACACAACCCTGCCACAGCAACTTCTTCAAGACATGCCGGATCATTGACACGGATGCCATCATCTCACATGAGAACACGATCCACCAGGTACACAGTACATACACTTGCAACTCGGCCAACATTGTCTACCTTATACGCTGCAGGAAAGGATGTCCCGAGGCATGGTACATTGGGGAGACCATTAAGACGCTACCACAATGGATGAACGAACACCGCTCGACAATCACCAGGCAAGAGTGTTCTCTTCCTGTTGAGGAGCACTTCAGCGGTCACGGGCATTTGGCCTCTGATCTTCGGGTAAGTGTTCTCCAAGGCGGCCTTCACGACTCACGACAGCGCAGAGTCGCTGAGCAGAGACTGATAGCCAAGTTCCGCACACATTCTGGTCCAGCCTCAACCGGGATCTTGGGTTCATGTCACATTATCTGTAACCCCCACGACTTGCCTGGACTTGCAAAATCTCACTAACTACCCTGCTCTAGACAATACACATCTCTTTAACCTGTGCTTAACCCTCTCTCCACTCACATTGTCTGTACCTTTAAGACTTGATTACCTGTAAAGACCCACATTCCAACCATTATTTTGTAAATTGAGTTTGTGTCTTTATATGCCCTGTTTGTGAACAGAACTCCCACTCACCTGATGAAGGAGCAGCGCTCTGAAAGCTAGTGGCTTGTGCTACCAAATAAACCTGTTGGACTTTAACCTGGTGTTGTGAGACTTCTTACTGTGTTTACCAAGAAGCCCAGCATGTGTTTTCAATTTTCTCCTGTGTGCATGTATTTGTCGGGGATGTTGTACACAAGTTGATTCCTTTCAATGATCATTGATTTCATACTGTTCTCTCTATCACAAGACATTAATGCAACCTGATGTTTATATTTTGTGTTTTAATCTGGAAAATCTTAGCAAATAAAAAATAACATTAAATAAAAAGTGTGAGTGGGTTTTACACACACACTGCCTAGTTTACAATCAAATTTAAAATGTGTGAGCAGGGTCCCGTTTGCAATCAGTGGAATTGTCTGTACAGATTTTAAACACAAAAGAATATTATAGAAGTGATGACAGGCTGCACAAGTCAAACAATTGTATCATGTGAGGATTTTCGAGAGTTGAATGCACCCGAGGCTTCAACTGAAGGTACAATTCCAGATGACATTTGGGTTTTGCACAGGGCACCATTCAGCCTCCTATCCTTTGGTGAAAGGTGATTGCAAGAGGAAATATGTCTGTACGTGGCTGAGGTGCACTCTGGGAACGCTGCTTTTTACCTTTTCTGTTCTGGTGAAGTTGTTGACCATTTTTCTTGGCATTCAGTTGCCCTGTGTGGAATCATTCCATTGGAACTCACTGCTCTGCCCTGCACATCTGATTGGCCCTGCTCCTGGGCTGCACCTCCTTTGCCATCTGTGTCACTTTAAACCAAACAGGGCATCTTTCTGATGTCTAAATTCCAAAAGAGGCATTTCTATAACTCGTGGGGGAAAACTACAATCTCTACAGAGTGCCTGATAGTCTAACTTACTTGCTCCAGAATTTAAGCAGCACGGTGGCACAGTGGTTAGCACTGCTGCCTCACAGCACCAGGGACCCGGGTTCGATTCCTGGCTTGGGTCACTGTCTGTGTGGAGTCTGCATGTTCTCCCCGTGTCTGCGTGGGTTTCCTCGGGGTGCTCTGGTTTCCTCCCACAGTCCGAAAGACGTGCTGATTAGATGCTGGTTGGCCATGCTAAATTCTCCCTCAGTGTACCCGAACAGGCGCTGGAGTGTGGTGACGAGGGGATTTTCACAATAACTTCATTGCGGTGTTAATGAAAGCCTACTTGTGACACTAACAAATAAGCATTAAAACTTTAATAAGTGCTGTCCCCTTTAAGCTGCTGCAGAGTTTTAAATCCCAAAGCAGCAAAGGGGACCCCACCCCCTTCTCCTAAATGGTTAGCTCCTAGTCTGTTAGTGCTGCTGAGAGTTTGCAATGGTTATTAAAACTAGAGACTGCAGTGGGGCCCATCCTACTTACAGCTATCTCCCTTTGCACTCAGTTAAGGCAGAGTAGTGCTTTAATCTAAATAGAAAGTTAGTATCTGGTTTGGTCTTTAGAGGGTAATTTCCTGTGTTTGGGGTTCAGGTGAAATCATGAGAATGTTCTTTGTTGTCCCTCAGTTTCCTCAGTGAAAATCTTCCCCTATATTTCTTGAATTCTTCAGGAAACAGATGTTAGACAATTTTTAGTGTAAAATAATTATTTTTGATCCCAGTCCATTATTAAAACTAATTTTGGGTTTGAATATAGAACAGGTCTAACTTTATCAAGAGGTGTCTATGCTCCTGTAAGTCATGGTTTGAAGTAAGAGTTGGGGAGAGGGTAAATATGGAGGATGAGTAATTGAAACATTGGCAGAGGTTTGAGAGTCGTCCTCCAGCCATCTTTTTGACGAAGGATAGGTGCAGTGTTTAAGGAGACAGGGGTTGGAGGTGGGGAGTAAAATAGGTTAAAATTAGCCAAGAGGAAAGTTTGGGGAGGATTTCAGCACCCAGTTAAACAAGGGTGTTTCACATTCTGGAGCCCAGTGAAGGGAGAGACTGGTCCCACTAATCACGACACTGTTCAGCAATTAGAATGAGTTGGTTAGCTGTTAATACATTCAGTACAAGAAGTCCTGATCTTCTGAGATAAAAACTAATTTACATTAACACAGCTGCCAAACCCCAAAGCAAGTGAGAAGATAAAAAAAATCAAATAAATGATAAAAAAATTTCAATTCAAATAAAATTGTACACACTGAGTAACCCTTACCCTCCTGAATGAATAAGAATTACCACACAGTGTGTAACCCATACCTTGTGAATGAATAGGTACTCTAGTGTGTAATCCTTATCCTGCTTGATGAATAGGAACCTCTGCATAGTGAGTTAAATTATCCTGTGAATAAACACATGCTCCACAGTTGTGTAACTGGATCTAATTAACTCACGAGATGTTGGTTCAACATTTTACATTATTTATCAAAAGGCCTTCAACCATAATTATACACTGAATGAATATAGTAAACAAGAGTCTACTCGTCCTGTTATAATACAATCCTTTACAATAACAGATTTATAGTGACTGTGGTCAGCTACTTTCCATAATATACATACTTGCTGAAGTACGTTCCTATGCAGTTGATAAGATAACATAATAATGTCATAAGATGGCCCAAGCTGCCTGACAAGACATTCTAAGGCAGTATTAGACACGGAGACACATAAGGGCCATATAAGGTCAAATTGCCAAAAGCCTGGTGAAAAGGTTGTTTTTTTGAGTAAGAAAGAGAATGAGAGAGGCAGAGAGGTTTGGGGGGGAAATTTCAGAGCCTCGGGCCCACGCACAGCATTGATGATGGACTGAAGATATTCAAGGATGTTTAAGTGGCTGGATATAGATAAGGACTGATCTCTCCGGGCCAGAGAAGGTTTAAGAGATAGGGTGTGGCAAGGCATCGAAAGTTCCAAAAACAAGAATGGTGATGTAAAAATTGTGTTGTTCCCTCACTGGGAGTCAAAGTAGGTCAGGAGGGAACAGGGCTGATGGGTGAATGGGTCAGTGAGCACAGGGTTGACGGGTGAATGGGCCAGTGAGCAGAAGTCTGATGGGTGAATGGGTCAGCGATCACAGGGCTGATGGGTGAATGGGTCACTGAGCACAAGGCTGATGGGTGAATGGGTCACTGAGCACAGGGCTGATGGGTAAATGGGCCAGGAGGGCACAGGGCTGATGGGTGAATGGGTCAGTGAGCACAGGGCTGATGGGTGAATGGGTCAGTGAGCACAGGGCTGATGGGTGAATGGGTCAGGGGGCACAGGGCTGATGGGTGAGTGGGTCAGGATGGCACAGGGCTGATGGGTGAGTGGGTCAGTGGGCACAGGGCTGATGGGTGAATGGGTCAGTGGGCACAGGGCTGATGGGTGAATGGGTCAGTGGGCACAGGGCTGATGGGTGAATGGGTCAGTGGGCACAGGGCTGATGGTGGGTGGGTCAGGAGGGCACAGGGCTGATGGTGGGTGGGTCAGGAGGGCACAGGGCTGATGGGTGAGTGGGTCAGTGGGCACAGGGCTGATGGGTGAGTGGGTCAGAGGGCACAGGGCTGATGGGTGAGTGGGTCAGGAGGGCACAGGGCTGATGGGTGAATGGGTCAGTGGGCACAGGGCTGATGGGTGAGTGGGTCAGAGGGCACAGGGCTGATGGGTGAATGGAACTTGGAACAGTGCAAATTGGATATTCCTGAATGACCTATTTTGGCTCAAAGCTGACTACGTGTCTATATCAGAGTTGGATACAGCTTTTTCTTCCTCAATAATTATACAAATGTGCAGGCATGTGACCTTCATAAATCATTTTAGAACATAGAACATTACAGCGCAGTACAGGCCCTTCGGCCCTCGATGTTGCGCCGACCAGTGAAACCAATCTAAAGCCCCTCCAATCTACACTATTCCAATATCATCCATATGTTTATCCAATAACTATTTGAATGCTCTTAATTTTGACAAGTCCACTACTGCTGCAGGCAGGGCATTCCACGCCCTTACTAGTCTCTGAGTAAAGAACCTACCTCTAACATCTGTCCTATATCTCTCACCCCTCAATTTAAAGCTATGTCCCCTCATGTTAGCCATCACCATCAGAGGAAAAAGGCTCTCACTATCCACCCTATCTAATCCTCTGATCATCTTGTATGCCTCTATTAAGTCACCTCTTAACCTTCTTCTCTCTAATGAAAACAACCTCAAGTCCCTCAGCCTTTCCTCATACGATTTTCCCACCATACCAGGTAACATTCTGGTAAATCTCCTCTGCACCCTTTCCAACACTGCCACATCTTTCCTATAATACGGCGAACAGAACTGTACGCAATACTCCAAGTGCGGCCGCAACAGAGTTTTGTACAGTTGCAGCATGATCTCCTGGCTCCGAAACTCAATCCCTCTACCAATAAAAGCTAACACACCGTATGCCTTCTTAACAACCCTATCAACCTGGGTGCCAACTTTCAGGGATCTATGCACATGGACACCCAGATCCCTCTGTTCATCCACACTACCAAGTATCTTACCATTAGCCCAGTACTCTGTATTCCTGTTACTCCTTCCAAAGTAAATCACCTCACACTTTTCCGCATTAAACTCCATTTGTCAGGTTTTGCCTGTGATTCTTCAGTCTTTAACTTTGTTGAGCATCTATAATGCTTACATCAGTGAACAGATTCTCCAACACGGGACACATTTTTATCAGACCCTCTCCCATTGTCTAAGTCATCATTTTACATTGTCAACCATCTTCCATCTTCCACATATCTGGCAAAATGTTTAAAATGTTAAACTTCTGATTCCTGTATGGTTTAATTAAGATACTACATGCAGACGCACATGCTGCTCTCTTAGACTATCTTTTACCCAAATTGCTATTTTTCGGTGATATTAACCATTCAGAAAACTACCAAAGAGATTTTACATTCCACAATAATAAATCTGCTGAATGAATAGTTGCTCCACACACTGCAGTCCATACTGTGAATGAATAGTTTACACACTGTGCAGTCCATACTGTGCTGAATGAATGAGGACTCCGGTCAGTGAGTAAACCTACCTGCTTGATTACCCCAGTTCTGCAGTAGCATTATGAATTATTCTACCTTATGTGGTGCATGCAACAATGTCCATATATGTGGTTCAAGATTTGGTGGCTGCCCTACACTCATGTTGGTGTAGAGTGCTCTGAATGGGGGGGAGGTGTCAACTATATCGACAGAAGCAAGGCTGCTGACAAATGAGGTGGATGGTGCATTTCATTATTTCACAGGCCTGAAGAATCATTAACGCAGCTTTAACAGTGACTGCCATCAATTAGTTGTGAATAGGAAGCTGAGCCAATGTGAAGGAAGGCACTTTGCTCACACGCACTATGAATCTATTTAGATTTTGCAATCCAGTTCTTCAATGGATGGTGATTAATGTGTGATAGATGGATTGGCAATAACCTAGACACCGAATTATTGAGGAAACAGCATTTTGTTCAGGCATAATATGCTCATTATCAGCCCTGAGATTACTCGCTACAGCCTATAATGAGTAGCTCAGGGCTGGCAGTGACTATAAATGACACACAAAGAGATGGTGTACCTAATACTGAATTTCAGTAATTGGTCTCTCTCAGAGCTGCGACCGATCAGGCTTTTGGGCTGTTTATATTGTCAGAGTTGTGTCAGGGTAATTTATTTCTGCAGTTTATTGCTCTAATGCAATGCTGAGCAGAACCCGACCTCCTCAAGGCCGTTCCAAGTAAAGCCCAGTTTTCCCAAGGCCCTATATGGAAAGTCCAGGGGCAGCTGGTAGGAGAAACAGGAAAGTGATTTATTCCAGTTTGAAAAACCAAGTGACAGGGCAGACCAGCCCACATTACCTCGAGCTCTTTAAGAAAGCTCTTTAAGTCCTTGAAGAAAATGGACTTGACGAAAACTGGCAGCCCGTTTTATACTGTGCCCCCTTTCCCAGTTTGAGCCACTGGCAAAGACCAATTTCTCCTTCTGGGTATTTGGTTTACATTTTAAAGGTTCATCGCCTCAATTGTTCAGCCCAGGTTTGGCAACCCTTTAGTTATCCAGTGTGCTGGGCAGCTATAATGTCCAACCCCAGGCAGTGGTCAATGAGCTGATCTTGGGTTCATTGCCAGTAGATGCTCACAAAAGGGGGAAAAAAAAAATCAAGTGATACCCCAGTAACATCAGTTCAGTGCGACGTTACATAGGAGCCTGCTCCGCCATTCAGTACAATCCTGGCTAATCGGACACTTCAATGCCTTTTACACCCACTCTCCCCATAACCCTTTACGTTACTGTTAATCAGAAATCTATCAATCTCTGCTTTCAACATACACAATGACTGAGCTTCCACAGTCCTCTGGGGTAGAGAATTACAAAAATTCACAACCCTTTTTATATCTCAGTCCTGAGTGGCATCCCCCTTATTTTGAAAATGTGCCCCTGCCAAACCATGGGACACATCTTCCCAGCATCTTCCCTGTCTATTCCTTTAAGTATTTTGTAGATTTCAATGAGATCACCTCTTATTCTTCAAAACTCTGGAGAATACAGGCCCAGTTTGCCCAATCTCTCTTCATAAGACAGTTCCGCCATCCCCGGAACAAGTCTGGTGAACCTTTGTTGCAATTCCTCTATGGCAGTAATATCCTTTGAGATAAAGGAACCAAAACTGCACACATACTCCAGGTGTTGTCTAACCAAACTTCTATACAATTGAAGCAAGGACCCACTACTCCTGAATACATACCCTCTTGTGATAAAGGTTAACATTCCATTAGCCTTCCTAATAGCTTGCTGCACCTGCATGTTAGCCTTCAGTAACTTATGGACAAGGACACCCAGGTCCCTTTGTACATCTACATTTTATAATTTCTATCATTTAGGAAATACCCTGCACATCTGTTCCTTCAAAGCACTGATGAAGGGTCATCCAAACTCGAAACGTTGGCTCTATTCACTCTCCACAGAGGCTGTTGGACCTGCTGAGTTACTCCAGCATTTTCTGTTTTTGTTTCAGAATCCAGCATCCACAATATTTTGCCTTTATCTTGGAAATATTACATTTGATCCCCACATCCAAATCATTGATTTATATTGTGAACAACTGGGACCCAAGTACTGATCCTTGTGGTACCCCAGTAGCCGCAGCCTGCCGATGCGCGAATGACCTGTTTTCTACCTGTTAGCCAATCCTCAATTCATGACCGTATGTTGTCTCTTATCCCATGTGCTTTTAGTTTGCTAATTAACCTCCTGTGGGGGGCATTTCTAAAGCATTCTGAAAGTCCAAACATATCATGTCCTTCGACTCTCCTTTATCAATTTTGTTAGTAACGTTTCAAAAAACTCCCAACAAATTTGTGAAACATGATTTCCGATTTGTAAACCCATGCTGACTATGCAGATCATGATTGTCCGAGTGTCCATTTATCACAACCTTCATAACAGATTCTAGCATTTTCCCCACTACTGATGTAAGGCTAACAGGTCTATAGGGTTCGAATCCTGTCATGGCAGATGGTGGAATTTGAATTCAATAAAAAATATCTGGAATTAAGAATCTACTGATGACCATGAAACCATTGTCGATTGTCGTAAAAACCCATCTGGTTCACTAATGTCCTTTAGGGAAGGAAAGCTGCCGTCATTACCTGGTTTGGCCTATATGTGACTCCAGAGCCACAGCAATGTGGTTGACTCTCAACTGCCCTCAGGCAACTAGGGATGGGCAATAAATGTCGGCCAGTCAGCGATGCCCATGTCCCACAATGAATAAAAAAAATTCAGTTCACAGTTTTTGTCACCATGTAGCCATGCCTCCGTAATAGCAATTATATCACACCCCTTTATTTCTATTTGTGCCTTTAGATCATCTACTTTGTTACGAATGCTGTGCTCATTCTAGTCGAATGTCCCTAACTTTGTCTTTTTGACACAAATTCACTTTCCACATATGCTCAATGCTTTGCTTTGTTTCACCTGCCTTCTACTCTGATTACTATCTCCTGTGATCAGCATTACTTCCCTCCAATTTGGGCCACACTTCAGGCTCCCACCCTCCCGACAAGCTAGTTTAAACCACCCCAGCAACACTAGCAAATCTCCTTGTAAGTATCTCAGTGCCAGTCTTGTTAGGATGTAACCTGTCCATCTTGTACACGTCCCACCTGATCCAGAACTGGTCCCAATGCCTCAGAATTCTGATGCCCTCCCTCCTACACCATTTCCCCAGCCACGTATTTAATCAACTAACCCTCCCATTCTTATGCTCACTAGCACGGAAACTGGGACTAACCCTGAGATTGCTGCTCTTCAGGTCCTGCTTTTTAATTTCCTCCCTAACTCCCTGAAATCTGTTTTCGGAACTTCATCCCTCTTCCTGCCTCCGTCCCTATGTCATCCCTACGTACCAATGTGGACCACGACTTCTGGCTGATCGCCCCCACCACTCCCCACCCGAAGGATGTTCTGCAGCTGTTCCTTAGTATTCAGCCAGCCTTGACCACACTCACTCCTCAAATTCCCTTGATCAATTCCGGGGAAAACCCAGCGAATTCCTCTCAACTCCCTAAGGCAATTGAGTAAGGCTTCCAGAAGACCGCAGTAACCCATAACTCCTCTCAGTCCCATCAAATTTACAAGCTCCCCTCTATAACTTGTCACATTCAGTGTATTGTGTAAATCATTTGGTAGCTTGTTCCAGAGGGTGTGGATGGTCTGAAAAAATGTACTTGCTGATATCGAACCAAACATGCCCTCTAGCTTTACCATCCCTCTCCTTTTCAAATAAAGAGCAAATTGGTCAAGATTCCTTCTCTAGAAACGTCTTTGCGTACACTCATGCACACACAGACACACACGTGCAGGCACTCAGACACGGGCACACGCACACAGACTGGGCACATGCACACACGCACACACCACATTTGTAAAAATAAAGGGAAATCAAATCTGTTTGAAAGGACTGGGATAGAGGTTGTGAGCTGGGAACAGTGCTTCCTTCATTACAATAGTGACTGCAGTTCGTAAAGTTCCAAGGCTGTATCAGACATGCTGAGGTTGTGGCAGGTGATATGTAAGTGAACGTTATTTCTTTCCTTTCCACTTTATAGTCTTCGCTGTATAAGAACTCCAATTGCCTGCAGTTACTTGTTGATCTGTGTTTCCCAGTTAGGAGTCATTATACTGCAATTGAACTGGTGTCTAAGGCTAGAGTGATGTGAGTCGACAGATGCTGGAACATCTCCAGATGATGTTGCAGTATGATAGTCTTTAGAAATGTACCTCTGGTGTTAGTTATTTGTGTCATCCCTGAACAAACGTTTGCAAAAACAAAGCACATATTGGTAATTTGTTTCATTGCTGTTTTTGGATCTTGCTATGTACTAATTGGCAGCTACATTTTGTTTTAAAACAACAAGGGCTATACTTCAAAAGTGCTTTAGTTGGCTGGGAGGTGCTTTGGATGTCCTGAGCATGTGAGACACGCCACTTTCTCATGCTTCGCTGCCTCCTCGGAAAGTCACAAAGTTCGTTGGTCAGGCTTTCTCCAGCCCCAAGCTGTGCCTGCACGAAGTTTAAAAGCTGCGCACTGTGTCATTGATTGATCCTGGCATTATCTCCTCCCAGCAGTGAGCACGGGGTAGGAAATGGTCACACTGCTGAGCAATCTTGCTGGAAGGACTGCTACAGCTAATCTTCCACTTGAGAGGAGTCCACTTTGTATCTGCAGCATGAACGCTGCAGGCCAGTAGAGCCTCAGAGTGCTGTTCGAGGACAGCAAAAATACAAAAGCACCCACCATAGCTGAAGACTATATCTGAGATGGTCACAGTGCCCAAGATAGCAGGTACACAGAACTGTCCAAAACATCTTATGCTACGTCTCACCAGTCATGCATCTATAGTACTGCTTTACATCACCAGGCAGAGAGTCACCCTGTGTGGGAACCAGAGAAGTGGCAGAGGAGCAGTTTGTCTTCATTCCTACCAGCCCTGTACTTATCGTCAGAAATCTCATAGAGAATTGTGAAAATAAGCAGGGATCTCAGCGTTGGCTCCTTTTCATTGATCTGCCAAAGCTTTTGACACATTCCGGCATGATGTGCTATGACAGCTAAAGACTTTAGTAAATTATTGTCTAGCTAATACAAAGAGCCAGGCAGAAATGTTTCAGAGTTGGTGAGGAGCAGTTAAAGAAGGGAGTCAGGCAAAGGTGTGTTCTGTCACCCATGCTGTTTAATGCTGGGGAAGAGAAGATAATGAGGATGGTGCAGGAAGAGTTACAGAGATGTGACTGTATCGTAGGAGGTCGTAACCCATGCAATCTCAGGTATACAGGCGACACCACACAGCGAGAACAAAGGAATTCCAGAGATTATGGCATATCTAGTCAAAAAAAAACTGAGTTTTTTGGACTGAACATTAATGAGGCAAAAACCATCATTATGAGGCTGAGATCGTGGCAGTGGACAAATTCCAGTACCTTAGTTGAATAATAAACACCAAAAAAATGAAATCCAGGTTGTGTAGCTACAGTAAGAGGCGTGAGTGTATTAAATGGTGGCTGAAAATCCAAAAGCATCAGCGTAAAGCTGAAAAAAATGTCTGATACTGTCATTCGTTTGGAGTGTTGCACTCTTTGGATGTGAGAGTTGGACCTTGAGCAAGGAGGATGGGGAGAGGTTAACTGCTATTGAAATGTGGATGTGGCAGAGAAAGCTCCAAATCAACTGGATGAATGGAAAGACAAATTAGTAGGTTAGATCAAGAGTAGAAAGGGTTGCTAAGTACAGTTAGAGAAAGATAGCCAAGTTCGGATTCTGGTTGTTCTGGTAACAATTTATTGAAGGGGAATATGAGGGTAAAGTAGAAGAGGAAGAAGAAAAACTGGATTGTAGCGATGATAATGATAACTTTGAGGGGGAAGTGGAAATCTGGAACTTTCTCCCCCAAAAGTAAATAGACGTTGGATCAATTGAAATATTTAAGATGTTTGTTTGTTAGGTTATGAATGAATGTAGAGTAAATGGGGTGGAACTAACGTACAGATAAATTATATCCGAAATAAATGGTACTACAGGATTGAGTTCCCCAACTTTTTACTCTTGTGTGAGGAATAAAAGAATGACCAGGGTGAGGTTAGGGCCGGTCAAGGACAGTAGTGGGAACTTGTGTCTGGAGTCAGTAGAGATAGGCGAGGTGATGAATGAATACTTTTCTTCAGTGTTCACCAAGGAGAGGGGCCATGTTTTTGAGGAAGAGAAGGTGTTACAGGCTAATAGGCTGGAGGAAATAGATGTTCGGAGGGAGGATGTACTGGCAGTTTTGAATAAACTGAAGGTCGATAAGACCCTGGGCCTGATGAAATATATCCTAGGATTCTTTGGGAGGCAAGGGATGAGATTGCAGAGCCTTTGGCTTTGATCTTTGGATCCTCACTGTCCACGGGGATAGTGCCAGAGGACTGGAGAGTGGCGAATGTTGTTCCTCTGTTTAAGAAAGGGAATAGAAATGACCCTGGTAATTATAGACCGGTTAGTCTTACTTCGGTGGTTGGTAAATTGATGAAAAAGGTCCTTAGGGATGGGATTTACGACCATTTAGAAAGATGCGGATTAATCCGGGATAGTCAGCACGGATTCGTGAAGGGCAAGTCGTGCCTCACAAATTTGGTAGAATTTTTTGAGGAGGTAACTAAGTGTGTTGATGAAGGTTGGGCAGTTGATGTCATATACATGGATTTTAGTAAGGCGTTTGATAAGGTCCCCCATGGTCGGCTTATGATGAAAGTGAGGAGGTGTGGGATAGAGGGAAAGTTGGCCGATTGGATAGGTAACTGGCTGTCTGATCGAAGACAGAGGGTGGTGGTGGATGGAAAATTTTCGGATTGGAGGCAGGTTGCTAGCGGAGTGCCGCAGGGATCAGTGCTTGGTCCTCTGCTCTTTGTGATTTTTATTAATGACTTAGAGGAGGGGGCTGAAGGGTGGATCAGTAAATTTGCTGATGACACCAAGATTGGTGGAGCAGTAGATGAGGTGGAGGGCTGTTGTAGGCTGCAAAGAGACATAGATAGGATGCAAAGCTGGGCTGAAAAATGGCAAATGGAGTTTAACCCTGAAATGTGAGGTGATTCATTTTGGTAGGACTAATTTAAATGTGGATTACAGGGTCAAAGGTAGGGTTCTGAAGACTGTGGAGAAACAGAGAGATCTTGGGGTCCATATCCACAGATCTCTAAAGGTTGCCACTCAAGTGGATAGAGCTGTGAAGAAGGCCTATAGTGTGTTAGCTTTTATTAACAGGGGGTTGGAGTTTAAGAGCCGTGGGGTTATGCTGCAACTGTACAGGACCTTGGTGAGACCACATTTGGAATATTGTGTGCAGTTCTGGTCACCTCACGATAAGAAGGATGTGGAAGCGCTGGAAAGAGTGCAGAGGAGATTTACCAGGATGCTGCCTGGTTTGGAGGGTAGGTCTTATGAGGAAAGGTTGAGGGAGCTAGGGCTGTTCTCTCTGGAGCGGAGGAGGCTGAGGGGAGACTTAATAGAGGTTTATAAAATGATGAAGGGGATAGATAGAGTGAACGTTCAAAGACTATTTCCTCGGGTGGATGGAGATATTACAAGGGGAAATAACTATAGGGTTCATGGTGGGAGACATAGGAAGGATATCAGAGGTAGGTTCTTTACGCAGAGAGTGGTTGGGGTGTGGAATGGACTGCCTGCAGTGATAGTGGAGTCAGACACTTTAGGAACATTTAAGCGGTTATTGGATAGGCACATGGAGCACACCAGGATGATAGGGAGTGGGATAGCTTGATCTTGGTTTCAGATAAAGCTCGGCACAACATCGTGGGCCGAAGGGCCTGTTCTGTGCTGTACTGTTCTATGTTCTATGTTCTAACTCCTGATCCTGTTTTCCAAGAGGCTGACTAAATGTTCAGTTAGGGAAGTAGGAATTAAGGAGCGCCTTAACAGAGGAGAACAAGGTGGAGAAAGATTGAGGTTTAGAGAGAGGAGAGAGAGAGGTGAACTGACTGCAAGCAGGGCTGCCAATGGTTACACAAGAGACCAGAATTGGATGAGCACCAAGATCTCAGAGGGTTGTGAGGCTGGAGGAGGTTACGGAGGTAGGGAGGGATGAAGCCACTTGAATGTGAGGATGAGAATTTTAAATTGAGGCATTGGTACCAATGTAGATCAGCCAGCATAGGGACGATGGGTAATGGGGCTTTGATGCCTGTGTCCAAACTCGCACTGAGGGTTCATGGAGTATTGAGGATAAGAGGTCATAAGGGGAGAGCATTGGAACAGTCACGTCTGGAGGTTGCCAAAAACATGGATCAGAGCTTTTGCAATAGATGGGCTGAGGCAGAGGCAAAGGCGGGCAATGTTACAGAGGTAGATGTCGGCAGTCCAACGGGAGAAGATATGGAATCAGAACTCAACCTCGCCAAATAGGACGTGAGGTTGCAAATGGTCAGGTCGACTGGAGCAGCCTGGGAAGAGGATTAAAACCAGTGTCAGGGTTTGGGATAGGGCCAAAGATAATAACTTAAGTTTTCCTAATGTTTAACGGGAGGAAACTCAAACTGATAACACAGGTCAAAATGTATCAGAACAAACTCTCTAATATACTATACATGCACGTGAGCAGTCAGTGTATCATACTTCACTTTTAAAGCTTTTTGATGTACTTTGTTTGCCCATGTAAGTGCCCAAGAAATTGAGCTTTATATTGCTGTGGGTCGGACATCACATATAGACTAGACTGGGAAAGGATTTAAAAAGACATTAGTAAACTAGACAGTCTGCACAACAATCGGGTAGATCCATGGTCCTTTTCCTTAAATTCCAGATTTATTCAATTAGCTGAATTGAAATTCCCCAGCCACTATGGTCTCATATCATCAGATCATTAGTTAATTAGGTTATGTTACTGATCCAGTAATATAACCATTATATCACCATTCCTCTAGCACACTGCTGTCCAAGGTGCAGCATCAGGTGGAGAAGGGCCAGTCCTTTCCAGAGAGATTGAGAAAATAAAGGGCATGTTGTCCCTGGTTTCTTTGCTCAGCTTCATCTGAAGTGTGTTAGCAGGCGGCTGGCCCACTTCCCCAGTCAGGAGGATTGAAGTAGAGAACGAAAGAAAGACTTGTGTTATTTAGCACTCTTCATGACATCCCAAAACATTTCACAGCCAACAAACCACTTTTAAAGTGTTGTCATGTCGAATAAGTGACAGTCAATTTGTGCACGGATAGATTCCACAAACAACAATGAGAAGATGGGCAGACAATCTCTGTCAGTGCTGTTGGGTGAGAGATTGATGTTGTCCAAGACACAGGGGAGAACTCCCTGTCCTGTTTTGGGGTGTTTTATATCCAATTGAAAAGGATGGGGCCTCATCCGAAAAGATCACAACTGCACAGCCTAGATTGTGTATTTCAGAGTGGGACTTGAACCAGCAACTTACTGACCCAGAGAGGGGGGGAACTACCACCAAGCCACAGCCAACATCTACAGACACAAGCTCCTCATTGGGAAATGGAACCCACCCAACTGACGAGAATGCTAACCATTACGCTACTGAAGAAGTGATTAACAATATAGTTTATAGGATGGTGAGACTTAATTTAACTCGAGTTCCACCTTGGCTCATTTCAGCAGGAGCAGCATCCAGAAGGAACTGTCAGTTTTCCGTCTTGCTTATGGGAAGCAGGTGTGTGCCTGGGAAAGCCAGTTCAGGAGCGAACATGTTCCTCAGAAAGTCCGAGTTTGTGCAGACATCAAAAGGACAGTGAGGGCGAGAGCAGACTATTCCATCATCTTTGATGTGAAAGAGAAACCTAATCGGGAGCAGCGGCACTCTGTAAACTTAGACTGCTGTAGTATGGGCTGAGGTCCTGCTGGGAGCTAAAGCAAATGTCTGCTTACTATTAACACGCTGCAGGCAGCTCCAGCTTCTTAAAGCCAAAGGCTTTCCAGAGAAGTGGGGTGAGATACAAAAGTAGTTTTCCTTCACCTCTTCAAATGTTCCAGGGAGCTCTTCAAGAAACAAGTTATTTTTCCACATCTGGTGTTGCTCTGAGCAATGATAGGAAAATCTGACAAACTCGGAGAGGAAAAGTGGTTTTAATCTGCTCAGGGTTTATGCAGGTCTAGAACAATCTGTGCAATTTGCACCAAATGGGAGAGAATTTTTAAAAGGGAGCAGATAACTCCAGGTCAGACCCAGAGTTGGACATTTCAAGAAAGATTTCAAAAAATAAAAAGCTTTGTACAGGAACGGGAAATGAAGTCAGTGCTGTGAAGATACCCATGGCCGTGTACAGCTAGAACTGACAATCTTTACAATTCATCAATGTGATCACACCGTTAAAATTAATCACACTGATTAAAAACATAGTTAAACAACCTCAGGCAGAGCTTGAACCTGTACCTCCTAACAACAGGGCCAGGAATAGTACACAAAAGCTCCCTCTAGCTCCCAGTTTAAAGTTATATACACTGCCATCATGAAATCATAGATCACAGAGGGAGCCTGATTGTCCATATGCTAGCTCCGTATTCAATATATATCCATTTCACTTTCTGAAAGTCATTATTTGAATCCGCTTTCACCACCCTTGTCAGCAGTGCATTTCAGATCATAACAATATGCTTAAAAAGTATAATATTCTCATGTCACCTTTGATTATTTTGCTAATTACCTTAAATCGGTGTCCTCAGATTACTAACCTTGCTTGCTAGTGGAAATAATTTCTCCTCATTAGATTGTCAAAATTCTTCATAATTTTGAACACTTCTATTAAATCTCCCCTTATCCTTCTCTGCTCCAAGGAAAATCATTCCAGCGCCACATAAACCAAGTCCTGGTTTTATTCAAATAAATCTCTTTTGCAACTTCTACAAGCCTTGGCATCCTTCCCAAAGTGTGGTGCCCAGAACTGAACACAGTACTAACATATGAATTCGGAGCAGGAGTAGGCCACTTGGCCCCTCGAGCCTGCTCCGCCATTCAATAAGATCATAGTTGATCTGACCGTAATCCTCAGCCCACATTCCTGCCTACCCCGATAACCCTTGTTAATCAAGAATCTATACCTCGGCCTTAAAAATATTCAAAGACTGCTTCCACCGCCTTTTGAGGTACAGGGATTCAGAGACTCGTGACTTTGCTGAGGGAATTAAAATAATCCTCATCTCGGTCTTAAATGAGGGATCCCTTATTTTTAAATAGTGACCTCCCTTGTTCTAGATTTTCCCACAAGAGGAAACATCCTCTCTACATCCACCCTATCATTAAAGCACCCGGAGAAAACCCATGCAGACAAGGAAAGACACCACAGTCAGTCACCCAAGGCTGGAATTGAACCCGGGTCCCTGGCGTTGTGAGGCAGCAGTGCTAACCACTGTGCCACCATACTGCCCCTCAGGGTCTTAAAGATTTTGATCAAGTTGCTTCTTACTTTTCTAAATTCTAGTGAATACAAACCGAATCTCTCCAAACTTTTCTCATAAGACAACCTGCCCATTTCTCGTATTAGTCTAGTAAATCTTTTCTGAACTACTTTGGCTGAGGCCTAACCAGTGATTTATAAAGGCTTAGCAGAACATTGTTGCTTTCAAACTCTTGTAATGAAACCCAAAATGCTGGCTTTTTCACCAGCAAATTTGGGAAATAGAATTAGTTTTAGCTTTGGCATTCCCTCCAGTGTGGTTTGAGGATTTCAATGCAAATCTGAGGAGCTATGGCACACCCAGTTGTTGGAGGGTGTAACTAGAATCATAGAAACCCTACTGTACAGAAAGAGGCCATTCGGCCCATCGAGTCTGCACCGACCACAATCCCACCCAGGCCCTACCCCCACATCCCTACACATTTACCCGCTAATCCCTCTAACCTACGCATCTCAGGACACTAAAGGCAATTTTAGCATGGCCAATCAACCTAACCCACACATCTTTGGACTGGGGGAGGAAACCGGAGCACCCAGAGGAAACCCACGCAGACACGAGGAGAATGTGCAAACTCCACACAGACAGTGACCCAAGCCAGGAATCGAATCCAGGTCCCTGGAGCTGTGAAGCAGCAGTGCTAACCATTGTGCTACCGTGCTGCCCTACTGAGGACTAATATTCCTTTCCCTTTCCACCTCAGGATGATTTCTGAGTTGGAAGGAACGTAGGGGTGTTTTCTTGTTGTTGTCGTTGCTCTTGTCCTTCTTAGGGATATAGTTCTCAGGATTAAGAGATGCTGTCAGAGAAAGCTCAATACCATTACCATACTGTCAGGTCACGTGAACGCCTCAACTAAAAATCATAGAATCATCGAATCCCTACAGTACAGAAGCAGGCCATTCGGTCCATTGAGACTGTACTGACCACATCCCACTTAGGCGCCATCCCTATAACCCCACGTATTTACCCTGCTAATCCCCCTGACACCAGGGTCAATTTAACATGGCCAATCAACCTAACCTGTACATCTTTGGAGTGTGGGAGGAAACGCACGCAGACATGGGGAGAATGTGCAAACTCTGCACAGACAGTGACTCGAGGCCGGAATTGAACTCCGGTCCCTGGCGTTGTGAGCAGCAGCACTAACCACCCAAATGTTGGAAAAGCAATGGTCCCAAGCCCTGCTGGACTCTCTCATCACACCCCTTTGCCCAGAATGCTTCCATATTATCATCCTGGGGGTTACTATTAACCAGAACTAAACTGGCCATTTAAATATTGTGGCTACAAGAGCAGGTCAGAGTCTAGGAATCCTGCAGTGAGTAACACCTCATGACTCCCCAAAGCCTGTCCATAATCTACAAGGCACAATGTGATGGAATACTCTCCCCTTTGCACCTCCAACAACACTCGAGAAGCTTGACAACATCCAGGACAAATCACTGTCGCTGGGTCAAAATCCTGGAACTCCCCCCCTAACAGCACTGTGGATGTACCTCATGGACTGCAGTGATTCAAAAAGGCAGCTCATCATTAGCTTCTCAAGGGCAATTAGGGATGGGCAATAAATGCTGGCCTAGCCAACAATCCCCACATCCCATAAATGAATAAAGAAAAACAGACCCCCTCATTTCCTCCCATCCAACTATTATCTAGTCCATCACAGCACATTGCGACCAATACTGTATTTGATCATTTGATGAGGCATTTAACAAAACCCTTACTGAAATCCAAGGAGATTGCATTGACATTCTCATCTTCACCTGTTAAATTCCTCTGGCATAACCTCCATTTTCTAAATCTATGCTAACTCTTACCAATTAGTTTTATATCTCTAGGCCCTGATTTTCTGCGCAGTTTCAACCACTGCACGACTTTAACTTTGTCAGAACTGCAAGAGAAATCCCCTTCATGCATGACAGAAGGTCTGAGGAAATTCAGAGCTCTTCGAGGAATTTTGAGGATTCTTGGATTAATTTTAAAGACCATTAAGAAAATTTGGGATCACGTGGATATTTGGAACCATTCGAGGAAATTGGGGGCCCTGAATTTTGAGAATTGATTCCCTGATGCTGATGTGAACTCCCCCCAGAAACCTTTGTAATTAAGGTGGTGAGATTTGGGAAGTGCGACGAAGTGAGACTTATTATTGGATACGATTTCTCAAGGTCACCGAAATGGAGCTGTGGATACTTCCAACTCCCCCTCGATTCCACGATTGGTGTGAACACTCATTTCTCTTAGCTTTTTTCCTGTTAATTTCCTCAACAAACCAACCTCCATGGTGGCACAGTGGGTAGCATTGCTGCCTCACAGCGCCAGGGACCCGAGTTCAATTCCCAGCTTGGGTCACTATCTGTGCAGAGTTTGCACATTCTCCCTGTGCGGGTTTCCTCCGGGTGCTCCGGTTTTCTCCCACAGTCCGAAAGACATGCCGTTAGGTGCATTGGATGTGCTAAATTCTCCCTCAGTGTACCCGAACAGACGCAGGAGTGTGGCGCCTCAGGGATTTTCACAGTAACTTCATTGCAGTGTAAATGTAAGCCTACTTGTAACAATGATAAAATAAACTAAACCTTCAAAAACCTCTTTAAAATCTATCTTGTTTACCATGTTTTTAGTCATCTCCTTGTGCTCTATTAATGCTACATATTTGGTTTCTCTGCTGATAGGCACCTTGAGATGTTTAATGCTTTAACGGTACTATGTAAGCGGCAGTGATGCTTTTGACATTTATATAATAATATTTGGGGCCTGGCTATTGACTTTAGTCAGTAATTCGTTATTCAGGACCTCAGTTGTCCAAGACAATACTGCCTTTTCTCAGCCTAAGATGCTGAACTCTGCTTGCTTTAGTGAAGACGTGGAGATGCCGGAGTTGGACTGGGGTAAGCACAGTAAGAAGTTTAACAACACCAGGTTAAAGTCCAACAGGTTTATTTGGTAGCAAAAGCCACTCGCTTTCAGAACAGGCTGTCCCTTCGTCAGGTGGGTGGGAGTTCTGATCACAAACAGGGCACAAAGACACAAACTCAATTTACATGAATAATGATTGGAATGTGAGTCTTTACAGCTGATCAAGTCTTAAAGGTACAGACAATGTGAGTGGAGGGAGCATTAAGCACAGGTTAAAGAGATGCAGTTTAGGTTGATTGGCTGTGCTAAATTGTTCCTTAATGTTTCAAGATGTGTAGATTAGGTGGATTAACCAGAGCAAGTGCACGGGGGTAGGACAGGAGGGAGGGCCTGGCTCTCATGCTTGTTTGGAGAGCCAGCGCAGACTCGATGGGCCGAATGGCCTCCTTCTGTACGGTAGGGATTCTATGGATTCTAACTTGGAATAAGTGGGAGAGTTGAAAGCTGTAACTAGAACAGGTAGAGGAGCTCATGTAGTAACAAGTAAAAATGGAGGAGCGGGCTGACAAGCTTAGTTGGCTAAAAGTAAGGTGGTTAACATCACCAACAACATTGGTTCAGTCCCTGTACCAGCTGAGGTAGTTATTGGAACCCAAATTATTCTTCTCATCGTGGCAGGGAAATGTGAGGGAGCCATCATTGGGAACATTCAGAGAATGCAACATAGAATCCCTACAGAGTAGAAGGAGGCCATTCAACCCATCAAACCTGCACCAACAACAATCCCACCCAGACCCAATCCCCATAATCCCACGCATTTACCCTCCTAATCCCCCTGACGCTAAGGGACAATTTAGCATGACCAATCAACCTAACCTGCACATCTTTGGACTGTGGGAAGAAACAAAGAACAAAGAAAAGTACAGCACAGGAACAGGCCATTTGTCCCTCTGAGCCTGTGCTGATCATGGTGCCCTAACTAAACTTAAAAAATCTTCTGCCCTTACTCGGTCCATATCCCTCTATTCCCTCCCTATAGATGTATCCACACGGTAGCACAGTGGTTAGCACTGCTGCTTCACAGCTCCAGGGTCCCGGGTTCGATTCCCGCCTCGGGTCACTGTCTGTGTGGAGTTTGCACATGCTCCTCATGTCTGCGTGGGTTTCCTCCGGGTGCTCCGGTTTCCTCCCACAGTCCAAAGATGTGCGGGTTAGGTTGATTGGCCAGGTTAAAAAAAAAAATTGCCCCTTAGAGTCCTGAGATGCATAGGTTAGAGGGATTAGTGGGTAAATATGTGGGGGTAGGGCCTGGGTGGGATTGTGGTCGGTGCAGACTCGATGGGCCGAATGGCCTCCTGCACTGTAGGGATTCTATGAAGATTCCAGGCGGAGGAGCCGGGCTCGCCACGCCGGGCGGAGGAGCCGGGTCTGCGACAGATAATTAGAATAGATATGATTTGCAATTAGTAACGAGAGTAATTGTGGGTTGTAATCATAATTAGAGCAAATGAGAGTTATAATTGGTAATTAGGGAAGGATGGAGATGGAGTAATTGGAGTTGAGGGTAAGGGTTGCTATGTTGTTAATTAGAGGATGCGGAACCACCCTTCCTGTGACAGTCAGTGTACTTACCCAGTAATCTGTATCATTTGTACAGGATCTGAATCAACTCATCTTCTGCTTAATTGATGGAATTTTCAATTACCTAAAATAATTTGCCACAGAGTCCCTCAGTGGTGTCGTGCTGACAGGAACACATGCTTCCAGCCTGAGGCCTGTCTCTATGACCCAGCTGTCTGAGCATCATCGATTCTCGGGTATTACAGGAGACATTCTTTAAGGTCGCCTGAGGCCTTATATTCCTCAACAGACGCTGTCATCATTACTTCCTATGTGTTTCAGTATCAGCTGTGTATTACTGAGCGAAACACCGTCCCTGGCAAACAGGAACAATTTCTGTTTGGTATTGAACCTGTTGTTTGAGTGAACAAGTTATACACAGGAGCTGTTAATTTTGATACAGTACTTTGATTTATGGGCAGGATGTATGGGGTAGCAGATAATGGAAACCCTTGAGAGTTCAAGGCCCCAGTCGTATCGTCATGAGATGGCTTGCTGGGATGAAGGTTTGATGGGTGATAAAAGTTTAATGTGTTGAGAGGTACACGCCCACAGCATTGTGGAGTGTTAAACTCCATTATCATCCGTGAATATCATTTGCATTCTACTCCCAATAGAAATACAGTCGATTTGGCCCTAATTGCTCCAATGACCTTTCAGCTTCGGTTGGTGCTGTGATTATGCACTGGGTCTCACAAAGTTCATGTTGGAAAACCTGGGGATGGATTGGATCATGATTATCTAGTCTGGGTTAAAGCACGCTGGGATTCAGTGACATTCGGAGGGAGCTACATGTCTTGAAATCTCTGAAAAGTGTAGCTGGGAGTCTATTCCAGATTTGCACAACTCTGAGAAAACATTGTTTCTACTTATCCAAAGATTACAACAGTGGCTACACTTCAAAAGTAATTCATTGATTGGGAAGGATTTGGTGGGTTGTGAATGGTGTAATATAAATTCAGGTCGAGTTAATCACTGTGGCTCAGAAGTCAACTTAGCAACTGCTAATTGTCAACCAGCAGATGTAGTCTTATTGCCACGCTGTGAGATGGGGAACTGAACCTTTCCGACTGTGCGCCCTTTGAGGGAATCTTGGAAATCAGATTCTGACATTTCCGTCTTGTCTTAAAAAGTGAACAGCTGGAAAGAGGTTTTGGGAAATAAGCCTTTTGACTGCTGCTGTGGTTACGAGCCAATTCAGAAGTGTCCATTGACCTGTATCCAAGTTATTCAATGGATTTGTACATTCCAGGTAGGGAGTCGATTAGCTCAGTTGGCTGGACAGCTGGTTTGTGATGCAGAGGGACACCAATACAATGGGTTTCAATTCCCCTTCCTGCCAATGTTATTCATGAAGACCCTGCCATCTCAAACTTGCCCCTCGCCTGAGGTGTGGTGATCCTCAGGTTCAATCATCACCAGTCAACTCTCCACCTCTAAGGGAAGAGCAGCCTGTGGTCATCTGGAACGGTGGCCACTTTCATTTCACATTCCAGGTGGAGAGGAACACCGGGTGAAGGGAGCACATTGTGATCATTCGATTTCACTTACAAACCTCACATTACAGGCACTGTTCCAAGTTAAACGGCATGGCAGAATCACAAGGATTTTGGCATTTACTTTTCAAAACAAAATGGTGCAAATGTTTGAAATATGGAATGAAAACAGAAATATACTGGAAGGACACAGTAAGTCACTCAGTGCTATAAAGAGAAAAGGCAGCTTAACAATTCCCCAGCAGTCTGGGGTGAGGCACACAACAACAACAACAACAAGCTATTTCCAGCAGGAAAATGTCTGAAAGCACTTCACAGGACATTATCAAATAAAATCAGTCACTGAGCCACATGAGATAGGAAGACAGATGACCAAAATCTGGGTCAAACAGGTAGATTTCAACAATTGTCTTTAAGGAAGTGAGAGAGGTGGAAAACTTAGGGAGAAAATTGCAGAGGCTGAGGCCTACATAGCGGAAAGTGTAGCCACCAGTAATTAAAAACGGGGATGCATAGGAGGTCAGAATTGGAGATCTCAGAGGGTTGTGATCTGGACAAGATTACAGAGATGTGGATAGCAAAGGCCAGGGATGGATTTGAAAACAAGAATGAGAATTTCAAACTCAGGCCACGATTCTTCCAAAAGCGCTGAATTGGCGGGAAAACTTCTAGATCCCAACTGTTTTGTCAGTTCAACTTTTCACCCGAATCTCCCCACTCTGTGCACTACAGAGGTCCCAATTGTGAATCTCATTAAAAACCCAGATGGGTGGGGCCTATTCGTGCCAGAGTCTGACAGTTCTGGAACTCTGCGCATGCGCAGTGGTCTGTCAGACTCTCCGTTTGCTGGCCAACTCAATCATTGGCCAGCCCCTCCCACCACGCCCCTCCCCCCCCCACCACCACACCCCTCCCCCCGCCCTATGGCCCGATCGTGGCCCCACAACAATTCCAGGCAACAATTCCAGGGCCAGTCCTGATCCCCCCCCACTGCTCCGGAGGGCCCTGATGTACAGCCACCCCCCCCCCCCCCCCCCCCAAACAGCAGTGGCAATCTCCCCACCCCTCACCTGGGCAGACCCCCCCCCCCCCCCCAGGGAGGCAGGGCACCCCCAGCAGACCACGCCCGCCCCAATCACAGCCCTCCCTCCATCCCACACCGATCCCCATGCAGAGTGGCAGCGGGACCCCCCCCCCCCCCCACCCCTACCAATCACCCGGAGACCCCACCCACAATAGAACACTGCCCGATGGGCAGTGCCAAAGTGCCCCCTGGGCTTGGGCACTGCCAGAGTGTTCATGCCCAGGGGGCACCACCCTCCTGCTGTCCGAGCCCCGGGGGGGCCCTGATTGCCCCCCCTTCATTCCAGCGCGGTCTGCTGCTAGTTCCCTGAGCATGGGGAGCTAGTGCAAACCCTGTCAGAATGAAGTACTCCTGGCGGGGTGGGAGATTCAATTGGGGCCAGTAAGTTCCTGATAATTACATTTAAAAGACATTTAAAACATATTTTAAAAAGATTCAAATGACTTGCCTTCCTTCCCGCCAGTTTCCAGTGGGGTCTGACTGGCGACTGTTCGCCGGCTCTGGGAGATGCTCATGCGTTCCCGGCACGTGCACAAATCCCGGAACAAGACCGGTGACGCGCATCTCCCACCCTGACCCGCCAGAAAAGCTGCGGGTCACGATGGGAGAATCGCAGCCTCAATGTGTTACAGAACCAGAAGCTAATGTAGTCAGGGGTGTTGGGTAAACAGGACTTAGTACAAGTTAGGTTACAGGCAGCGGAAATGTGATTAATTTGATTTGGTTTATTATTGTCACATGTATTAGTATACAGTGAGAAGTGTTTCTTGCATGCTATACAGACAAGGCATACCGTTTGTAGAGTACATAAGGGAGAAGGAAAGGAGAGGTTGCAGAATATAGTGTTACAATCACAGCTAGGGTGTAGAGAAAGATCAACTTGATATAAGGTAGGTTCATTCAAAAGTCCGACAGCAGCAGGGAAGAAGCTTGAATCGGTTGATACGTGACCTCAGACTTTTATTTCTTAAGTGTAAGTGAAGAATAAAATACTGGGTTTAAAAATACCTCAACAAGTTCACTCTTATCCATATTCTACCTGCCTCCCAGCAGGAAGAAAATTAATGTCAGCATGTTTAGCGCAAGGACAACAGACATTTTCAACTCATGCTGCAGTTTACTCAACAGCGCAGAGTGAAGGTGGGAATTATTGCATTTCTAACGTATCTATAAAACACATCCACCAGCCCATAGATCCTGCAATCAGAGACAGCAAGAGCCACAGAAACCTTCAATTGAAACAATAAACTCTGAACATTGAATAATTGAGTTCTTATTCCCCAATCAACTGATGCACTAGCAGTGACTTTCATGGACCAGAATATATAATTATATATATAAAGATACGCACAAACAGGAGCACTTTCCCTGATGTACACTAATGCTCACAGACATATGCACATACAGCTAAAAGTAGAAACAAGCACTCTACAACTAGGCTCAATTTTGCATGGCCAATCAATCTAATCCGCAAATCTCTTTGGACTGTGGGAGGAAACTGGAACACCCGGAGGAAACCCACGCAGACATGGGGAGAATGTGTAAACTCGGCCTCGGATCACTGTCTGTGTGGAGTTTGCACATTCTCCCCATGTCTGCGTGGGTTTCCTCCGGGTGCTCCAGTTTCATCCCACAGTCCAAAGATGTGCAGGTTAGATTGATTGGTCATGCTAAATTGCCCCTTGGTGTCAGAGGGATTAGCTAGGTAAATGTGTAGAGTTACGGGAATAGGGCCATGATGTGGTCGGGACAAACTCGATGGGCTGAATGGCCTCCTTCTGTACTGTAGGGATTCAATGAAGTGCAACACACAGCTGCATGGGCATACAGATGTAGTGCACATGTTTGCTTAATCCATGACAATATTGCAGATCGAACTTCATTCACTCTCCTTGTTGACTGGGTTTCTCTCCCATGTTTTGTCATTTAAACAGAAAGCCAGCTCCTGCCTGGGAACAATTTCACCAACGAGTGCAACATTCCCGGGAACTTCATATGCAGCAACGGCAAGTGCATTCCAGGTGCCTGGCAGTGTGACGGCCTGCCTGACTGCTTTGACAAGAGCGATGAAAAGGAATGTCGTGAGTGATGGTTCACTGTTTATCTTAAACTGCTTGTGTTCCAGGTCTTTCTGTGGGTGATTTAAAACCCATGTTACCTCTCACGTGCCCAGTCATCTGTGACGGAATTGGCAGGCAGTCATACATCACTGAAAACTGGAAGCAGATTGACGATTAATTACTCAACATTTAAATATATTTGTGTCTGGAGAAACATGATGAATTGCTTAAAGATTATACTGTGTTGGCAACTGTGTACCTGCATCTTTCCTGACCCAATGTATTCATGAGTGTCAGATTTACCTTTTAATCGGCTTTTATATTCCTACGTTAAATCAGTGACTAGACTTCAATAGTACTTCACTGGCTGCAAAATGCTGTGGGATGTACTGAGGTCTGTATGGTGCTATCTAAATGCAAGTTTTTCTTTGACTTCCTTGATTGGTTTCCGTAGTGTGACTGTCACTCAGCCACCACCAGCATCAAGATAAAATTGGGGAAATTTAGAAGTTCAGTTAGCCTTTCTGACCCTGTCCCACCGTAACCGTTCCTCATAGAATCACTATAGTGCATAAGGAGGCCATTTGGCCCATCAAGTCTGCACAGACCACAATCCCATCCACGCACTATCCTCATAGCCCCATTTATTTACCCTAGCTAGTCTCCCTGACACCAAGGGGCAATTTAGCATGGCCAATCCACCTGCACATCTTTGGACTGTGGGAGGAAACCCACACAGACACGGGGAGAATGTGCAAACTCCACATAGACAACGACCCGAGGCCAGAATTGAACCCAGGTCCCAAGGGCTGAGAGGCACTGGTGCTAACCACTGTGCCACCGTTCCTCCTGGCTAGCAGTTCTTCAGTTGTGCTGGTGAAACCGCAGTGCATTGCTATTTATGCCACCCAGTCTGGGCCCAGAGGGGTAAAATGGAAATTTGTACATTTGCGAATCAAAACGAACTAGCCAATTGAGCAACAATTAGCAATCTGCAGAAGCGACCCGCACTGGAGTCAACTGAGATGGATTGATACCATTCTGGAAGTGACTGTAAAATGCTTGGTTTAAGAAACCAAAATTATAAAAAGTCTTCTCATTTCAAAATCCCTTCTCCCTTATTTCCCCTCTCCTCACACAAGCCACACGGCCTCAGAGCTCCCCGTTCCCCATTTTGGCCTTGCTCCTCTATACAACATCCCAATAATAAGAATGGGGACAGGAAGCCTGTGCCAGCAAGGAGATGCATGAAAGTGTGATGAGGACCAGGACAAGGTCATGTCATTCTCCCTCCCTCTGTTGCCCTCCCAGGGTGCAGGGTGACCGGGACTGGGAACTGAATATACAGGGTTATCAGGCATTTAGGAAGGATAGACAGGTAGAAAAAGGAGGTGGGGTAGCTTTGTTAATAAAGGATAATATCAGGACGGTAGTGAGAGACGACATAGGCTCTAAGGAGCAAAACGTGGAATCGTTGTGGGTGGAGATAAGGAATAGTAGGGGGAGAAAGACACTGGTAGGCGTGGTCTATAGGCTCCCAAATAATAACTTAGAGGTGGGGAGGGCTATAAACAAGCAAATAATGGATGCATGCAAAAGTGGAACGGCAATAATCATGGGGGATTTTAACCTACATATTGATTGGTCGACTCAAATTGGACGTGGAGGGCTTGAGGAAGAGTTCTTGGAATGCTGTCGGGATTGTTTCATTGAACAGTATGTTACAGAACCTACGAGAGAGCGAGCTATCTTGGATCTGGTTCTGTGCAATGAGACAGGTAGGATTAAGGATCTTCTTGTGAAGGATCCTCTTGGGATGAGTGATCATAATATGGTGGAATTTCTGATACAGATGGAGGGTGAGAAAGTAGGGTCCCAAACCAGTGTCCTCTGCTTGAACAGAGGGGAGTACGATAGGATGAGGGTGGAATTGGCTAATGTAGACTGGGCGAGCAGACTGGTAGGCAGGACAGCTGAGGAACAGTGGATGATTTTTAAGGAGATTTTTTAAAGTACTCAGCAAAAATATATTCCGGTGATAAAGAAGGACTGTAAGAAAAAGGATAACCGGACGTGGATAACGAAGGAAATAGAGGAGAGTATTAAAATAAAATCAGATGCGTACAGAGTGGCCAAAAATAGTGGAGAATTAGTGGATTGGGAAAGCTTTAAAGAAAAACAAAGAACGACTAAGAAAGCGATTAAGAAAGGAAAGATAGATTATGAAACTAAACTAGCTCAAAATATAAAAAGTGATAGTAAAAGTTTTTACAAGTATGTAAAAAGGAATAGAGTGGCTAGAGTGAATGTTGGACCCTTGGAAGATGAGAGGGAGGATTTAATAGTGGAAAACGAGGAAATGGCTGAGACTTTAAATAAGTTCTTTGTGTCGGTCTTCACGGTGGAAGACACAAATAGTTTGCCGAATATTAGAGATCGAGAGTTGGTGAGAGGGGAGGTCCTTAATACAATTACTGTTACTAAGGAGGTGGTGCTTGGTAGACTAATAGGACTGAAGGTAGACAAGTCCCCGGGCCCGGATGGAATGCATCCCAGGGTACTGAAAGAAATGGCTGAGGTAATAGCAGATGCGTTAGTAGTAATTTATCAAAATTCTCTGGACTCTGGGGTAGTGCCGGCTGACTGGAAAACAGCTACTGTTACGCCGCTGTTTAAAAAAGGAAGTAGACAAAAGGCGGGTAACTACAGGCCGGTTAGCTTAACGTCCGTAGTTGGGAAGATGCTAGAGTCCATTATTAAAGAGGAAATAACAGAGCACCTGAATAAGAATGGTTCGATCAAGCAGACGCAGCATGGATTCATGAAGGGAAAGTTGTGTTTGACGAATCTACTGGACTTTTATGAAGATGTCACTAGTGCGGTTGACAGAGGGGAACCGGTGGATGTGGTGTTTTTAGATTTCCAGAAGGCGTTCGATAAGGTGCCTCACAAAAGGTTGCTGCAGAAGATTGGGGTACACGGAGTTAGGGGTAAGGTGTTGGCGTGGATTGGGGATTGGCTATCTAACAGGAAGCAGAGACTTGGGATAAATGGGTGCTTTTCTGGTTGGCAATTGGTGACCAGTGGCATGCCGCAGGGATCGGTGCTGGGGCCTCAATTGTTTACCATTTACATAGATGATCTGGAGGAGGGGACTGAATCTAGGGTATTCAAGTTTGCTGATGACACGAAGGTGAGTGGGAAAGCGAATTGCGTGGAGGACGTGGAAAGTCTGCAGAGAGATTTGGATAGGCTGAGCGAGTGGGCGAGGATCTGGCAGATGGAATATAACGTTAGCAAATGTGAGGTTATCCACTTTGGAAGAAATAATAGTAAATTGGAATATTATTTAAATGGAGAAAAATTACATCGTGCGACTGTGCAGCGGGACCTGGGGGTCCTTGTGCACGAATCGCAAAAACTCAGTCTGCAGGTGCAGCAGGTGATCAAGAAGGCGAATGGAATGTTGGCCTTTATCGCGAGGGGGATAGAATATAAAAGCAGGGAGGTCTTGCTGCAACTGTACAAGGCACTGGTGAGGCCGCAACTGGAGTACTGTGTGCAGTTTTGGTCCCCTTATTTGCGAAAGGATATATTGGCCTTGGAGGGAGTGCAGAGAAGGTTCACCAGGTTGATACCGGAGATGAGGGGTGTAGCTTATGAGGAGAGATTAAACAGATTGGGTCTGTACTCGTTGGAGTTTAGAAGGTTGAGGGGTGATCTTATAGAGACATATAAGATAATGAAGGGGCTGGATAGGGTAGAGGTGGAGAGATTCTTTCCACTTAGAAGGGAAACCAGAACTAGAGGGCACAGCCTCAAAATAAGGGGGGGCCGGTTCAGAACAGAGTTGAGGGGGAACTTCTTCTCTCAGAGGGTAGTGAATCTCTGGAATTCTCTGCCCATTGAAGTGGTGGAGGCTTCCTCGTTGAATATGTTTAAATCACGAGTAGATAGTTTTCTGATCGATAAGGGAATTAGGGGATATGGGGAGCAGGCGGGTAAGTGGAACTGATTCGCTTCAGATCAGCCATGATCTTGTTGAATGGCGGGGCAGGCTCGAAGGGCCAGATGGCCTACTCCTGCTCCTATTTCTTATGTTCTTATGTATAACTGAGGATTGGAAGCCCAGGCCTGTGCATATTCTTCTTCCGCAGTGCGGCCTGTGTGTGCATACCTGGCAATAGGAGCATGCATTCTCTGGCTGCCAGTGTTTTTGATAAAAGAAAGAATGAACTATATTCATATTGTGCTTTTCACAACCTCAAGACATTCTAAAGCATTTTACAACCATTAAAGTACTTTTCAACACAAGTCAATGTTGCAATGTGGAAAACCTTTCACATGGCAAGTTCCTACAAATATCAATGAGATAACTGGCCACACAATCTGTTTTAGGTACTGTTTGAGGTATAATTATTGACAAAAGGCACAGGGAAATGTTTCTGCTCTTCTTCAAAATAGTTCCAGGAGATCTTTTTATGTCTGAGAGGGTAGACAGGGCCTCATGCGAAAGGCAGCACCTCTGACAGTGCAGCATTCCCTCTGTCCTGCACTGGAGTGTGACTTAAGGCTCCCACTTCAAATCCTGTACGTGCTCCTCAGGTCCTGTGCAGCTCTTTATACTTGGCTCCACTTCCAGCTGTCACATTCTGGTTGTCATCGTAACACTGCGGCGATGGAACAAAGGCGAGAGGGCATTGGTGTGAAAAGAGTTTCAGAACCCCTCCCATTCCCAGAGGCCATCTGCTGGGAACGGCGGTGAGGGGAAAGGGATGGGCAGATTTATTAGCTGACAAGCTCAGGCAGTATTTCTAATCTGAGGGCAGCTGTTGATTTTCCTGATTGTGATTCCTGCTGTCACGGGTCAATGAGCAGAGCTGATTTGGATTTCACAGGGCTTGTGGAGTTTAGACTTGGGGGCTCCAGACTCTCAGATCCTTTGTCTTTGGTGTTTGGATAGGTTGGTGTTTGTTTTTCCCATGAATTTCTCTCTCATCTTTCTTTCTCACCTCCCTACAGCAAAAGTCAAATCCAAGTGTGCACCGACCTTTTTCCCCTGTGCCAGCGGTGTCCACTGTATCATTGGGCGTTTCCGGTGTAATGGATTTGAGGATTGCCCTGACGGAAGCGATGAGGAAAACTGCAGTAAGTGTTCTCAGCCTCATTTCCATGATAAATAGATATGCCGGGAGAGAAAGGAGCTAACTTTAGTCGCCTTCAAACTGGTTTTACTCAATGGTTCAAAAATGTTAACCGTTTCAATCGTCTTAACGTATAGAACCTTTTCCTGATATGATTATGGAATCTGTCTCATCCCTTAAGGGATCATACACCTAATTCCTAATGTTTCTTGGGTTGCCAACTCTGGTTCCTAAAGGTTTCACCACATGAACTTCCAATTTCTGCCTAGTCAAATAGTCCTTTTTCCAAAATGGGTTATTATTTTATAACAAAGAAAACTTTAAAAAAACACGCAATTTATTTTCATTTCCTTTATGATTTTTCTCCCAGGTTGCTTGTAGTAGTATCCAGGAGATTAATCTTTAATCCCGGGAGTCTCCAAGACAATCTTGGAGAGTTGGCAACAATATTCCCTGTAAATTCCACCCTAACTGTCCCATCTAGGCTGTGTACCAGTCAGCTTCATTAAATTACACCCACAAGAAAATTTAAAGGGGCCACACACTTAAATAAATCACCCACGCAGTCCCAAAAAGAATGAGAGAGTGCTGTATGGCAGCCTGTTCAATGTGAACAGCTTTCAATTGTGTGGCCAGACAGCCTGTACCATTCCGTTGCTCTTTATTGTTTATTTCTGCCCCAGTTTTAATCCTTTCTGTGGTCACACACTGCTTGCTGGTGGTGTGTACTTACTTTGTTTTCTATGCTCACGTTTTCAGAGAGCACTTGACAGTTCCCTTCCCCCATCCCAAACCCCACCCCCATCATAACCTTGCAATGTTTAGGAAGGTTAACACATCTCACCCAGTGACTTGTCTTTGTGAAGACTCTCGGGCTCGGCTGCCCATTTCATTTCCAGTGATGGTGACAGTCCCACAATGAAATATGTCGCGACACAACATAAAATGGAATCACAGAATTCCACAGAACACAAGAGGTGTAATAGGTCACTTTAATTTTGCTGCAGAAGCACATCACATAAAAATTAGTCGTGATATGTTGGAATGAAGGCCTTATCTTATGAAGAAAGTTTGAATAGGCCAAGCCTGTACTCATTGGAATTTGGAAGAATGAGAGGTCATATTATTGAAACATACAAGATCCTGAAGAGTCTCGATAGGATGGACACTGGGAGGATGTTTCCTCTTGTGCAGGAGACTGGAACTAGGGGATTTGGTTGAAGAATAAGAGGTCCCTTTTAAGACAGAGATGAGGAGAATTTTTTTTCTCAGTGGGTGATTTGTCTCTGGAATTCTCTTTCCCCAGAGTAGAGGCTGAGCTGAATTTATTTGTTGAATTTATTGAAGGCAAAGTTAGATAGATTTTGATGGATGAGGGAGTCAGGGGCTATGGGGGGCAGACAGCTGAGACCACAACCAGATCAGCCATAATCTCATCAAATGGTGGAGCAGGCCCAAAGGGCTGAATGGTCCACTCCTGCTCCTAAGTCTCTGTTCCAATGTCACTGTGTTTGCCAGAAATTCCATTACAGCTTTGCCACAGGAATTTGCAACAGTATTTAACATGTTCATCTGCCTCCCTATGGAAGTATCTCACACCCTCTTGATCATTCCACTGTTGAGGCCGTAAGAAGATGGGACTCATTTCAAACAAAGTATGCACGCTAAGAGTTAATCGGAGTTCCTGTCAATGGAAAAGTTATTTTCAAAGAGGAAAGCCTGTCTTCACTGGCACTCAGTCCATGTGACTTCAACTATTATTTTAACCCTTTGAAACTCTGCTTACTCTGTTGCAGTGGCCACAGGGCACTGCTGTTTGCTCAGCCTGGTAAAGGTTAAAGTTATAAAATCACCGTATCTAATCTTATTTGACAGTGTGCACTTGGCTGGCCGCGGCCTCATTTGAGAGTATTGAAGCAATAGTGTGTTAACACAATCCCTCCTTTGCTTCATGTAAAAGGAGCTTCAGGAGTTTCCTCTTGTGATGTTACCGCGATGAAGTCATTTGTGTGCCTCTGACCTCCCTGACCCCTGAAGGCCATGACCCTGGATGCCATCTGTTGACAGCCCCCGCTCCTCCCCAAGAACCCCGACCTCTCCCTGCGGGCAAGAGCTGTTTGCTTGACTGCTGAAGCAATGACAGGTTGCAGACTCGCTCGCACAGTGAGCCCTACCAGAGAAGAAGAGAGTCACAAAGCCTGAAAATAAGGAGATATTCATGATGTTATATAGAATATTCCGGAATCGAAGGAGGCTATTCAGCCCATCATTCCTATGCTGGTGCTTTGGTCAAGTTATCCATTAATCCCTCTCCATAGATATTTCCCCAAAATCTTGAAAAATTTCCCCCTCTTATTTATCCAAATCCCTTTTGAAATGTATTTCATCACCTTTTCTGACAAGGCTTTCTAGATCACAGCAAAAATGTCTCCTCCAGAACCCCTCTGGTTCTTTTGCCAGTGACCTTTCAAAGCATTCCCATAAAGCCCTGATGGTCCTCTTGCTGACCAACCATTTAGAGACATCAGTACACTCTGACTGAGGTCATTCTCAACAGGAACAGAGGGGGGTTCTTTGGCACCTACGAGCCAGTTCTTATATTCTGTGACGGATGAGGTTTTGCAGTATGCAAAATATTGAGACTGTTCCAGCATGTTGGGGCTTAACATGTTAATTCCTCTGCAAGTTGTCACATAAGCTTGGTATACTTGGAAAGCAGTAACATACGGCACGGTGGCACAGTGGTTAGCACTGCTGCCTCACAGCATCAGGGACCCAGGTTCGATTCCTAATTGGGTGACTGTGTGAAGTTTGCATGCTCTTTCCATGTCTGCATGGGGGTGCTCCGGTTTCCTCCCACAGTCCAAAAGATGTGCTGGTTAGATGCATTGGCTATGCTAAATTCTCCCTCAGTGTACCCGAACAGGCGCCGGAGTGTGGCAACTCGGGGATTTTCACAGTAACTTCGTTGCAGTGTTAATGTAAGCCTACTTGTGACACTAAACTTTCATTTTAAACTTTAACGATAGCTGGAGCTGAGTGGGGGAAGGTTGCACTGCGTAGTTCTGTGGGATCTAACAGCAAAGCATTGTGGACACCATTGATCTCACCTTGAAGTAGGGAAAAGGGACAGCCCTAACTCTGTGATTCTAAAGATGGTGAATTTGCCCAGTCGACTGTAAGGCAACCTGGCATCTGATTGCAAATCGAAATAATAGTAACCTGGCAAAGTATGTACCCAAGCTACCACTTGTACTGTAAGGTAAAGTCACCATAGTCCCAGATGACTATAGGCTGCTTTCCTCTTTGAGGAGAGGAGCTTACTGGTGGTGATTTAACCCGAGGGTCACCACATCTCAGGCGTGGGGCAAGGTTGAGAAGACGGAGACCTCCTGGATGACCTCAGTTGGTACAGGAATTGAACCCGCCCTGTTTGTGTCGCTCTGCATCATTAACCAGCCAACTGAGCTAACCAACACTCCCCTGTTGGCATGTTCAGGAACCAATTCCCACCTACCTTCCCTCGAAGATCAACCCTCCATCCCACTCTCTCCTCGCAACCTCTGGCATCACCATACCAGAGCTTTCCCCATTCTCTTACCTCAAATCCTACTCCCTCTGATTGCCTCCACCAAATTTTGGGATTACCTCCCCTTTCCCTTCTCCAAGACCAACTGCACATTCTGGGACTGACACCCCACTCCCCTCTCACCCCTCCCCACTCACCCCAATCTCCCCTCCCTCCAATCTCCCCTCCCTCCAATCTCCCCTCCCTCCAATCTCCCCTCCCTCCAATCTCCCCTCCCTCCAATCTCCCCTCCCTCCCGCTGACTCCTAGCATGACTTAACATGCTGGCTGGCCTTTATCTTGAGCTTTGTAATTGCAGTGTGACTGACATCAGGGTGCCTGTTGTCTGCCAGGCCTGAAGAAACAACTGGCTGGGACCTCAGTCTGGCAGTCGCTCGGCTAACTCTTCCAATGGGCACATATCAAATTTCTGCTCCTGAAATTTCTGACTGCTTCCTCGAGATCCACGTGTTAGAATGGCAGTGTCAGGATGTTGTAAACTAGAATTTATCCCCTGCTGAGAACAGCAATGTTACTGTGATTCACTAAATATAGGCACGTGTTTTTCATCTTGACTTTATTGCTTAACCAGTGCGTGGGTCTGAGTGAGTTCCTCTGATTGCTGTAATCAACACTGACAGATCAGTACAGCAGCAAGAGAAATCGAAACTGAGGGCCATTTAAAATCACTTAATATTCTCAACAACTGAAGAAATATTCTATTACTAAATTATCCCCCCAGGACCAAACTACAAAGTTACTACAAGTGTGGAAAAATGCTATAGATCAATGCTATTGGCTTGGTCTCGGTATAACACACAGTGACTGATTGATATCCCGTGGTTGTGAATCCCACACCCATCACTTTCATCCTCCCAGTTAATGGGGGTGGCTTTTCCCTCCACAGGGGAGTCTGACTCAGGGCCTCTTTCACGATTAAGAGGGCCCGGTCTCCATTTCTCCCATCGCGACCGGCTGCATTGAATCCAACCCAATCTATCAGATAGATGTTGTGTCAGTCTTTGTATCGCACGGTGCTACTCTTAGTCTGTGTCCAGTCGAGTTTCCATTTCTCTTGATGTAGCAGTCAGTTCTTGACAGTCAGCTGTGTGTACTCTCTAATGCTGTTCTTTATGTTTCATAGCAGCAAATCCCCTGTTATGCTCGACAGCCCGTTTCCACTGTAAGAATGGGAGGTGTATCGACAAAAGCTTTCTGTGTGACGGAGTGAATAACTGCCAAGACAGCAGTGATGAGGACAACTGTGAGATCTCTCCAGGTACGGTGTCGCTGACCCCACTTCCACTCTCAGGTCCAAATCTGTCATTCAGCTTCACAAAGTATCACCCAGCTATTAACCTGGTGGTAACTGTTTAATTTCTGGCATGCTTATGCTCAAATTACATTTCAATTCACCTGACTTATACAATTGCTTTTCCTCCTGTCTCTGGTCGCTCTCATTGTTTGCTCCGTCTCTCAAGTTCAGAATCGATATATTCTCAAGGCAGCAGAGAGCCCTTAGAATTTGTGTACAAATATACAGTCTATATACAGTACAATATAGTCTGTATGCAGTACATTACACAGTCTATGTACAGTGCAATATACAGTCTATATACAATACAATAAACAGTCTATATACAGTACAGTTCCTTTTGCAATCCGCTTGTGCCGTACAGATCCCCCATACACAGACTGTGTGTACAGAGTCTATATTGTCTGTGCAAAGACTCCTATGCAGCCTTTGTACAGATCCCCTTGCAGGCTGTGTATAAAACCAAGCACCATAAAATATCAAAAAGAACAAAAAGAGAGGGGAAAAGGATTAAGCAAAAAGAATTTTCACATTATTATTAGATTAAGGTGAGAAAGACCTCAGCAAGACACTGCATGGAAGAAGTGAAGGGAGGGAGGCCTGAGGAAGAGAGAGGTCAGGCCATCCACAATACATTATCGAGTACTGAACATTTTCTTACGGATGGTGAAAAGCAATAGAATGAACAATACTTCAAAGGAAGGGACAAAGTGATCTGGCAAACTGAATTTATAGAGCAAGCCAAAGGGTTTGACCTATGCTGAAGTAAGGTGAAGATGAAAAGGTTGTTTGACCAGGCGTTTATATAAGCAATGAACAGTGAATTGTTGTGATCTGGAATGTGTGCCTGGTCATGGGGGTGGAAACAGATTTAATCGTAACTTTCAAAAGGGAATTGGATAATTACTTGTAAAGGAAAAAATTACAAGGTTCTGGGTGAATGGCTGAGGAATGAGATTAATTGGATGTCTCTTTCAAAAGTGCCAGCAAGGGTCTAATGGGCCACAAGGTCTCCTTCAGTATTGTGTGATTCTATAATACCATAAGATCCTTGTTCAAACTGTTGATAGACCTCCCCTCCCACACTCAGAACCCCGTACAGACTTTGTGTACAGATTCCTGCACAGACTGAGTGTTACAAATCCACATATACCCCATGTACGATTGGTATGTATAGTACAGATTCCTGTACATTCTGTGTGTGGAGTTCAAGTAGTCTCATGCTGCGAGGGCTGATGATGGGGATGATTTCGGAGTGTTCGACAGCCCACTGCGTGATATTGTATCTCTGATTAGATTAGTGTGACCAATAGTGTCAGCCCTCTGGCTGCTTTGTATTTTCTTGTTTCAGACTCTTGTCCATTAAATAAACATCCGGGAGCAGCTTGAACATTTCCAGAAATGAATTGGCTGCGTTGCCATGTCGATGTTTGATCTCTTTCTCAGTGCTGTCACAAACACTATTCAGCCCTTGCAGTAGCAGGTTCAGGATCGTGTCCCGGTAAACTCACTTTCTGACTGATCCTAATCACACTTCTGATGCAGGATTGGAATAAGCAAGTCCTGATCTTCACATGCTTGGTTCACATAACAATTTCACCACCAATTCTCAACCCAGACTTTAAACATGAACGCGATCCTGGGTTTACAAGTCTCTTAAAGGAACACCACTTCTATAAAGCACCTTCTCCCCTTTACAGACACACCATGTGATGATATTGTTCACACACAAGACCATTGCTGCATCCCACATGAGCCGCCATTTTGAAAAAAATGAGATCCAGCTCTTTTCTCTTCAGTGAGGTTTAACAAATATTTGATGGGTGGTTTGTCCCTTTAAATTGAACAACAATATGCACCTTTATTGTAAAATATGTCACAATGTGCTTCACAGGCCTGGTATCAGGTGCAATTTGATACCAAGCCACATAAGATATTAGGATCAAAAGCATGGTCAAAGAATTAGGTTTTATGGAGTATTTTAAAGGAGTTTGAGAGGTAGAGATGCTCAGAGGGAATTCTGGAACTTAGGACCTGGATAGCTGAAAGCTGAAAGAGTGATTCAAACTGGCGACGTGCAAGACACCAGAACTGAAGTAGTGCACCATTCTCAGAGGGTTCAGATTGGTGGGACGTTATAAAGATAGGGAGGAGCAAGACAAATGGATGGAATTGTAAAACTGACCACAAACAACCAGCATGTGTAGGCAGTGACCATGGTGTCAACTCTCAAAGTGGGTTAGTTCATTGACATTGGAGCACCAATCTCATCCCTCACCCAGCCAACCTCATCATGATTCAGCAGAGAAGAGGTGTCAAGAGGAAGGGTCTCTCAAAGAGCTCAATAAACTTAAAGCATCATGTGACCACAAGAGGCAGAGGCCCTGCAGCATTCCAATTCCCCCCTAAATTTAAAGCACTCACACAAAGTCCTGGATAAGGGGATGTGGCCAGTTTGGCCACTTGGAATGGTTGATTGATAGCAGAGAGGGGCCAAAATAAAAGCGGGCAACTCCACAGGAAGAATGGAGAATAGAGGGAGTGTGCAGGGAAAATGGGGAATATCAGAAAAGAGAATATTGGGGGAAAGGGATTTGGAGCAGTGGAAAGTTCATTTTTGATAGCAAGAAAGAGTCATCCAAAAGCATGTTTGAAAAATGGATTACTCAGACTTGCAATGTTTCATTAACTATGCTGTAATTCAGTCAACTGAAACGTTTATATTCTACAGAATAAAAAGACAAATATTTCTGTTACCGACAGGAGAGAGCAGCAAAACTGAACTCCTTCATCCTCTCACTGCAAGAAGAGGTGTTTTTTAATCATTTCCCCAAACCCTCAATTTGAGAAGTCCAATTTTAAAGTGACTTCGCCAAACTCTCTTTATGATTAAACCCGAAGGTTAGTTTATTCACACATTCAAACCCGGGGGAATGATCACAATTTCACACAAACTTATATTAACGGGGCTAGAAAAGAGGAATTACAACTGTGAAAACGTAACCCCAAAAAACCCACAGAAATGGATATCGTTTCACCTGATTTTCAGAGTCCAGAATATCAGAAGTCCAGACGGAGGTTCCTTAACGGAGAAGTTCCAGTTCTGGCAGGTCCCTGGTAGAAGGCAGTAGTGCAGAATTCCCTGAAGTGGATGGCAATGAATTGAGATGAGATTGCTGTACATAGGCTTGGTAAGCAATAGAGGGGCTGCGAGTTGTTGCAGGTCGCTTGGTCAGCCTGGAGTTCTGCTGTTGATCTTGCAGGTTGGAGGTAAATCAACAGACTAGCCTGCTTCTGAGTTTTCAACTGAATGTTAAGATTTCAAAATGGTCACTCGAGTCATGTGATCTCAAATATTGCTTTAAAAAAGGGACATGCCGAAACTTTTCATCTTGCACTCACCAGGACAATCCCAAGAATACCAATATCAGGTGAAACAACAACCTTTACTGCATGAGAAGAAGGTGTTAGTTGATTGGCAATTAGATTGATTGGTAGAGGTGTAGCCATGGAGAATGCGCCAGTTAATGATGACTGATAGTTAACTACCAAACATTGTTTGAAGATTTAAACGAGGCTGGAGGACACAGTGAACTTCCCTTCCCCTCCCTCACGTGAGGCTGGGATTTGGAACAGAAGCAACTCCTTCCTACAGTAGGGTTTAAAGCTGTGGAATTCACTCCATTGTTAATGCTGAAATAAGGCTAAAACTCAAGCCCACGGGACATGGACGTCGCTGGCTGGCCAGCATTTATTGCCCATCTCTAATTGCCCTTGAGAAGGTGTTGGTGAGCTGTCTTCTTAAACCATTGAAGTCCATGAAGTGTAGGTACACCCACTGTGCTGTTAGGGAGGGAGTTCCAGGATTTTGACCCAGCGACAGTGAAGGAACGGTGATATATTTCCAAGTCAGGATGGTATGTGGCTTGGAGGGGAACTTCCAGGTGGTGGTGTTCCCAGTTATCTGCTGCCCTTGTTCTTCTAGATGATAGCAGTTGTGAGTTTGGAAGGTGTTGTCTAAGGCGACTTGATGGTTCCCGTAATGCATCTTGTAGATGGTACACAAGGCTGCCACTATGTGTGGAGGGAGTGAATGTTTGTGGAAGGGGTGCCAATGAGTTGGGCTGCTTTATCCAGGATGGTGTCAAGCTTTTTGAATGTTGTTGGTGCTTCACTCATCCAGGCAAGTGGGGAGTATTCCATCATATGCCTGGCATTTGTCTTGTCGATGGTGGATTGGCTTTGGAAAGTCAGGAGGTGGGTTACTCACTATAGGATTCCTAACCTCTGACCTGCTCTTATAACCCCACTATTTAAATAGCTAATCCAGTTAAGTTCTGGTCAATGGTAACCCCCCCAGAATGTTGATAATGGGGGATTCAGTGATGGTAATGCCATTGAATGTCGAGGGGCGATGGTTAGATTCTCTCTTGTTGAATATGGTCATTGCCTGACACTTGTGTGGCATGAATGTTATTAGCCACTTGTCAGCCCAAGCCTGGAAATTGTCCAGGTCTAGCTGCATTTGAACGTTATTCCTGAGGAGTTGTGAATGGTGCTGAACATTGTGCAATCATCAACGAACATCCCCATTTCTGACATTATGATGGAAGGAAGGTAATCGATGAAGTTTGTTGCACCTAAGGACACGACCCTGTGGAACTCCTGCCATAATGTCCTGGGACAAAGTTGAGTGGGAGGGTGAGCTGTGAGGAGGATGCAGAGATGCTTCAGTGTGATTTGGAAAGGCTGAGTGTGTGGGCATATGCATGGCAGCTGCGGTATAATGTGGATAAATGTGAGGTTATCCACTTTGGTAGCAATAATAGGAAGACAGATTATTATTTGAATGGGTGTAAATTGAGAGAGGTGGTATCCTCGTGCATCAGTCGCTGAAAGTTAAGTGTGCAGGTATAGCAGGCAGTAAAGAAGGCAAATGGTATGTTGGCCTTCATACCGAGAGGATTTGAGTATAGGGATAGGGATGTTTTACTGCAATTGTACAGGACATTGATTAGGCCACACCTGGAGTATTGTGTGCAGTTTTGGTGTCCTTATCTGAGGAAGGATGTCCTTGCTATAGAGGGAGTACAGCGAACGTTTATCAGTCTGACTCCTGGGATGGCAGGTCTGTCATATGAGGAGAGACTAAGCCGGTTAGGATTATATTCACTGGAGTTTAGAAGAACATAGAACATTACAGCGCAGTACAGGCCCTTCGGCCCTCGATGTTGCGCTGACCAGTGAAACCAATCTAAAGCCCATCTAACCTACACTATTCCGATATATTCCATATGTTTATCCAATGACCATTTAAATGCCCTTAATGTTGACGAGTCCACTGCTGCTGCAGGCAGGGCATTCCACGCCCTTACTACTCTCTAGTAGTGAGAGGGGATCTCATAGAAACTTATAAAATTCTAACGGGGTTAGACAGGGTAGATTCAGAAAGAATGTACCCGATGCTGGGTGAACCCAGAACTAGAGGTCATAGTTTGAAGATAACGGGCAAACCTTTTAGAAGTGAGGTGAGGAGAAACTTCATTACCTAGAGTGGTGAATGTGTGGAATTCACTACCACAGAAAGTAATTGATGGCAAAACGTTGTCTGATTTCAAGAAGAAATTAGATATAGCTCTTGGGGCTAAAGCGATCAAGGGATATGGCAGGAAGGAGGGATCAGAATATTGAATTTGATGATCGGCCATGATCAAAATGAATGGCGGAGCAGGCTTGAAGGGCTGAATGGCCTACTCTTGCTTCTATTTGCCATCTTTTTATGACTGAGATGATTGACTCCCAATCACCACAGCCATCTTCCTATATGCCAGGTATGGCTCCAACCAGCAGTGTTTTCTCTCCCGATTACCATTGACTCCAGTTTTATAGGGATTCTTGATGTCATACTCAGCCAAATGCTGCCTTGATGTCAAGGGGCTCTCACCTCTGAACTCTGGGGTTCAGGTCTTTGTTTGAACCAAGGCTGTGATGAGGTCAGGAGCTGACTGACCCTGAGCGTCAGGGAGCAAGCATTTGATAGCACTATTTATGACCCCTTCCATCACTTCACTGATGATTGAGAGTGGGTTGATGAGGCAGTAATCGGCTGGGTTGGATTTATCTTGCTTTTTGTGTACAGGTCATACCTGCCATGGATGCCAATGTGGGGTGAATTGAATTGGCTTTGATACTGGGAACCTTGGGAGGATGCCGAGGTGGATCATCCGCTCAGCAAATTCCTTATCTTTTGGCTTGCTAGGCAATATCAGAGGGCAGTTAAGAGTCAACCACACTGCTGTGGATCTGAATGTAGGCTAGGTCATAAGAATGGCAGATTTCCTTCTGTAAAGGTGGGGCGGCACAGTGGTTAGCACTGCTGCCTCACAGCGCCAGGGACTAGGTTCGATTCCCGGCTTGGGTCACTGTCTGTGTGGAGTTTGCACGTTCTCCCTGTGTCTGCGTGGGTTTCCTCCGGGTGCTCCGGTTTCCTCCCACAGTCCAAAAGACATGCTGGTTAGGTGCATTGACCCAAACAGGTGCCGGAGTGTGGCGACTCGGGGAATTTCACAGTAACTTCATTGCAGTGTTAATGTAAGCCTTACTTGTGACTAATAAATAAACTTAACTTAACTGTTTCCATGTTGTAATTTCTGCATATGATCAACCTCACATGGGTGAGGGCTGGGTGCAATACCCAGTCAGCAATAGTTTCATGGTCCTCATTAGACTTTCAATTCTAGATTTTTATTGAATTTAAATTCCACCATGGTGGGATTTGAACCCGGTCCACAGAGCATTACTCAGGGTCTCCGGATTACTGGTGACAATACCACTGTGCTATCACCTCCCCTGTTGGATAGGTAAGCATTTATTGCCTACCCTTAATTTCCCTTGAGAAGGTGGTGGTGAGCTGCCTTCGTGAGAAGTCATTCAATGCCCAGTCTCAGGTAGGTGAGGGGTCAGTGCAATGTCCAGTCTCGGGTAGGTGAGGGGTCAGTGCAATGCCCAGTCTCAGGTAGGTGAGGGGTCAGTGCAATGTCCAGTCTCAGGTAGGTGAGGGGTCAGTGCAATGCCCAGTCTCAGGCAGGTGAGGGGTCAGTGCAATGCCCAGTCTCAGGCAGGTGAGGGGTCAGTGCAATGCCCAGTCTCAGGCAGGTGAGGGGTCAGTGCAATGCCCAGTCTCAGGTAGGTGAGGGGTCAGTGCAATGCCCAGTCTCAGGTAGGTGAGGGGTCAGTCAGTGCCCAGCCTCAGGTAGGCGAGGGGTCAGTGCAATGTCCAGTCTGAGGTAGGTGAGGGGTCAGTCAGTGCCCAGCCTCAGGTAGGCGAGGGGTCAGTGCAATGCCCAGTCTCAGGTAGGTGAGGGGTCAGTGCAATGCCCAGTCTCAGGTAGGTGAAGGGTCAGTCAGTGCCCAGCCTCAGGTAGGCGAGGGGTCCGTGCAATGCCCAGTCTCAGGTAGGTGAGGGGTCAGTCAGTGCCCAGTCACAGGAAGATGAGGGGTCAGTGCAATGCCCAGTCTCAGGTAGGTCAGGAGTCAGTGCAATGTCCAGTCTCAGGTAGGTGAGGGGTCAGTGCAATGCCCAGTCTCTGGTAGGTGAGGGGTCAGTGCAATGCCCAGTGTCAGGTAGGTGGGGGATCAGTGCAATGTCCAGTCTCTGGTAGGTGAGGGGTCAGTGCAATGTCCAGTCTGAGGTAGGTGAGGGGTCAGTGCAATGCCTAGTCTCAGGTAGGTGAGGGGTCAGTGCAATGTCCAGTCTCAGGTAGGTGAGGGATCAGTGCAATGTCCAGTGTCAGGTAGGTGGGGGATCAGTGCAATGCCCAGTCTCTGGTAGGTGAGGGGTCAGTGCAATGTCCAGTCTGAGGTAGGTGAGGGGTCAGTGCAATGCCCAGTCTCAGGTAGGTGAGGGGTCAGTGCAATGTCCAGTCTCTGGTAGGTGAGGGGTCAGTCAGTGCCCAGCCTCAGGTAGGCGAGGGGTCAGTGCAATGCCCAGTCTCAGGTAGGTGAGGGGTCAGTGCAATGCCCAGTCTCAGGTAGGTGAAGGGTCAGTCAGTGCCCAGCCTCAGGTAGGCGAGGGGTCCGTGCAATGCCCAGTCTCAGGTAGGTGAGGGGTCAGTCAGTGCCCAGTCACAGGAAGATGAGGGGTCAGTGCAATGCCCAGTCTCAGGTAGGTCAGGAGTCAGTGCAATGTCCAGTCTCAGGTAGGTGAGGGGTCAGTGCAATGCCCAGTCTCTGGTAGGTGAGGGGTCAGTGCAATGCCCAGTGTCAGGTAGGTGGGGGATCAGTGCAATGTCCAGTCTCTGGTAGGTGAGGGGTCAGTGCAATGTCCAGTCTGAGGTAGGTGAGGGGTCAGTGCAATGCCTAGTCTCAGGTAGGTGAGGGGTCAGTGCAATGTCCAGTCTCAGGTAGGTGAGGGATCAGTGCAATGTCCAGTGTCAGGTAGGTGGGGGATCAGTGCAATGCCCAGTCTCTGGTAGGTGAGGGGTCAGTGCAATGTCCAGTCTGAGGTAGGTGAGGGGTCAGTGCAATGCCCAGTCTCTGGTAGGTGAGGGGTCAGTGCAATGCCCAGTCTCTGGTAGGTGAGGGGTCAGTGCAATGCCCAGTCTCAGGTAGGTGAGGGGTCAGTGCAATGCCCAGTCTCTGGTAGGTGAGGGGTCAGTGCAATGTCCAGTCTCAGGTAGGTGAGGGGTCAGTGCAATGCCCAGTCTCAGGTAGGTGAGGGGTCAGTGCAATGTCCAGTCTCAGGTAGGTGAGGGGTCAGTGCAATGCCCAGTCTCAGGTAGGTGAGGGGTCAGTCACAATATAAAAATTCAAAGATTGTTCACCTTGATGATTTTATCACAAATAATATTCTGATTTCAACACATTAATCAGTGACCCTACTTATCTTTTTCAAGATGTGATCCCCTTGAGCCACTCAGGGACATTTGAAGTTCAGGACTGTGTTGCTAATGACAGGAAGTACATTATATATAGTTCAGTTTGTACAGGGTCACAATGCACTGTTCACTTGCCCATTCCAGGATGAATTTGAAGAGATTGAGATTTGGCAAGTCTCGGATGCCTCGCCCTAAATTAACCCCCATTTCTCAGATTCCACTCTGAAAATGGAGGAGAAAGTATCGTCCTGATTTGACGCCTCTGCTTCCTCAGAGATTGCAGTCACTTTAAGCGGCTCCATACTGCAAAGTGAAGCAATAGTTTTGTTCAGACCTCGCGTCAGGCTGCCTACGTCTTTAATTCCCATGGTTTTAATCCGTTGCATGAGTTGTATTTCTAGCAGTCAGGCTGTTATTTGTCTGCACAATGATTTTCCTTTTGGTGCTGAATTACGGCGTCAGATAATCTGCAGCGAGAACAGAAATCCATTCTGGCGTCAAATTTCACTTAAGAGCAGCAAATCTGTTTAATCAGCCTATTGCCATGGGAACCAGTGTTTAGATTTCCTGAGCCTCAGTGCCTTGCCAGCTAAATCTCAGCAGCTCCGTGGACCCCTGCCATTTCCTCTGCTTTGCTTCAAACAACCTGCCAGATCGTGTGAACGGCAAGCCCCTGGGGGAATGGGGGAGGGGACGCGGCGGTGTGCTGGATAAGCAGAGGGGGCTTTTTACTGTGTGTGACAGTCACCTAAACTCACTCTACCTGTGGCAGATACTGAGTTCCCAAACACCACAGGGAGAGTCGCTGATTGCAGGAGATCACCTAAGGTGACTCCGATGGAGTCATGTTTTCAGAATGACTGCTTTAGTGAACATGAAGGAATGGAGCCCAGCATCAGGGGATTTACAGATGACTGTACGGGAAGATTAAATCCCCTGTCCTACAGGAGATTATAATCGCACCCCTCACTATTTGGGGTTTATAAAAATCTTGGTATAAATAGGAGGGTCTTTACAGATTTGCCGCTCTCTTCCACCTTCTTCCGTCGGGAAAAAGATTCAAAAGTCTGAGGTCACGTACCAACCAACTCAAGAGCAGCTTCTTCCCTGCTACCATCAGACTTTTGAATGGATCTATCATATATTAAGCTGATCTTTCTTTTCACACTGGCTATGACTATAACACTATATTCTGCACCCTCTCCTTTCCTTCTCCCCTATGTACTCTATGATCGGTATGCTTTGTCTGTATAACGCGCAAGAAACAATACTTTTCACTGTATCCTAATACATGTGACAATAAATCAAATCAAATCAGTGCAGTGTGCTCCTCGAACATGAAGACATCCAGTTCCTTCTTTCCCAATCCTGTGAACTGCATTTGTCCATTTTTTAAAAATGGAACTTGGCAAAATATTTTGTGAGCACAATTGTGTTTCATCCCATTAAAGAGTGGCAGACTCGATGTTCCATTATTAGAGGACAGGATGTCAGAACTACGAATGGTGTCTCCTCAGTTATCCTCCCTGTACCGATACAGGATGGTGGCAGATATTTATGGTATAGAGCAGCTCCACAAAGAACCTCAATTTCTGTCACACACTGCCTCAGTGCCAAAGCACGTAACGACTAATGAAATATTTTTGGAAAGTCATTACCGAGGCAGTGAGCAATGTGATAATAACTAGATCATCTGTTTTGGATGTTGGTATTGGCCCGGGACACTGGGGAACTCCCCTGTTTTTTCCTTTGAACAGTGTTGTGAAACCTTTTTTCTACCAGCTCTTGCCACATCTCATCTGAAAGACAGCAGGCCCAACAGCGTAGCACTCCCTCAGTACTGCTGAGTGTCAGCGAGATTATATGCTCAGTTCTCTGACTTGGAGTTTGAACACAGTAAGAAGTCTCACAACACCAGGTTAAAGTCCAACAGGTTTATTTGGTAGCAAATACCATAAGCTTTCGGAGCACTGCTCCTTCGTCAGATGGAGTGGAAATGTGCTCTCAAACAGTGCAAACAGACAAAAAATCAAGTTGCAGAATACTGATTAGAATGCGAATCCTACAGCCAGCCAGGTCTTAAAGGTACAGACAATGTGGGTGGAGGGAACATTAAACACAGGTTAAAGAGATGTGTATTGTCTCCAGACAGAACAGCTAGTGAGATTCTGCAAGCCCAGGAGGCAAGCTGTGGGGGTTACTGATAATGTGACATAAATCCAACATCCCGGTTTAGGCCGTCCTCATGTGTGCGGAACTTGGCTATCAGTTTCTGCTCAGCGACTCTGCGCTGTCGTGTGTCGTGAAGGCCGCCTTGGAGAACACCATTTGGAGTTTGAACACAGTAAGAAGTCTCACAACACTAGGTTAAAGTCCAACAGGTTTATTTGGTAGCAAAAGCCACTAGCTTGCGGAGCGCTGCCCCTTCGTCAGGTAAGTGGGAATTCTGTTCACAAACAGGGCATATAAAGACACAAACTCAATTTACAAAATAATGGTTGGAATGCGAGTCTTTACAGGTAATCAAGTCTTAAAGGTACAGGCAATGTGAGTGGAGAGAGCGTTAAGCACAGGTTAAAGAGATGTGTATTGTCTCCAGACAGGACAGTTAGTGAGATTTTGCAAGCCCAGGCAAGTCGTGGGGGTTACAGATAGTGTAACATGAACCCAAGATCCCGGTTGAGGCCGTCCTCATGTGTGCGGAACTTGGCCATCAGTCTCTGCTAAGCGACTCTGCGCTGTCGTGTGTCGTGAAGGCTGCCTTGGAGAACGCTTACCCGAAGATCAGAGGCCGAATGCCTGTGACCGCTGAAGTGTTCCCCAACAGGAAGAGAACACTCTTGCCGGGTGATTGTCGAGCGGTGTTCATTCATCCATTGTTGTAGCGTCTGCATGGTCTCCCCAATGTACCATGCCTCGAGCCATCCTTTCCTGCAGCATATCAGGTTGACAACGTTGGCCGAGTTGCAAGATATGTACCGTGTACCTGGTGGATGGTGTTCTCACGTGAGATGATGGCATCTGTGTCGATGATCCGGCATGTCTTGCAGAGATTGCTGTGGCAGGGTTGTGTGGTGTCGTGGTCACTGTCCTCTTGAAGGCTGGGTAGTTTGCTGCGGACAATGGTCTGTTTGAGGTTGTGCGGTTGTTTGAAGGCAAGAAGTGGGGGTGTGGGGATGGCCTTGGCGAGATGTTCGTCTTCATCAATGGCATGTTGAAGGCTCTGGAGAAGATGTCGTAGCTTCTCTTCTCCGGGGAAGTACTGGACGACGAAGGGTACTCTGTCCGCCGTGTCCCGTGTTTATCTTCTGAGGAGGTCGGTGCGGTTTTTCGCGAGGCGCGTTGGAACTGTCGATCGATGAGTCGAGCGCCATATCCTGTTCTTATGAGGGCATCTTTCAGTGTCTGGAGGTGTCTGTTGCGATCCTCCTTATCTGAGCAGATCCTGTGTATATGGAGGGCTTGTCCGTAGGGGATGGCTTCTTTAACGTGTTTAGGGTGGAAGCTGGAGAAGTGGAGCATCGTGAGGTTATCCGTGGGCTTGCGGTACAGTGAAGTGCTGAGGTGACCGTCCTTGATGGAACTGCATGCAACCGATTCCGGAGAGTAGTCCATGGTGAGTCTGATGGTGAGATGGAACTTGTTGATGTCACCATATAGTTGTTTCAGTGATTGTTCACCATGACTCCAAAGGAAGAAAATGTATCCGATGTATCTAGTGTATAGCATCGGTTGAAGGTCCTGTGCGGTGAAGAGGTCTTGTTTGAACCTGTGCATGAAGATGTTGGCATATTGAGGTGCAAATTTGGTCCCCGTGGCTGTTCCGTGTGTCTGCATGAAGAACTGGTTGTTGAAGGTGAAGACATTGTGGTCCAGGATTAAGTGGATGAGTTGTAAAATTGCATCTGGAAACTGGCAGTTGTCGGCGTTGAGTACTGAGGCAGTTGCAGCAATGCCGTCATCGTGCGGGATGCTGGTGTAGAGTGCTGAGATATCCATTGTGACGTTTGAACCACAGACTTTTGATGCGTACCTCAGCTAAATGAAACATGGCCAACACAAGGTTCCTCTCCGGTATTGTCCTAGATTGGAGGTAGCACTTCGGAGGTGATTCTCCCTTCCTGCTGCGCTGATGTTGTCGCACAGTGGGCAGGAGACTCCAGCGGTGGCTGATTCATGCTGGGCAGCCGGGCCTCCGCCTGTCTCCCAGCTTAAGTTTTTTAGTGTCGATGGATCCACTCTGAAAATCAGTGTAATGGATATTAGCATGCGTTAACATACCTTAACATCTAATTAGCAGGTGTGTGACTCGAATCTCCACCCCCCCTAGCATCTCCCCCTCTCTGGCGTGACGTCATGCAGGCGGGGATTACAACTGCTCTATGAAAGCCGGGACCTGGCGTGACAGCACTGAACAGGAGTAAGGAGGTAAGTGTTATGGAGCTGCAGCCCCCGGAGTGCAGAGAAGAGGACAGGGGGCTGCCACTGATGGTCATGAGGTGGGAGAGCAGTCTCCCGAAAGGGCAGCCAGAAGAAGGAGGATGCAGAGGCCTAGGTGGTAGCGGACCAGGACATCATTCGAAGATCTGTCAGAGGTCATGTGTCGTCACTGGCTCTGCCTATCTAGCAAACGGTCTGGCATCTGTGTGAGGTGCTTGCACAGCTGGCACCTGAGGGGAAGGGCGGCCACCCATTGCCAGTAGAAGTTAAGATGACAGCGGCACTTAATTTCTGTGCAACATGGTCGTTTCAGGCACACAGTGGCATCCTTTGTGGAATCTTGCAGGCCTCACGGATGCGTTTGCCAGGTGATAGATGCCTTGTTTGCCTGGGCAGGCCAATACATCCACTTTGATGTTGGCCAGATGCAGCAAGATGCCCCATGTCCAGGGGGCAGGGAATGGGCCACACATCACCCTGTGGTCCCCGCCAGGTGAGGGACAACCATTTATTCACAGAAAGGGGTTCCACTCCCTCAATGTTCAAATCATATGTGACCATCAGGTGAACATCATGTAGGTCTGTGCATGCCAGGTCTGTGCACGCCACCCAGGGAGTGTCCATGACAGCTATGTGCTGAGGTGGTCGGACATCCCTGGGCTCTTTGAAGGGATGGCTGGTGGGGGGAGACAAGGGCTACCCGCTGAGGTCATGGCTGCTAACGGCAGTGTGGAGGCCCAAAGCCGAGGCGGAGACCTGTTACAATGAGGCCCACACTGCCACCCGGCCCATAGTTGTGCATTTCATTTGAGGATTTGATCCCGCTGCCTGGACCGCACTGGGGTGTCCTCCAGTCTGACCCTGTGTGGGCCTCACGCTTTATAATTGTGTGCTGCATCCTGCACAACATCGCGCAGCAGCGGGGAGACCAGCTGGAGGAGGAGGATTGACACCAGGCAGAACTTGACGACTTTCCATATGAGGAGCCGGAGGATGGAGGACAGGCGGCGATGACCGGTGTCGGGCAGGGCAGCAAGGGGGACCCTGATAGCAGCCTGCTGGTGCTGTGCAGTGTTGGGGGCCTAGTCCCAACATACTTCCACCACACCCCAGGAGCCACTGCAGCCGCCCCCTTACAGAACTTGCAACTTTCTAATATTGTGTGGCCTCCTGCTTCATCCAGGTGCTCCCCCAGGATGCATATCGGAGGTGGAGGTGCCCAGCTGTGATCCACGCCCTGTTGCCTATGATGCCCTTACTGGCTGTCCCCTGGGGGTCCGAGACCTGGAGGTCCCCGGCCGACTTGCGGATGACACTGATGTTTCTGTACCACCCTGTCCTTCCAGCTGGCCCTGAGATGCCCTGGTGTGAGGAAGGGGGGGAAATGTGGAAGGTCTCGGGACATCCGGAGTCTCCTGGGTGGAAGGCCCCGGAATGGGCTCTTGCCCTTCCTCCTCCCTGGGGGTGCCCATAGGCCCCACAACCCAAAGCTCGCCACTCAACCCATATGATCCTTCCCCTGCCCCACCCTCTCTCAGCCCACTCCTTGACCTCGGAAAACACCACAACAGGTTAAAGTGCCTGGGCTGGCCCTGGTAGCAAGCCTTTGGTGAAAGCTGGAGGATGATAATGATTTGCTGTGAGGCACATTGGGATCCTGCCCTTGGTGCCACTCAAGTCTGACTACTACCTGTTCTCCGAATGCACACTGCCACCTGGGCCCACATAGCAGTAACGGTTGGGAACACAATCATGTGGGGCAATGGGTTGGGGGCTCGACGGGTTGGGGGGTGCGGCTGGGGCATGACAGGGAGTAGTATTTGATTAAGGGTCCGGTGGATGGTGGGGAAAGTAGTGCAGGCAGTCTATAACTTATGCCGAGGGGCCGGTACCGCGCAGCACAGCAGTCTGCGCCTCGATGCTTGGGATTGGGGTACACTCAGCTCTGTGGGGGGAGAATCAGAGACAGATTAGTCATAGCTGTGAGGAGCAAATAACTTTTAATTGTGCTTTTAATATTAACCAAAACTTAACTCTGACTACTGCTGACCTTCACCCTCTAGAGAACCTACAACTTTCTAATCTTGCGCGGCCTACTGCTTTGTCTAGGTGCTCCCCCAGGATTTACATCGGAGATGGAGGTTCCCAACTGTGATCCGCACCCTGTTGTCCATGATTCCTTTGGCAGCCTTCCTCGGGGGTGGCCGAGACCTGGAGGGCCCCGGCTGACTTGTGGATGACACGGATGTTTCTGTGCCACCCTGTTCATTCAACTGGCCTTGAGATGCCCCGGTGTGAGGAAGGGGGGAATCGGAAGGTCTTTGGGCGTCCGGTATTTCCTGGGTAGAAAACTTGGCATGAGCTCTAGCCCTTCCTCCCCCCTCAGGGTGCCCATAGGCCTCGGGGACACTCTGGGATGCCAGGGTAGCTGGACTGAGCTCCAGAAACTCCAGCGTCACCTGGCTCTGCCAGACCTGGAGGCCCAAATGAGTCTGCCCCATGGTCTGTGACCCCTCTCCTCTGGCCCTCTGAGACTAGGCCACGCTGTGGAGCCCCTCCGCTACAGCATTCTGTGAGTGAGCCAGGCCCTCAGAATTACACCGCTGAGACTGGGCTAAGTTGTCGAGGGTCCCAGCCAGGGCCGCTGTGTATCCAACATGCCCCTGATACTCGTGGCCATAGATCGATGTGCCTCCTGAATGTCGGCGACACCCTCGGCTGTGGCCCGCTGTGTCTCCAGGATGGCCTGGACCCTGTCACCCTGAGGCCAGATCCCTTTGCCAGATTTTCCACTGCGGATGCTATACCCTTGCAATGCTGGCCTGGTTAACACGCTGTGTCGGCACCATCTCCTGCCACAGCACTCTGTTTGATTCCTCTAAACAGCTTTGCAGTCACAGCATGGTTGCTGACAGCCCATCTACAACTCCCCGGGTTTGCTGATGCATCTCCACCAGCTTCGGGATGAACGAACCCTGAGGCCCAGCATCTGGCTTGGGACCAGCTGAATCCTCACCTCCGGCAGACTCCCGTGTGCCCGAGCCCAGGGATGTGCATCAGAGGCTGTGATGTGCTCACCAGTAAGTGACCCAGAAGCCTCAGCACTACCATGACCCACCATGGTGATAGTGATGGGGAGGGGATGGGGGTGACACCAGAAGGACCTGATTCATCAAGATCCAGCACTGGAAGAAAGAACACACGTTAGGGGAAGGGAGGGAAAACAGCCCACACACTTACTTCACAGGAGACCTTAGGAATAGGGTTCAGCTGATGCTCACTTACATTGCTCACAGACCCCGTTAACAGCCGCAGCTCGGGAACACCACCACCAGTCTTTTCCCTCTCACGGCGGTTGGCACATTTTTCTCCTGTGGGGACATAAGGGGGATTGATGTATGGAAGGGCATGGGGTGCAATGTGTGTCAGGGTTGGGGAGCTTGTAGTGGCCATTTCAGGGAAATGGGTCCCCACTGTGTGTGTGTGGTGGGGGGGTGGGTTTGTTGGTGGCTGCCCTTGAGGTGTATGGGGATGTTTTGACATTGTAGGCAGAGCACATGTACAGGTTTCAGAATGGGATGCACACTCACCCTTGCAACCCGAAGAAGATCATTCATTTTCTTGTGGCACTGCTCTCCAGACCAAGGGGTCAGTGTCCTGACATTCACAGCAGATTAACAACACCGGGTTAAAGCCCAACAGGTTTATTTGGTAGCAAATGGCATTTGCTACCAAATAAACCTGTTGGACTTTAACCTGGTGTTGTTAAAACTCTTACTGTGTTTACCCCAGTCCAACACCAGCATCTCCACATCATTGACAGCAGATGCCACTGCCTCCCATAAGACGCTTGCTGCGCGACCCCTTGGGCGATGGCCAGCAATGTTCCTTGGGGAGTTTAGCTAGAGATCTCAAAAATGGGAGGACTTGTTTAGTGATCTCCCAGAGATGGAGGCAGTGAAGCGATCAAAGAGTTGGTGTTCAGATAGAGTTGTGTGTCCTAAGCAAAAATTAGGAAGTGGCCCCATGTCTGTGAATAGCAGTAAGGCAGCAGTGTGTAGGTAAGGAAGATGAAGAGGGTGAAGATAGATTCTTGGGCGAAACTCCTGAAATGATGCTGGAGTTGTGGGAAGAGAGGTTTAGGTAGAGGTACTTGTCTAGAATCAGGAGTACATAGGAGTAGTCTCACTGGACAGGATAACAAACTCTTTATCCTGCCATGATGGAGCAGAGCGACCAAGAATGCTGTTCCCCATGCTGCAGAACGGTAAGTTTAACATTTCATAACAGCATTCAGCATCATTGGGCTGAAGTGCAAAATGGAAACTCTTGTCCGATATTAGTGCAGAACTTTACTGATATTTCTTGCAATAAATTGGAGAAAATGAGCCCGGCTCGTTTGTGATCGGGCAGTGCGTCCTCTCCAGCTTTCCTGCTTGCATGTCATTCAGTCTTCACTCCAGGGAGATAAAGACAATAAACTCCCTTTAATCTGTTAGTGCCAGCGTAACTTCCAAACATTTATGTGCCATTTTCTCACAGAGAAAGTTCACACCTTCTGCGGGACGCCCATCTCCTCAGCTACTGAGCTCCACAAACGTTCTTCAAAACTCTCTGATCTCAGCAGCTGCGTCTTACAGCTGTAAGGTTAATCCCTCTGCAGATTTATCCAACATTTAAAAGTTCCAATTTCCCAGCGCTCCTTGGGAAAGCACGGGGTTGATGAAACTTGGTGAAGTGGAGCATGCAGCAAACAGCATGCTGATCAACTTGTGCGCATTCAGGCTCCAGACTGACAAAGGTTCAGAGAGCAGTCAGGCCCCATCTTTACAAACTCACAAAGACCCACAGAATGCTGTTGATCAGGGGTTAATCTTGTCAAGGTTTGTGCATTTCCACTAAACACAATAGAGCTTCAGCCGGCACCATGGAAACAATGCTAATACATACAGTAAGATTAAACCTCAGTCAATTATTTTGTCACATGTAAAATAGATAATCGGACTGTTAACCAGTTCATTGGTGGCACTTTTGACTTTCAGCAATAATGCAAAACAGTCTCTCCCAACAGGCAATGAATCCGTTATTCCTCTTTATACTCTGTCAGCCAAAGCCAAAATTACCTCCCAGTCTATTCTGCAAAGCTAAATTCAGAAAGTGTTAAACCCAGAAATACAGAAGCTCATCCGTTATTGAATTTGCCTGGATTTCATGAGAAGCATCGCCAGACCAGAACGGATGCAGACAGTTACCGGTGATGATGTGGCCCATGAAGGCTCTTCTCTTTGTTCGAACGTTCTGATCACTGGCACAAGCTGTTTAAAAATGAGGGCAGCCAGTATCCCCCGGGGGGAATGACTTGTTGTGACAGCTCTGAAAGGGGATCAGTGTGTCCAGCTCCCACTCTGAGCAGATTAAACTAACAACCCAGTTGAAAAAAACAGAATTAGTGGCTGTGTGTTAAGCTCCAGCCTTATTATTATTCTGAGCTGGTGCTCATTCTGTCCTCTGTGGGGCCCATTTGATAGGGTGCACTGAAAAGGTATCATTGTTCCTGACGGCAAAAGTAAAGGAACATTCTGTTGGCACAAAGGCATGTGGCATGAGGCTGGCTATTGAGAACAGACTTTACTTTGACAGCAAGAGGCACCACTGGGATATAACATCACATGAAGTTATTTCGAACAAGGGATCTCAGATCCCCTTTTATATTCAAAAGACGGTGCAAAATTTTTAAAAGACTAAATGTCCTTAACTATGTGTAATTAACCACTTGTGTAGCTGCTTTTATTTCACCATGTATCCATCAATCTGCATTTCTGTTAATGTACAGTATGTCTGCAATTGATAGTTGAAGTGGAATTTGTTAAGAAGGAATGGTGCATATTCCCCAAGCACTTAGTACCTCTGATCCCACCATTGCAGGGTCAATATTTTTAAATCGAAAGCAATCCCAACTCCAATTCTCAACCCAACTCATCCAGCAGAAGCTCACAGCATAAAATTGTCTGTAAACCAGCTTGTCAGTCTCACTCTCAAAGATGGCAAGTGGATAATGTGTTAGAGATGCCAATATAAGATAACTCTACATAGCCAATAAACTCTGAGCCAGGAGAATGGACGAAGTCCTGTCCTGACCCTCTTTTGGTGGGACTGGAGATATCAGTTGGTGGCAAAACATAAATATCGTGTTAACCCAGGTGTCAATAAATGGTCAGTTTCCCACTCCGATGTCTTCCTAAGGAAATATACTAACCCCGTCCAGGGAAAGCATTGTGTTGGTTGCCCTTTGATAATGTGAAATGGTTTGTTTAGAACTTTGGACAGGTTTGGTTAATGCACAGGAGAGCCAGCAATCTCTGAGATTGTCACGACCATGAAGCAGGGTGAATAAAACACCACCTTAAGTAGCGAAAGGGTTACTGCAACTCTGAATTCAGGTGGAAACTGTTGACTGGCTTTGCTTTGGTCTGCATCAGCTTTGAGAGTGACTTATGAAGGTCTCTATTGTGCAGTCTGTGGTACAGATGGGCAGCAGATGATCAGAATTAGTTAACAGTACATTGAGCAAGGTAGATTCCCAGGACAGCCTGAACCTTATCTACAGGAAATTTTGTCAACTTGGCCAGTCTTAAGTGGATGTTAATACTTCAGTGCTTCACAATATGGTATGTTTCAGGCTGTGGTAGAAGTGTTATCTTAGATTGTAACATTAACTGTTTACCCAGCTGAGCTAGAACCTTTGCCCACATCTTCAGAGGAGTGGTAATCACCATCAGCTTGCTGCTCTGCTCTTTTCACACAACACCCGAGCTCCACATTTTTGCTGACCGACTGACCGTCTGACCCGAGCTTCTACTTCAATCCAATTGCTTCCTCGTTAGGCGGGATCATAGGCATAACATAAGCCGCACTCCATTTTTAAGGCACTAGCTGTCGTATTCGGCTAAGTATTCACTCATTTACAAACATGCTGAAAAGCTGCGACAGCTGATTAACTGACAGAAAAGACTCTGGGGCTGAATGTCCTATTCCAGTTCCTGTGTTCTTTTACAATGTATATTAACTGAGATCTGTTGTTTTTATCAGGTATCTTTTTTAAAAATTTATTCCAATTCAATCAAATCAAGTCCAATTCAGCGGCTCAACAAGTTGAGACATTCCCGATCCAAGCTGACAAGACAGGGCCTCCACTCCTGTCTTGGGCTTGATCTACATGAGCCCAGCTGATTGGAGGAGGGGCAGGGTTCCTCCTCCAAGGCTTGATCTCATTTGCATCTTAGCCAAAAGGCCGAGATGCCGCTTTTAAAAATTCCTTCATATGAAAATGAAGCTTAAATGTAACCTAATGACCTCAACCAAGTGCAGCATCCGCATACTACACTTGATCTGCATTATGCCTCAATGCCTCATTGGGACATTGTCCTTTGATTCTTCTATCTCCCTCATCATGGTCTTATTCACCCACTCTACTTTATTATGACTGTAACGAAATTGCAGCATTTTAATCTTATCGATTTATTAGTAATCCCTTTAACCTGACACAATACAGAATCATACAGCACAGAGGAGGCTATTCATCCCATCATGTATATGCCTACCCTTAGAAAGCCATCCACTTAATGTCACTCCCCTACTCTTACCCTTCTATTTCCTTTTTTAAGTCTATATCTCCCTCCTCTGGCTTTTAGTTGCTAATTATCTGAAATCAATAATCTGCTCATTACTGACCCTTCAGAATCAAGTGCTCACCCATCTCGATATAAAGTGTTGGGATGCCACATATTATAAATATAAACATGTCATGTAATTGGTTCAGTTATGTATATGATGGGCAGCTGCTTTTGAATTGAGTTAACAGTTATTTAAGTCAAACTAGCCCTATCGGCTTTTTGATTAGTATTTAATTAAGTTGGATTTTTCAAATCATTGGGGTTAATTTTGCTTTTAAATCATAGAATCCCTACAGTACAGAAGGAGGCTATTCAGCCCATCGATTCTGCACCGACCACAATCTCACCCAGATCCTATCCCCGTAACCCCACATATTTACCCTGCTAATCTCCCTGATACTAGGTCAATTTAGCATGGCCAATCAACCTAACCCACACATCTTTGGGCTGTGGGTGGAAACCGGAGCACCCGGAGAAAACCCACACAGACATGGGAAGAATGTGCAAATTCCACACCGACAATGACCCAAGTCCAAATTGAACCCTGGCACTGTGAGGCAGTAGTGCTAACCACTGTGCCACCATGCCGCCCTATAGATGTAGAAAAGCACCTTAAAGTAAATCTGCATACACATAATAAATGGAGTGACTGCTGCCAACACAAGATGGCCGCTGAGAATACACTGTGCATGCTCGGCGCACACTACACAGAATCATATATATATAAGTAAAATGGAGAATAATTTTCATTCTTAAAAATAATCAAAGCACATCAAAATTGAAAATATTAAAATCTTCCTGAAGGAAAGTCTATGGACTGCATTTTCATCATTGAGGCGGGAGTTGGGAAAATTCCACCTTTGGTGAATGTGGCAGGAAGGATGGGATTTTCATTATGAGGAGGTGAGTGCGGGCTGCAGTCAGCGTGGGCTATTTAAAAGGCCCGCTTCTGTGCTGTGGGACTTTGTCCCAATTGTAATGGAACAGCCCTCACCCTCCACATCCCCTGAGCCCCACACATTCCCCATCCCCCATCTATGCCAATTCATGCACCCCTACCCACCCCTTATAGCTCTTCATGTCCCTATACCAAGCTATAGCATTTCCATGACCATTCACCCATTATACACTGCAGAGATATGTAAAAATAAAAGCTTTGGAAAAAACAGTGAAAGCCCAGACATCTATTGGAGTATTGAAACCTCTGAGCCCCAGGGAAAACATTGCTTGGTTGACATCTCTGGAAATGTGATCTCTTCTGTCAATTGCATAATGTTTATACAAGATAAAGAGGTTTCAAGTGCTTGCAGTTTCATCAATTGATACTTTGAAGAGTCTGAATGATTGACACTTTTATTGGGTCTGTAGTAAAGATAAGTTTTTTTTGTAAGGAAAGTGAAAAGTTATCAATGAGTGACTGTGGCTGTTTCACATACTCTTATCAATATAGGATTCATTGGTTCACTACCGTATAGAGTGAATAAGTGGGAATGAAAATGCCATAGCTTGGCATGAAGGACCATACTGATGGGTAGGAGTCATTCTTTAGCATGGAAGGGGTGAAATGAGGAAGACCTTTTGAACTCACGACAACTCGGAGGTGCCATGAATTACGACTGTTCGAAAAGCTAGCCTGATTGGACATGCCTATCCCCACAATTGAGTCAGCCAGGTCAGGAGTGCAGGGAGAGGGCTCACGATCCAAACCTGCCAGGAATGGGATCGGGAATTCTGGAATTGGGTTTAAGATGCCATTTTCACCCCTCCATGGAGTCTCCCCGATTTCATGAAAATCCAGTGCAATATTTCAATAGCTCTGAATCTATCTGGACCCACCTTTTCATGTGGTATCTCCAGATCTGCTGGAGCCCCTGTACTGTAACACTATTGTACACAACCTTTACAATGGCATCAAACCACAAGTGGGCCGGCATATGCAAAACTCATAGGACCTTGGAGGGTCACAATGTTAGCCAAGAGGATGGGGGAGGCTTTTGCTTGGTGCCTGGTCCCGAAGGAGATATAATATGAGACTGCAAAGATTTTTTGAAATGAGAAACACCAGCTTCTTTAAGAATAAATTCATTTTAGAGTCATGGAGCCATAGAGCAGTACAGCACAGAAACGGACCCTTTGGCCCAACTGGTCAATGCCGACCATGGTGCCATCCCAGCTAGCCTCAATTGCCCATGTTTGGTCCATACCCCTCTATTCTTTTCCCATCCATGTACTTTCCAAATGCTTTTTAAATGTTGCTATTGTATATGGGAGTAGGGCTTGGGTGGGATTGTGGTCGGTGCTGACTCAATGGGCCGAATGGCCTCTTTCTGTACTGTTGGGTTTCTATGATTTCTATGATTACCTTCCTCAACCACTTTTTCTGGCAGCTCATTCCATATATGCCCCACCCTCTGCATGAATTGATTATTTGTCATGAATTCAGACAAACCATTCACTTACCTCTTATAAACACACAATGAAAAGCAAAATAAGAGGGACATAGACACAGTGTAAATCTTGTTTTGGGAGAGAATAAATGGCAAGTGGCTGGGATCTCAGTGATGGTAACTCAATTTCTTAAGGATCAATGTGTTTTGGGTATCTTTTGGCTGCCTGCCTAGAACTACAAGTTGATTCCATCTACCCATAGATTGCTTTATTGCTTTTCTACTGAAAAAATCTCTCTGTCAATCCCTCCCTAATTACTCTTTGAATCACCTTTTTTCTGGAGGAAAGTGAGATAAGTAAGATGGCAGGTAGCACTGCTGGGAACTGGAGTATTATTCACAGTCTGTGTGAATATCAACTATCTACTGGCCACACAGTGGACGCAAATCCTCGACACAACACAGCCTGCAGATACAGAATGATTAGTCTCGGTCATGGCTGGCTGGCATAGGAAGTGAAAATCACACACAGATTCAGTAGAAAATTATTTTCTGAGATTGTGAATATTGGGCATTGATGAATTAATAGAAAGGATTTCATTGTGGCTGTGGTCATATTGCACTTGAACTGAGGTTCTTGATGAGGCAGAGGTGTGTGAGTGTGTGTGTGTTTGGGGGGGGGTTGCGCAAAAGGACACCCAAAGGCCAAGAACCACAGTTCATAGAATCCCTACAGTATAGAATGAGGCCATTCAGCCCATTGAATCTGTGCCGATCACAATCCCACCCAGGCCCTTTTCCTGTAACCCTGCACATTTACCCTGCTAGTCCTGCTGACACTAAAGGTCAATTTAGTATGGCCAATCAACCTCACCCGCACATCTTGGGAGTGTGGGAGGAAACCGGAGCACCCGGAGGAAACCCACACAAACATGGGGAGAATGTGCAAACTCCACACAGACAGTGACCCGAGGCTGGAATTAAACCTGGGTCCCTGGTGCTGTGGGGCAGCAGTGCTAACCACTGTGCCACCGTGCCACCCTATCATAATTCTTAATGTAGCATAATTCTTACCCACTGCTTTGTCCTGTTGCATTTTGAGAGCCTGGAGTTTGAAAGGGGTTCTTCTTTAACACTGTTGCCTTTGGTGGGTTAAATCATAAATATGAGGATAGAATCTATCAGTGACTTTCAACAGTGATTTAAACTTGATAGGAAACCCTTGAGTGATATGTAGTTTGCAAAGACAAAGGCTCTTGCTGCACATGACCTGGAAGCGCTTAGTGGCACAGTGCAGAGAAACATGATCCTTCAGTAGATCCACACGGTATCCAAACTGGGAATGATCAACACCAGCACTGGTTTAATTTTCAATTTCTCTTCTCTTCCCAGCCATTTTAAAAGGATAGAATTCATCCCAAGATTTCAAATGTGTACAATAAATAGTTCAAAAGAAAGACAGGAAAACAGAAACCTATAACTCAGTTCGAAGCAGGAAGTTATTTAAGTGGGAAACATGCAGCATAATCTTTGAAATTCTTCACTTTTGTAAAGCTCCTGCAGAAAAATACTGCAGATTGTGAATGTTTGCTGGAATTTGAATTCCAGGGAATTTTATCTCACTTCCCTCCCAACCACATAGCTGAATCCGGTGTAGGATGTTTTGATTCTGTGCAACCAATTCCTGATGTGGAGATGCCGGCGTTGGACTGGGGTGAACACAGTAAGAGTTTTAACAACACCTTTAACCTGGTGTTGTTAAAACTCTTACTGTGTTCAACCAATTCCTCCCAGCCCCTCCCCAACTCCCACCCCCACCCCCCGCCTCACAAGGCTGTGCTCAGCGCAGCACAATCGGGAATCTCTGTGACATTGTATTTTCTGTGAACAAACTGAATGTTGCCATTGAGGACACTGAGACCATTAGAACTCAGCACTGGTTCAGAACCAGGCCTAGAGTGTGTTAGGACTGAGATGGGGAGACATTTATTTAGACAGAGGGTTGTGAATCTGTGGAATTCTCTACCTCAGAGGGCTGTGGAAGCTCAGTCATTGTGTATGTTTAAGGTAGAGATTGATAGATTTCTGATTAACAGTAACGTAAAGGGTTATGGGGAGAGTGGGTGTAAAAAGCATTGAAGCATCTGACCAGCCTTGATTGTATTAAATGGCAGAGCAGGTTCAATGGGCTGAATGGCCTACTCCCGTGTTCCTATGTTCCAAGGAAGGAATGCATTGATGCTTTTTCCAACGCTCTGACACTTCCAAACACTCTGAGGTAGCTGTACGAGGAACAGAAGAATGCACTGAGATGATGATATCCACAAGCAGCTAACTACCATTTTTATAGATTACACTCTTACTCTTATTCTTACTCTTAGGTGGCATGGTGGCACAGTGGTTATACACTGCCTCTCTCACAGCTCTGGGGACCCGGGTTCAATTCTGGCCTTGGGTGACTGTGCGGAGTTTGCACGTCCTCTCTGTGTCCACGTGTGTTTCCTCCGGGTGCTGCAGTTTACTCCCACAGTCACAGATGTGTAGGTTAGGTGGATTGGCCACGCTAAATTGCCCCTTAGTATCCAAAGATGTGTAGGATAGCAGGATTAACGGGGTAAATACATGGGGTTACAGGTATATAGGGCCTCTGATGGTGAGTCTTTGCAGACCTGATGGGCCAAATGGCCTCCTTCTGTACTGTAGGGATTCTATGATTTATTTAAAACATCAGGACACACCCCATCTCTCCACTGCTAACATTATTAATTTTCCACAGAGTTCACTCTTATTTCCTAATTTCACATAAACAAAAACTGAATAGTGGCACAGAGTTCAAAAATCCAAATTTCTCCCCATTCATTTCTATCAGATATAATTCAGTGGCTAGTGATCTTGCCTCCGAATCGGAAAGATACAAGTTCAAATCCCATGCCAGAAAGTTAAATCTATAATTTAGACTGACATAATTGAGAGAATGCTGCATAAACAATTGCTTGAGGAAGCTTGGAGAGAGTACAGAGGAGATTCACAAGAATGGTTTAAGGTTTAAACAACTGCAGCTGTGCAGATAGACTGGAGATGTTGGCACTGCTTTCCTTGGAGAAAAGGTTGTTTGAGGAGACATGATAGAGGTAGTCAAGATCCTGAGAGGTATGGACAGGGTAAATAGTGAGAAACGGTTCCCACTCAACAGAGCAGCAAAAACTAGAGGGCACAGGTTCAAAATAATTGGCAAAAAGGAGTAGAAGTGATGTGAGGAAAGTTTTTCAGCCAGAGTGGTTGGAGTCTGTAATGAACTTCCTAAGAGGGCAGGTTCATAGAATCCCGACAGTACAGAAGGAGTCATTCCACCCACTGAGCCTGCAGCAACAACAATCCCACCCTACCCCCGTAACCCCACATATTTATTCTGTTAATCCCCCCGAAACTAGAGCAATTTAGTATGGCGAATCAACCTAGCCCGCACATCTTTAGACTGTGGGAGGAAACTGGAGCACCCGGAGGAAACCCATGCAGATACAGGAAGAATGTGCAGACTCCACACAGGCAATGACCAAAGCCGGGAATCGAACCCAGGACCCTGGCGCTGTGAGGCAGCACTGCTAACCACTGTGCCACCATGCCGCCCTCTTTCAATCAAGGTATTCAAAAGGGAATTGGATTGCTATTGCATTTGCTTGGTGATGGTGACCTGTTGTAGATTAGAATTAAACTTAGTGTCTGTCTACCCTGTCAGGTGAACATAAGATTCAATGGTAATAGAACCATAGGACCATAGAAAATTACAGCTCAGAAACAGGCCTTTTGGCCCCTCTTGTCTGTGCCGAACCATTTTTTGCCTAGTCCCACTGACCTGCACTTGGACCATATCCCTCCACACCCCTCTCATCCATGAACCCGTCCAAGTTTTTCTTAAATGTTAAAAGTGACCCCGCATTTACCACTTTATCCGGCAGCTCATTCCACACTCCCACCACTCTCTGCGTGAAGAAGCCCCCCCTAATATTCCCTTTAAACTTTTCTCCTTTCACCCTTAACCCATGCCCTCTGGTTTTTTTCTCCCCTAGCCTCAGCGGAAAAAGCTTGCTTGCATTCACTCTATCTATACCCGTACCCATAATATTTTGAAGAAGAACAGGGGAGCTCCCACCAGCCTCCTGGACAATGTTTATCCCTCAACCCGCATCAGAAAAATAGATGATCTGATCATAACCATTCCTCTATGTGAGAGCTTGCTGTGTGCAAATTGACTACTTTGTTTCCCACATTACAACAGCAGCTACATTTCAAAGAACTGTGAAGCAGTTTGGGACATTGAGGTTTTGAAAGATGTTGTATAGATTCCAGTTGTTTATTTACATAGAAGCATAATGGATCTAACTGGTTCCTTATCATTAGCTGGATTTTTAATGAATGTTACCCCTTCACCCTCATTACACAGAATTCGAAATGAACTAAATCCGTTCCTCTTCAATCCCACACTCTGGATTTCTATGAGCTAATTTTCTTCCCCTTCATTACCAGTGTACATTACACCTGGTTTATCAGTCTAACCCATGACTGTTTGCTCCCATCATGCAGATTTCTTGGAGAATCTTAATTCTGAATGGCCTTTTCTATGTTGTGAATTGGATTTGAATTCAACTCTCACTAATATTAGACACTACTGACAAATGACACTTAGAGATCCAAACACATTATTAAATCATTTCTAGGTATAATGTAGGTGTTAGATATAGAAAAGGAAGAAACAGACGTAAGCAAAGGCTCATGTCATTAGTAGGTGCTGGAATGGGAAGAGGATATAGAAAGTCACCATAAATGCAAACATGAACGGCAGACTTCTACAATGGCCTGTTCTTTATTTCACATTGAGCTTTTCAAAATAATAATTTGCAAAAAAGGATACTTGTGAAATTATAAAGGTGTACTGACAGCATCAAGCCGTCTGGGTGACCGATGCGAGGGAAGTGCATTTAGAGAAATCTGGATCAGTGGTGCAGAAGGGGATATTGATTGGCAGTGGAATTTTAATGCGGGTGAATACAGGTCGAATATCCTTTATCTGAAGCCCTCAGGGCTGATTGCGTTTTGGATTTCCGATCATTTTGGTTTTCGGGAACCGCATGTAGGCCTAGGCAGTTGAAACCTAGGCTAGCTATAGCCTAAAGTCAATACAATGACTTCAAAAGTAAGATGTGCTACTGAATAATAAATACAGGGAACCTGTAATAAGTTCTCACCCATGGCGCCATCTACGATTCTGCTTAAGGAGAAGGTTCTCAAGGCAAACAGTGCAGACAACAATCGCAAGGTAAACAGTTCGGACAAACAACTAGATTTCCCACGCTAAAGGTTGAACGCGGTCGGTCAGGTTCGTGTTGGCTCAGGTCAGGGACTTCCCGCGCTAAAGACCGTGTGCAATCGGTGAGCATGTCGGTTCGGGTCGCTAAAGGTTGATGAGGTTCAATAAAAATGCGGTCTTTGGATTTATTCCAAATGTATGGATAAAGGGAACTGAACCTGTGTGACACTTTGCAGAATCCTCCAGGAAATAGTAAACACATACACCATGAAGAAGCTGTAGCTCAGAGCAATGATCAAGGAAAAGGATTGAAGGATAAGCATTAATTAAATCTCAGCCAGATAAATGAGGCAAAAAATGTTGACTGCACATCAACAGAAAGCCAATCAAATACTGGTAAACAGCTTCAGGGCATCTGGCTGTTAATTGAAACCAGTCATTTGAACCCTGTATAGATGGGTGATAAAACCACAAATGGAATATCAATTCATATTTGCTGATCTCTGACATTGCCCAACATAAAATCTAATATGTTGTCTGCAATTCAAACACCAATGATGTAGTAATGGATAAATCTTCCATTTTGCTGATTACCTTACACCTACACTAGTTTCTTTCGGGCAAATTGAATGAATGAAACAGGGTCCAGTGGATTGTATCTGGTGTGGCGACATGTCTATTCTTGTCCCTTTCTTGTGCTTTTAATTAGTTTCCAGACAGAGGTTTTGTAAGCATCTTGCAGAGTAAAGCAAAAAATTTAATCTGTGACATTTACCACAAATGCAAAAAAAAGCCCTCCAAATTTCATCATAAATATTAAATTATTCATTTCATATAATGTGAATGGAATTAATGCACTTTTTAAATTATAATACATAACCCTGTCCTGAACCAGTTATTCTGCTGGAAGTTAGTTAATTATTTCAATACCTCAATGTAGATCAAATAGATTCTGGAGCTTTGTAGGAACGAAGGTTGGAAAAATAGTTAAACTGGGAACAAAGAGCTGAATCAAAGGGGAAGAGAGTTCAAACTAGTGTCTGTCTCCATTTGAAAGCAGACATTTTAAATAAAACCAGGAGGCAGCTGAAGACAGCAGAGGTTAGAGCCTGGAGTGCCCCCCTCAGGCCAGGATTTTAATGGCAGCCTCGTGTGTCAGATTAATGGCACTCACTTCCCCACTGAGTGAGTTTGCCAGCTCCCTGGTGAAGCTGCAGGGAGGGTGAGAAAAAGACGCTGAGCATGACCAGAACCTGTTCTCATTGGCCAGTCACCTTGGCTGGCTACGAGATATTTTGGGGGTGGGGTGGGGGTTTACTATTTCAAAAATAATTTGCCTTAATACAGGAATGAAAACAGAACATGCTGGAAAAGCTCAGCGCATCTGGACTCATCGATGAAGGGACGATTTGGACTTGAAATGTTAACTCTGTTTCTCTCTCCCCAGATGCTGCCAGACTGGCTGAGTTTTTCCAGAACTTTCTGCTTTAATTTCAGATCTCCAATATCCAGAGTATGTCACTTTTATTTCCGGTTAATTTATTTATTTAGCGAGTGCAAATTCTCTAAGCCAAGCAGTTTCTTCCGGCCCTGCTCTGTTGAGTGCGAATAGGCCTCTGCTGAATCTGTGATTGGACACACTTCTATCATGTGGTGCATAGTTTACTGTCCCGCAGGCACATGGGAGCTGGCACCAATGCCCCATTTGTAGAGATTGGCCAGTCAGGGGCCATGGCCAGTCCTGAACCTGTTGAGGGTGGATCACTCATTCTTTGGAGGGTTGAACCCAGGCAGTTGGCTTTGAGACCAGGCACTTGTTTGTTGTGTCCAGTGATTCCCATTCATTTGTCCATGTGGAGTTTATGTTAAAGTCCTGTGTGGGAGGGGTTTTCCAGATCGGCCATCTTGATGGAACTCGTATGTTGGGTGGGCTGAATAGGTCAACATGAAATGGCAGGTGGGGGATATTGTAAATTCTTTCTATCATTTGTGGGTTGTTGCAAGTCGGTGGATATGTGGAGGAGTGATGTTTGCTACGCTAGGGAGCCAAGGGAGTGGTGTTGAGTGTAGTGTTCCAGTAATGATACACATGGTAGTATTCAGCTGGGTGTCAGCACTGTGTGTGTGATGATCTTGACCAAACAGGGGTGCAGTATTCTGCTGGATGTGAGAGTGCGAGTGCTGCGGTTCGAAGGGAGGTGGTAGCAGCATCCCATGTTGAGCCGGCTAATTTGGTAATCAAATTATTTCTGACCTTGGCTGCAGTTGTTTTAAGGTCAATGTCCTACCTAAGGTCACTCCGAGGTATGTTGGAGTTGGGTGGTGCTTTAACTTGTAGCCATTCATTTGAACGGTGAGATCTTTTTTGGCTTTTGCATTGTGAGGATGGAATAAGCTGGATGCTGTTTTTGTGGGGCTTGCCTTGAGTCACATGTGTTCAAGTTTTGACAAGTCCTTATATAGGGTCTTGAGTTGGGGGCTTGAGTTGTGAGGCAGATGTCGTCGGCATATATATGTTTACAAGTTGAACAGGGCTAGAGCCAGTACTGAGCCTTGGGGGGAGTCCATTGGTTTGGCTTTATTATGCAAACAGTGTCGTAGATGGCAGTGAGGTTGAGGAATACTGCATCTGTCTTCAACCTTTTCTGCAAACTGTGTAAGTGGTAAGGCCCAGTACCTGTTCTCCAGTATGGCAGCCCTTACAGAAACTAGCTTGGTCAATGCTAAGGACTTCTTCTTCGGTTGGGGATATGCACTGAAGGATGAGGCATTCAAGCATTTTGTATGGGCCTAACAGGAGAGAAATTGGACAGCGACTAGCTGCAAATATGGGGTCTCTTCCAGGTTTTGGTACAGCGATGACTTTTACTGTCTGCCATTTCTTTGGAATGGTGTTGGAATTTATGACCATCGTGTAAAACTGGGTCAGCCAGGCAAGAGCTCAGAGCCTCAGGGTGTTTCGTAAATTCTGGTGCAATGTTGTTAAATCTTGCTGCCATGCCACACTTCAAGCCCTGTAGGGCCTTCTTTAGTTCTGTAACAAAGAACAAAGAACAAAGAACAATACAGCACAGGAACCGGCCCTTCGGCCCTCCAAGCCCGCGCTGCTCCCCGGTCCAGGATTGAATCCTGAATCCAGGATCCCCGCCCAATTTTCCAGCCTATCTACATACCAATATCCTATCCACCGAGCTGTCCCCCACAGCTACGATGCTTTGTTCATTACAACCTATTAACTCACCCCCACCCCCCCATTCCAGACCATTTGATCTCCAGGGAGAGGCGAAAACCCAGAGTGAAAAACCCCAGGGCCAATATGGGGAAAAAAAAATCTGGGAAATTCCTCTCCGACCCCCTGAGGCGATCGAAACAAGTCCAGGAGATCACAATGGCCCTGATCGGAAAATACTTCCCAACCCTAGTCATTTCCACTTCCACGAGAAACAAGGAACAATTAGCCCGCGCCGCTCCCTGGTCCAAACTAGACCACTCTTTTGTATCCCTCCATTCCCACTCCGTTCATATAGCTGTCTAGATAAGTCTTAAACGTTCCCAGTGTGTCCGCCTCCACCACCTTGCCCGGCAACACATTCCAGGCCCCCACGACCCTCTGTGTGAAATATGTCCTTCTGATATCTGTGTTAAACCTCCCCCCCTTCACCTTGAACCTATGACCCCTCGTGAACGTCACCACCGACCCGGGGAAAAGCTTCCCACCGTTCACCCTATCTATGCCTTTCATAATTTTATACACCTCTATTAAGTCTCCCCTCATCCTCCGTCTTTCCAAGGAGAACAACCCCAGTTTCCCCAATCTCTCCTCATATCCAAGCCCCTCCATACCAGGCAACATCCTGGTAAACCTCCTCTGTACTCTCTCCAAAGCCTCCACGTCCTTCTGGTAGTGTGGCGACCAGAACTGGACGCAGTATTCCAAATGCGGCCGAACCAACGTTCTATACATCTGCAACATCAGACCCCAACTTTTATACTCTATGCCCCGTCCTATAAAGGCAAGCATGCCATATGCCTTCTTCACCACCTTCTCCACCTGTGACGTCACCTTCAAAGATCTGTGGACTTGCACACCCAGGTCCCTCTGCGTCTCTACACCCTTTATGGTTCTTCCATTTATCGTGTAGCTCCTCCTTACATTATTCCCACCAAAATGCATCACTTCGCATTTATCAGGATTGAACTCCATCTGCCATTTCCTTGCCCAAATTTCCAGCCTATCTATATCCTTCTGTAGCCTCTGACAATGTTCCTCACTATCTGCAAGTCCTGCCAGTTTTGTATCGTCCGCAAGCTTACTGATCACCCCAGTTACTCCTTCTTCCAGATCATTTATATAAATCACAAACAGCAGAGGTCCCAATACAGAGCCCTGCGGTACACCACTAGTCACAGGCCTCCAGCCGGAAAAAGACCCTTCCACTACCACCCTCTGTCTTCTATGACCAAGCCAGTTCTCCACCCATCTAGCCACCTCCCCCTTTATCCCATGGGATCCAACCTTTTTCACTAGCTACCATGAGGGACTTTGTCAAATGCTTTACTAAAGTCCATATAGACAACATCCACGGCCCTTCCTTCGTCAACCATTTTGGTCACTTCTTCAAAAAACACCACCAGGTTAGTGAGGCATGACCTCCCTCTCACAAAACCATGTTGACTATCGTTAATGAGTTTATTCCTTTCTAAATGCGCATACATCCTATCTTTAAGAATCTTCTCCAACAACTTCCCCACCACGGACGTCAAGCTCACCGGCCTATAATTACCCGGGTTATCCTTCCTACCCTTCTTAAATAACGGGACCACATTGGCTATCCTCCAATCCTCTGGGACCTCACCTGTGTCCAGTGACGAGACAAAGATTTGCGTCAGAGGCCCAACGATTTCACCTCTCGTCTCCCTGAGCAGCCTTGGATAGATTCCATCAGGCCCTGGGGATTTGTCAGTCTTTATATTCTCTAACAAACCTAACACTTCCTCCTTTGTAATGGAGATTTTCTCCAACCGTTCAACACTCCCCTCCGAGACACTCCCAGTCAACACATCCCTCTCCTTTGTGAATACCGACGCAAAGTATTCATTTAGGATCTCCCCTACCTCTTTGGGCTCCAAGCATAAGTCCCCACTTTTGTCCCTGAGAGGTCCGATTTTTTCCCTAACAACCCTTTTGTTCCTAACGTATGAATAAAATGCCTTGGGATTCTCCTTAATCCTGTCTGCCAAGAACATTTCGTGACCCCTTTTTGCTCTTCTAATTCCCCGTTTGAGTATTTTCCTACTTTCATTGTACTCCTCCAGAGCTCCCTCCGTTTTTAGCTGATTGGACCTAACATACGCCTCTCTTTTCCTTTTGACCAGTCCCTCAATTCCCTGGTTATCCACGGTTCCCTAATCCTACCCTTCCTATCCTTCTTTTTTACAGGCACATGCTTGCCCTGTAGCCCTAACAACCGTTCCTTAAAAGACTGCCACATACCAGATGTGGATTTACCCTCAAACAGCCTCTCCCAATCAAGAGCTGCCAATTTCTGCCTTATCCCAATAAAGTTAGCCTTCCCCCAATCCAACACCTTACCCTTGGGACACCACTCATCCTTTTCCATCACTGTCCTAAAGCTAACAGAATTGTGGTCACTATTTGCCACATGTTCCCCAACCAAAACTTTGAAGACCTGACCGGGCTCATTCCCCAGTACCAGGTCCAGTATAGCCCCCTCTCTAGTTGGGCTGTCCACATATTGTTCCAACGAACCCTCCTGTACACATTTTACAAATTCCTCCCCATCTAGAGTCCCTGCCCTCAGCGATTTCCAGTCTATACCAGGGAAATTGAAGTCTCCCACTACAACAACCCTATATTTCCTGCACCTATCCAGTATCTCCTGACATATCCATTCTTCCACTTCCCTTGGGCTGTTGGGGGGCCTGTAGTACACCCCCAACATAGTGACTGCGCCTTTCCTGTTTCTAAGCTCCACCCAGAGTGACTCGCTACACGACTAACCTCAAAGGGAGCAGGTCTGGTGTCTTCTCTGTGATGCTGATGGTGTTGTCTTAGTTCACCCCGGATGTTTCTTTTGGTGTTTTTGACCAGGGTACCTTAGCTATGGAAAACAGATGGCTGGAGACATCGTTGGGAGTAACTGAGGGGCAGTTTTGAGTGGATGGCTTTGAGCGACAGATTAGGCTCCAGCACTTCCTGCTGGAATGTGTGAAATTTATCTCCAGTTGGGTTCCTCTCACTCGGTGTGGCACGCAACATTGAGGAACTAAATCAAATGGTCTCCTACCTCTGGGTCCCCTGATGTTTTGTATGCCTTTAGGAGGGCAGCACTCTCTTCATCTAAGCATGGGATGTAGATGGGTTGGTAGCCTCGGGGAATTGCTGTGCAGGCTGCTTTGTCAACAGTGATGTTTCGTAGTGGGATTGTTGAGCTGCTGCGTTCCAAGGTTTTGCCATATTTTGTCCAGTTGGCTTTCTGGAAGTTCCATCACATCTTCTTGGGGCTGTTGACTACTGGAACACATAGGGCTATATGAACGAGTAGAGCATGGTATGGGCTGTACTGGAAGTCATTGAAGACAAGGCTCTGTGCAGGGTGGGGAGTCCCATTAAGGGAACTGATTCAGCACAGGTCAGGAGAGTCTAAACCACTAAAGAGCAAGAGTTCTACTTACAGAACAGGGCAAAACAGTCACACAAGAGGTGAGAAAATGCTGGGAGAGGGAAAAAGAAAGGCAAAGGAAGACAAAAAGCTAGTAAGAGCTACAAAACGGGAATATAAATAGAAACTTGTGAGGAATGTCAAGATGAACACAATGTGGTTTTACAACTAGAAGGGGTTGACAAGGGTAATGTGGTCGCTTTAAAAACAGATGCAGGTTATATTGCAGATAAATATAAGGAAATGGCAGACTTGTTCAATGATTAATTTGTATCAGTCTTCACTGTAGATTCAGAGAATATACCTGACATCTCAGGGAAGTAATAATGAACCAAGGACTGGAAACTCAATAAAGCAAGATAACTGTGTTAGAACAAATAATGACACAAAAAGCTGCCAATTCCCCAGGCCTTAATAAATTCCATCCCAGTGCTTTAAAGGAAGGAGGTGAGGAAATTGCAGATAATTTAGTCATGATTCTCCAAAGTTTTCTTAATTTGACAATAGTGTCAAAACAACTTGCATTTAGATAACACTGTTAATATAGTACAACGTCCGAAGCAACTTCACAGAAACACTTTCAAACCAAATGTGACACCAAGCCAGAGAAGGAGATGATAGAGTAGGTGACCAAAAGCTTGGTCAAACAGGTAGATATTGAGGAGGGTCTGCATGGAGGAAGATTGGGCAGTGAAGAGATTTAGGGAGGGAATTCACGAGCTTAGGGCCTCGGCAGTTGAAGACATAGTCACCAGTGGTGGTGCCATTAAAATCAGGGATGCTCCAGAGGCCAGGACTGGAGGAACACAGATATCTCAAAGGCTGCAGGACTAGAGAAGGTTATAAAGATCGAGAGTATTAAAGAATCGGAGGGATTTCCAAGCAAGAATAAGAATTTTAAAATCAATTCACGAATTGTTTCTTTAGATTGGAAAATTGCAAATGTAACTCCACTATTTAAGGAAGTTGAGAGGGAGAAACTGGAGGAAATGGACTTGTTAACATTGTGATTGTCTAACATTGCTTATGGGGAAGTTATTGGAATATTGAAGGCAAAATGACGGAGCACTTGGAGAAATTTGATTTTTATTTATTCTTTCACAAGACGTGGGCATCTCTGGCTAAAGCCAGCATTTATTACTCATCCCCAATTTCCCTTGAGAGGGTGGCGATAAGCTGCTTTTTTGAACCACTGCAGTCCATTTGGTTGCAAGTACACCCACAATGCTATTAGGAAGAGAGTTCCAGGATATTGACCCAGTGACAGTGAAGGAACGGTGATGTAGTTACAAGTCAGAATGTTGTGTGGCTTGGAGGGAAACTTGCAAGTGGTGGTGTTCCCATGCATCGGCTACCCTTGTCCTTCTAGGTAGTAGAGGTCAGGGGTTTGGAAGGTGCTGTCAAAGAAGCCTTGGTGAGTTGCTGCTGTGCATCTTGTATATTGTACATACTGCTGCTACTTTGCACTGGTGGTGGAGGGAGTGAAAGTTTAAGGTGATGGATGGGGTGTCAATCAAGCGAGCTGCTATGTCCTGGACGATGTCGAGCTTCTTGAGTGTTGATGGAGCTACACTCAACCAGGCAAGTGGGGAGTGTCTTCCACCACACTCTGACTTGTGACTTGTAGATGGTGAACAGGCTTTGGGGAGACAGGAGGTGAGTCACACCCTGCAAAATTCCCAGTGTCAGACCTGCACTTGTATCCACAGTATTTATATGGCTGGTCCAGTTAAATTTCTGGTCAGTGGTAAACCGCAGGAGAGAGAAACAGAGATAACATTTCAGGTCAATGACCTTTCATCATTTGCAAAGTTAAGAAATACTTCTTCATGATAAAGATGGTATGGATCTGAAAACCTCTTTCACAAAAATCAGCAGACTACAACTCTATTAATAATTCTAAATCAGAGATGGATAGATATTTGTGAACCAAGAATATTAAGGGATATCAAGCAAAGGCCAGTAGATGCAGTTAAGATCTTATTGAATGGTAGGATAGGCTTGATGGGCTGAATGGCCTTCTGTCGCTCCTATGATCCCAGATATCCGTGGAATAGTTCAGGTTGCCAGTTGTGGTTGGGCAGACCTAGCCTACAAAGTTGGTGATAATGCAAAGATTTAGCAGAAAATTCTTAATTTTTAAAATTAATGCCAAAAAAGTGCATAATTCAACACCATGTTCTCACTGAGGCTCAGTGTTACTTTTCTATGTTACAACAGTGACTTTGGGACCTCTTGAGCTCATGAAGGTCATGATATAAATTTGTGTTCTTCATGCTCTCTCTGTGTATCTCCTGCATTTTCACAGCTCCCTCTCAGTGTGCATGCACTAACTTGCAAAGCACTACATTCATACAATTCTTTGTGTATCGTACTGTATCATGTAACTGCTTCATCATGTTGCTCCTCAAGAGTGATCCATTCACTCCCGTTGGAGAATTTGAGCAGCCCAGTTCCTTTCCACTTCACTCCCATCTGGCAAAGAGCTTTGTATCTGTTGCACAAAGTTCCAGCGGGTTAACTCCTATTGAAGCTGATTATTTAGAATCCAAGCATTTATTGTTAACCCACCCACCACCATTTCCCACTTGTAGAATCGTAAGGTTACAAGAAGCCTGTCATGTCAGTGCTGGACCTTTGAAGGAGCAATTCACCTAGCGCCATCCCCTGCCTTTTCCCTGTAGCTCTGCAAATGTCTCCTTTTCAGATAATGGTCCAATTACCTATTAAAGCCTCAATTGATCCTGCCTCCACCACACTCTCAGGCAGTGCTTTCCAAATCCTAACTACTCACTGCTTGTAAAAAAAACCTTTCCTCTTGTCACCATCGCTTCTTTTGCCAATTACCCCAAATCTGTACTCGCTGGTTCGTGACCTGTACAGACCCTCATGAGCTTGAATATGTCTAACAAATCTCCCCTCAAACTTTAGTTCTTCACTGTACTTTCTCATCCTTGGAACCAATCTCGTAAATCTTTTCTGTCCCCTCTCTTTTCTGTACCCTTCACTCCAGTGGAGGTCAGACCAGTGTTCTAAACACATTTAATATAACGTCCTTGCTTTTCTACTCTATACCCCTACTGATAAAGCCCAGGATGCTGTATGCTTTATTGGCTGCTCTCTCAACGTGTCCTTCAATGAGTTATGCACATATACACTTGGGTCCCTCTGTTCCTGCACCCTCTAGAATTGTACCTTTCATATTATATTGTCTCTCTGCGCTCTTCCTACCAAATTGATTTACTTCACGTTTCTCTGCATTAAATTTAATCTGCCACTTGTCCACCCATTCCACCAACCTGTCTATGTTGTTTTGAAGTTCTATGCTATCCTCTTCACCATTCATTACAATTCCGAGGTTTGTATCATCCACAATTTTGAAATTGTACTCTGTACATCAAGGTTTGGACCATAAATATATATCAGAAAGAGCAGGGGGTCTTACCACCAACCCCTAGGCAATCCCACTATAAACCTTCCTCCAGTCCGAAAAACAGCTGATCACCACAATTCCGTCACTCAGCCAATTTATCCATGCTGCTATTGTCCCTTTTACTCCATGAGTTATAACTCAGAAGTCTGTTATACGGCACTGTATCAAATGCCTTTTGGAAATTCATGTACACCAGATCAACACCATTACCCTCATCAACCCTCTCTGTATCTCATCAAAAAGCTTCAACAAGTTAGTTAAACACAATTTTTCCTTAACAAATCCATGTTGACTTTCCTTAATGAACCTGCATTTGTTCCAAATTATCATTTCGAAAGAATTATCAACCACCAGGGTTAAACTGGCTGGAATTTGCTTGCTGGACTTAACGTTACACCTTTTTTTGAACATGGGTGTAACATTCACAATTCTCCAGTTCGATGGCACCATCCCTGCATCTAAGGGAGAATGGAAAATTATGGCCAGTGCCTCTGCAATTTCCACTCACTTCTTTCAGCATTGTTGGATACATCTCATTTGGTCCTGGTACCTTACAGATAGCCTACCCAAGATGTCCTCCTTATCAGTTTAAGCTCTTATAGAGTCGTAGAGGTTTACAGCATGGAAACAGGCCTTTCGGCCCAACTTGTCCATGCCACCCCTTTGTTTTTAAACCCCTAAGCTAGTCCCAATTGCCCGCATTTGGCCCAAATCCCTCTATACCCACTTACCCATGTCACTGTCTAAATGCTTTTTAAAAGGCAAAATTGTACCCGCCTCTACTACCACCTCTGGCAGCTTGTTCCTGACGCTCACCACCCTCAGTGTGAAAAAATTGCCCCTCTGGACCCTTTTGTATCTCTCCCCTCTCACCTTAAACCTATGCCTTCTAGTAGAAAGAACAAAGAACAGTACAGCATAGGAAACAGGCCCTTCGACCCTCCAAGCCTGTGCCGCTCCTTGGTCCAACTAGACCAATCGTTTGTATCCCTCCATTCCCGGGCTGCTCATGTGACTATCCAGGTAAGTCTTAAACGATGTCAGCGTGCCTGCCTCCACCACCCTACTTGGCAGCGCATTCCAGGCCCCCACCACCCTCTGTGTAAAAAACATCCCTCTAATATCTGAGTTATACTTCGCCCCTCTCACCTTGAGCCCGTGACCCCTCGTGAATGTCACTTCTGATCTGGGAAAAAGCTTCCCACCGTTCACCCTATCTATCCCCTTCATAATCTTATACACCTCTATTAGATCTCCCCTCATTCTCCGTCTTTCCAGGGAGAACAACCCCAGTTTACCCAATCTCTCCTCATAGCTAAGGCCTTCCATACCAGGCAACATCCTGGTAACCTTCTCTGCACTCTCTATAACGCCTCCACGTCCTTCTGGTAGTGCGGTGACCAGAACTGGACGCAGTACTCCAAATGTGGCCTAACCAGCGTTCTATACAGCTGCATCATCAGACTCCAGCTTTTATACTCTATACCCCATCCTATAAAGGCAAGCATACCATATGCCTTCTTCACCACCTTCTCCACCTGTGTTGCCACCTTCAAGGATTTGTGGACTTGCACACCTAGGTCCCTCTGTGTTTCTATACTCCTGATGACTCTGCCATTTATTGTATAACTCCTCCCTACATTATTTCTTCCAAAATGCATCACTTCGCATTTATCCAGATTAAACTCCATCTGCCACCTCTCCGCTCAATTTTCCAGCCTATCTATATTCTGCTGTATTGCCCGACAATGCTCTTCGCTATCCGCAAGTCCAGCCATCTTCGTGTCATCCGCAAACTTGCTGATTACACCAGTTACACCTTCTTCCAAATCATTTATGTATATCACAAATAGCAGAGGTCCCAGTACAGAGCCCTGCGGAACACTACTGGTCACAGACCTCCAGCCGGAAAAAGACCCTTCGACCACTACCCTCTGTCTCCTATGGCCAAGCCAGTTCTCCACCCATCTAGCCACTTCTCCTTGTATCCCATGAGCCTTAACCTTCTTAACCAACCTGCCATGTGGGACTTTGTCAAATGCCTTACTGAAATCCATATAGACGACATCCACGGCCCTTCCTTCATCAACCGTTTTTGTCACTTCCTCAAAAAACTCCACCAAATTTGTAAGGCACGACCTCCCTCTTACAAAACCATGCTGTCTGTCACTAATGAGATTGTTCCTTTCTAAATGCACATCCATCCTGTCTCTAAGAATCCTCTCCAACAACTTCCCTACCACGGACGTCAAGCTCACCGGCCTATAATTTCCTGGGTTATCCCTGCTACCCTTCTTAAACAACGGGACCACATTCGCTATCCTCCAATCCTCAGGGACCTCACCCATGTCCAAAGAAGCGACAAAGATTTCCGTCAGAGGCCCAGCAATTTCATCTCTCGTCTCCCTGAGCAGTCGAGGGCCTGATGGCATCTAGTTTTAGACTCCCCTACCTTTGGGAAAAGATATTGACTATCTAGCTGATCTGTGCCCCTCATTATTTTGTAGACCTCTATAAAATCACCCCTCAGCCTTCTGTGCTCCAGAGAAAAAAGTCCCAGTCTATCCAGCCTCTCCTTATAACTTAAACCATCAAGTCCCGGTAGCATCCTAGTAAATCTTTTCTGCACTCTTTCTAGTTTAATAATATCCTTTCTATAATAGGGTGACCAGAATTGTACACAGTATATCTTCAAATATCTGAACGAATTGCTCTTTTACTGTGACCTGGTTAGCATCTTCTTCCTTGGTAAAGACATGCAGTTAAATTAAATACCTCAGACAAGCCCCCTGCCTCCATGCATAAATCCTCTTTTCACTCTCTAATTAGCTCCACTCTTCCTCTTACCATCCTTTTATTATCTCTATGCCTATGGAAGACTTTTGGATTCCATTTTATGTTAGTTGCCAGTCTCTTCTCATCTTTTCTCTTTAATTTTTGTAATTGTTTTTTCAATTCCCCTCTAAACATTCTATATTCAGCCTGGTTCTCAATTATACTGTCCACCTGACATCTGTCATAAGCACACATTTTCTTCTTCATTTTAATCTATCTTTCTCCTTATCTAGGGATTTGTTTGTCCTACCTTTCCCCTTTGTGGGAATATACTTTAACTATACCTGAACTATCTCTTCTTAAAGGCAGCCCATTGTTTAGTTATAGTTTTGCCTACTTATCTTTGAATCCAATTTATCTGGGTTAGACTCATTCTTACCCCATTGAAGTTGGCTTTCCCCCAGTTAAGCATTTTGATTCTGGGTTGCTCCTTGTCCTTTTTGATAGCTAAACTAAACCTTATGACACAACGATCACTGTCCCCTGTTCTCCAACTGACGCTTAATCCACTTTGCCCACCTCATTACCAAGAAGCCTATTCCCAGCAATGCCACCTTTCTCATTGGACTGGAAACATATTGCTGTAGGAAATTCTCCTGAACACACATGTGAGGAACTCTTATCCCTCTCTGCTCTTTACACTACTACTATCCCAGTCTATATTTGGGTAATTCAAGTTCTCAAGTATAACCATTCCATATTTCTTGCAACTCTCTACTATTTCCTTGCAAATGTTCCTTTATATCTTCCCCACTCATTGGTGACCTATAGACAATACTGAGCAATGTGATTGCACCATTTTTGTTTCTTAGCTCTAACCCAATAGACTTATCCTTTCCCCTCTGGGACAACATCTCTGTCCAGCACTGCAATGTTCTGCTTAATCACTCACCTGATGAAGGAGCAGTGCTCAGAAAGCTCGTGATTCCAAATAAACCTGTTGGACTTTGATCTGGTGTTGTGAGACTTATTACTGTGCCCATCCCAATTCAACACCAGCATCTCCACATCCTGCTTAATCAATGCTGCACCCCTTTCCTTTCCCTATCATTCACGCACAGCTTATATCCAGGAATATTTAATATCCAGTCCTGTCCTTTTCTGAGCCAGATCAGTGTTATCACCACAACATCATATTTCCATGTGGCTATCTGCGTCTGCAACTCACTAATCTTATTTACCACACTCTGCATAATCACATATATGCACTGTAAATCCAGTTTAGACTTTAGTATGTTCCTCCTTACACTGAACCCACCTAATTCCTACACTAGTGCTATCTGTCTGTCCCAATCTCCTTTTGAATATTGATCTCCAGTGTTACCTCCTGGTTCCCATACCTCTGCCAACTTTAATTGAACACTGCCCAAAGATCCAGCAAGGAAATTGGTCCTGCTTTGTTTAGGTGCAAACTGTCTGGCCTGTACAGTTCCCATCTCCTCTAGAACTGATCCCAATGTTCTAAGAATCTAAAGCCTTCCTGCCTGCACCATCTCTCCAGCCACGCACTCATCTGCTCTGTCTTCTTATTTCTATACTCCCTTGCACATGGTACTGGGACTAATCCAGAGATTACAGGTGGGATTCTCCCAGAAAAATTCGTGATCTCCCAACCTCCTCCCCCCCCCCCCCCCCCCCCCCCCCCCCCCCGGCAGGCCGACCTCCCTCCCACGTGATGGCCAGCCCCGATCACTGGCCTTCCCTCCCTCTGTCACTACCAAGTGCAGAGTGGCAGCGGGACCCCCCACCCCCACCGATCACCCCCTCTCCAGAGGTCCTGCCCCCATTGGGCCCCACCCCCTTGGCACTGCCTGATGCCCATTGGGCATTGGGCAGTGCCAAGGGGTTGGAGCCCAATGCTGGGGGCTGGGAGAATCGCCCCCTACTACTTTGGAGTCCTGCCTGCTAATTTCCTTCCTACCTACCTCCGTAAATTCTGACTCAGGACTACATCCCACTTTTTACCAATATATCGTTGTTACAAATGTGGGCCACGAACACCAGTTGTTCACCCTTCACTTTCGGGGTGTTCTGCAGCCACTCAGTGACACCCTCGACTCGAGCACCAGGGAGGCAACATCCTGGATTCACACCTGCAGCTGCCACAACATGGTCTGTTCCCCTAACCATCAAACCTTCTATCACTATTGCTATTTCAGTCTCTTTGTGCCTCCTGGACAGCTCAGCCAGCCCTGATACCATGGACTTGACTCTGGCTGCAGTCCCAAGATGAAGCATCACTTCTTTTACAGGTATTCAGAATTGAATGAGACGCACTCAGGGAATTCCTGCACTCCCTGTCTGTTTCATGTTCACGGTCTGGTTGTCCCCCATTTCTTCTCTCCCTCTACTCTGTTGAGCTGTAGGGTGACCAAATCTATAAATGTGTTATCCACAAAGCAATCAGCCAAGCAGATGTTCTGCAGTGATGCCAGCTGCTGTTCAAGCTCTGAATCCCGAAGCTCGGGCTGCTGCAGCAGACATTTCCTGCTCACATAACCAGAATACAGGGAATGTTGTGGAGTTCCAACATGGAACTGAATGTGCAGTCCAGGTATCTGAGCTATCCTGCCAATCAACTACCCATTAGATATAAAACATACAACTTTTAAAAACTCACTCAAGTCTCTAATTCTGTTGCTATTTAAATATAGCGAGGTTAATTGAAATGCTTCACTTCAACCTTATAATCAAAAAAAAAGATTTGTTTGATTAAATTCTCACATCCTTAGACTGTCAAGTTAACTTCAGAGACACGGAAACAAAGCTAAAATGCACCCAGTCAATCAACACATGGCCTTCCAGTGACAGCATGTTTTGATTTTTCTTTTCGCTCTCAATTTAGTAATCCTGTCTTGCTTCACAATGCTCCCGGTCTGCTTCACACTCCTCCCGGTCTGCCTCACACTCCCCCCCCCCCGGTCTGCCTCACACTCCCCCCCCGGTCTGCCTCACACTCCCCCCCCCGGTCTGCCTCACACTCCTCCCGGTCTGCCTCACACTCCTCCCCCGGTCTGCCTCACACTCCTCCCGGTCTGCCTCACACTCCTCCCGGTCTGCTTCACACTCCTCCCGGTCTGCCTCACACTCCTCCCGGTCTGCCTCACACTCCCCCCGGTCTGCTTCACACTCCTCCCCGTCTGCTTCACACTCCTCCCGGTCTGCCTCACACTCCTCCCGGTCTGCTTCACACTCCTCCCGGTCTGCCTCACACTCCTCCCGGTCTGCTTCACTCTCCTCCCGGTCTGCCTCACACTCCTCCCGGTCTGCTTCACACTCCCCCCCCGGTCTGCCTCACACTCCTCCCGGTCTGCCTCACACTCCTCCCGGTCTGCTTCACATTCCTCCCGGTCTGCCTCACACTCCTCCCGGTCTGCCTCACACTCCCCCCGGTCTGCTTCACACTCCTCCCCGTCTGCTTCACACTCCTCCCGGTCTGCTTCACTCTCCTCCCGGTCTGCTTCACTCTCCTCCCGGTCTGCTTCACTCTCCTCCCGGTCTGCTTCACACTCCTCCCGGTCTGCTTCACACTCCTCCCGGTCTGCTTCACGCTCCTCCCGGTCTGCTTCACTCTCCTCCCGGTCTGCTTCACACTCCTCCCGGTCTGCTTCACTCTCCTCCCGGTCTGCCTCACACTCCTCCCGGTCTGCTTCACACTCCTCCCGGTCCGCTTCACGCTCCTCCCCGTCTGCTTCACACTCCTCCCGGTCTGCTTCACTCTCCTCCCGGTCTGCTTCACACTCCTCCCGGTCTGCCTCACACTCCCCCCCCGGTCTGCCTCACACTCCTCCCGGTCTGCTTCACACTCCCCCCCCGGTCTGCCTCACACTCCTCCCGGTCTGCCTCACACTCCTCCCGGTCTGCTTCACATTCCTCCCGGTCTGCCTCACACTCCCCCCGGTCTGCCTCACACTCCCCCCGGTCTGCCTCACACTCCCCCCGGTCTGCTTCACACTCCTCCCCGTCTGCTTCACACTCCTCCCGGTCTGCTTCACACTCCTCCCGGTCTGCTTCACACTCCTCCCGGTCTGCTTCACACTCCTCCCCGTCTGCTTCACACTCCTCCCGGTCTGCTTCACTCTCCTCCCGGTCTGCTTCACACTCCTCCCGGTCTGCTTCACACTCCTCCCGGTCTGCTTCACACTCCTCCCGGTCTGCTTCACACTCCTCCCGGTCTGCTTCACACTCCTCCCGGTCTGCTTCACACTCCTCCCCGTCTGCTTCACACTCCTCCCGGTCTGCCTCACGCTCCTCCCGGTCTGCTTCACTCTCCTCCCGGTCTGCTTCACGCTCCTCCCCATCTGCTTCACACTCCTCCCCGTCTGCTTCACACTCCTCCCGGTCTGCCTCACGCTCCTCCCGGTCTGCTTCACGCTCCTCCCGGTCTGCTTCACGCTCCTCCCGGTCTGCTTCACACTCCTCCCCGTCTGCTTCACGCTCCTCCCGGTCTGCTTCACGCTCCTCCCGGTCTGCTTCACGCTCCTCCCCGTCTGCTTCACACTCCTCCCGGTCTGCTTCACGCTCCTCCCGGTCTGCTTCACACTCCTCCCGGTCTGCTTCACGCTCCTCCCGGTCTGCTTCACGCTCCTCCCGGTCTGCTTTCACACTCCTCCCGGTCTGCTTCACACTCCTCCCCGTCTGCTCCGCGCTCCCCCCCTGGTTTGCTCCGTGCCCCGCCCCCCGGCCTGCTCCGCGCTCCCCCCCCCGGCCTGCTCCGCGCTCCTCCCGCGCCCCCCACCCCCCCACCCCGGCCTGCTCCGCGCTCCTCCCCTGACCCTGCTTCACACACCTTCCAGTAATCTTGTGGAATAATCTCTGGTGAATGTCCTGTCAAAACTGTGACCCAGAAGCAGCAGCATAAGTTAAATCCTCCTTATTTTAATGTGTGCTTTTAGTTACCAAAAATGGTCCTGTTTTTGTTTGGATTGTGTCTGTGGGTGAATCATTCAGTGAGCTATTGAAAGATTCAACAACAATCTGTTTGCCTCCCAATTCCGAGAAATGCTGATTGAAACAAAACACAGAAGGACCAAGTAGCTCAGTGTTCATTGTGGTGTGAATGTTTTTCACAAAATCTTCACCCAGCTAACTGAAAATGTTCCTGTCGCTAAAATCCCTGAAACTGAGGGTATATTTACAAGCCTGAATAAGTTTTGAGTCCCTGACCCCACTTGTTGAACATGATGGAAGAGCATTTGAAAGATCAAGAATGCTCTGGTAAACATCCCCTGATGACTACTTTGTTGTTGGGCTGCAATTACTGAGACATTCGAGATTCATGAGATGTCCCAGCATTTTGGCAGAATGATGGGTTCCTAATTGGTGATCCACCAGCCTGGGACATTTCCGTTTGATCGTGAGAGCTGGGTTGGCTCCAAATCCAGATCGGAATGTCATTGACCTACCACAGTAGTGCTTTTGTTTTCGTTGGAGTTGTTTTGTGTTCATTAAGCCTGCAGAGGCATGCCTTGTTTATCACTGAGAGACTTTCAAAGGAAGCAAGTTCACCTCATTGATACAGAGTAAAGTAACATAATTTAACTCAGGGACACACTGAACAAGGTTTTCAGCAGAGAGACAATTCCTATTTCGGAGCTCAAGGAGTAGCTGGATTCACTGCAGGGCAAATGGGAGGCTGAGAATTTCCTGGTGCTGGTGTCCCAGCTAGTGATCACCCCACATCTACAGAAACCTCAGGAGGATAGAGACTGGGTGACAACCCAACATGTTAAGAAGAAGGAAGCTCTTCGGGGAGTGTGGCACTCGCAGAGTAATTTTCAGTGCTGAATAGCCGATGAGGGTGGCAGTACCTCAGGGAGGTGCAGTCTGGAGCAGATCCCCAACACTGTGAGGTGAATGACTGCACGGGGAGAAGTGTAGACATGAAGTGACCATCAGGGAATCAATAGTCAGGGGGGATAAACAGGTATTTGTGCAACTGCTGATATGAGTCTTGCATGGTGTGTGTGTCCCTGTTGCCAGGGTAAAGAACAGCACAGTTGGTGAGCTGCAGGTACAAGTGACCACGTGGGAATATGACATGGTGATGGTAGCAGACATCTGGCTAAAACCAAGGCAAGGTGGACACTTAATAATCTTGCCTACAATCTACGAGTAAAGATAGGGCAGGATGAAAGTCAAAGGATGGGTGGCAGTATTGATCATAGACACTGTTACAGCATGAGAAAGGGATGATGTAGGTGAAGATTCAAAGGCAGCAGAACACTTTACAGAGAAATGGGAAGAAGTTGTGGTTTATGTTGGAACTAATGACAGGGAGCAAAAGGTGTGAGGTCCTACACACAAAGCTCCAGGAGCTAGGGAGGAAGATTAAAGGCAGGATTTTAAAGGATTCTTCTCGTAATGACTGGAGCTAGTATCCTCATGGAAAAGTAGTGTTGAGGAGGGGGTTAAAATAATTTGACAGGGGGAGAGGCACCAGGAGGAAGCATTCGAGAGTAGAAACAAGGCAAACTGAAGACATGGAGAACCAAACAGCATTACAATAAAGGCGGCTTAGAAATCAGACAAATAAGTCAAAGAGACATGTGATGAAAACTTTTTCTAAAATGTATTCTTTCATGGAATGTAGGCGCGCTGGCAAGGCCAGCATTTGTTGCCCATTCCTAATTGCTCTTGAGGCATGGCAGCATGGTGGCGCAGTGGTTAGCACTGCTGTCTCACAGCACCAGGGACCCAGGTTCAATTCCCAGTTTGGGTCACTGTCTGTGTGGAGTTTGCACATTCTCCCCGTGTCTGCGTGGGTTTCCCCCGGGTGCTCCGGTTTCCTCCCACAGTCCAAAGATGTGCAGGTTAGGTGGATTGGCCATGCTAAATTGCCCCTTAGTGTCAGGGGGACTAGCTAGAGTAAATGTATGGGGTTACGGGGATGGGGCCGGATGGGACTGTGGTCGGTACAGACTTGATGGGCCGAATGGCCTCCTTCTCCACTGTAGGATTCTATGATTCTAAGTGGCTTGCCTCACCTTTTCAGATGGAAGTTAGGAGCTGACCACATTGATGTGGGCCTGGAGTCACACGTAGGCCAGAATAGGTAGAAATGGCATATTTCCTTTTTTAAAAGTCATTAATGAACCAGATGGATTTTTACGACAATCGATAATGTTTTGTGGTCATCATTACTGAGACTAGCATTCCAGGTTATTAATTGAATTTAAATTTCACCAGCTGCCAGGTTGGGATTTGAACCCACATCGTCAGAGCATTTGCCTGGGCCTCTGGATTACTGACTAATATGCCACTGTCTCGCCAAACTAAGATGGTTTTAAAATGTGTAAATGTCCTGAATGCTAAATACATCGGTGAGCTGCAGGTACAAGTGACCACGTGGGAATATGACATGGTGATGGTAACAGACATCTGGCTGAAACCAAGGCAAGGTGGACACTTAATAATCTCGCCTACAATCTACGAGAAAAGATAGGGCAGGATGAAAGTCAAGGGATGGGTGGCAGTATTGATCATAGACACTGTTACAGCATGAGAAAGGGATGATGTAGGTGAAGATTCAAAGGCAGCATTTATTTGGTTAGAGTTCATGTTCAATAGAGGAACTTTTACACGACTGGACATGTACTGTATGCCATCAAATCATAGAATAATAGAGGAATAATAATCGAAAGAGGCCACTTGGCCCATTTATGTCTGCGCCAGCCAAAGAAAACGAGCCACCAGCCTAATCCCAATTCCCAGCATCCGGTCCGTAACCCTGGAGTTATGGCACTTGAAATAGGTTCTTGATTGGTAAGGGGATCAAAGGTTATGGGGAAAATAGGGTTGAAAAACATATCAGCCATGATCGAATGGCAGAGCAGACTCAGTGAGCCGAATGACCTAATTCTACTCCAATATCTTATGGTCTTAGGTGTATATGATGTGGAGAAGCCGGTGTTGGTGAGATTTTGCAAGCCCAGGCAAGTGTGACATGAACCCATGGGTTCATGTCACACTATCTGTAACCCCCACGACTTTCCTGGGCTTGCAAAATCTCACTAACTGTCCTGGCTGGAGACAATACACATCTCTTTAACCTGTGCTTAACGCTCTCTCCACTCACATTGTCTGTACCGTTAAGACTTGATTACCTGTATCTTGTAAATTGAGTTTGTGTCTTTATATGCCCTGTTTGTGAGCACGACTCCCACTCACCTGATGAAGGAGCAGCGCTCCGAAAGCTTGTGGCTTGTGCGACCAAATAAACCTGTTGGACTTTAACCTGGTGTTGTGAGACTTCTTACTGTGTTTAGGTGCATATCCAGACAATTATTAAATGAGTTGAGGGTTTCTGCCTCTCCTACCCTTTCAGGAAGTGAATCCCAGGCCAAACAACCCTCCCAGAGAAAAAAATCCTTCCTCATCTCTCCTCTAACCTTTCTACCAATCACATTAAATCTCTGCCCCTCGTCATTGACCTTTCTGCTAAAATAAATAGACCCTTCCTATCCACTCTATCCAGGCCCCTCACAATTTTGGGACATCTCAATCAAATCTCCCCTTAGTCTCCTCTGTTCCAAGAACAACTCCAGCCTGTCCAATCTTTCCTTGTAGTTGTAATTTGCTGGACTTGGCAACATCCTCATAAATCTCATCTGTATTCTCTCTAATGCAATTAGATCCTTTCTGTAATGAGGTGATCAAGACTGCACATAATGCTCACGTTGTGGCCTAACTAATGTTTTATATAGTTTCAGCATAACCTCCTTGCTCTAATGAGACAGAGGGCACATTTGTAGGTATTTGTTAAGAATTCATTTACGGGATATGAGCATCACTGGCTAGCATTTATTGCCCATTCCTAATTGCCCTTGAGAAGGTGGTGGTGAGCTGCCTTTTTGAACCACTGCAGTCCTTGAAATGTAGGTACACCTACAATGCTGTTTGCGAGCAGGTTCCAGGATTTTGACCCAGTGACAGTGAAGGAATGGTGATATATTTCCAAGTCAGGATGGTGAGTGACTTGGAGGGAACCTCCCGAGTGCTGGTGTTCCCAGGTATCTGCTGCCCTTGACCTTCTAGATGATAGTGGTTATGGATTTGGAAGGTGCTGCCTAAGGAATCTTTGGGAATTCCTGTAATGCATTTTGTACATGGTACACAGGGAAATGGTAGAATCTTGGAGTAGTGATAATGGAGGCCTTCATTTATTTGAATACAGGCTTCAAAAATAACTTTGTACAGGACAAGGGGATGGAATTCCTGAAATATGTAGAAGAGAACTGATCAGTGTGTTTCCAGTCCAACAAGGAAGGAAGCAGCACTGAATCTATTTTTGGGGAATGATATAGAGCATATTTCAATGGGAGAGCATTTGGGAAATAGTGATCACAATATCATTAGGTTTAGAGTAGTTATGGAAAAGGACATAGAAAAACCAAACATGAAAATATTTAACTGGAGAAGGGTTAATTTCAGTGAGTTAAAACGTAACCTGGTTTAGGTGAATTAGAATCTAAGATTGGTAGGTGGAATCATAATGCGAGGTTGTCAAGGAGAAGATAGTGCGGGTATAGATTAGACACATTCCCATGGTGGGGAAAGGAAGGACGTCCAAAGCTAGAGCTCCCTGGATGACAAGATATAAAGATTAAAATTAAAAAGCAAAAGGAGGCTTATGGTAAATGGTATGTTCACAATTCAGTAAAAAACAAAGCTGGACATAGGGAATACAAGGGAGGATAGAAAAGGAAATAAGCAGGGCAATGAGATGGAATGTGATTGATGAATAACATCACTGGGAGCACAATGTTTTTTATAGACTTATAAATAATAAAAAGGTCATCAAAGGAAAGGTTAGAGATCAAAAGAGAGACCTTGTAGAGACAGAGGACACGGCTGATGCACTAAGTGTGTACTCAATAAAGATAGAATACTGGTAATGCCATGGTAAAGTTTCTATTAATAGAAATGTTTTATATAAGAATAATCACTTACTTCAAACCAAATTCTGAAAATATGTGCATATTCATTTGTAATCAAAACCATATTAACATCATCTCTCCTTTTCACAGACTTTCAATAAATTTAAAGGACAATTTGCCAACTTAAAGTAAACACTAGTCTTTATTCAGCATTGAACTTCCCAGAAGAAAATTACAGTAAAACGTCTCGAGGCTTTTAGCAGCAATTTACCTTGGCATACTGGACATGTTTAAATTGCTATGTTTTTGGCACAAGTATTGGGGGCATTTCTCCCAAACAAATTCTAAGTGTCGAATTTGCGTAAAAACTGGAGTAAATCCTGCTGGTTTTTTCAGCGGCAGTTTCAAAATGAATCTGCCAGCGGGACACCCCCATCCCCACCGATTGCCCTCAGAGGCCCGCCCCAAAGAACAAAGAACAAAGAACAATACAGCACAGGAACAGGCCCTTCGGCCCTCCAAGCCCGCGCCGCTCCCCGGTCCAGGATTGAATCCTGAATCCAGGATCCCCGCCCAATTTTCCAGCCTATCTACATACCAATATCCTATCCACCGAGCTGTCCCTCACAGCTACGATGCTTTGTTCATTACAACCTATTAACTTACCCCCACCCCCCCATTCCAGACCATGTGATCTCCAGGGAGAGGCGAAAACCCAGAGTGAAAAACCCCAGGGCCAATATGGGGAAAAAAAAATCTGGGAAATTCCTCTCCGACCCCCTGAGGCGATCGAAACGAGTCCAGGAGATCACAATGGCCCCGATCGGAAAATGCTTCCCAACCCTAGTCATTTCCACTTCCACGAACACCATATGAATTCCCTGCCCCCGAGACAGGTTCCCAACTATCCGCAGTCTCACTCTGTACTGGCACCAGCAAGATGATCGTAGAATGAAGCCTTGAAACGAGAAACAAGGAACAATTAGCCCGCGCCGCTCCCTGGTCCAAACTAGACCACTCTTTTGTATCCCTCCATTCCCACTCCGTTCATATAGCTGTCTAGATAAGTCTTAAACGTTCCCAGTGTGTCCGCCTCCACCACCTTGCCCGGCAACACATTCCAGGCCCCCACGACCCTCTGTGTGAAATATGTCCTTCTGATATCTGTGTTAAACCTCCCCCCCTTCACCTTGAACCTATGACCCCTCGTGAACGTCACCACCGACCCGGGGAAAAGCTTCCCACCGTTCACCCTATCTATGCCTTTCATAATTTTATACACCTCTATTAAGTCTCCCCTCATCCTCCGTCTTTCCAAGGAGAACAACCCCAGTTTCCCCAATCTCTCCTCATAACCAAGCCCCTCCATACCAGGCAACATCCTGGTAAACCTCCTCTGTACTCTCTCCAAAGCCTCCACGTCCTTCTGGTAGTGTGGCGACCAGAACTGGACGCAGTATTCCAAATGCGGCCGAACCAACGTTCTATACATCTGCAACATCAGACCCCAACTCTTATACTCTATGCCCCGTCCTATAAAGGCAAGCATGCCATATGCCTTCTTCACCACCTTCTCCACCTGTGACGTCACCTTCAAAGATCTGTGGACTTGCACACCCAGGTCCCTCTGCGTCTCTACACCCTTTATGGTTCTTCCATTTATCGTGTAGCTCCTCCCTACATTATTCCCACCAAAATGCATCACTTCGCATTTATCAGGATTGAACTCCATCTGCCATTTCCTTGCCCAAATTTCCAGCCTATCTATATCCTTCTGTAGCCTCTGACAATGTTCCTCACTATCTGCAAGTCCTGCCAGTTTTGTGTCGTCCGCAAACTTACTGATCACCCCAGTTACTCCTTCTTCCAGATCATTTATATAAATCACAAACAGCAGAGGTCCCAATACAGAGCCCTGCGGTACACCACTAGTCACAGGCCTCCAGCCGGAAAAAGACCCTTCCACTACCACCCTCTGTCTTCTATGACCAAGCCAGTTCTCCACCCATCTAGCCACCTCCCCCTTTATCCCATGGGATCCAACCTTTTTCACTAGCCTACCATGAGGGACTTTGTCAAATGCTTTACTAAAGTCCATATAGACAACATCCACGGCCCTTCCTTCGTCAACCATTTTGGTCACTTCTTCAAAAAACACCACCAGGTTCGTGAGGCATGACCTCCCTCTCACAAAACCATGTTGACTATCGTTAATAAGTTTATTCCTTTCTAAATGCGCATACATCCTATCTTTAAGAATCTTCTCCAACAACTTCCCCACCACGGACGTCAAGCTCACCGGCCTATAATTACCCGGGTTATCCTTCCTACCCTTCTTAAATAACGGGACCACATTGGCTATCCTCCAATCCTCTGGGAGCTCACCTGTGTCCAGTGACGAGACAAAGATTTGCGTCAGAGACAAAGATTTGCGCCATCGAGCTCTGCCCCCATTAGACCCCTCCCCCTTGGTACTGCCCTATGCCCAGTGTGTAGTGCCAATGTGCCCCCTTGGGCATTGGCATTTTGTCCCTTGACTGTGGCAGGGGGTCCAGACTAGCACTGCCAAGGTGGCAATGCCCAGGGGGCACATCCCCCCAGGACCCGACCCTCTGGGTTTCCTCGATGGCCCCCTTCACTCAAGCAGGGTCGGGCCGCGAGCTCCTCACAAGTGGAGAGCTATACTAACCGCTGCTGGAGTGGATCATGCTTGCCGGGGGTGGTGGGAGATGCTAGCGGGCCCGGAGATTTCAGTCCTGGGCCCAATAATAGGAGTTAAATTGTATGTAAATTAGAATCTGCATATATTATGCAGCGCCACACCAAATTCTGGTGCGAAGCTAAAGGCGCCGGAAATCTGGCTACCGGAGACATGCGGAGGCTGTGATGCCCAGCGGCATCAAGAACCAGGAAATCACCAATGAAAACAGAGAGGGAACCAACTGCTTTGGTTGGTTCCCTCCAACCATGCTGAGTTTTTGAAAAACAGGATGTGTCCAACATCAATTAGCCCCTAACTGACCTCACCTATCCATTCACCATCATTCGATGTTGTGACATCAAAGAGCCAGGCCTCTTGTGTACAAAAAACAAACAGGAACAGGCCCTTCAGCCCTCCTCCTGCACTAATCATAATGGCTGCCTAAACTAAAACCGTAGGCACTTGCAGAGTGCATATTCTTCCATTCCCATCCTATTCATGCATTCATCTAGATGCCCCATAAATGCCGCTATTGTACCTGCTCCCACCACCTCCCCAGGCAGCGCGTTCCAGACATTCACCACCCTCTGTGTAAAAAAAAACTTGCCTCGCACATCCCCTCTAAACTTTTCCCCACGCACCTTAAACCTATGTCCCCTAGTACTTGATTTTTCTACCCTAGGAAAGAGCATCTGACTATCCACTCCGTCCATGCCACTCATAATCTTGTAAACCCCTATCAGGTCACCCCTCAACCTCCGTCGTTCCAGTGAGAACAAACCGAGTTTATCCAACCTCCCCTCATAGCTAATACCCTTATGTACCCTAGCAACAGGGAAATATATTTTGCGTCACATAGTAGGATTGTCCAGTCCGTAATAAAAATATAATCTCCAATTTCCTGTGACCAACAGTATGGCACTAATAGACTGTGTGATACCATCTGTAATAATGAACAGCTCTGGAAAGTAATATTACATGTTCCCTTGTTATAGGGCAGCAAATTGCAATGGAAATCAAGTGAGTATTTTGAGCAAGTTCAAATGGGTCAGGGCAGCTTTCAGTTATTATCATTTCAGTGCAGCCAAATGATAGTTTGCCATGTCCATTTTGTCTCGTGTTTGCAGGGGTACTCCAGATTCTCTGGCTCTTGGAGCATTCAATAATTCCTCTCCTTTCCTTTTCATAGAAGACAGTCTGGATGGAGATCGCGATTATATTACATCTGATGTCCGCTTCCCGTACTACCCGAGTGTCATCTTCGCCATCATAGGCAGCTCGGTTGTCTTCATCCTGCTGGTGGCATTGCTCGCCATGATGCTGCACCACCACCGCAAGCGCAACAACCTGATTGGGCATGTCACGCCACCCCTGCACCGCCTGCAGCACCCGCTGCTCCTGTCACGGCTTGTCATCCTGGACCGCACCCACCACTGCAGCGTCACATACAACACCAGCAATGGCATTCAGCTCACATCCAACTCCATGTATCACCAACCACTGGCAATGGAGGAAGTACCACCCTCATACTCTGAGGCTGTGCTGGAACACAGGTATGAAGTATTTATCTCAACAAAACCACTCACAACTAACCCTTCGTTGCTTCACTATTAAATATAACTGTCATATTAGCTGCATGATATTGCAAAATAAATTGCTTTGTGACAAAGCAATCCGCTTGATCGACATCCCATCCATCACCTTAAATATTCCCTCCTTCCACCATCGATGCACAATGGTTGCAGTGTGTGTGCATCAACAGGATCCACTCACCCAGGCTTCTTCAACAAAACTCCCCAAATCCAGGGTGGCACGGTGGCACAGTGGTTAGCGCTGTTGCCTCACAGCTCCAGGCAATTCCTGGCTTGGGTCATTGTCTGTGTGGAGTTCGCACATTCTCCCCGTGTCTGCGTGGGTTTCCTCCAGATGCTCGGTTTCCTCCCACAGATGTGCAGGTTAGGTTGATTGGCCATGCTAAATTGACCCTTCGTGTCCCGGGATGTGTATGTTAGAGGATTTAGCAAGGTAACTATGTGGGGTTCCAGGGATAGGGCCTGGGTGTGATTGTGGTCGGTGCAGACTCAATGGGCCGAAAGGCCTCCTTCTGCATTGTAGGGATTGGATTGGATTGGATTGGACCTCCACCTGCTAGTAGATCATGGCAGCAAGTGTTCCTGGGAACACCACCATCCCGGCTTGAACATAAATGACCATTCTTTCGTGGTTCCTGTGTCAATATGCTGGAACCCCGCCCTCTTCCCTCACAGCGCTGTCGGAGCACCCTCACCACACAGAGGCCGTGTTCAACAAGACAGCTGGCCATAACCTTCGCAAGGATTCCTCCAGATGAAGAATAAATGCAGGTCCTGTGAACGAGTACATAGACTGATGGAGTCATTCCACTTTAAAGAGCTATAATGAATCTGCCAGGCATGATCTCCCCTTCAGGAGGCCTTGCTGACTCTGCCTGGTTATATTATGTATTTTTGGAATGCACTGCCAGGTGAGGTCATTGAGGTAGACGCGTTAGTGACATTTAAGACTTATCTGGATAGACACATGAACAGGCGAGGAATAGAGGGATACCGGCAGTTAGCGTAGATAGGACAATGTGATTGGCGCAGGCTTGGCGGGGCCAAAGGACCTAGTCCTGTGCTGTATTGTTCTTTGTTTGTTTGCTCTTTGTTGAATTGTGTTTTGAGGTGAAACTTTAAGGGGTCATTGAATTTATGGGCAGATCATGTCATCTTCTCCCGAGGGTGGAACTGAACCCGGGTCCCTGGCGCCATAAGGCAGCAGTCCCAGTCGCCCCGATTCACCAAACTTTGTTTTGGAGTGTGCTACACAATTCAGTGTGACACTCAGAGGGTTAAGTAGTATCAGTGCTGAATATAAATCAGGAGCTCAAGTTAACATGAATGTTGCTTCATGCTGCCCTTGAAACTATTCACTGGTGAGTCCCGAAGGCCATTAAGCACTTATTGAAAATCCCCAGAGCTTCCATCAGTCTCAAACATCTTCATTAACAGTCTATGTGTTTCCGTACTCAGTTTCTTCTTTCCACCAGCAGACCACCGTGGTTCGACCTCCCCCCTCCGCCATACCTCTCGAACACAGAGATTCCCAGCCACCCAGAGCTGCCCCCATATCGCTCCAGGGCAGGGAGCACTTTGAGCACTGAACACGCCAGCAGCCTACAGGAGAGCGCTGAAATGAGAGACTGCCTGCTCGACACCAGACTGGGGGAGGGACTGTGAGCACCGTCGCAAACAAAGGAGTGCAATGGCAGTGGTGTTCTTGCACTAGCTATTATTTAAAGAGCCTTCATTGAAGGATTTAAACTCCAGAAGCAAAGGAAAGAAGATTTCACACACTTTAATCTTGTTGACTTGTTTTGTCTTTTTATTATGGAGACACAACCCTGGCAACCAGCTGTGAGATCCTGAGTAACACAATCCAGTCGTTTTACTGATGTTTGACCCTGGAGGCTTGCGATCTGTCAGTGACGGCCAATCAATTGTCCTTAATCATGGGTGGCCAGTTAGGACCACCTTGCAGCCGTCACTGTGGGGCGGCCTGGAGAATGGACTGTAAATCGAAAACAGTAAATACAGGAATGTGAACTGTGGAGATGCATGATTTTTGACAGGTCCCGAGTACAAATGATGCAGTGCGCAATGATGCAACCGAGATGTAAAGAAATGTTGTGAATCACTGGTGGGATTCAAGTGGCATGTCTGAACATAATGGAAATGAGCAGAGTTCTGTAGGTTTTATTGCTTGTGTTGCTAGGCCTAAATGTAGATTCTACATTGTGGAATCTAAAAGTCTGTACATTCTGGCCCCTCTACTATTGGTATTCAAATAGAACAGTGTTATTGTTTATCACGTGAGGCAGCAATTTATTTAGCTCTTCCTTTTCTTTCTTAACCCTTGCTCAGGCAGACACAGAACCAGCTGCACACCCGGGATGCGTAGATTAGAGGGATTAGCGGGTAAATATGAGGGTTAGAGGGAATGGCAGGTAAATATGTAGGGATACGGGGTTAGGGCCTGGGTGGGATTGTTGTCGGTGCAGACTCGATGGGCCGAATGGCCTCTTTCTGCACTGTAGGGGTTCTATGGTTCTATGGTACAGTGTCCCTGAGTGCAGTGTGTTCTGGAGCAGTGTCCCTGAGTGCAGCGTGTTCTGGAGCATTGTCCCTGAGTGCAGCATGTTCTGGAGCAGGGTCCCTGAGTGCAATGTGTTCTGGAGCAGTGCCCCTGAGTGCGGCATGTTCTGGAGCAGTGTCCCTGAGTGCAGTGTGTTCTGGAGCAGGGTCCCTGAGTGCAATGTGTTCTGGAGCAGTGCCCCTGAGTGCGGCATGTTCTGGAGCAGTGTCCCTGAGTGCAGTGTGTTCTGGAGCAGTGTCCCTGAGTGCAGTGTGTTCTGGAGCAGGGTCCCTGAGTGCAGTGTGTTCTGGAGCAGTGTCCCTGAGTGCAGCGTGTTCTGGAGCATTGTCCCTGAGTGCAGTGTGTTCTGGAGCAGTGTCTCTGAGTGCAGCGTGTTCTGGAGCAGTGTCTCTGAGTGCAGTGTGTTCTGGAGCAGTCTCCCTGAGTGCAGCGTGTTCTGGAGCATTGTCCCTGAGTGCAGTGTGTTCTGGAGCAGTGTCTCTGAGTGCAGCGTGTTCTGGAGCATTGTCCCTGAGTGCAGCATGTTCTGGAGCAGGGTCCCTGAGTGCAGTGTGTTCTGGAGCATTGTCCCTGAGTGCAGCATGTTCTGGAGCAGGGTCCCTGAGTGCAATGTGTTCTGGAGCAGTGCCCCTGAGTGCGGCATGTTCTGGAGCAGTGTCCCTGAGCGCAGTGTGTTCTGGAGCAGTCTCCCTGAGTGCAGCGTGTTCAGGAGCATTGTCCCTGAGTGCAGTGTGTTCTGGAGCAGTGTCTCTGAGTGCAGCGTGTTCTGGAGCAGTGTCCCTGAGTGCAGTGTGTTCTGGAGCTGTGTCCCTGAGTGCAGTGTGTTCTGGAGCAGTGCCCCTGAGTGCAGTGTGTTCTGGAGCAGTGACCCTGAGTGCAGTGTGTTCTGGAGCTGTGTCCCTGAGTGCAGTGTGTTCTGGAGCAGTGCCCCTGAGTGCAGTGTGTTCTGGAGCAGTGACCCTGAGTGCAGTGTGTTCTGGAGCTGTGTCCCTGAGTGCAGTGTGTTCTGGAGCTGTGTCCCTGAGTGCAGTGTGTTCTGGAGCAGTGTCCCTGAGTGCAGTGTGTTCTGGAGCAGTGTCTCTAAGTGCAGCGTGTTCTGGAGCTGTGTCCCTGAGTGCAGTGTGTTCTGGAGCATTGTCCCTGAGTGCAGTGTGTTCTGAACAGTGTCTCTGAGTGCAATGTGTTCTGGAGCAGTGTCCCTGAGTGCAGTGTGTTCTGGAGCAGTGTCCCTGAGTGCAGTGTGTTCTGGAGCAGTGTCCCTGAGTGCGGCATGTTCTGAACAGTGTCTCTGAGTGCAGCGTGTTCTGGAGCATTGTCCCTGAGTGCAGTGTGTTCTGAACAGTGTCTCTGAGTGCAATGTGTTCTGGAGCTGTGTCCCTGAGCACAGCGTGTTCTGGAGCTGTGTCCCTGTGTGCAGCGTATTCTGGCGCAGTGTCGCTGAGTGCAGCATGTTCCTGATCAGTATCCGAGTGCAGTGTTTTCAGGAGCAGTGCCCCTGAGTGCAATGTGTTCTGGAGCAGTGCCCCTGAGTGCAATGTGTTCTGGAGCAGTGCCCCTGAGTGCAGTGTGTTCTGGAGCAGTGCCCCTGAGTGCAGTGTGTTCTGGAGCAGTGCCCCTGAGTGCAGTGTGTTCTGGAGCAGTGCCCCTGAGTGCAGTGTGTTCTGGAGCAGTGCCCCTGAGTGCAGTGTGTTCTGGAGCTGTGTCCCTGAGTGCAGTGTGTTCTGGAGCAGTGTCCCTGAGTGCAGTGTGTTCTGGAGCAGTGCCCCTGAGTGCAGTGTGTTCTGGAGCAGTGCCCCTGAGTGCAGTGTGTTCTGGAGCTGTGTCCCTGAGTGCAGTGTGTTCTGGAGCAGTGCCCCTGAGTGCAGTGTGTTCTGGAGCAGTGCCCCTGAGTGCAGTGTGTTCTGGAGCTGTGTCCCTGAGTGCAGTGTGTTCTGGAGCAGTGCCCCTGAGTGCAGTGTGTTCTGGAGCAGTGCCCCTGAGTGCGGCATGTTCTGGAGCATTGTCCCTGAGTGCAGCATGTTCTGGAGCAGGGTCCCTGAGTGCAATGTGTTCTGGAGCAGTGCCCCTGAGTGCGGCATGTTCTGGAGCAGTGTCCCTGAGCGCAGTGTGTTCTGGAGCAGTCTCCCTGAGTGCAGCGTGTTCAGGAGCATTGTCCCTGAGTGCAGTGTGTTCTGGAGCAGTGTCTCTGAGTGCAGCGTGTTCTGGAGCAGTGTCCCTGAGTGCAGTGTGTTCTGGAGCTGTGTCCCTGAGTGCAGTGTGTTCTGGAGCAGTGCCCCTGAGTGCAGTGTGTTCTGGAGCAGTGACCCTGAGTGCAGTGTGTTCTGGAGCTGTGTCCCTGAGTGCAGTGTGTTCTGGAGCAGTGCCCCTGAGTGCAGTGTGTTCTGGAGCAGTGACCCTGAGTGCAGTGTGTTCTGGAGCTGTGTCCCTGAGTGCAGTGTGTTCTGGAGCTGTGTCCCTGAGTGCAGTGTGTTCTGGAGCAGTGTCCCTGAGTGCAGTGTGTTCTGGAGCAGTGTCTCTAAGTGCAGCGTGTTCTGGAGCTGTGTCCCTGAGTGCAGTGTGTTCTGGAGCATTGTCCCTGAGTGCAGTGTGTTCTGAACAGTGTCTCTGAGTGCAATGTGTTCTGGAGCAGTGTCCCTGAGTGCAGTGTGTTCTGGAGCAGTGTCCCTGAGTGCAGTGTGTTCTGGAGCAGTGTCCCTGAGTGCGGCATGTTCTGAACAGTGTCTCTGAGTGCAGCGTGTTCTGGAGCATTGTCCCTGAGTGCAGTGTGTTCTGAACAGTGTCTCTGAGTGCAATGTGTTCTGGAGCTGTGTCCCTGAGCACAGCGTGTTCTGGAGCTGTGTCCCTGTGTGCAGCGTATTCTGGCGCAGTGTCGCTGAGTGCAGCATGTTCCTGATCAGTATCCGAGTGCAGTGTTTTCAGGAGCAGTGCCCCTGAGTGCAATGTGTTCTGGAGCAGTGCCCCTGAGTGCAATGTGTTCTGGAGCAGTGCCCCTGAGTGCAGTGTGTTCTGGAGCAGTGCCCCTGAGTGCAGTGTGTTCTGGAGCAGTGCCCCTGAGTGCAGTGTGTTCTGGAGCAGTGCCCCTGAGTGCAGTGTGTTCTGGAGCAGTGCCCCTGAGTGCAGTGTGTTCTGGAGCTGTGTCCCTGAGTGCAGTGTGTTCTGGAGCAGTGTCCCTGAGTGCAGTGTGTTCTGGAGCAGTGCCCCTGAGTGCAGTGTGTTCTGGAGCAGTGCCCCTGAGTGCAGTGTGTTCTGGAGCTGTGTCCCTGAGTGCAGTGTGTTCTGGAGCAGTGCCCCTGAGTGCAGTGTGTTCTGGAGCAGTGTCCCTGAGTGCGGCATGTTCTGGAGCAGTGTCCCTGAGTGCAGTGTGTTTTGGAGCAGGGTCCCTGAATGCAAAATCTGTTTGATCAAAGTCTCATTGCCCCACATCTGGGTGTCATTGCAGTAGCTGTTTCTGAATATAAGACAAAGGTGCACATCAACATAACTGAGGAAAGTTCACATCCGTTTCCTTCCAGTGTCAGAATTGGTTTTTAACTGTTGCCTGTTTTGCTGATGGAAATGCCAAAGTTCACCGTGATTTTGAGAATAATGATGTGCTTTCCGGTACATTTTTCAAACCAAGGTCTTTAACTGAGCAACACTGCCCTGTGGAATGTCATTTAATTAAGAGTTAGAACCCTCTCTGAGCAACATCACCCACAACATCTCCGAGTGTTTCAGGTTTCAGTCACTTGGACACATGTTGCGACATCATGAAGGGCTGATGACAAAAAGTACACCAGCTGTTCCAAACCCAATAAATTCTCAATCGATAAATTTGCACCTTTCCAAGCTCTGATAGACTTGCTGCGTATTTCCAACAGTTGTAGTTTGTATTCTGAGATTCTCTTCCAAAACACTGGTACTGTCCTATTATGTTTGTCTGGCTTTTATAACTATCCAGACCATTGCAGTGCACTTGCTGCAGTGTCTCATGCTCTTATTAAGGCGATTCCTTTTCATTAGTCAAGCAGAACTATAGACCCATTTTGTTAAGGATGTCTTTATTATTTCACGGCACATAAGGGAAACCTTCCCAACAATGTGTGTATTCAACGCCATTATACCTTTGCCAAGTAAAACATTCAGAATGTAGGCATACTTACAACTCAAGAAAGGTAAACAACTTCAGTTCATCAAAGATGGGTTCCATTGTACCAAAGGCCCTCCAATTATATAAAGTTCCTCTGTACAAGCTTCTTGTACCACACCCTCCTCACACTGCAATAAATAGTGGAAAACCATTAGTGTTAGATAGATTCATACAACTCCCGTTTTATAGAATACCGCTGTATATTGTAGAATTCTGCCAAAGCAAATCCTCCTATGGACTAATATTGCACTTACCAAGCCCTGTTGCATTTCATATGATTCTACAATATATAGCCCCCTGTTTGTATAAAATTACATTGCCACAATCCCTCATGATACAAAATTCCCAGCATTAAGGCCTCATCCAAGTCACAGAATTTGTATGGTGCCGGAGGAGGGCATGCAGCCCATCATGTTTGCAGTGGCTCTCTGCATGAGCAATTTACTTGGTGCCATTCTCTCTCCTTCTCATAACCCTGCATATTATTCCCTTTGAAATAACAAGTCTAATTCCCTTTTGAATGTCTCGATTGAACCTGCCTTCAGCCACATTCTCAGACAGTGCATTCCGGCATGAAAAAGTTCTTCTCATATCACTTTTACAAATTGCCTTAAATCTCTTCTCGGTCCTTTCACGAATGAGAACACTTCCTCCCTATCTGCTCTCTCTAGACCCCTCGGGATTTTGAATTCCTCTGACAAACCCAACAGGCAGGATTTCCCAGGTGTGCTCATCCCGAAACCGGAAAATCCTCTCCGAGGTCAACGGCCGTTTCCACAGTCCGCTCCTCGCCCACTCCGATTCCCGTAGTGGGTGGAATGGGAAAATTCACCCCAACATGTCTCGTCAACTTTAATAATTGAAGTTCTCTTCCTGGGAACCATTCTTGTGAGCCTTTTATGTACTCTCTCCAATGTTTGCACATCTTTCCCAAAGTGTGGTGCCTAGAGCTGGATGTAGTACTCCAGCTGAAGCCAAAATAGTGTCTTATACAAGTTCAGCAAAGCTTCCTTGCTGTTGTACCACCTTTCATAAAGCCTAGGATACTTTAACCGTTCTTTTGACCTGACCTGTCACCTTCAATGGCTTATGCATATATAAACCTAGGTCCCTCTGCCCTGAACCCCGTTTAGAATTGCACACAATATTGTCTTTCTATGCTCTCCAGCCAAAAAGAATAATTTCACATTTCTCCGCACTGAACTTTGTTTGCCACTTGCCCACCCATTCCACCTGTCAAAGTCCTTCTGAAGTTCTATCCTCCTCACAGTTATGTGGGATTTTCTGGCCGCGCTCATTCCAAGACCTGAAAATCCCACCCGAGGTCAACGAACCTTTGCATGGTCTGCCCCCGCTCACTACGATTCCTGTGGCGGGCGGGATGGGAAAATTCTACCTGTGCAGTATTCCACGCCAGGCCCCTCATTCTGTAGAATTCAATTGCACAACACCCCTCTTGTTCGCGACCATTGGTTACAATTTCATTGTGTACCCTACTCTTACTGTGTAAAGTTTCCTTGGACACCCACCTCCATTACATAGAATTCCTTTATAGAACCAACTATTGCATATAATTCCCTGATATAACCATCCCTTCTCCCCCACCCGCCACATACACAAAATTCCCACGCCCTGCATGTACAAGGGGACACCCCCACAGATAAGGGGAACCCCTCCCCCAGAGTTAAGGGGACCCCCTCCAATGGAATTATGGGGAGGGACTCTCCTTGAACTGAACCCTGGCGCTGCCCACTGGCAGAAGGGGCACCCCCCCAATGGAGTAGGTGGACACACTCCCTTACGAAAAAGCACCCAGACAGTGGAGCTCCTCAGAGGGGTCCAGGGCAGTGCTAGGTTACTGTCCGGGAATGTCCCTCTCCCCCCTGACATTTCTGGGCGGAACCTCATTACATTACTGGCAATGGGGTGGGAAAATCAGAAAAATACATCTTTCTGGCAAAATTCTAGTTTCCTGACTCTTACAAAATCGTAGCCAGCACATACACACACATAGCACAGTGTACAAAATTACAGTATACAAAGTAATTTCCCTCAATGCAGAATCACATTTCACTTCCTTCAACTCCCATTGTATTGCTGAACATAACTTGGTACCAAACCCCATCCCATTGTAAACAATCCCACTGTACCAAACCCCATCCCATTGTAAACAATCCCACTGTAAATCCCAAACCCCATCCCATTGTAAACAATCCCAAACCCCATCCCATTGTAAACAATCCCAAACCCCATCCCATTGTAAACAATCCCACTGTACCAAACCCCATCCCATTGTAAACAATCCCAAACCCTGTCCCATTGTAAACAATCCCAAACCCCATCCCATTGTAAACAATCCCAAACCCCATCCCATTGTAAACAATCCCAAACCCTGTCCCATTGTAAACAATCCCAAACCCCATCCCATTGTAAACAATCCCAAACCCCATCCTATTGTAAACAATCCCAAACCCCATCCCATTGTAAACAATCCCACTGTACCAAACCCCATCCCATTGTAAACAATCCCACTGTACCAAACCCCATCCCATTGTAAACAATCCCACTGTACCAAACCCCATCCCATTGTAAACAATCCCACTGTACCAAACCCCATCCCATTGTAAACAATCCCACTGTACCAAACCCCATCCCATTGTAAACAATCCCACTGTACTAAACCCCATCCCATTGTAAACAATCCCAAACCCCATCCCATTGTAAACAATCCCAAACCCCATCCTATTGTAAACAATCCCAAACCCCATCCCATTGTAAACAATCCCACTGTACCAAACCCCATCCCATTGTAAACAATCCCACTGTACCAAACCCCATCCCATTGTAAACAATCCCACTGTACCAAACCCCATCCCATTGTAAACAATCCCACTGTACCAAACCCCATCCCATTGTAAACAATCCCACTGTACTAAACCCCATCCCATTGTAAACAATCCCAAACCCCATCCCATTGTAAACAATCCCACTGTACCAAACCCCATCCCATTGTAAACAATGCCACCAATGCCACAATTGCACACAGTTCTTTTGAAACTGAACATGTGGTGTGATCAATCCTGAAAATAGTTCAATATTTAAAATCAAATTCCTCTCCAATAACATGAGCAGCCTTCTTCAAAACCGGATTAGCGGGTAAAGATTTATGCTTCAGAACAAAAATCATTTGTAGAAATTAGGTGCATTTAGCAACAGTTATTCAGCCCGTTATTTTATCACTGCAGCACAGTACCACAGTACATGTTGATTGTGTTCTACATCCATGCTTTGTGATGCATAAAACTATGTTGGATGCACTTGTATAATTGAATTTGGAAAAGTACCTCATCTTGTCTCTCAGGAACTGAGTAACAAACTGAATCCAAATCAGCCTTTCCAAACATTAGCAGCATCTGTCCTGTCTCTCATCAAATCTCCTGCTTCTTCACACAGTCTGGAAAGTATTGCTTGTGAAACCTCAGAAGGAAGCACATTTTAAAAATGTTTTAATTTGGGTTTTGATATCATGCAGCAAGTTGGGGTCTCTGTTAGAGACTGTGGGCAGAATTCTCCCATTTTGAGGCTAAGTGCTGTGGCGGGTGAGGGGAGTGTGGAGGCTGGCAGGAAGTCGCGCCAATCTTCCAGCCCTGTTAATTATGCATCCAGGTGTCTTCTGTCGTATTCAGTAGCAGGGCAGGCCTGGATGGCATGTAATCCACCATTGTATCCATGTGGCATGTTCAAAAGGTGTCCAACATCACTGATCCACAATCAAAGAAAGAAGAAAGACCTCCTACGAAAGAAGATGGATCCAGCAACATTGTGAGGCTGAAAGATGGATCCCCGCCAGGACACTGAATCTGGAATGGCCAACTGTAAATGCCCCCCAACCCACTGATGTGGTGTTCCAGGGTTAAGGGATACAGACAGCCTCCATCCTAAACTCGGGAGGGGGTGGCATAGTGGTATTGTCACTGGTGTAGGAATCCAGAGACCCAGGGTAATGCTCTAGGGACTAGATTCGAATTCCTCCACAGCAGATGGTGAAATTTGCATTCAGTAAATATTCTGGAATTATAACGATGATGACCATGTTGATTATCATAAAAACCCATCTGGTTCACTCCTGTATTTTAGAGAGGGAAATCTGCCCTCTTTACCTGGTCTGGGCTATATGTGACACCTGATCCACAGCAATGCGAATGACTCTTAAATGCCCTTCAAAATGGCCAAGCAAGCCACTGACCTGAAGGCCAATTAGGGCTGTGCAGTAAATGCTGGCCCACAGGCAATGTCCACATCTCCTGAATGAATTACAAAAAGCTCCAGGTATTGTTAAGAAGAGTCCCGACATCTGCACGCCACATTGTTCCGAAAGTGTGTCCCACCAGGGTGTTTCCCATTGGCACTGTGAAAAATCTGGCATGGGGGATTGGGCCTTCATCTGCATCCCATTATCGGGATGCAAATGGGGTTCACGCCATTCCCTGGCGGGTTTTCTGACCCACCATGGCAGGCACCAGTAGAAGATCTTGCTGTAAATTAATTCTGATGTGAAACCAATTTCTGGGCCTCCTGCCATATTCTCCCCACCCTGCCAACACCCGTCATTGAACCCACTGGCGTGGATTTGGTAAAATTCTACCTTGTATCTACTGAGTGTGCAAAGAAGTTATTTTCTTACATATTATGTATTGTTTTCACCATAATATCTATGATGTGACTTGTTCTGCAAATTGGGGAGGTTGGATTTGCAAAATTAAATATTTGAAAAGGAAAGTAAAATATAGAAGATTCTTTAGTTTTCAGACACCACCCCAACACACCCGAACACTCAATCTCTAAAGAAAGATGGCGCAGTCAATTAGAAAATTATCCCTTCCCTCTGGCACCTGGGTTTGAATCCAGTGCAGAGTGATGCAATGGAAGTTCCCCAGCCACACAGTGGCTCTACATGGCATGGGGACAATTTAGGAAGTAGTAGGCCGTTCAGCCCTTTGAGTCTGCTCCGCCATTCAATGAGATCATGGCTGACCTGTACCTAACATAATTTAGCCATCTTGGCTCAAGGTATCTTGATACTCTTCCCGAACAAAAGTCTACCAGTTTCAGTCTGGAAAGTTCAAGTTGTCTCAACATCCACAATCTTTCGGGGAGAGAAATCAAGATTTCCACGGACCTTTGTGTGAAAAGGTGCTTCCTGGTTTTGCTCCTGAATGTCCCAATAATTTGAAGATTATGTCCCTTTATTGTTGATTTCTCTGTACCTACACTGTCTACACCCTCTGAATCCCATATTTACTCAATCCCTGAACAGCACCGGTCCACAACTCAAGACTTTCACACAGAATCATAGAATGGTTATAGCCCAGAAAGAGACCATTCAGCCCATCGTATCCACCCTGCAAGTGCAACTTTGCTAGTTCACCCAACCCCTGGCATCCTTTCCCCGGAATGAAGAATATCTTTTCTCTTCAGGTTCCCTCTTGGAAGTAATAATTGAATTTGCCTCCAGCAAACTCCAAGGCAGTAATTTCAGATCCAAATCACAAGTTAGCAAATGTACTCAGTCAGGCCAAAGAGTCGCTAATGCTCTAAATATAAATAGAGGTAAATGAGTTGGCACCGTTTTGTTTCACCCCATCTCTGGTGTGGAACTATCAGAATTAAATGATCAATTAGCACTCAAAACAATGAAATAGTCTTGCAATGGGCCAACACAAAGTCAGGAATAGAGCATCTCCACTAAGAGTTGCTTACATTTATACCAGAAATGCACACAGCACTGGGGTTCAGACTATGCACCAGGAATGTCAAAGATTCATACATCAGATCTGCTGCTGATGAACGCCCCCCTCCCCACCCGCACAACCCCCCCACACACACACACAATTTCTTCCAATTTGAGAAGTCTGGATGGAAAGTTCAGAATGCAGAACAGTGAGAATGCTTGTTTCTTCACTACCATCCTCCCTCTCTCTGCCTTTTGTACCTTAACACCTTTGTAATTTAATCCCTCCAGCCCTCTAACCCATCCCTGATCTTCCCTTTATTGCTCCACCCGCTTCCTCAAATGTGAAAAACATTTCTGCCGCTCTTCAGGTCCAAAGAAGGGTTATATGACAAAGAGTCATCCAGACTCGAAACGCTGGCTCCGTCCTCTCCCTCTTTTAGGGCAAAACAAATAAACTAACTCAAATGAACTCAGGGACAAAGTAAAAGGGGCAGCTCCCCAAAAGGAGGGGGAACAGCCCGAACAGAACCAAAGTACAAAGGAAACTTAAAACATTAAATCATAATGTGATTATCGGAGTCTATAATGCACCCCAGCCCCTGCGGTGCCCAATGGGTGTGGAAGGCGTCAACTGCGCCCGTGGACAGCGCATGTTCCCTCTCCAGGGACACCTGGCCACGAACTTAGCCGCGGTAGAGGGGCAGTCAGGATGGACGACCCCATCGATCGCCCGCTGCCTGGACCTGTTAATGGCGCATCTCGCCAGGGCTCTGTTCTCTCTCCACAGATGCGGTCAGACCTGCAGAGATTTTCCAGCATTTTCTGTTTGTTTCTCTCCTACTCGTTGTCTCCCCTATGAGATTTGGTGAGATTTGAACTAATTCTGAGGCATTACTGACTTAGTGCAGGAAAAACATCGACCCCCTAGACTTGCTATAATTTCTTCTAGATACATTAAGTTGCCTTAAGGCCTGATATTGAATCATTTATTAATGAATAGACCTTGATTCCAATGAGTTGGAATTTAGTGTTTTAAAGGCTCTATAATTTAATTTCAGTTTATTGAACTGAAGTAATCTCATTTGTTTTCATGGCCATGTACAGTATAGTAAGTATAAGATACAATCCGTCCAATTTTTAAACAGTCTGTTGATCTTTTAAAATTCTCAGAGGTTGTAATTTTGTGGAGACAACAGGGGCTTCAGCAGCTGCTGGACAGTTGGCAGAAACCCGTGTCACCCCATTTCAGGAGGGCCTGCCACATCATATGCCATTCAGGTATTTGGCAGACCAAGTGGCAGGCCTCCCCTCCCCCAGGACCAAGGACCCAACCTCTGGATGGAAGTCCTATCCACCAAGAGCAGCCAACCAATTAGAAGGCAGTCTTTACTTAGCAACACCACCAGGAAGGCAGTGGCTGCTACTGGTACTGCACTCACCCACCCAAGGCTGGACCCAGGCATAGGCAAGTGATTGTGGGGAGGGTTGTTAAAAGCCAGAGGGTCGTTGACCAAGGACAGGAATGGAGGTCGGGAACAAGGGCAGGGGGCAGCTCTCAGAGGCATCCCCATGTCCCGATGCCAGGTCCATTGATCAGACAATGAATGCCTTTGAACAAGGGAACACCCTCCCTAATCCCTCACCCCATCCACCCCTCCAGGTCCCCTAGGAAACATGCCAAGGTTTGCTTGTCATGCTCCCCACATGTTGAGCCACTCTGCCCACTGCTGGGAAAAGGTCCGTAATTGGGTATTTGCCATTAGCGACAGGGCAGAAAGGCCACCAGGGTCTTAATTGGGGTGAAGAAGAGAAGGTGACCGGGTCCTTACCCACCATCATCCTGCCTGATTAAATGACCCTTGCCATGAGGAAGGGCGCACAATTCTACTGAGAGTCTCAGGCGCATTTGTACTTTCTGTTCAGCTGAGTTGTCAGCGGTGTATTCAAAAAGCTAGTATCAAACTTGGATGTTAATACCTTACAAGAATCATTATTTTTTGTTTCCCTGGAATAAATCCATCACCCTTCTCAAAACCACAAGCATAAGCGGAAATGTTGTCATTCAAATAGTGTGTATTTTGACAGAAGAGAATGAAGTTTATAAATCGCAGTTACTGTGAGGCTGTTTATGACTAGGAATCTGTATATATTACAGAATAAATAGCAGTGTCACATTATTGCTGCAGTTTCTCTCGAGTGATTTGTGGTTAATGATTGCTCTGTGAAGGATTCTGTTCTTTTTGACCTCAATCAATAGGTGACTTTGTTCTGGCCAACAGCAAGAGACTTGAACTTGGTGTGATTCTGTTATTAAATTATTTCCTCATTCTCACCCCACCCCCCCAAACCTCTCCAACAGTAACCCCCTCACAGGGTATTTGTGGCCAGACGGAGAATCGTCTATTAGAAAACTGCTGTATGGCTGCCTTAGAGCAGAGTGCCTGATTTCCCTCTTCTCATTGTGAGGAGTCTGGAGGGATGGACTTTAGCCAGGCTGCTCTCACTTCCCATCTATTTCTTCCAGTAGTACTTTTCATAGACAGTGCCTTGGTCTAGCAGCTCATATGGCAACTCTGATAGTGCAGCACTCCCTCAGTACTGCATTGGAGTGTGTGCGTAAATTTTCTACTGAAGACCCTGGAGTAGGGCTTGAACCCACCACCTTCTGAGCCAGAGATGAGAGAGATAGCACTGAGCCATGGTTAATACTTCATGCTTTAGGTTCTTAAATTTACAAGCAGGGAATAGGTAGAATTCACAAGGACAGCTCTTTAAAAGTGTACTTTTGATGAAAGATCACCAACCTGAAAAGTTGCTGCCCACTGCCTGAGTATTTCCAGCAGTTTCTGTTTTGGTTTTGAAGTGGATGCGTCTGCTCTGGAAACCATTCTTACTGAGCACAACTGCGGTGAGTAAAACAAGGCAATCTGTTCTCGGGGGAAAATATTGCATTCCAACACACCAGGCAACATCTTCTACTTGTTTTTTTTTCACAGCCGGCAGTGGAACTGTCAGCGGTCTATTTACCTCAGATTACACATCAGGTGCTGATTTGATCAATCCAGCCTTTCCCATTCTCTCCTATATCAGCCCTGCAGTAAGGTTAACAGCAGGAAAGCATACTTCCTGTTTCACCTGTACCATGAACAACACTGGAAAATGCTCCCTATATATTGGTCTCATTAGACCATAAGACCATAATATATAGGAGCAGGATTAGGCCATTCGGCCCATCGAGTCTGTTCCGCCATTCATTCATAGAATATGATTCTCATCCCCATTTTCCTGCCTTCTCCCTGTAACCCTTGACCCCCTTATTAATCAAGAACCTATCTATCTCTGTCTTAAAGACACTCGATGACCTGGCCTGCACAACCCTCTGTGGCAATGAGTTCCACAGATTCACCACCCTCTGGCTGAAGAAATTCCTCCTCATCTCAGTTTTAAAGGAGCGTCCCTTCACCCTGAGGTTGTGCCCTCAAGTTCTAGTCTCTCCTACTGGTGGAAACATCCTCTCCATGTCCACTCTATCTATACCTCTCATTAATGCTTCCTCTCTCTCTCTGTCTTTGCTTCCTTTCCCTGTCCTGTACTGGTCTGCTGTTAGACTCCTGGCAAATCCAATTCTTCAGCCCACCAGGAGGAGGGAGAAGGCCGTGAGTTGCCTATGACTCTCAAGTACTATCTTGGACAGGAATCTTGACTCTGGCATTGTTGCATTCACATACCACACAGCACACACATACATACAGCATATACACAAAAAAAAGACATTGAGTGGGATTTTCTGGCCCTTCCCGCTGTGGGGATATTCCAGTCCTGCCGAAGTTGATCCTCCCCTCCCCCTCCCATGACGGGTTCCCCTACAGCGGAAGGGCAAGCCACATAAAACGCTGTAGACACCTGCCAGCGACCAATGACGGACCGTCTCCACCGCTGGAAAACATGCTGCGGGGAGGGGTTGGAAAATCCCAGCCATAATCAAGAAGCAATTCATTGTGCAAAGGGTGGTTGAACTCTGGAACTCCCTCCCCCAGAAGGCTGTGGGTACTGGGTAAATCAAAATGTTCAAGACTAAAGAGAATTGATTTTTAATTAAACCAGAAAGTGCTGAAAGAACTCAGCAGGTCTGACAACATTTGTGGAGAGAGAAACATTGTTTTGAGTCTATATGACGCTTCTTTGGAATTGTTGGGCATGGGGAACTAGAGATATGGAGCAACAGCTGGATGAATGAAGGTTAGATCAGAACAGCCAGAATCTGAGTTGCCAGCACCATACTGGCACGTATGGATGGAGGAGTTTGAAGAGCTAGGAAGGCCCAAGGCCACAAAGGAACCTGGAACCAGGGACAGAGATTATGGATTTGATATGTTCGGGCACAGTGAATGGAAATCAGAGCTGACAGAGGAACAGATCAAGACGTAGGATAGAATGCAGACAGCAATGTTCTGGATAAGTTGCAGTTTATGTAGGATGGATTTTGGAAGATGAGCCAGGAGGTGCGTGTGTGAAAAATGAGTTGGCCCTGTGGATGAGAGTTGAGGTGGAAGTGGGAAGTACATGCACTGCAGCAGAGGTCTGGGGAATGGTTATGGTGTGTGAGCTTTGAGTTTGAGAGTCAAACAAGGCACTGATGTTATACACAATCGAGTCCAGTCTAAATTAGTAGCCAGAAAAGAGCACACAGGGCTAGATTGTGGAGCATTTGGTGAGAGCAGGAGAACATTTCTGCCTTATCCACAACTTGATGTCGGGCAAGGAGTCAGCATGCACAATAGTGGTGCCAGGGAGTTCAAGCTGTGTATCGTCAGCATTCACTTGGAAACTAGCTCCTTATCCATGGGTGTAATCACGTAGACAAGGGAAGAAGGAAAGCAAGGCTATTGTCAGGAGCGAGGGCAATGCTGACAAAGTGGATCGCAGATGAGAATTTGTAGAAAAGGAAGTGATGTTTGACCAAGTTTGAAGTGAGGTCATTTAAGGGGAAAACACACCACAGTCACAGGGGATGTATGTAACTTCCAGAAACTGTGGACAGGGCAGAGACAGGAGCAAACATGATTCAAAAGAGTCTGTACATACACAAAACATATGTGGAACACATATACATATAATATTCAAATGCCCGTAACACACAGGGCAGGCTAATTTTTTTGTGGAATTATGTGGGCACAGTCAGAGATGGGTTGACAGGTTTGCAAAATTGCAAGCGGTGGCATGGTTTCTGGACACTCTTCCGATGTGAGGCAACTTTCATGTTGTCTTCAGGATGGGAGGACTAGCAACCCATCCAAAAATGTAAATAATCAATTGAGCTTGATAAGCTGCCCTGTGACCGCTCGCAAAGGGCCAGTCTGCAAGCTTTAACCTGCTGCATGGGATCAATGAAGGTTCCCAAACTCAACATGCAGGTGTGAATACAGCAGAGAGCCAGTTGTGGTGTCAGGAAACTCTGTAAGCAGGGGATAGACCCAGAATAGCCCATCAGGCTTTGGTACGTGGTTGCCAGTTGAGCTCTCTAAGAATTAGACTGCTGGAAATTTATTCTAGGGAGGGAGGCTCAAGCTGCCATTTTTGGGTGGGGCAGAGGAGTCAGGGCCTGGAAACCCCTGACTGAACAGCTGAAGGCAAGAAGGACCAGAATTGGCAATGGAGATAGAGTGCAGCAATGATGTGGAGCAGTGGATGTGGACAGCTGAGAAAGAGATCCAGTGAGAACAAACGCTGGCTGCTGATAACGTTTGCTTCTCCCAGCCTTGCCTGGTGTGGTGGGCTGTCCTGCCACTACAGGGAATGGTATTGCACTCCATTTTGCCACATCCTCTAGCAGAGGATCCAGGGAGATATCAGAGGACACTGGCACTGTTCTGGGAGGCCCTTTTACCCTCCCATTGGACCATCCTGCTGCCTTCTGCACCTCTCTTTCCAATGGCCAGCATCATATTGCTTTCAGTGCCCCCTTTAAATAGGGTCTCTCCTTTGGATTGTCACCTCCTCCCCATGCTCACTGCCCATAATTAGGCAGCTAGCTTGATATTGGACCGATTGAGGCCAGGTTGACAAAAAAGCGCAAGCTGGCTTCATAGGTATTGTGGGGTCAAAACCAGGAAATTTTCCAGATGTTGGGACCTGATCCCAGGATGAAACTCCAGCTCAGAATGTGCAGAGAACATACACACATAAACAGCAGTCACCTCACAGTATATGCACCTGTTCAGGAAGCTAGAACTTCCTTTAAAGAAGGGAGGTGACAATGCAGTGGTATTGTCACTGCACTAATAATCCAGAGACCCAGGATAATGCTCTGGGGACCAGGTTCAAATCCCACCAGAGCATATGGTGAAATTTGAATTCAATGAAAATCTGGAATTAGATAACCATGAAACCATTATTGATTGTGGTAAAAACCCATCTGATTCAAGTGTCCTTTAGGGAAAGAAATCTGCCATCTTTACCTGGTCTGGTCTACATATGACACCAGATCCAAACAACATGGTTGACTCTTAATTGCCCCTTGAAATGGCCTAGCAAGCCACTCAGCTCGAGGGTAATTAGGGATGGGGAATAAATGCCAGCCCAGCCAGCGATACCCACATCCCATGAATGAATAGGGAAAAAAAATCAGGGACCCAGCTAATATCATTTTCACTATTAGTTTCAATTATAAGATTTAACCTTTATTCAAATATCTACAGCACTGCCAGTCAAGCAGGCAGTTCACTACCACCTTCTCAATTAGGGACTGGCGGCCGGCCTAGCCAACACCACTCGCATCCCAGGAATGAATAAATAACAAAATTCTGATGGTGAGATCTGCCCTTTACTGCAATCCTGGTGAAGATGTTCTACTTTATTGCAAGTCCGAAAAAAAAGTGGAGTCCTGCTCACCAATGAGAGAAAAGAATGTTGTAATTAAGTGAAAATCCAATTATAATACACATTGTGAATTAATCCTGAAGAAAGATCTTGCACATAAAATCTCAGGAGAATTAGGTTTCAATGCCCATTTTTCTCTCCTACTCACAGTTTCAGGATTCATTTAGGCTGCAAATTCCTGCAACCATTATTGATTTGACTTTCTTTGTGGTATTGATCAACTCCTCTGGAGTCTCCCACTCGCTGAGCTGTTCTCCATTCTCTCCCAGCGTTCAGTTGTATTTTCAGTTGTAACATTGTGTTAAACCTTTGATGTTGCTGCTGGTTTGGACAGAACATTCAATAGCACCACACGTTTAGGGACATGTCACTCTGGGCTCTGGTTTCAGCATCAGGTTGTGTAACAGATGATTCACGTCCCATAAAGAGAGCCGTCTGTCAGCTTCCCACTTACTAACCCAATAGTTATACCCCTGGCTCAGTAACTGGATAGCTCACTGAGGCCTCAACTGAAAGGAAACATTGGGGGGAAAAACCCCACATAGCAAAGCTCACGTGGATTTCCAGCACGTGTAGTGGTGATTGTGAAAAATTCCTTTTTCCTCCCAGTGTAATATCCTGCAGAATCTCTACATCCAACCCAAACTCCACCCCATCCTTGTCTCACCCTGTTCAGCAACCCTGCACACAAACATTAATGACTACATTGTTCAAACGTGTACTAAGTATTACGTCTTTCATTGTTACCAAGATAAGTCGTATCAGAAGCAGTGAAAAATATGGAAAGACTTTGGGAATGCTGCATTGATGACCAGAGCGAATGCTATATGTTCATAGTATGATGGCCATCCAGGCAAAATCTTAAAAGCTTCGAAGACAACTTAGATGAGCAGGATGAGAGTTCACAGTTGGAAAGTGTTGGTGCTGGTCCTGGTTGGCTGGAGCATCTTAAGAGGTGTAACAATTTGCATAACATCAGAGTAACTAATAGAACAACTAATGCCAATTTCGAAGCAGTTGATGAATTCCCTGCCAATTTGGAGAAAAACAACAAAGTGAGTGGCTACTTATCACAACAAGTCTTTAACGTGGATGAGACAGGGCTTTATTGGAAGCGTATGCCACTGAGAACATACACTTCCAAAGGTGAAAAGACTATGTCAGGATTTAAACCCAACAAATTGGACTCTTCTGCTTGGTGTGAATCAAGTTTTCTTGCCACTTAACATGACTTAATAGCTACACTCCAAGGATCAGAGGACAATAGTGATGTCCAAGGCTGATTATTTACATCGAACGTCTCCCAGTTCATCCAGGTAACTGGTGGTTAGAATAAACAAACAATCAGGAGGCCATTTGATCCTGCTCCACCATTCATTAAGATCATGGCTGATCATCCAGCTCAATAGCCTTAACCTGCTTTTTCCCTATAACCTTTGATCCCATTCACCTCAAGTGCTATATCCAGCCGCCTCTTAAATACATTCAATGTTTTGGCATCAACTACTTTCTGTGGTAATGAATTCCACAGGCTCACCACTCTTTGGGTGAAGAAATGTCTCCTCACCTCTGTCCTAAAGGTCTACCCTGAATCCTCAGACTGTGACCCCTGGTTTTGGACTCCCACCATCAGGAATCTCCCCCCTGCATCTACCCTGTCTAGACCTGTTAGAATTTTATAAGTCTCAATGAGATTCCCCCTCATTCATCTGAACTCCAGCGAAAACAATCCTAACCTAGTCAATCTCTCCTCATACATCAGTACGCCGTACCCGGAATCAGCCTGGTAAACCTTCGCTGCACTCCCTCGAGAGCAAGAATATCCTTCCTCAGAAAAGGAAACCAAAACTGCATACGATATTCTAGGTGTGGCCTCACCAACTCTTCTGCTTGGTGTGCATCAAGTTTTCAACCACAGTGTTGAAACACTACCTCCTTCAATATTAACATCAAAACAATTGCCAAGAGCTTTCCAACTTATTGAATTAGTAATGGAAATCTTCACCGAGGACACTTCAAATAGAGAACATAACTTCAAATGAACAGGGCAATCAATGATGGCATTGACTGCTACAAGAAGATCTACTGACAGAAGAACAATAAAACTGTCCAACAATCTTTGGCTACATTTTTTAAGATCGGTGACACTCTTACCTCTTCATCCCATTAACTTCATTAGTTGCCACTTCTACTATCAAGCTCCACAAACATTACTGGTTTACCAGACAGCAGTGATTGCACCGTGCTCCTATATACCACGGAGACTTGAACAACCAAGCACCTCGGGCGAAGTCCCACCAGTGGCACCTCTGCAAGATCCTCCAAATCCGGTGACAAAAAATGGTGGTCCAACAGTAGAGTACTCTCCCAAGCCAACTTGCCCAGCAACGAGGTGCTAATCACTCAAAATCAGTTCTGGTGAAATGCTTTAGGGATGATCTCCCTGAGGGGATCAAAAATTCCCACCAACTCCTGGGAGACCTCTGGTCTGTGACCTATCAAAATGGAGAAGGTTCATCCAGGGAAGGGCCAAATACATTGAGAGACTTAATTGGAAATGTGCAAAGATGAAGTCGAGGGCCAGAGAAAATGAACAAACCTCCAAACAACTCATTTACCCAGCCTCTAAGCACCAATGGCCCTACTTGTGACAGAGCCTGTGGATGGCACATTGAACTTAGCCATCTGATGACCCATCAAACCAAAGTGAAGCCAATCATCCTCAATCCTGAGAAAAAGGAGACTGGTGAGTGCTATCCCATTTAAATTTATACAGTATTTATTTTAAATTTAGTCATTTCTTTTACTTTACAATTTATTCTATTTAATATTTTCAGACAAGAAATGTCCAACAGAATTAACCCCAGTGATTCCTATGTGAACCTTTGATTCACTTAAAGTTGCTTCATTTAAAATCACAATTTTATTTTTTTTTTAAATTAATTTAACAGTGTGTGGGTATCTCTGGCGAGATCAGCATTGATTGCCCATCCCTTGTTGCCCTTCAGAAGGTGATAGTGAGCTGTCTCCTTCAACCGCTACAGTCTCTGAGGTGCAGATACATCCACTATGCTGTTAGGGAGAGAACTCCAGGATTTTGACCCAACGATGGTGAAGGAAAGGCGATATATTTCCAAGTCAGGATGGTAAGGTATCTACTGCCCTTGTCCTTCTAGGTGGAAGTGGTTGTGGGTTTGGAAGGTGCTGCCTAAGGAGCCTTAGTGAATTCCTGCTGTGCTTCTCGTGGATGGTACACGCGGCTTACACTGTTCGTCAGTGGTGGAGTGATCAAATGTTTGTGGAGATTTAGCAGAGGTGTTTAAAAGCAGAGCATCGCTGGCTGGACCAGCATTTATTGACCATCCCTAACTGCCCTCCATTTCAGTCACACATTGCTATGAATCTGAAGTTGCATGTAGGGTAGAGCAGGCTTTGAGGGGTAGGGGTGACTGGTGGAGATTCAACCTGAGGGTCAGCAAACCTCAAGTGAGGGGCAAGGTTGAGAAGTTCATGAATAACCTCAACCGGTACACTGTTGCTGTGGCTCTGCATCACAAACCAGCCATCCAGCCAACTGAGCTAATCGATCCCCAAAGTATTGGTCTTTACGGGGATCCAACCTGCCATCTTGGTATTATTAACACCACGCTCTAACCAACTGAGCTAACCGGTCAAGGGAATTGGATGATCAACTGAAAAGAAAATATTTGCAGGTCGACAGAACAAGGCCGAGGGAGTGAGATTGCCTGAGTTGCTCTTATAGACAGCCAGCATGAACATGACGGACCAGTTGCCTCCTTCTGTGCTGTAACTATTTTGTGACTCTAATGAACAGAAGTGAATTCCTATGAGGAGGCGCAATGATCTTCTATACTGCTGTAGTCCCAGGTGCAAGGATTTCCGGCCTCTTCTGCATCTAGACCATTATTCTAGTCCTATCCTGATCTACTGCAAGGGAGATGCATAGGAGGAGAGGAGAAGGGTCAGAGGCTTTCACACTGACACAAGATCAGAGTTGGTTCCTCAATTGGTGAGTTAGACGAAAAAAAAATTTCATTAAAGTTGCAAAGCCACTGCTCAGAGAGGACTGGGTAAACCCAAATCCATTCCTTGCATGCTCCAAAAACCAAATTCAGATTTGGATTGAATCATATTCATGGTCCCCACAAGAGAGACAAACAAGATCCAAACTGACAAGATAAGTCTTTGCACCCCATCTTGGGCTTGATCTGATGCTTGATCCTAGCCAAAAGACTAAGAAGCAACAGAATTATGCATGGCTGGGCCCCATGAATTAATCTTTCATTTCCAACTTCCTCCGCACAGATCCATACTGAGAGTGGGTGTTCACATTCTGCTTGAGATATGATTGTCCTACATTTTCCAACACTCCATCATATATTGTGCTCCACCACACAGCACAAGTACATGATGTGATATGAAATAGCTTATCAGACAGCTAGGGTTTTTTTCATCTCTTTCTGTGTGATTCCTTCCCTGGAACTGTGTCAGCCCAGAAGCGATTTTCATCCACCAAACATCTAAGAGTATGGTAATTATCTATTTTTTTTGAAAGAAAACTCTTTTTATCGTACAGAATAACTGGAGGGCTTCTGCGGCACCTTGCTGGGAATGTGAGAAAAATCAGCATAGGTTCCAGCTTCTGATCATTATCCGCTCCTCCCTGCTGAGTGTGCCTGTAGATTAATTCAGGAATACAGAGGAATAGGGGCTCCTTTACGATGCCCATGAGTAAAGTATCCTACTGTTGTTCATTCATGACTGGGCAACGTCCTGGGAACCACCCGGCATGAGCCACAACATTTTAGAACAAGACTATATTTTTAACATTGGGTTGAGAATCAACCAGAGATGGCGGAGTTTTAATGTCTGACCCAGATAGAAAGCAGGCACTGTAAACATGAACATCTCGCGACTAAATATTAAACCTTTTTAAACATGTAAGAATTATCGCTAGATAGGTGCTTAATATTGTTCGATCTTTGCTGGGCGTTTCTAAGGTGATACAAGAATTTAATTCACTTTAAAGAGAATGTGATTTCTCTGCTTACCAGTGAATCTTTTTTGTAAACATAAAGGAAGTGGAAAGCTTTAGTTAGGGAAATGTTCTTTGATCAGACTTGAAGATTTAAAATCCGAAGCTGGGACCTTCAGGATGCACAAATGTTTGAGATAGTTCAATCACACGCGAGTTATCCACGTGTGAAAGCTCGGAGCACAGAGCGCATTAGGACCTGGCAGTCACAGAACAGTCAACTGATCCACAGATGAAAGCCCCTCATCAAAGTGAAAAGATAATCTGGAACAACATTTCTGTGCCTCAGAAGGAAGAAAGGGATTGAGTTCACACTGTCACACAAGAACAGGAAAGATTCACAGGACAGGATTCCCCTTCCCTGTCAATGTGCAGCTTGAAGTCCATTAATCACTCCTTATACTCTTAGACAGGGAGTGCTGGAGATAGGGATATGGATATCAAAGGCCTAGGAAGGATATGGGGAATGCAGGAGCCTGGGGAGACATCTGGTGCAATTTAGGACACAACATTATCTCATAGAAATAAAGCAGCAAGATACTAATCCTCACAAGGTAGACCCACTGTTATCGAACATCAAACATCAAGGAACAAGTCACATTCCCAACAGATAAAAGCTGAAGATAAAAGTCATTTCATGACTACCAGACAAAATTCAAAAGGCCTGGTGCTGTTAACATCAATTGTACCGCAGCATTTTACAAGTTACTGGCTCAGTTTTTTGCATGGACATGGACTAACATTCCAATCCAATCATTTCAACTCACGGCTGGCGGAGAATTCAACCATCTGTAACATCAGTGATGTAACCTGCTCTTATATAAGGCCTTTCACATAATAACTGTTCCTTCTCTGTAGAGAAAGTTGTTGCGATAGAAAGTATGGAGCTTCAGAGAGTAAGCTCCACAATGTAGGGACCAGAAGCAACTGTCAGTGGATCCAGAGTGTGGGCAGAATCAGAAGATCAGGGTGTACGCTGGGATGCAGGAAGACTGAAGAGGGAGGAACAAGACAGGCTAAGGTGGGATTCCAAACAAGGATTGAGATTTGAAAGTTATGGTTTACAGGACAGAAGTGATTCCTGTGCTCCTATAGGCTTCAGAAACTTGGACAACCTACAGCAGGCATCTCAAAGCACTGGAGAAGTCTCGTCAATGGCGCCTTCACAAGATTCTCCAAATCTATTAGCAAGAAATACTGTCCAATAGCAGCATCCTCTTCCTAACCCACCTGACCTGTATCAAAACACTAATCACCCAAAACTAGCTCCACCAGGTGACAAATATAGTTCATATGTCTAACACCAGACCCCCGAAGCAACTGCTTTACTCAGAACCCAACTGTGGCAAGAGACTGTGGAAATGCTTTTGGGATGTCCTCAATGCAGCCCTGAAAGGGTCAAACATCCTCGCGGACTCATAGGAGACCCTGGCCTGTGACTGTGCAAAATGGAGAAGAACGTTGGGGAAGATGCCAACCATGTCAATAGACATCTTGGAAACATATAGAGGTGAAGTTGAGGCATGAGAGGGAACACACAAGACTCCAAACAACCCAACTACCCAGCCCTTCATAATGTGGGAGGGTCTGTAGATCACGCATTAGATTTATCAACTATTTCAGAACCATCAAACCAGAGTGGAAGCAAATCAACCTGAATCCTGAGAAACTGCCAAAGAAAGAGGAGAAAAATTGTCAGAAGGACAGGCAGAATGTAGGCCATGAACCCTGGAGTAGGAGGACATGTAAAGGGGGTGGGGAGGAGGAGATGGGGAATGGTAATGTGGTAGTTGTAGAGACTTCAGTAATTAAAGAGATTAACATCCTTTGGAAGCAGGATTGAGAGTCCTGATGGTATGTTGCCTATTTCATGCCAGGGTGAGGGACATCTTGAAAAAGCTCAAAAGGATACTGCAGAGGAAGAGGGAGGATCCATTCATTATGATCCATTCTGGAGCCAATAACATGGGGGAAAGTTGGCAAGAGATTGTGTTTGGAGAGCACTGAGAAAGAGAAGCTAAATTAAGCAATAGGACCTCAAGGGTTTTTATCTCAGGATTATAACCTGCTCCCCCCCCCCCCCCCCCCCCCACAACCAACCAATTGCAAATAGGCATTGGGATATGCTGATTAGGGAGATGAAGATGTAGCTGAAGGAATAATGTGGGAAAGAAGGGTTCTGTTTCACTATTCCCTCTAATTTCTTTTGGCTGTGGGTGATTTATTTAAGTTTGAGGCCACTTTACATTTGTTGCTTGGCTGCACACAGAATGTAACTTGTGCGTGGCCTGCGCAGGGATTTTCAGGTTATAATAGTTTGAAAACAAATGAGGGTAGAATAACAGCCAGAAATTGTGCTTTAGGCACCACAGAGAAAAGGGGAAAACTAAAAGGTGTAAAGTGATTAAACTAGGAGAAAGAAATAAAAAGAATGAGAGAGCAGAAAGAAAGGTTGAGGTGCATTGCACATATAGACCCTCTTTATATAAATCCACAGCATAAAAGGACAAAATGAATGAACGTCAGACCCCAATTCAACTTTGAAAGGAGATATGGTAGCCATTACAGAGAGATAGCTGCAAGATGGTCAGCACTGAAAACTAAATAAATATATCAGGTTAAAAGGGACATCAGGGGAACATGGTAGAGAGGGAAGGGAGTAGCAATAATGATCAGTGATTAAATCACTTCAGTGATAAGGGAGGATGTAAGAGGTAAGCAGAGGCTGGATACATATGGCTCGAATTAAGAAAAAGAACAGGATTTAAGACAGTGGTGGGAGTTACACATAGGCCTGACAGCATCTGTGAAGTGAGCTTATATAACTGCAGAGATTGGACAGGCATGCAGCAAAGGCAGAGTGACTCTCATGGGGAATTTTATATAGATTGAGATTTGAAAGTTATATATATATAACTTTTTATACTTTCATATAGATTGAAATAAGCAGGCCAGCACGTATCAGAAATTTAGTGAATTCCTGTATGGCTGGAATAACTTTCTGAAACAATGGGTGGGATTTTCTGGCCCTTCCCACCAGTGGGATCTTCCAGTCTCGTCCAAGGCGACTCTCCACAGTGGGTTCCCCAGCCACAAAGCGGGTGGGCCATACAAAATGCCAGACTTTGACAAGACTGGAAAATCCCACCGGCAGCCAACGGCGAGCCACCTCCACCACCAGAAAACATGGAAAATTCCAGCCAATGTGTCCTAGAATTAAGAAAGGGAGTAAGCCATTTTAGGTTTAGTAAGGAACAATAAACCAGATTAGTTAACTGACTAATGGCGGTAGTGAGCCACCTTATTGAACCGCTGCACTCCAAGTGTTGTAGGTTCTCCGCACAGTGCTGTTGGGGAAAGAGTTCAGGATTTTGTCCCAACAATAGTGAAGGAGCAGGGATATATTCCCAATTCAGGATGGTGGGTAACCAGCTTGCAGCTGATTGTGTTCCTAAGCATCTGCTGCCCTTGTTCTTTGCACTGGTTTCCAGTAATCTCTGTTTTTATTTTAGATTTATACAGCACCTTTAACATAGTAAAAGAGCCCAAGACCATTTGTTGGGGACTTTTAATGCACTTGTGAGCCAGAAAGTCGGTATTTCCTCTCTTGACTTGGGCTTCTTTCCAACGTGACCTAACAACATACAATCAACAAGAGTGAAGGTTTATCACAACCTCCGCAACCTCCTCTCCCCAGTCTCATTTCCTGAACAAAAGATTTGCAGGTTTCACTGTGGACCCTCCATGGCAAATTTTACAAGCATTTCATTAGGTTTTCGCATTGCTTTGAGCAATGCTGCAAATGTTTCAGTGCATCAGCAGCACTGAGTCAGACAGTAGCAGACAACTGGAACAGGCTGTAAATACTGCAGGGATCTCACAAAGTTAGTGTGCTTAAACCGTTTTCCATTAACTATGTTAGCACCAGTGAAGGGAGGAGGGTTTGCCAGATTATTTTAACAGAAGCAGCAATGTGAAATACTGCCTTGGATCAGGCTAAACCTTTATCCAAATCACCAGATCCCAGTTTATCCGCATTACGCCATGAGATTGAATCCATCTGCTCCAACGGATTCAGCGCACGGCTCAGTTAAGTAAAAGGTGGAGTGGAAGGTTTCTATGCTGTGCTGTCAGATAGTTAGCATTGCTGCAGTTTACAAGGAGCAAGGGAGTGCTTCATATGGTTCTTAGCAGCTGGAATCAGTTAACTGGCACATTCAATGCAAGTGGCTATTTAGCATAGAGAGATCGAATCATTGGTGCTATGAAGAGAAAAGCTAATGAGTAACTCAAGCTGGAAAAGTCAAGCTGCTGTTAACCAAGCACAGAGAAACAAGTCCTTTCTTCAGATTTTATTTCCTGTTTAAAGGTTAAAGTGATGAATTGGGACTCCCAACAAGAGGGTCTTGCCCAATTAAATAAAATAAAAAGGGACCTGTTCCTGTAGGCCTGTGATGAGGATCTTCTAAACCATGTAGGGCACAGAACGAACCAGGCTGATTCTTTGCAGCAATAGGGAACATGTGCAGTCAAACCATTGTTGTCACGGCACCATACGCTGCCATGTCAGGACTCTTATCGAGAGGGTTTGAACATAACACCAAGAATGTGAATAGATTTACAAGGATGTGCGGGTTAGGTTGATTGAACAAAGAACAAAGAACAATACAGCACAGGAACAGGCCCTTCGGCCCCCCAAGCCCGCGCCGCTCCCCGGTCCAGGATTGAATCCTGAATCCAGGATCCCCGCCCAATTTTCCAGCCTATCTACATACCAATATCCTATCCACCGAGCTGTCCCTCACAGCTACGATGCTTTGTTCATTACAACCTATTAACTTACCCCCACCCCCCCATTCCAGACCATGTGATCTCCAGGGAGAGGCGAAAACCCAGAGTGAAAAACCCCAGGGCCAATATGGGGAAAAAAAAATCTGGGAAATTCCTCTCCGACCCCCTGAGGCGATCGAAACGAGTCCAGGAGATCACAATGGCCCCGATCGGAAAATGCTTCCCAACCCTAGTCATTTCCACTTCCACGAACACCATATGAATTCCCTGCCCCCGAGACAGGTTCCCAACTATCCGCAGTCTCACTCTGTACTGGCACCAGCAAGATGATCATAGAATGAAGCCTTGAAACGAGAAACCAGGAACAATTAGCCCGCGCCGCTCCCTGGTCCAAACTAGACCACTCTTTTGTATCCCTCCATTCCCACTCCGTTCATATAGCTGTCTAGATAAGTCTTAAACATTCCCAGTGTGTCCGCCTCCACCACCTTGCCCGGCAACACATTCCAGGCCCCCACGACCCTCTGTGTGAAATATGTCCTTCTGATATCTGTGTTAAACCTCCCCCCCTTCACCTTGAACCTATGACCCCTCGTGAACGTCACCACCGACCCGGGGAAAAGCTTCCCACCGTTCACCCTATCTATGCCTTTCATAATTTTATACACCTCTATTAAGTCTCCCCTCATCCTCCGTCTTTCCAAGGAGAACAACCCCAGTTTCCCCAATCTCTCCTCATAACCAAGCCCCTCCATACCAGGCAACATCCTGGTAAACCTCCTCTGTACTCTCTCCAAAGCCTCCACGTCCTTCTGGTAGTGTGGTGACCAGAACTGGACGCAGTATTCCAAATGCGGCCGAACCAACGTTCTATACATCTGCAACATCAGACCCCAACTTTTATACTCTATGCCCCGTCCTATAAAGGCAAGCATGCCATATGCCTTCTTCACCACCTTCTCCACCTGTGACGTCACCTTCAAAGATCTGTGGACTTGCACACCCAGGTCCCTCTGCGTCTCTACACCCTTTATGGTTCTTCCATTTATCGTGTAGCTCCTCCCTACATTATTCCCACCAAAATGCATCACTTTGCATTTATCAGGATTGAACTCCATCTGCCATTTCCTTGCCCAAATTTCCAGCCTATCTATATCCTTCTGTAGCCTCTGACAATGTTCCTCACTATCTGCAAGTCCTGCCAGTTTTGTGTCGTCCGCAAACTTACTGATCACCCCATTTACTCCTTCTTCCAGATCATTTATATAAATCACAAACAGCAGAGGTCCCAATACAGAGCCCTGCGGTACACCACTAGTCACAGGCCTCCAGCCGGAAAAAGACCCTTCCACTACCACCCTCTGTCTTCTATGACCAAGCCAGTTCTCCACCCATCTAGCCACCTCCCCCTTTATCCCATGGGATCCAACCTTTTTCACTAGCCTACCATGAGGGACTTTGTCAAATGCTTTACTAAAGTCCATATAGACAACATCCACGGCCCTTCCTTCATCAACCATTTTGGTCACTTCTTCAAAAAACACCACCAGGTTCGTGAGGCATGACCTCCCTCTCACAAAACCATGTTGACTATCGTTAATGAGTTTATTCCTTTCTAAATGCGCATACATCCTATCTTTAAGAATCTTCTCCAACAACTTCCCCACCACGGACGTCAAGCTCACCGGCCTATAATTACCCGGGTTATCCTTCCTACCCTTCTTAAATAACGGGACCACATTGGCTATCCTCCAATCCTCTGGGACCTCACCTGTGTCCAGTGACGAGACAAAGATTTGCGTCAGAGGCCCAACGATTTCACCTCTCGCCTCCCTGAGCAGCCTTGGATAGATTCCATCAGGCCCTGGGGATTTGTCAGTCTTTATATTCTCTAACAAACCTAACACTTCCTCCTTTGTAATGGAGATTTTCTCCAACCGTTCAACACTCCCCTCTGAGACACTCCCAGTCAACACATCCCTCTCCTTAGTGAATACCGACGCAAAGTATTCATTTAGGATCTCCCCTACCTCTTTGGGCTCCAAGCATAAGTCCCCACTTTTGTCCCTGAGAGGTCCGATTTTTTCCCTAACAACCCTTTTGTTCCTAACGTATGAATAAAATGCCTTGGGATTCTCCTTAATCCTGTCTGCCAAGAACATTTCGTGACCCCTTTTTGCTCTTCTAATTCCCCGTTTGAGTATTTTCCTACTTTCATTATACTCCTCCAGAGCTCCCTCCGTTTTTAGCTGCTTGGACCTAACATACGCCTCTCTTTTCCTTTTGACCAGTCCCTCAATTTCCCTGGTTATCCACGGTTCTCTAATCCTACCCTTCCTATCCTTATTTTTTACAGGCACATGCTTGTCCTGTAGCCCTAACAACCGTTCCTTAAAAGACTGCCACATACCAGATGTGGATTTACCCTCAAACAGCCTCTCCCAATCAAGAGCTGCCAATTTCTGCCTGATCCCAATAAAGTTAGCCTTCCCCCAATCCAACACCTTACCCTTGGGACACCACTCATCCTTTTCCATCACTATCCTAAAGCTAACAGAATTGTGGTCACTATTTGCCACATGTTCCCCAACCAAAACTTTGAAGACCTGACCGGGCTCATTCCCCAGCACCAGGTCCAGTATAGCCCCCTCTCTAGTTGGGCTGTCCACATATTGTTCCAACGAACCCTCCTGTACACATTTTACAAATTCCTCACCATCCAGAGTCCCTGCCCTCAGCGATTTCCAGTCTATACCAGGGAAATTGAAGTCTCCCACTACAACAACCCTATATTTCCTGCACCTATCCAGTATCTCCTGACATATCCATTCTTCCACTTCCCTTGGGCTGTTGGGGGGCCTGTAGTACACCCCCAACATAGTGACTGCGCCTTTCCTGTTTCTAAGCTCCACCCAGAGTGACTCGCTACACGACTCCTCCGAATTGTCCTCCCTCTGCACCGCTGTAATATGCTCTCCAACCAATACCGCTACTCCCCCACCTCTTTTGGCCCCTCCTCTGTCTCGCCTAAAACACTTGTACCCTGGAATATTCAGCTGCCAGTCCTGTCCCTCTTTCAACCAAGTCTCCGTCACCGCAACCACATCCAAATTCCTCGTGCACATTAAGGCCCCAAGTTCGTCTGTTTTACCTGCTACGCTCCTTGCATTGAAGTATAAGCACTCCAGACCCCCAGGCTCAGTGAGGTCGTCCTCCCCCAGAGTGCTCTTCTTCTTTGCCAGCCTTGTCCCAGCCCCAAGCTCGTCCCCAGCCACCACACTTATAGACCTAATAGTTTGATCCCCACCCCCCTGCCATACTAGTTTAAACCCCCCCGAACTGCATTAGCAAAGCTCCCAGCCAGGATATTTGTGCCCTTCCAACTTAGTTGTGACCCCTCCCTCTTGTACAGGTGCCATCCTCTCCTGAAAACCTCCCATTGGTCTATGAAAATAAAGCCCTCCCTCCTGGACCAGTCCTTTAGCCAGGCATTCATTTGAACCAACTCCCTATTCCTATCCTCACTGGCACGAGGCATTGGGAGCAGCCCAGAGATGGCCACCCTAGTGACCCTACTTTTTAACCTATTTCCCAACTCCCTGAATTGCTCTCTTAGGACCCCCCTACTCTTCCTATCTACGTCATTTCCACCAATGTGTATAATGACATCCGTTTCTTTATCTTCCCCTTTTAAAATGCCTCCTATCCGCTCGGAGACATCCGTGACCCCAGCACCAGGTAGGCAGACTACCATCCTGGAGTCCCGTTCGCCCCCACAGAATCGCCTGTCTGTCCCTCTAACTGACGCATCCCCCACCACTATCGCTCTCCTAACCCCTCTCTTCCCTTTCCGGGCCACAGAGCCTGACTGTGTGCCAGTGACCTGGTCACTGTGTCTTACCCCTGGAGAGGCACACTCCTCCACACTATCTAAAACAATGTACCTGTTTTGGAGTGGGACAACCACAGGTGACCCTTCTTCTATCTGTCCACTCCCCTCCCCTCTCACACCTGTCACCAAGCCCTTCCTATTTTGAGACACCTCTGGAGACCTCCCTTGTACTTTACCCTTCTGCCCTTTACTCCTCCTAACTGTGACCCACGTGTCATTCTCCCGATGCCCCGGTGTAACTAGTTGCCTATAACTGCTGTCAATTTTTCTCCCATTTTCCCTGACTAGGCTAAGGTCAGCGATCTGCAGCTCCAGTTCCCTAACACGGTCCCTCAAGAGCTGCAGTTCCACGCACCTGGCACATATGTGAACCTCTGGGAAGCTCGGTGTTTGCAGGAACTCCCACATCCCACATCAGAAGCACTGAACTGGCCGATCACTCATACCTGCCCTTATCCTTTATAGGGTTGGGTAAAAAATAACTAGCCTTGCCTTGCCCTTTTAGCCCAAGCCCTGTGAGCCAAAGCCCTTATAATGCACACTCTGCTACCCACTCACTCCACTGCCCGCTCCCGACGCTGCCCGCTGTATAGTGCAGACGGCTTTTTATGCTCCCGACGAACCCCCCAGGTAACTGCCTTTTATACTAAGACTCAACCTCCCAGAATCCCCTTCAGCTGACCTCACTTCCTCAATTCAAAACCCTGAAAAAAGCCCGCGAAATATACTAGGAATACCCTTAAATGAATAAATGAATAATTAAATCACTTCTTAGCTTACTCTCAGCACTCCTGCTAAGACTCTCTCCCCCACTCTCACTCCAGTTAAACAAAGAGATTGGCCATGCTAAAAATTGCCCTTCGTGTCCTGAGAAGTGTAGGTTAGAGGGATTAGTGAGTAAATATATAGGCGTATCCCGGGTGGGATTGTGGTTGGCGCAGACTCAATAGGCCGAATGGCCTCTTTCTGTACTGTAGGGTTTCTATGATTTCTATGATATCTGATCAGGAGTGTTATCAGAGCTGACTTATCCCAAACTGTAAATCAGGCATCTTTTGAAATCTGGAATGAAAGTCCAGGGAGCCCAGAGGAAGTTCAGTTTCTTTTCCTGTGGGTTTTGATCATCACTGCAATGTGTACATGACAGAGAAACATAGATAATAGGAGGAGTAGGCCACTCAGCTCATCGAGCCTGCTCCATCATTCAATGTGATCATAGCTGATTCTCTATCTCAACACCGTACTCCTGTGCCCTCCCCCTATCTTTTGACACCTTTAGTGTCCAGAAATCTATTTCCTTCTTAAATACATTCAGTGACTTGGTCTCCACAGTGTAATGTGGTCGAGAATTCCACAGGTTCACCAACCTGAGTGAAGAAATTTCTCCTCATCTCAGTCCTAAATGACCAACCCCTTATCCTGAGACTGTGACCCCCTTGTTTTAGATAACCCCCTCACCCAAAGGAGACATCTTCCCTGCATCCAGTCTGTCCAGCTCTGTTGGATTGTGTGTGCTTCAATGAGATTCCCCCTCATTCTTCCAAACCCGTAGACCTAGTCAACCCAATTCCTCCTCATATGACATCCCTGCCATCCGAGGAATCAGTCTTCGCTGCACTTTCTCTATGGCTGTTAAATATTGACCGGAAGTTAAAGTAAAGGGAAAAGTAATGAGGTGCCACAGTTGTGGATTTCAGTCAAACATGATGCAAGTTTATTCAGATGTTGCTTGTCTTAGATGGAAGAGACTCAGAAGCTTACGAATACCTCCGCTTAGGTCACGTGATGTTATGCCAGCAGAATGCAACTAATTTAAATATATAACAATGGCAAGTATACCTTTTCTTAGTCCACGGTGGCACAGGGGTGGCACAGTGGTTAGCACTGCTGCCTCACAGCGTCAGGGACCTGGGTTCGATTCCGGCCTCGGGTGACTGTGTGGACTTTGCATGTTCTCCTCGTGTCTGCGTGGGTTTCCTCTGGGTGCTCCAGTTTCCTCCCGCAGTCCAAAGATGTATGGGTTATGTTGATTGGGTATGCTAAATTGCCCCTTAGTGTCAGGGGGATTAGGAGGTAAATACGTGCGGTTATGGGGATAGGATCTGGGTGGGATTGTTGTCGGTGCAGACTCGATGAGCCAAATGGCCTCCTTCTGCACTGTAGATTCTATGAAAACTGCACACAATACTCCAGATGTGGTCACAACAAAGCTCTGAACAGCTGCAGTAAGACATCCTTGCTCCTGTACTCAAATCCTCTTGCAGTGAAGGCCAAAGTACCATTTAGCTCCCTGTTTGTTGCACCTGCATATTTGTTTCAGTGACTGGTATTCAAGGACACCCAGGTCCCTTTGAAAATCAATATTTCCCAATCTATAACCATTTAAATAATATTCTGCCATTCTGTTTTTCCAACCAACGTGGATAATTTCACACTTATCCACATTATCATACATCCACCATGTCTTTGCCCACTCACTCAACTTGTTGAAGGCTTTTTACTTCCTCCACATCACTCACAATTCCACCTAGTTTTGTGTTATTAGCCAACTTGGAAAACATTTTTCGTTTATATATCCAATTCAATCCAATCAAAGTCCAATTCAGAGTCTCATCAAGTGAGCCATTCCCGATCCAAGCTGACAAGACAGGGCTCTCACCTCCTTTATGGAATTTAATCCGGATAAATGCGAAGTGATGCATTTTGGAAGAACTAATGTAGGGGGGAGTTATACAATAAATGGCAGAGCCATCAAGAGTATAGAAACACAGAGGGACCCAGGTGTGCAAGTCCACAAATCCTTGAAGGTGGCAACATAGGTGGAGAAGGTGGTGAAGAAGGCATATGGTATGCTTGCCTTTATAGGACGGGGTATAGAGTATAAAAGCTGGAGTCTGATGTTGCAGCTGTATAGAACGCTGGTTAGGCCACATTTGGAGTACTGCGTCCAGTTCTGGTCGCCGCACTACCAGAAGGACGTGGAGGCTTTAGAGAGAGTGCAGACAAGGTTTACCAGGATGTTGCCTGGTATGGAGGGTCTTAGCTATGAGGAGAGATTGGGTAAACTGGGCTTGTTCTCCCTGGAAAGATGGAGAATGAGGGGAGACCTAATAGAGGTGTACAAAATTATGAAGGGTATAGATAGGGTGAACAGTGGGAACCTTTTTCCCAGGTTGGAGGTGACAATCACGAGGGGTCACGGGCTCAAGGTGAGAGGGGCGAGGTATAACTCAGATATCAGAGGGACGTTTTTTACACAGAGTGGTGGGGGTCTGGAATGCGCTGCCAAGTAGGGTGGTGGAGGCAGACACACTGGCATCGTTTAAGACTTACCTGGATAGTCACATGATCAATCTGGGAATGGAGGGATACAAACGAATGGTCTAGCTGGACCAATGAGCGGCACAGGCTTGGAGGGCCGAAGGGCCTGTTTCCTGTGCTGTACTGTTCTTTGTTCCTGTCTTGGGCTTGATCTACATGATCCAAGTTGATTGGAGTAGGCATTGCACCTCCTCCAAGGCTTGATCTCATTTGCATCTTAGCCAAAAGGCCGAGATACTGCTTTTAAAAATTGCTTCAAATGAAGCTAAAATGTACCCTAATGACTTCAACCAAGTACAGCATGTCGATACTACACTTGATCTTAGCCAAAAGGCCAATCATTGATATATATTGTCAATAACTGGGACCCAAGCGTTGATCTCTGTGATACCCCACTAGTCACTCCACCCTACATGCCGAAAAAAACATTTATTTCTACTCCATGCCAGTATATATTACCTCCAATCTCGTGCACTCTAATTTTGCACACTTAAGATCTTATGTGGGACTTTATTAAAAGCTTACTGAAAATCCAAATGCAACATATCCACTGGTTCTCCCTTATCTATTCTGCTAGTTACGTCCTCAAGAAACTCCAGTCGGTTTTTCAAATATGATTTCCCTTTCATAGATCCATGCTGACTTTGTCTAATCCTGTTGATATTTTTGAAGTGTCCTGTTATTGCATTCTTTAGAATTCTAGCATTTTCCCTCGTACTGATATTAGGTTAGCCGGTCTGTACCTCCCTGCTTTTATGACAGCAATGTTGTTGACTCACATCTGAACTGCCAATCACTATGTGGTACTGGGAACCTTGCCTGGGCGGAGTATGCACCAGGTTCATCATCAGTCAGTTTTTTGCTAAACTCTGCCAAAGTATTTCTGTCACACTACATAGAGTCATACAGTGCAGAAAAGGCCCTTCGGCCCATCAAATCGGCACTGACACAGCTGATCAAAGCCTTTATTGTCCAAAACATTCCACTACATTAATGTTGTTTGGCTGCATTGGGACTGTTCATTAAAAGTAATTGATTGCATGAAAAAAATTAGAGATGGTATAAAGTGTATTCAATAGTTATCATTATGATTATTTTTTAAAAAGAATGAAAAGTAAGAGAAGCTACCAACATGAAATAAAAACAGAAAATGCTGGAAAAACTTTATTCGATACCATACGACACTTCTTCAGAATGGTAACTGTTTCTCTCCCCACAGTTTCTGTCAGACCTGCTGAGTTTATCCAACATTTTCTGTTTTTATTTCAGATTTCCATTCGATGCTGTATTTTATTTTTATTAAGTTACCAATATGATCGGACTGTCTCTCCAAGACTCCCTGGGTATAGTGCAAAACAAACCATAACAAAAAGTAACTTAAATCATTGGTCCTGCTTCCTCGAAAAGACCACATTCGGCCACTGGCTGACTTATCAATGATGTGGAGATGCCGGCGTTGGACTGGGGTAAACACAGTAAGAAGTTTAACAACACCAGGTTAAAGTCCAACAGGTTTATTTGGTAGCAAAAGCCACACAAGCTTTCGAGGCTCTGAGCCCCTTCTTCAGGTGAGTGGGAATTCTGTTCACAAACAGAACTTATAAGACACAGACTCAATTTACATGAATAATGGTTGGAATGCGAATACTTACAACTAATCCAGTCTTTAAGAAACAAAACAATGGGAGTGGAGAGAGCATCAAGACAGGCTAAAAAGATGTGTATTGTCTCCAGACAAGACAGCCAGTGAAACTCTGCAGGTCCACGCAACTGTGGGAGTTACAAATAGTGTGACATAAATTCTGATTCTAGGATCGCATGATAAAGACTCAGGAGGAAAAAAGCAGAAATATTTATGTGAAATAGTGTGACATAAACCCAATATCCCGGTTGAGGCCGTCCTTGTGTGTGCGGAACCTGGCTATCAGTTTCTGCTCCGCGACTCTGCGCTGTCGTGTGTCGCGAAGGCCGCCTTGGAGAACGCTTACCCGAATATCAGAGGCCGAATGCCCGTGACCGCTGAAGTGCTCCCCAACAGGAAGAGAACAGTCTTGCCTGGTGATTGTCGAGCGGTGTTCATTCATCCGTTGTCGCAGCGTCTGCATAGTTTCCCCAATGTACCATGCCTCGGGACATCCTTTCTTGCAGCGTATCAGGTAGACAACGTTGGCCGAGTTGCAAGAGTATGTACCGTGTACCTGGTGGATGGTGTTCTCACGTGAGATGATGGCATCTGTGTCGATGATCCGGCACGTCTTGCAGAGGTTGCTGTGGCAGGGTTGTGTGGTGTCTTGGTCACTGTTCTCCTGAAGGCTGGGTAGTTTGCTGCGGACAATGGTCTGTTTGAGGTTGTGCGGTTGTTTGAAGGCAAGAAGTGGGGGTGTGGGGATGGCCTTGGCGAGATGTTCGTCTTCATCAATGACATGTTGAAGGCTCCGGAGACAGCCTGCAGAATAAGCTATGGTTGATACAGCCGAGGAGACAGCAACCCTTTCATCAGAATGAAATAAATAAGCACTGCGAATCAGAGTGCGAGTGCAGAATGGCAGCAAATATCTACAGGATAGACTTCATTGAAAGAATTTGACAGACTCCACTAAAAATAACTTGGAAGTTCTTCCTCAATTTACACACTTTCAGCTATTCTCATGTCAATCACCATCAATCAGAATTTATGTCACACTATTTGTAACTCCCACAGTTGCGTGGACCTGCAGAGTTTCACTGGCTGTCTTGTCTGGAGACAATACACATCTTTTTAGCCTGTCTTGATGCTCTCTCCACTCCCATTGTTTTGTTTCTTAAAGACTGGATTAGTTGTAAGTATTCGCATTCCAACCATTATTCATGTAAATTGAGTCTGTGTCTTATAAGTTCTGTTTGTGAACAGAATTCCCACTCACCTGAAGAAGGGGCTCAGAGCCTCGAAAGCTTGTGTGGCTTTTGCTACCAAATAAACCTGTTGGACTTTAACCTGGTGTTGTTAAACTTCTTACTGACTTATCAATGTCTTGGGTCTTTTACACAACAGGAATGTCATAATTAGGACCAGACTGCATAGGGCCCCCAAGCAGTCAGGATCCCCAAGAGGATTGAGTGAAAGAGAATCAGATGGCAGCAACTGCTGATTCCTGAAACTTTTGTTCACTATTTTTAGTTTACTTATTACAAAAGTTCCTTTTCATGATTGTGTGTGCAGATTTCACACCAGAATATGCAAGTTGCAATTGTATCGTTGTCAAGTAAAACGTCGCACCCTCAAACAATATAATTGTGGGGAGACAGCAATTAAACGTTGCTTCTGCAGCCAGCTCCACTACATCAAACACAGAAAAGCTCCGTGAACTTGTGGCCACCAGTTACGCCCCCTCCCCCAGCCCATTCCACACCACAAATAATGTTGTGAAACTCTGGGTAACAACTGAACTTGCAGTCAATCCACATTCCACAGATGCCATGTCTACAGCCACATTAGATTCAAAGATTATGTACTTCTGTACTATGCTGGCTATAATCTTAAATCTCATGATCAATCATTCATCTTTTAAATTCACCCATTCATTTAACCTGATCCCGTAGTTTCCCTTCCACGTATTTTGGCGCAGGTAATGGCCATCATTACAATTGGAGTCATGTCTCCCTGCCTCCTCCTCCTCCCAAAATGCATTTAAATCCATTCATATACCCATTTTCACTTTGTTTTCCCACAGACAGCCTGCAGAATAAGCTATGGTTGATACAGCCGAGGAGACAGCAACCCTTTCATCAGAATGAAATAAATAAGCACTGCGAATCAGAGTGCGAGTGCAGAATGGCAGCAAATATCTACAGGATAGACTTCATTGAAAGAATTTGACAGACTCCACTAAAAATAACTTGGAAGTTCTTCCTCAATTTACACACTTTCAGCTATTCTCATGTCAAAATGGGCTGCACCATCAATGATTTGATGTTAAGGCCTGTTTCAAGAACCAATCCTTCTAAATGAATAGTTTCTTTAATTGTCAGGCCAGGCATTATATTTAGTAGTCAGCAGATCGTTCCACATGGTTGTTTAACACACAGAATATGATGTATATCTTTCAATGTTGGATCATCGCGTGGGTAAAATGCAAACTTCAGGTTGAAAATCTTAGTTGAGATTTAAGAATGCCGAGATGAAATAGAATATAGCATTGATACCACGATGCCTCAAACTAACTGATGTAATCAATTAAGCAACACCTAAGTCCTTGGGCATTGTTTAAGGGGAGGCGTGGTGGCACAGTGGTTAGCACTGCTGCCTCACAGCATCAAGGACCCGGGTTCAATTCCCAGCTTGGGTCACTGTCTGTGTGGAGTTTGCACGTTCTCCTTATGGCTGCATGGTTCTTCCTCCAGGTGCTCCAGTTTCCTCCCACACTCCAAAGATGTGGTGGTTAGGTGCATTGGTTCCGCTAAATTCTCCCTTGGTATACCCGAACAGGCGCCAGAGTGTGGCGACAAGGGGATTTTCACAGTAACTTCATTACATTGTTAATGTAAACCAATTTGTGACTAATAAATAATAAATAAACTTTAAGGTCAATGGCTCAAAGGAGTGTAGGTTAGGTGGACTAGCCATGGTAAATGTGTGGGGTTACAGGGATAGGGTGAGGGAGGGGAGTTGGGTGAGATACTCTGTCAGAGAGTTGGTGCAGACTCGATGGACTGAATGGCCTCTTTTGCACTGTAGGGATTCTATGAGAACTTTGTGATCAACAGTAAAAATCAATAAACATTTTCATCTGCCATGAACTGACACAGGGTGAATTGTCTATCTGCTTGAGAATGGAAAGCTGGATTGAGTGCCAATAGAGTGTGGTTTGTACTTCCCGTTAAACAAACGATGCAGATAAAGCTGGACTGTGGGAATAACACAATCTACTCCTTCCGTCCATAAAACAACTCTCTGTCATTTAGTCACAAATGGTTTTGATGTTGAAAATTCACTGCAGGCATTGATTGTATCCAGCACAACTTAACAGTCATTTTCTTGCAAGCTGAACCATCCGTGGAAGGTTTTGAAAGGAACTACACTGGATTTAATCATCTGGGAAAGTGGATCTGCCATTGGAAAAGGAACTGGAGGTCAAAAAGCCAGGCAACAGATTGAAGCTTTGAATATTCATACAGCCAGTACACTGCACACGCATGAAGGAAATGTCCAAAAGGTTCACTTCCTTGCAAAAATTGGAAAGTTACTGGAGTGTTTCGCAGTTGTGGATCTTGCCACAATACTTGAAAGGCATCAATTACTGTCCTCTTTTTAGGTAAAGTTACTGGAGTGTTTTGCAGTTGTGGATCTTGCCACAATACTTGAAAGTCATCAATTACTGTTGAGAAGTATATCCAATTTGGCTTTGATTTGTACTGTAATTAAATCAAAAGGGATCTGGAGAATTGTGAAACTGAAGCTTGTCATTTATGCCATGATTACATCCTTCTCCCTGATCTTTTGTATGCTTGACATTTCTGTCTAAACAATTATACGCGCACTTTGTAAAGTGTCAATGTCAACTTGCTGTACTGTAATTTTTCACTGATAGTGTTAGAATGTCTCAGGTTTGCATCTCCCAGCCCCTCAACCTATAACACTGAGAAACCCCAATCCTTCCCAAACTTATTGTATTATTGGTAATAATATAAAAATTATTATATACAAACAGGGACAGGATATGGAATTTAAAAATAGGGACTTAATTATGCGTGTACAACATGCTTCAATTATCCCTCTGCCAGGGGAGGCGATGGCCCAGTGCTATTAACACTGGGCTATTAATCCAGAAACTCAGCTAATGTTCTGGGGACCTGGGTTTGAATCCCGCCACGGCAGATGGTGGAATTTGAATTCAATTTTTAAAAAAATCTGGAATTACAAATCTACTGCTGATTATGAAACCATTGTCGATTGTGGGAAAACCAATCTGGTTCACGAATGAAATCTGCAGTCCTTACCTGGTCTGGCCTACATGTGACTTCAGAGCCACAGCAATGTGGTTGACTCTCAACTGCCCTCCAAGAGCAATTAGGGATTGGCAATAAATGCTGGCCAGCCAGTGATGCCCATGTCCCATGAATGAATTTTTAAAAATGCCGATTACACCTAGTCAAGTATCCCAGCGTGCAACATCATGGGAAAATGATGAGTGTGTATGTTACATTTTTTTTTTTACACACAACCATTAGCCGACAAAACAGTGCTGCACATGGGAAGTTAAGATTCTGCAATGTTTCAAGAGCATTGCCATGTAATTCTCAGATTGTGAAAATGATACACTAGAAAACAAAGGACATCAGAAACTCCTCAAAGTGGAGATGAAAAATTCATGGAATGAGCTGTGTCAGGTGTGCACTAAAGAAACTAAACATCATCCAGGGAAAAAAAGTAGTCCGCTTGATTGGCCACACCATCCACCACGTTAAACATTCACTCCCTCCACCAGTGGTACAAGTTGCATCGAGCCTTTCAGACAACATTTTCCAAACCCATGACCTCTATCTATCATCTGGAAGGACAAGGAGAACAGGTGCATAGGAACACCACCACTTGCATTTTCCCTTCAAGCTAAACAACATCTTGGCTTGGAACTACACCAACATGCTTCCACTGTAGCTGGGTCAAAAATCTGGAACTCCCCTCCCACCAGCACTGTGGATGTCGCTCAACTACAAGGATTGGCGCAGTTCAAGAAGGCTGCTCAACTTCACTTTCTCAAGGACAATTCAGGGTGGCCAACAAAAGTTGGGATTGCTACTGGCATTCAGATCCCATGACCAAATAATAAAGATATAAATTCTAGTCACCCAAATCAAGCTTTGGCGAACCAACATCAATTATTGGAAGATTACGGGAACAAATACAAAGTTTAATCCAATTTACCACATAATCTGCTACTTTTATTATGTTGAGATGCAAGCTTCATAGTACTTGCTCTTTCTGTACAATTACTCTGATTACAAAATCCAAAACATCACAGTCTGGTTGCTTTAGTTTAGTCCTTTTCCTAACACCCATCATGTACATTACCACCACACCCATCGCCGACATCAATTTTTAATATCAAAAATGCTGAACATTGAAGCACAGCTGAAGAGGTAGGAACGTTTAATGAAGGTGTCGGCACCACTGACTCAATAGTATGTAGATCAGTGCGTCCAAGTTAATAAATAAATTGTGATTACAGTGGACACCAGTGAATTAATAAACTAATGCAGCAGTAGCAAAAGACATCAGAAAATGAGAAAAAAGACACCAATGAATTAATAAATCAATGTCGCAGTCAGCATATCAGAAAGTCAATAAATTAATAGAGCCATGGCTATGTGTACATGCTATGTGTACATACTATGTGTATATGCTTTTGCTACCAAATAAACCTGTTGGACTTTAACCTGGTGTTGTTAAACTTCTTACTATGTGTACCAACACAGTCACAGAACAACAGTCACACTGATTAATTCTAGAGCCACACCATTAAAATTAGAACAATGGGCACCTGTTTACTAACAAATTCACAGCACAATGGGTGCACCAACAAACCAGTGCACCCCACTCCCTTCTTTGCCACTACTGCCTCTTATTTCTACAGTTGAGAAAGACAGTCTTGCATTTATGTAGCACCTAGTACCTTTCATGCCCCCAGGGCTTCAAAAAGCACCTCACAACCATGAAATAGTATTGAAGTTTAGTCACTGATGTAGGAGTTTGTAATGCGAACTGGCATTCTTTCATTTATTTTTTGAAGCACAGTGAAGAATGTTGTTGTATATTCTGGCTGCAAGGTAATTAAAAGAAGTTAAAAGGCACTTTCTCCAAAGCACAGTCATTTAGTTTGGCAAGGGACATAAACAGCAAATATATATCTGCCCAGCATAATGTTAATTTCTTAGTTTTAAGGGTCCAAAGTGAAGAAAAGGGGGAATGCTTCCACGGCTAGCTTCCTACAGCATGTGTGTGATTATTCAATGTCCTACTGACATCTAGGGTTGCAACATTAAAACTGCAAGGCCCTCTGTTTCTGCATTGTTCTCCTGTCCAACTCACACATCTTGGGTCTTTTCTAAGCATCTAACTGGAAAACCGTTCAAACACAGAGCATTTTGGTTCAACTTCATTGTGGGAGCTGGTAAAATAATTTCACAAATCAGAACAAGAGAAATGATGGAACACTGTTCAATCGGAAAACTGGATGCACGGGTCACAATGGGGTGTAAACTGGAATAAAGAAAATGGCTTGGAGGAGCTGGAGAGTGACGGAAATACAACACAAGCTTGCTCACATTGCCAGTGGTGTCAGGAAAATGAATAGCATAGAGGGTCTAATCAATTATAAAGATGTATGATCACATGATAAAATACTGCAGTATAATCACAGGATGTGCTTTAGCACAGTATAGTTTTACGCTCCTTCAACTGTACATTATCGAATAATAACCTCACCTGCTCCACTTCCCACTAACTTGATAAAAATGACCTGGGTGAGTGTTACAATATAGACAAGAGTCCTGAAATGCCTCTTTCTCAGAGAATTTGCACTTCAACAATTTACATGTTATCTTCACTTCTCTAATGTTTTATTTTTGCTGACAGCTCATGAATATGATAGATCAGCCGTGATTTGGAAGCACTAGTGTTTTTAAAAGTACCATGCAGTTTTGGATAAGAATTTGTTGAAGGTGTGCCAAGCTCCTTTTTTCGTTTGTCAAACACATGACAGCAAAGATGTCACTAAAACTAATGTCATTCCTTCATAGCGATGAAAACATGGTCCAGATAAATTTACAAAGGATACAGCACAGAAGGAGGCTACTCGGCCCACTGTGGCTGTGCTAGTTCTCTTTACAGCTATCCAATTAGAGCTGCTCTTCGCCTAATGGCAAGCATTTGTATACCTTTCATACAGATATCAAATTCCCTTTTGAAAGTTACTAGGTCTGCTCCCAGGCAGTGCAGTACAAAGATATACAGGTTAGGTGGATTGGCTATGGTAAATGTGTGGGGTTATGGGGATAGAGTGAGGAAGAGGACTGGGGCAGGGACAGAGGGCGGTGGGGTGCTTGGGTGGGATGATCTTTCAGAGTCAGTACAGACTTGATGGGCTGGATGGCCTCTTTCTGCACTATGGGGATTCTATGGTCATAGCACACAACCCAAAATGTTTCTCCTGATCCAAGTCCCGACTCTCTGATCTGCTTGTACTGAAGCAGGGCTGGTGGAATCAAATTTTAAAGTGAATCCTTGGCACCTTTATTGCTCATTTAACACAGACTCATTTATGTGCTCTTTTCCCAAATTCACACGATTAAAACTAGCTCCCTTACACTAGCATTACCTACCCAGAAAAATGCGATGGTGAGAACCAGTGTACAGGCTTCTCCTGTAAACAAGTGCTTGCGTGTGACACCTTCCAACAGAGGAGAATAAAAGCAGCAAGATTTAGCTCATTGCAAAACACTTTCCATGAACATGTTAAATGAACCCAACAGGCCATTTCTGCCTCCTCCAATACAAAGCACTATTCTTTACCAAACTGATATATAGTCACAAGCACAAAAAGCATAAACCAGATAACCTTAAGATAAAACAGAGAATTACATCAGGCTGCCTGAATGAGCAGCTGTAACTGTACAAATGTTTCGCTGTCTACAACGTGAGGTGCGTTTAAATGTAATTCTGCTCGATACCAGGCAGCATGTCCCTGAAGACAGGCAAAGTTTGACATTGTCAAATAATAGAAACCTCTGCATAATTTATTTTATTTTTATTACCATAATCTCTCACAAATTTACTGCTCAGCTGCCCTGGGCAGCATTTTAATTGAGAAAAAAAAGCCAGGTGCACAAGGGCCAGGTTACAGGTCCAGTCCAACTTTGTGTTTTGAATCTGGGATAATGTGGGTTATGGAACAGCTGCTTCCACTAGCCATCTTACATTTACATCTCCCCTTATCATGTCATTGAAATGTCTCAAAACACTACTTACAATGAATTAATTCTAGAGCAATAGTCAGGTGGACAAAACAATTGATTAAACATTCAGTGTGAAAGATGTGGCCTTCCATTATACTGTCTTCCCACAGGATGCGGCACCTGCATGGCACAGACTGTGTGCATTTCTTTTGCTTTATCAGTGAGCTGCCAATTGTTCTCGGTCCTATTTTCACCGTGCACAATATTTTTTTAAAATGGTGGAACATTGGTTAAGGAAGCATCGAGTGAACAAAAATACCGGTGACAACTCTTGCTCCACCAGTGTGATATTACCCAGCACATGCTTAACACACACAAACGACCCTTGGAGCAAGCAAAGAGGGATTTATGAGATCTGTCTAGAGTGGTTTCAAGGCCAGGCCAATAAGCCAAAAGTAGCCAAGCCATCCAGCTCACGCCAGGGGAGAAGTCACAATTAATTAGATTTTTGAATGACAAGCTGGTGTCACAGAACCACAATGCCCCAGAACTGCTAAGAGCCCAGCCAAATGCACAGCTTGGAATTCTTTACTGAGTACAGATAATGCAACTTCATCACACATTGAAAAACAGCACAATGCGATGGCAGGGATGAACTCCTGAGTTTAACCAGGGAGATAGTGACATGGGCCTGTGACATTGCCTGAACGACGGTACTGCTGACCAATATAGAGGTTATGTTTCTTTGTCTGCAACACCTTGATTTTAATGTAATGTGATGATACTGTGCCTTTATGAAATGTTTCTAGTGAGTGGTATGTTTAAAATTCAGCTTTGGTTTACCTGGTGCCAATCTGTCTGCAAACCAGGCAGCTCCATGCTAAGAATGCAGGAGAATAATTGATCGAGATAATGGGGTGTTTGTTTTAATTCTAAATGAATGCATTTTTGTCTATTTTTGTTTTTTTCCCCCTGGAGTTTCAGAGTAGGATTTAATTAGGTTAATTGATAAGAGACAGAGTCATGTGAATGGGTGGAACAAAGCTTACAGGAGTAAACAGCTTAGTTTCTGCTTGATCCCTGAAAGAAGCAATAGGTATTGTTTCTCTATCCGGAGGCTGCTGTTTGAGTATCAGAACACAAGTGTCTCTCTGTCACTATCTCCAAAAGTGTTCAAAGGCTTGAGGACTGGTAGCTCACATACCAGCATGTAAGCCTGTGTTGTTTGCAAACTGATTTTGATGAGGAGTTTCAGTCCATGAGGAATATTGCTTAAATTGGAACTAAGGTTAGCAGTTAAGAATTGTATCTTGTTCCATTTAAGTATTTCAATTGTAAAAGTGAAGCTAATTAATGTCTGAACTGTATTGTTAAATAAAGTTTGTTTTGATAAAAACTTCCCAGTGTGTCAATAGAATCATACCTGGAGTGAAATTCCTTATCCTCAAACTAATGCCAAAATAAAAAAAATGGGATCTAGTCAGGCTTCTGATTTGGTCCCTAACAAATATCATGGCACAAAGTTCTATGTAACAGGGCGCCACTCAGAGATGAACATGTTTAAGACTGGTGGGCAATAAACTGAGTAAAACTTACCTTTATGGTAATAAAGTCTTGAAGTAACTAAGCGTTAGAGATACAGGTGAGTAGGGCAATTTTAAAAGACTATCATTGGTCAGGAACATGGGCCACTCAATGTTTGTTTGCATGGTTTTCAAGAGTCCAGAACATTCTGGAGCATCAATAACCTGCTACAAGTCATGCATTTGCTTTTGAAAATAACAGCACAAGGCCCGTCGCATCTGTGGATGGTAGCCAGTTACATCTGTGGATACAGACAGTAAGGACATGCTAATATAACAGGCTTTGTAACTCAACACTTTTCTTCCCTGTTCAGTATTCTTTCTCAGATTCTCAGCATGCCATCTACCTTCTTCCAGTTGAGCCTCAAATTTCCAATCAGCCTTCAAGTTACAGGAATAAATTCTTCGCCCCAGGGCTTTCTATTCTTCTTGCTGAAAAGTGCAGGAATAGCGTAGCCAATATCAGGCACTTGCTGCTGACTGAACCAGACATAATTAGGCATTCTGTCTGCAACACAGCATTCCTGTGCCTGTTTGTATAATAGGGGCCCTCAGCTCCACTATAACGAATGCAAAAATTGTTCTAGGCGGACGAACAATAATACATCAGAAGACAGCAACATGACTGTTCACCTCCAAGTACAACTTCTACTCTAAGTACAAACATTGCCCATACAAGGCTGTCGCTGTAATTTGCATTTACTATCTAGGCTCTCCAGCTTAACTTGCTGCCTACACAAGTAACTAGTTTTCTGTCAAGGACAGTTTATCATCCATATATACAATGACATGTCTGCACTGAGCACATAGAAAGCTGAACCAATGGAAATATCACACTGGAAGCTTATAAAACAAACGTTCTACAACAGCACTTAGAAAAGACAAATTCAATATCAAAACCCTGTTACTCCATAATTCACTGTTCAAGTATTTGAAATGAAAAGATCAGCTATACATTCTAATGAGACATTATCACTTTGATGCATAGGTTCAAATTCCAACTCTCTGCTGCCTCCACCCCATGTTTGCCCATATAACTTTGTGCCGATATATCTGCAAAAATAGGATACTTCACATTATAGATTTTGTTAAAACAATCTCATTTGCATTTTCTTAAAATTAATTTTAAGAAAAGGACTGGCCTCCCAAAGCCAAACACTGCTCGTAAGACAAGAGAGGCAGATAATTTATCCCAGAGCCTTAACCCAACTCCCCCCCCCATGCTGCTCCGATTCTACCTCCACCAGGAAGCTGGGGGGGGGGGGCAAACCTCACTGTGATTCTGCCCATCTCACAACAACATCACAGCTGGAATCAGGAACTGAGCCAAATGATGAATCAAAGTGTAAACCTGGGCACGGTACAACAGTGATCGTTACTTGTCAACAATGACTTGTATTTAGAAAGCGCCTTTTAACATAGCAAAACATCCCAAAGCACTCTACAGAAGCATAATTAAATAGCATTTTACAGTCAGTCATCTGTCCTAATATGTGACCAGAGGTAGAATTTAGGAAGCAGCACAGGAAAAGAGGTAGAGGGGTTTAGGGAGGAAATTTCAGAATTTAACACCCACACAGCTGTGGTGAAGTGACTAAAATAAGAGGTCAAATTTGAGAAGCACAGACTCCCTGATGGGGAGGTCACTGTAGAGCTGGAAAAGGTTAAAGGGAGAAGTGAGGGCATGCAGGTATTTGAAAACACAGGAGAATTTAAAATTTGAAGCTTTGTCAAATCATGAGTCTAACAATGCAAAGACTCGGACTGAAAACCCAATGGCCAAAAGTTCAAAACGATGGGCATTAATTTGTCAAACCCAAGCTCAATTAAGTTTGCTGCCAGACTTTCCATCATCTCATACAGCTAAACCTAAATATTTCCAAAGTGCACATGCGCCCTCTGGTGGTCTTTGATTCAACCTCAGAAAGAACAATCTTGCGAAAAATTTCAAAGCAAAAAGAGGATTTGGCAATTTGATTAATCTCAACAAGAATAACACCTCTTTGAATTTTGCCAAAGGTCCACTGAAGCAGATGAGAAAATTCTAATATAAAAGTGCAAGGGGAAAGGAATAAATAGTCATCAGCACCAGTCTTGGTGCCATATACAATTTCTCAAAATCTATTCCCACAGATTAGACTACTGTGCAGAGACTCCCTACATACCAATTACACCATGGGCCTCAGATAAAGGAACTTAAACTTTAAACAAGAACATAAGCACAAAAGGTGGTTTCAGTGAAACAAGCAGCTTCTGACTCCCCCAACCTTTGGGTTGTTAAATGCAGTGCATTCTGTCAATTGCTGGTCGGTGCTGAGTTCACTAGTATCAGGTTGGTTAGCAGACTAGACAGGGGAAATCACTGAGGACATACATAAAAGGAAACAGTGAAGACCAGCTGTCCATTCTCATGGCACAACTTCAGTGCCCCATCTGTACGTCCTCTATTCCTCCCACCAATGTCAGGGCAGTTCTCTGGTAGTGGCAAAGAGAGACAAAGCAGTCAATCTGGAAAGTTTCTCTCCAAATCCTCAGCCCCAAAGATGACCAAGTAAATACAAGAGACTGCTGTAATATGGCACAATATCATCCCCACCCCCAGTACCAACTATCTTCCATATGGCCAGACTCAGGAATCCAACCTTTTGAACCTGTAAGTGATTGCACTAACACTGAACAGCACAGAATCCACATGATGTACACATGCATGGCATATACTCTACCCAATTACATAGTGTCTAATATGGTTGAATATAGAACAATCTACCAGGTACATCCTTCCCTGTCCCATCCATCTGAAACTCCTGGTGATCTAGTTTTTTAATTTATGGTCATTCAACCCTTGTGTATAAAGCATCCTTGTGGGTAGTTACCAAATTTTCAACCAGAAAGACAAGCACCAATACATGCGGCACCATTAGCTACTGGTTTCCACACAGTACTACCACTGTCAATAACCACCTTCTGGCTACAAGCATACAAGTCCTTCATCTAGACCAATACCTGCCCACTATTCCTACAGGGCTCAACATTATTTACTAGTTAAACTTCACACACCCGACAACTATCCAAAGAGCCCTCCTTGAAGTCTGCAGGGTCTGGAGTGGACAAATAACCTGTTAACATTATCTTAGTGGATTCATGAAGAGCAGAACCACTGTGGGCATTGTTTAAACTGACCCCCGCTGCATGACATACACTTTTAGGAGAGACAATGAAAAATAAAACCTTTGGGGCAAGAGCAAGGAGGGGGGGGAATGAGAGAGAGATGACTAGTGAAATATTAATCTTCATCACAATATAGTGTGCAACTGGCAAAACCACTGCTCAAATTCTGTTCATTTATATGAAGCACTAAGGAAATTAAATGTACTCCATTTAAAAAAAACTATGGGATATTGAACATAAAAATAAGGAAGACAGAAAGAAAGGTGACCAAAGAGATATTTTAGACAAAATTTAGGCTTGCTGAATCAAAGGACATTGAGAAAGTTATAAGCTAAATTTAGCAAAAGAAATTACCTCCATAATTTGGAGCATTACATTTGCAGAAAAGACTGCTTGTTGGCACAGCAATTGCAGTCTCAGTTGAAACAAGAAATTAATACAGTTAAATACAACATAGTTAGAGGTGTAAAAATAACGGGTGGGGAAAAAGGGAAAGGTTTTCATCATGATCTCAATCTGCCAGTGAAATTACCAACTTTGAATCCAAGCCCGTTATATGTTTTTTGCGACCTATTACTCATTCATTTCATATTTTACTGGGCATTCAGGACCTTGAAAAATTATAAAATCAACTTATAATAGTGGAGGATACAGGCAACCTAAACTCCATTCCGCATTGGTGTTCCCAAGTGCATTCAGATTCCACTTTGCAACACATTCCGCAATGCCTCAATCTGATGACCGATCAAAGGTTAAACAGTACAGTATTACTCGAATCACAAGTGAGGCTGCCAATTACAGCATATTCTGTTCAGCTCTGAAAAGCTAGGGTGAACATGAAGACTTACATGCAGCCACACATTAATACAGTTCAGCAAAATCCTCAGTCTAGGACCGATCATTACTTATGCAGTTCCAATTCAATCTTTAAAAAAATATAAATTACACATTGTCTCTTAAATCACTTCACACAGGATTTCTCAATGTAAGGAATAAAGGCTCTTTAAAAAATAGTAATAGGTTTTGACATTGCTTTTAATTACAAAAATGATCTTCTGTGGATATTTTACACTATTTGGAGATCTTCAGTCAACCAAACTGAGGAACTCAGGCAAGTACATACAATGCAAAGCTCAAATTCACAGGAGAAAGAAGTTGTGACAAAACACAGAAAAAGCATACGATATTTTACATCAAATGACAAAGAAAGGAAGAGAAAATCTACAGGAATCATTGATTTAACGTGTTTGAAATTAACTCTCAAACAGTGTGAAAACGTAGCAGTGCAAAGTCCCACATAACGAAACAGGGCAACGGAACAAGTCTTCAGGTCCAAACATGATACTTTTAGACGTTGCCGATATTTTCACTCCTCCAGAAACAGTTAACTAACGTGCTACTTGTTTGCCACAGCTGAAAGCTGATCCCGGATCCGACTGAGTCCGTCCAACATTGTATCCAGCTTTTCTTTACTTAGCTCAAGAGAAACAGTGGAAATGATGGGTCCACCTCGACTGACGTTGACGTCATCCTGAATCTGACAGAAGCACAACAGTTAGAAAAGATAAACATAACTTTTTTGTTAAACCAGGAAGTGCAGGTGGCTGCGACATGAGGAGTTGTTAAATTTTTTTATTCACACACGACACAAGCAGAATGCAATTTAACAAAGTGACCTTTTTACAATTTTGCTGAATCTGGATAAACAGCTTTCTAAGAGGCTGCACAATCGCATTAGTTGTATAAATGAGTCAATTTGTCACCCACTCTGATTTAATCTACACAAAGCTACTGCTGTCTCTACCCAATATCAGCTATATTGACTCTTTTATGAGATGAAATGGGGAAAACCAGGGACTAATTTATGCTTGAATTGGAATTCTATCCACGAGAATTGAAAAGGAATGTACTCCATTAGAGTCCTACTTTTTGGGTGCAAATAGGAAGATACTTCTATTGGGATTCAGGTATGATTATTGTTGGCAGCACCTAATCCAATGACAGCAACGCATACTGTATCCCAATGTCATGGTTCCATAGCATTGAAACCTTTATCTGACAACTGTGTGTTGGTATCTTAAAGTCCTGAGGCAACAGTCAACCTGTCCTAATTAGGCAGTAAGTAGTCTCACAACACCAGGTTAAAGTCCAACAGGTTTATTTGGTAGCAAATACCATAAGCTTTCGGAGCGCTGCTCCTTCGTCAGATGGAATGGAAATTAGGCAGTGGCAGCTATCTAGTATGACCCTCAGCAAGTGCAGCTTTGAATTTCAACATTCTCACCAAAACAACATTCTGTACATGTCTAATGCGGAACAAGAAAAATTACTGAGCACAAGATTTCCTGATGAACTGCAATTATTCTAAAAATTCACAACGTTTGCTCAAAGCTATTAATCTTGCATTAATGTCACCACACATTAAGGATGAGGAATGCTCTTTCACCCAAAGAAAATCACACCCCCATAATGAATAAAACCATTAACAAGAACTCTGCATACTACTTGAATTCTATTTTAAATTATGTGATGCTCCCGTGAATTCACAGATCCTGCTACAAGTTCTGCATTTTTATAGAATACTGGTTTTCACTTTTTGTATCGATATTTATACATTAAAGAATGTTTTCATAAATCATTCATGTGAATTAATATTTTCCACAGAGAAACACTGAAAGGAAAGGCTGTTCCATTGGACGTGAACAGTTTAATTTACTGTAAACCGTGTCATTAATTTGTCTGATTTTCATGCCTCAAATATATTCATTTTATAGGTTTCTCCTCATAAAATTGTTATCCTACACAATAATAGTAGATAGGAGGGATGATTAGTACAGTATAGATTATAACACAATAAGGTGGTAAACATAGTTACCTGACGCTAACAGTACTGAAGAGAAAAACCACATTAGCCCAGCTGAAATTGTGCTGTGTCTGCATAGAAACATACATAGAAAATAGAAGGAGTCGGCCACTCAGCTCTTCAAGTTTGCTCCACCATTCATTTTGATGATGGCTGATCATCAAATTCAATACCCTGACCTCGCCCCCCACCCATATCCCTTGATCCCGTTAGCCCCAAGGGCTAAATCTAATTCCTTCTTGAAATCACACAATGTTTTGGCCTCAACTACTTTCTGTGGTAGTGAATCCCAGAGATTGGTGAATCTCTCTCTGGGTGAAGAAATTTCTCCGCACCTCAGTCCTACACGGTTTACCCCCTTATCCTTAAACTATGACCCCTAGTTCTGGATTCTCCCACCATCGGGAACATTCTTTCAGAATCTGCTCTGTCTAACCCGGTAAGAATTTTATAAGTTTCTACGAGATCCCCTCTCATTCTTCTAAACTCCAATGAATATTAATCTTAACCGACTTAGTCTCTCCTCATATGAAATCCCAGGAATTAGCCCGGTAAACCTTTACTGTACTCCCTTTATAGCAAGAACATCCTTCCTCAGATAAGGACATCAGAACTGCACACAATACTCCAGATGTGGTCTCACCAATGCCCTGTACAATTGCAGTAAAACTTCCCTATTCCTGTACTCAAATCCTCTCGCTATGAAGGCCAACGTACCATTTGCCTTTTTTACTGCCTGCTGTACTTGTGCACTTTCAGCAACTAATGCATGAGGACACCATGGTCTCGCTGAGCATCCACCTCTCTGAATTTACACCCATTCAAACAATAATCTGCCTTCCTATATTTTCTACCTCACATTTATCCACATTATACTGCATTTTCCATGCATATATCCACGCACTCAGCCTGTTAAAATTACGCTGAAGCATCACTGCATCCTCCTCACAGTTCATCCTCCCACACAACTTTGTATCATTTGCAAATTCGGAGGCAATACACTTAGCTCCCTTGTCCAAATCATTAATATATAGTGTGAACATTTGGGGTCCTAGCACAGATCCCTGCGGCACCCCACTAGTCCCTGCCTGCCAATCAGAAAAAGACCCATTTATTCCAACTCTTTGCTTCCTGTCTCCTAACCAGCTTTCTATCCATCTCAAGACTATCTACAATCCCATGCACTTTATTATTACATAGTAATCCACCATGTGAGACCTTGTCAAAAGCCTTCTGAAAATCTAAATATACATCCATCAGTTCTCTTTGGTCAACTCTACTAGTCACATCCTCAAAGAATTCCAACAGATTTGTCAAGCATGATTTCCCTTCTGTAAATCCACGCTGACTTTGATTATACCACTGCCTTCCAAATGCTGTGCTATGAAATCCTTGATAATGGACACTAACAACCTCCCTCTACCGATGTTGGGTTCACTAGTCTATAATTCCTTGTTTACACTCAACCTCCCTTTTTGAATAGTGGGTTTACATCAGCTACCCTCCAATCTGTAGGAACCATTCCAGTGTCCAAAGAATTTTGGAAAATGACTTCCAATGTATCTACTGTTTCCAGGGCCACATCCTTAAGTACTCTGGGATGAAGATTATCAGGCCCTGGAGATTTATCCATCTTCAATCCCATTAATTTCCCCCAGACTATTTCTCTAGTAATGTTGATTTCTGTCAGCTCTTCACTAAAACTTGTGTTTCTCAGAACTTCCGGCACATTGTTTCTGTTTTCACCAAGGAAGACATGAACAAAGTACTAATTTAGTTCCTCGGCCGTTTCTTTGTTCCCCATTATGAATTCCCCTGTTTCTGACTGTAATGGGCCTACATTTGTTTTTGTCAATCTTTTTCTCTTTACATACCTATAGAATTTTTTCTGTTTTTATATTCCCCACTAACTTACTTTCATACTCAATTTTCCACTTCTTAATCAACCCATTGATCCACCTTTGCTGAATTTTAAACTCTTCTCAACCCTCAGGTCTATTGCTTTTTCTTGCCAATTTGGACGCTTCTTTGAATACTATCTCTACTTGTAAGCTATAGTTTGGCCACAGTTCCTTTTCCACTCTTGCTCCAAGTAAGAATAAAATTTTTGGAGTTCACCTATTTGTTCCTTGAATGCCTGCCATTGCCTCTCCAGTATTCTTCAAAAATATTTTTCCAGGAGATGTTGATTTCTCTGCATTCTCAAAATGTTATGAATGTGAATCACAAAGTAATACCTTCATCTGGAGCAGGCACGTGGGCACTGCCATTCTGCTGACGTTATCAGAGGAGGTTTTGATATCCACTCTCCAGTCCATGTCAATGAGATGGGGTAGAGAAACTAGGGGAGAGAAACAACAAAAGAAAACATTGGGTAAGCAATCAGTATTCTTAAGGTAATGGTAACTGGAGGGAAAGAATTGAATATCATAAGAATCTCATCACATACAATGGACATACCTCAGAATATACAAGGATAGAATATGGATTAAGGCAAGTAAAGAAAGTTGCCCTTACTTTGATTTGCAAGAGCTTCATTCCTCCAGGCAGCTCTGAAATAGACATTTAGAATTAATTTTCAGAGAATAGACATCGCCCATCCCTCCTCCAAATTACAAGAAGATCTGAGGCAACAGTATTTTTTAATTCATTCAAGGAATGTGGCCTTCGCTGGCTAGGCCAGTAATCATCATCTCTAATTCCCCTTGAGAAGGTGGTAGTGAGTTGCCTTCTTGAACTGGTGCAGTATATGAAGTGTAGGTACATTCACAATGCTGTTAGGGAGGGAGTTTCAAGCCATCACAGCATAGAATACAGACAGAGCAGTGCTTTATCTGAGTGCAGATCACATTCTTTCAGGAGGGCAATTTTGCTGTTTCCGCATGCAAACGTACACCAAATTTCGTGACTTTGCATGTGCACATGGAGACTCTTGTCCTGATTCTCTCAAGCTGCTCATGATGGGAGAAGTGACCATTCTCATGCTTAAGTACTGTTCACCACAAGTAAAACAATTGTCCAAACCTATGTAACCACTGTACCAATCTGATACTGAGCTATTTTAGGAGATATTAGGACAGGTGACCAAAGTCTGGTCAAAGTGGTGCATTTTAAGGACAGGAAGGAATGGAGGCATAGGGGTTGTGGGAGGGAATTCCAGAACTTAGGGCCAAGGCAGCTGAAAGCTTGGCTACAGATGGTGGAGCAATTAAAATAAGGGATGTGTAAGAGGCCAGAGTTGGTGGAACACAAAGAACCTGGAGGGTTACAGGGCTGGAGGATGCTAGTGACAGGGAGGGGCCAAGGTAGGAAGTGGTCTGAAAACAATGAGAATTTTAAAATCAAGGCATTGACACAGGGTGATGGATAAACAGGACTTGATGTAAGTTCAGATAATGGACAATAGTTTTAGACAGTTTAAGCAAGGTGCAAGTCGAGAAGCCAATCAAGGGAGCATTCGAATGGTTAAGTCTAGAGGAGGTACATGAAGCTAATTATTGTCCATGAAATTACAGGAAGTGGAAGGTGGATTTATCGGGACTAAGAGGCACTGACTCTGTTGCCAATTTGAAATGTTGACATCCCTTAATAATACTTAAACACAATGAATTCTCTGGTCTCAGCCTTTTGGCTAAGATCAAGCGTCAGGTCAAACCCAAGATGGGGTGCAATGTCTTTCTTGTCAACTTAGATCTTGTGTGGACCATGAATTGGATTCAAATTGAATTGGTTTTTGGCGCAAGCAAAGAGATGGGTTGAGGGTTTGGCCTGTCCACTCTGTGCATTGGCTTTTCTGAGATTATATTCATCTTAGACAATTTACGTATATATTCATTTACTGTAGTTTATATCACTTATTCCATTTGCAAGTGCTGACAAGCAATTGCTTCGGATTTTAAACATCTCTAACATTTTAAATCACATTGTACTCAAGTCCCCAAACCCCAGGCGCACAAATAAGAACACAAAACCCAAGCAAGTTAAACCAGAGGAGAATTTGGATTGACTGTCAGTTTTAACAAATTGGCACTTTCCCTTTGAACTGAGTGCAGCAGAACAGACAGCAACACAACAGGGAGAGAGAAAAGCACTTACATATTTTCAAGAATTATTTTAGTTAACAGATTCTTCAGGTTTTGATGGAAGTTATCAGGAAAGAGCGGGAGAATTTCTTCAGCTGAAGTCAGTCCTTGGAATACAACTTGCCGTGTGAAACCATGTAGGGAGCAGATCAACTGTAGGTAGAAATGAAGTGAAATAGAAATAAGATAATTCTGCTTTGTGAAGAAAATCATTTTTCTCTTGAGAGAGTAAATTGGGAAGTCAAAACAATACCCAAGAACCTCATCATCAAGAGCAAGGCAATCTTGATGTTAAATGTGGGGTGACGGGGATAGGGCCTGGGTGGGATTGTGGTCGGTGCAGACTCGATAGGCCAAATGGCCTTCTTCTGCACTGTAGGGATTCTATGATTCTTGATGTTATAGTGGCACAGGTCTGGCTCATATCACACTCTTATGCCATGGCGATCACCTGAGCCATCTTCCACATTGCCTGAAAATCAAAAATGGATGAGGTCCATAGGACACAATGCAAGAGTCTCTAGACAATGCGGGGGGAAAAACATACCCAACATCGCCTTCATGCTGATGGCCACCTTTGAGTGTGGCTGCATCAAGCTGTATGCAAACACCAAGTGCCATTATGCACTGAGGTTCTATTTAACCAGTGTTTCAAAGGATGGGTCTGGCCACATTGCTGTGGAATGCTCCAAGCAGTCGGACCGCGCTGTGTGTCCTACATAGAATGGTTTATGCAGAAAAACAACTCTGGCCACTACTCCATCAGATAATGCTCTGCATGTGATGCCCTTGGGGCCCTGTGGGAGGAGGTGGTGGAGGATCCTGTCGGATAGACTGTGGAAGTTATTTGACAGAATGTCTCATCACTAGAACTTTCAAACAAGGACCAAGACATAGCCTGGCTGGTGATGAGAAAGACGACATGTGCCAGATCTTTCCTACACACTTGTAGTCTCACACATAGTGCCCTCAAGGTGGCTGTGATGGGGAAGAAACCATCACCCATCGCCTGGAATGGCCTTTGTCAAAATGATCAGAGAGAAATATAGTGTTTTTTTTATTGAGGTTCATTCCGAGCAGGTCCGTGACATAAGGCTGTGTGTCCTGTGGGTGGTTCCCAGTGATGCACACCAAAATAAACATCAATTTAGTGAAAGACCTCTTTGAAACCTGCTGAGCTTCCAGTGCAAAGTTGTCCAAGGCCAAGTGTTGCAGCCTGGTATGTTCAAAAGTCCCACGGATAACCTCACGATGTTCCACTTCTCCAGCTTCCACCCTAAACATGTTAAAGAAGCCATCCCCTACGGACAAGCCCTCCGTATACACAGAATCTGCTCAGATGAGGAGGATCACAACAGACACCTCCAGATGCTGAAAGATGCCCTCATAAGAACAGGATATGGCGCTCGACTCATCGATCGACAGTTCCGACGCGCCACAGCGAAAAATCGCACCGACCTCCTCAGAAGATAAACACGGGACACGGTGGACAGAGTACCCTTCGTCGCCCAGTACTTCCCCGGAGCGGAGAAGCTACGACATCTTCTCCAGAGCCTTCAACATGTCATTGATGAAGATGAACATCACGCCAAGGCCACTCCCACACCCCCACTTCTTGTCTTCAAACAACCGCACAACCATTGTCTGCAGAAAACTACCCAGCCTTCAGGAGAACAGTGACCACGACACCACACAACCCTGCCACAGCAACCTCTGCAAGACATGCCGGATCATCGACACGGATGCCATCATCTCACTTGAGAACACCATCCACCAGGTACACAGTACATACTCTTGCAACTCGGCCAACATTGTCTACCTGATACGCTGCAGGAAAGGATGTCCCGGGGCATGGTACATTGGGGAAACCATGCAGACGCTATGACAACGGATGAATGAACACCGCTCGACCACTTCAGTGGTCACGGGCATTCGGCCTCTGATCTTCGGGTAAGCGTTCTCCAAGGCGGCCTTCACGACACACGACAACGCAGAGTCACTGAGCAGAGACCGATAGCCAAGTTCCGCACACATGAGGACGGCCTCAACTGGGATCTTGGGTTCATGTCACACTATCTGTAACCCTCATGACTTGCATGGGATTGCAAAATCTCACTAATTGTCCTGGCTGGAGACAATACACATCTCTTTAACCTGTGCTTAACCCTCTCTCCACTCACATTGTCTGCACCTTTAAGACTTGATTACCTGTAAAGGCTCGCATTCCAACCATTATTTTGTAAATTGAGTTTGTGTCTTTATATGCCCTGTTTGCGAACAGAACTCCCACTTACCTGACGAAGGGGCAGCGCTCTGAAAGCTAGTGGCTTTTGCTACCAAATAAACCTGTTGGACTTTAACCTGGTGTTGTGAGACTTCTTACTATGTTCAAAAGTTCCAGAGTGATGTGTTAAGGACGTATTAAAGCTTGGGGCAGCTGCAGCAGAGGTGCAATGAAGAACGGCCACATCAAAAGCCTTTAAGTTATTGTACACCGAGGGTCTGAAAACTGGGTAAAATTCCTTGGGCTGCATGTTTGTCATGTAACGAATCTTGGAAATATGAACCATAAATGTAGAGAGTAACATACAACATTGGAAGAAACTGATTTGTTATGCATCTTCTGCAAGGTTAAACTTTGAACGATCATGTAATGTACTTCTATAAATTGTATGAATAACGTATATATTTTATACAAGAGTATAGACTGAGCATCAGACATTGTCAAATTTCTCTGTACTCCACTTGAATGAATGATCTACTTCAGCTCTATCCCATCAGGAGCTTTTGCCGTTTTGTATTACAGCACTTCTTGCGATATGAATGAGGCTGACAAATGGGTGGTTACACTTATCAGTATTAGGAATGCCCAATATCCTGCTGCCAGGGTAAACTAGACGGCCCATATCCAGCCCCTCCAGAGTAATCAAGCCTCCAATCCGTACACATTGTGACAGTGCATGCTGCTGGAGTGGGGTGTTGAGAATCTGCCACACAAGAGAAACAGGGGAAATCTGAAACATTTGCAACCGTGTTATGTTGTGGGGGAACTGCTGCCAGAAACATATTCTGCAGTTCATTTACAGCCATGTGAGGGTTCAGGCTGTGCTGAGTTTAAATCCATGTTTTAGGAGTGAAGGAGCCACATCTGCTGTAGGGGAAAAACAAAAGCAGCATGGAAACAGGTCCTTCGGCCCAACTTGTCCATGCCGCCCTTTTTTTTAAAACCCCTAAGCTGATCTCAACTGCCGGCATTTGGCCCATATCCCTCTATCCCCATCTTACCCATGTAACTGTCTAAATGCTTTTTAAAAGACAAAATTGTACCCGTCTCTACTACTACCTCCGGCAGCTTGTTCCAGACACTCACCACCCTCTGTGAAAAAATTGCCTCTCTGGACACTTTTGTATCTCTCCCCTCTCACCTTAAACCAATGTCCTCTAGTTTTAGACTCCCCTACCTTTGGGAAAATATATTGACTATCTAGTTGATCTATGCCACTCATTATTTTATAGACCTCTATAAGATCACCCCTCTGCCTTCTACACTCCAGAGAAAAAAGTCCCAGTCTATCCAGCCTCTCCTTATAAGTCAAACCATCAAGTCCCGGTAACATCCTAGTAAATCTTTTCTGCACTCTTTCTAGTTTAATAATATCCTTTCTATAATAGGGTGATCAGAACTGTACACAGTATTCCAAGTGTGGTCTTGCCAATGTCCTGTACGACTTCAACAAGATGTCCCAACTCCTGTATTTAATGTTCTGACCAATAAAACCAAGCGTGCTGAATGCCTTCTTCACCACTCTGTCCACCTGTGACCCCACTTTCAAGGAGCTATGAACCTGTACCCCTAGATCTCTTTGTTCTCCCCAATGCCCTACCATTAACTGAGTAAGTCCTGCCCTGGTTCAATCTACCAAAATGCATTACCTTGCATTTATCTAAATTAAACTCCATCTGCCATTCATCAGCCCACTGGCCCAATTGATCAATATCCCATTGCAATTGGAGATAACTTTCTTCACTGTCCACTGCGCCACCAATCTTGGTGTCATCTGCAAACTTACTAACCATGCCTCCTATATTCTCATCCAAATCATTAATATGAATGACAAATAACAGTGGGCCCAGCACTGATCCCTGAGGCACACCACTGGTCACAGGCCTCCAGTTTGAAAAACAACCCTCCACAACCACCCTCTGGCTTCTGTCAAGAAGCCAATTTTGTATCCATTTAGATACCTCGCCCTGGATCCCCTGACATTTAACCTTATGCAACAACCTACCATGCGGTACCTTGTCAAAGGCCTTGTTAAAGTCTATGTAGACAACATCAAATGCACTGCCCTCATCTACCTTCTTGGTTCGCCCTTCAAAAAACTCAGTCAAATTTATGAGACATTATTTTCCACTCACAAAGCCATGCTGACTGTCCCTAATCAGTCCTTGCGTCTCTAAATGCCTATAGATCCTGTCTCTCAAAATACCTTCCAACAACTTACCCACCACAGATGTGAGGCTCACTGGCCTATAGTTCCCAGGCTTTTCCCTGCAGCCCTTTTTAAACAAAGGCACATTTGCCATCCTCCATTCTTCAGGCACCTCACCTGTGACTATCAATGATTCAAATATCTCTGCTAGGGGACCCGCAATTTCCTCCCTAGCCCATCAGGTCCCGGGGATTTATCTACCTTGATGCGCTTTAAGACTTCCAGCACCTCTTTCTCTGTAATATGTACACTCCTCAAGACATCACTATTTGTTTCCCCAAGTTCCCTAACATCCATGCTTTTCTCAAAGGTAAATACTGATGAGAAATATTCATTTAGGATCTCACCCATCTCTTGTGGATCTGCACATAGATGACCTTGTTGATCCTTAAGAGGCCCTACTCTCTCCCTTGTTACTCTTTTGCCCTTTATGTATTTGTAGAAGCTCTTTGGATTCTCCTTTGCCTTATCTGTCAAAACAATCTTCCATCCCCTTTTTGCCCTCCTGATTTCTCTCTTAACTCTACTCCAACACCCCCTATACTCTTCAAGGGATTCACTTGACCCCAGCTGCCTATGCATGTCATGTGCCTCCTCCTCCTTCTTGACCAGGACCTCAATATCCCGAGTCATCGAGGTTTCCTACTTCTACCAGCCTTGCCCTTCACTCTAAGAGGAATGTGCTTACCCTGAATCCTGGTTAACAACTTCTGAAAGCCTCCCACTTACCAGACGTCCCTTTGCCTTCCTACAGACTCCCCCAATTAACTTTTGAAAGTTCCTGCCTGATACCATCAAAATTGGCCTTACCCCAATTTAGAATTTTAACTTTTGGGCCAGACCTACCATTCTCCATCGCTATCTTAAAACTAATGGAATTACGGTCACTGGTCCCAAAGCGATCCCTCACTAATACTTCTGTCACCTGCCCTTCCTTATTTCCCAAGAGGTCATCAAGTTTTGCCCCCTCTCCAGTTGGGCCATCCACATACTGAATGAGAAATTCCTCCTGAATACGCTCAACAAATTTCTCTCCATCCAACTTTCTAATACTATGGCTGTCCCAGTCAATGTTGGGAAAGTTAAAATCCCCTATTATTACCACCCTATTTTTCTTGGAGCTATCTGTAATCTCCTTACATATTTGCTCCTCAACTTCCCACCGACTATTTGGGGGCCTATAGTACAACCCTATCAAAGTGATTTCCCCCTTCTTTTTTCTCAGTTCTGCCCATGTAGACTCAGTGGCCGAACCCTCGGATATATCCCTCGAGTACTGTTGTGATGTTTTCCCTAATCAAAAGTGCAACTCCCGCTCCTCTCTTACCTCCTGTTCTATCTTTCCTATAGCATCTGTACCCTGGAACATTGAGCTGCCAGTCCTGTCCCTCCCTTAGCTATGTTTCAGTAATTGCTATAATATCCCAATCCCACGTAGCCATCCATGTCCTGAGTTCATCTGCCTTGCCTGTCAGGCCTCTTGCATTGAAATAAATGCAGTTTAATCTGGACTTCCCTTGCTCTCTGTCTTGCTTTTGCTTGATTATCTGGTACTAGGATTGCTGACACTGCCGTTACTACTTAATGTGCTCTAACTTCTGTGCTGTCCTCAATCTTTTCTTCTGTCTCCCTACTGCTTTGGATCCCACCTCCCTGCCATACTAGTTTAAACCCTCCCGAGTGGCTCCAGCAAATCTCCCCGCCAGGATGTTAGTCCCCCTCCAGTTCAGGTGTAACCCATCCCTTTTGAACAGATCAGCCCTTCCCCAGAAAAGATCCCAATGATCCAAAATTCTAAATCCCAGCCTTAAAACATTTTTCGTTAAAGCAAGAGACATGGACTTTATATCTGGTTCATACTGAGTTCTGTGATTCGGGCAAACTCACACCTATCTCTAACCTTTTGTTTTGGATCCAATACTGCTTTACATTCTCAATTCACATCATTCGCTATTTTAATGCAAGGCTATACATACATTAGATATATAATTATAATACATGCACACTCAAGGTTTCTCCTACCTGCTTTGCCTCCTCGGGGGTTACCGATAAGCTCTTGACAGTGCTGTCAACTAACCTGACCGAGTTGGTCGCCAAAGGGGAAAAGCATTCCTGGCATAAATGTCTGACCACATCCTTTGAAGATGCCTAAGGACAGAAATTTAAGTCAACGATCACCAACTATCTGCCTTCATGTGAAGCTCCTTTAACATAGGAAAAGAGGAATACTGAGACAAGTCCATGTGGATGAGCATGATGATATTAAACACTCTGCACTGGGGACAAAGAACCAGTGTAGGTTTATGAGAGAAAGGTGGAACATAGAAAGTGGAACATAGTGAAGGACAAGTTGCAGAGGCCAGATGAATGAACAAAACTACTGTGACAGGGCAGAAACCTGATTGGATATATGTATATATGTCATACAAGTCTTGCATTTCAAAGCGCAACTCTTGGTCAAACAGGTTGCACACTCCGAGATTACAGAGAATCTAGTTCCATTGGAGTAATAGTCTGTGAATAGGATGGAGTTGATGGCATAGGGACAGAGCTTTGATGGAGTCTGTATTAAAATGGCTCTGATGAAATTCTGGCTCATGCACACATAGTCCAACAGCCTATAGTGAGTTCTATGGAAAAGGTGGAACTGGGTGTTAGCAGGATACACATGGAAAATTATCCTATTGATCCCAGTGAGGGACAGCATAAAGATCAAGGGGTGTGGAGGTTATGAGCTGATCACAGTGTGGAGGCAGGAGGGACTATTGAGAAGTACTTGGAATGATAGGAACATGCCAAAGAAGGACAGGCCCATTCAGCTAGATCACAGAGGGAATAAAGGCTTAATCCATGACATGAGTGTCAAAGCAGGCTTGAAGGGGAAGTTTCTATTGTAACAGCCAGTGTCCATTGCTGGTAACTTTCAAAGGACAGGCTTGAGGTGAGCAGGGCAGAAAATGGGCAGTAGAGCTTGAGAGAGAAATAGGAGGGGCAGACAGAGATAGGAGGCAATTGCAAAGTGACACAGCTTAGAGAGAAAAGGGAAGTTTGATAAACGTCTGTAACTGGAGAATCATCATCAAACGAGAGCAAATCTCAAAGAGGAGGATACAGTACAGCTGAATCCACTGTATAGGAGGTGTTGCTCGCAATACTAAATATCTGCATTTCTCACTAAGGGAGATGCATCCACATTCTCTGGAAGCTGAATCTCAAATACTTACAGTTAGAATAGAATTAATAAATACCATCTTATACAACAATTATTTTTCATGTTATAGGACAGTGGAACAAAGATCCTACTGACACCCGCAGAAGTGAAAAATAAAATCTTAATAAAAGGATACAAGTGCTTACAGAAGAGCCTCACAACTCCTGAAATACACAAGATTTAAATCTTACAGTTCCCAGTGTCATTAACACAATACAGCAATGCAGACTGATGGAAATGTAACTCGGGAGACCGAATGACTGCACAGCAAAGGCAATCAACAACACAAAGGAGGATTGGGAGCCTTGCCAACTGAAGGTTTTATTTCAAAAAGACTGAGATATTGTATAAATCCTTTAGGACTGGGGTTACTCACCCAGAGACACATGAATCAATGAAACTGCAGTCCTTTTAAATTAATTAGGCATAAAGTAAATTCTATAGTCATCACAGCAACACTTGAAAAGATCCATATTAAACCAATCTGTGGAATGACCTTCCAAATGGAACAGAAGTTAAAAACTCTGGAATCATTTAGAGAACAACTGTTGAGATAGGAAGTGAGGACTTCAATTTATATTGTACCATTTATTCTCAGCACCAATCCAAAGCATTTCACACCAAACGAAATGCTTTGCAGTGTAGTCAACATGGCAGTTGAAGCAAATCTACACACAGGAAGGGCCAACAATGAGATAAATGGCTGTGAAGTCACATTTAACTGATGCTAGTTGAGAGATGTTTTGGCGAGGACACTGGGAGAATTTCCCCACGCTTCTCATAGTGCCATGGAATCCTTCCCATTCACCAGGAGAGAGACAGGGACTCGGTTTAGTTTAAAGATCATCTGAAAGATAGTACCTCAGGTAGCGAGGCATTCCCCTCAGCATCTAGTTTATGGTTTAAATTGCATTCCGACTTGAATCCTGCGACCTCCAGAATCAGAATTGATAGGGTTGTACTTTTGTTATCACAGTACAAAGATTAACAAGGAGAAATGTTAAGATACCTCTGGATGGAAATAGGTTAAATGGCCTTCCTCAGCCATAATTAATGTGTAAGACTTTAAGAGATTGGTTCCTTACACAAAGACAAATACAGAGGGTCCTTTAGCTCAGATTGCTCAAGTTGAACATTTTTAGATATACAGAAATACAGGGACCCAGGTTCAACTCCAGCCTTGTGTAACTGTCTATGTGGCATTTGTGGACTGCGATCCCATGTCATGGAAGTGCGGAAAGTGGCTATTGAGCCCACCGAGCCTGCACTGACAACAATCCCACTCAGGCTCTATCCTCGTAACCCCACATATTTACCCTGCTAGTCCTTCTGAAACTAAGGGCAATTTATGGGTGGCTCAGTGGTTAGCACTGCTGCCTCACAGCGCCAGGGATCCGGGTTCAATTCCGGCTTTGGTCACTGTCCGTGCAGAGTCTGCACGTTCTCCCTGTGTCTGCATGGGTTTTCTCCAGGTGCTTCGGTTTCCTCCCACAGTCCAAAAGATAAGCTGGTTAGGTGCATTGGCCCAGGCTAAATTCTCCCTCAGTGTACCTGAACAGGTGCCGGAGTGTGGTGAGTAGGGGATTTTCACAGTAACTTCATTGGAACTTTAATGTAAGCCTACTTGTGACACTAATAAATAAGTAAACTTTAATTTAGCATGACCAATCCACCTAACCTGCACATCTGCAAGAGGAAACCGGAGCACCCAGAGGAAACCCACACAGACACGGAAAGAAGGAGCTAACTCCATACAGATCACCTGGGTCCCTGGCCCTGTGAGGCCGCAGTGCTCACTAGAGGTAGGCCACCTCTTAAGTCCCAGCTCGGGAAGACATTCTCTGTTTACCCACCCAGCTAAGGCCCTTAACAATTTTATATGTTTCAATTACATCACTTTTTATTCTCAGCTCCTTGTGTGCAGGAGAATCATCCCATCTCAAGAATCTTTGCTGCACTTCCTTTAGGGCAACTATGTCCTTGTCTGGGTTAGGAGACCAGAACAGCGCACAGTACTCCCAGTCTGGCCAATTCCGTGTGTAATTATAGTAAGGCTTCTTTACTTTTACACTCCAACCCCATTACAACAAAATCTACCATATTATGTGTCTTCCTAACGGCTTGTCGTACCTGCATGTTGACTTCCTGTGACTAATGTACAAGGGCACCCAGGGGTCCCTCTGAATGCAGACCTTTTACAGTCATCGCCATTCAAAAGATACACTGCTTTTTTAAAATTTTTCCAAACAGAGTTGATAACTTCCCATATTCTGTTCCATTTACAATGTTCTGGCCCACTCACCCATCCTGTCTATATCCCTCAGCAACATCTTTGCATCCGTTTCAACCTGTACTTTCTTGCCTAGCTTAGTATCAGAAAATTTGGCTAAGTCATCAATATTGATGAATAGTAGCTGAGGTCTACTCATCCTTGCAGGACCCTGCTAGTTACAGCCTGACAACCTAAAAATGGTCCTTTCTCCCCGTTTCCCCATTAACACTGATCCATGCTAATCTATTACTCCCAATTCCATTCATCCTAATTTTGTATAAAAGTGTCATGTTACAGCATGGTAGCACAGTGGTTAGCACTGCTGCTTCACAGCTCCAGGGTCCCGGGTTCGATTCCCGGCTCGGGTCACTGTCTGTGTGGAGTTTGCACATTCTCCTCGTGTCTGCGTGGGTTTCCTCCGGGTGCTCCGGTTTCCTCCCACAGTCCAAAGATGTGCAGGTTAGGTTGATTGGCCAGGTTAAAAATTGCCCCTTAGAGTCCTGAGATGCGCAGGTTAGAGGGATTAGTGGGTAAATATGTGGGGGTAGGGCCTGGGTGGGATTGTGGTCGGTGCAGACTCGATGGGCCGAATGGCCTCCTTCTGCACTGTAGGGTTTCTATGATTTCTACACCTTTTTTTGAAAATCTAACTGCACTGCATCCACTGGTTCTCCCTTATCCATCTTACTATGCTCATAAAGCTTCTTTAACAGGTTTGTCAAACACCATTTATCTTATCTGAGGAAGGATGTCCTCGCTATAGAGGAAGTGCAGTGATGGTTTACCGGGCTGATTCTTGGGAAGGCAGGATTGTCATATGAGGAGAGACTATGTCAGGATTGTATTCAGCAGAGTTTAGAAGAGAGAAAGGGGATCTCATAGAAACTTATAAAGTTCTAACAGGATTAGACAGGGCAGATTTAGAAAGAATGTTCCCGATGGCGGGTGAGTGCAGAACTAGAGCTCATAGTTTGAGGATATGGGGCAAACTGAGGGTTGGGAGAAATTTCTTCACCCAGAGAGTGATGAATCTGTGGAATTCACTACCACTTAAAAGTAGTTGAGGCCAAAACGTTGAGAGATTTCAAGAAGAACTTAGATGTAGCTTTAGGTGCTAAGGGGATCAAGGGATAATGCGAGGAAGGCAAGATCAGGATATTGAATTTGATGATCAGCCATGATCAAAATGAATGGCAGAGCAGGTTCAAAGGGCCGAATGGTCTACTCCTGTTTCTGTTTTCTATGTTTCTTTCATAAATGTGTGTTGTTTAATCATAGTATTTTCTAAGTACTCTGTTACCATATTCCTAATAGTTTCTAGCATTTTCTCACTGCTGATGTGAAGCTTACTGGCTAAGGTGGCACGGTGGCACAGTGATTAGCACTGCTGCCTCACAGCGCCAGGGACCTGCGTTCAACTTCTACTTCGGGTCACTGTCTGTGCGGAGTTTGCACATTCTCCCCATGGCTGCATGGGTTTTCTCTGGGTGCTCCGGTTTCCTCCCACAGTCCAAAGATGTGCTGGTTAGGTGCGTTGGCCATGCTAAATTTTCCCTCAATGTACCCAAACAGGCGTCGGAGTGTGGCAGCTCGGGGATTTTCCACAGTAACTTCATTGTAGTGTTAATGTAAGCCTACTTCTGACACGAATAAACTTCAAACTATCGTTCCCTATTTCCTCACTCCCTCCTCTCAAACAGCAGGGTCACGTTTGCCACCTTCCAATCCTTGGGAACAGTTTTAGAATCTCAGGAATTCTGGAAGATCAAAACCAATGCCTTGACTATCTCTGCAGCTTTCTCTCTTAACTCTCGGGTGCAGGCCATCAAGTCCAAGGGGCTTGTCACCAATCAGTCCCATTAATTTCTTCAGACTATTTCTTTAAGTTTCTCGTTCTCACTGGACTCTCGGTTCCCCAATATTTCCAAAGCGTTTTTTTTTATGTCTTCTATCGCAAAGATAGGTACAAAATCTTTGTTTAATGTCTCTGCTATTTCCTTATTCTCCAGAATGATTTCAGCCTTCTCGGCCTGCAATGGCTCCATGCTTAGTTTCACTAATCTCTTTCGTGCATACCTACCAAAACATTTCCTACCTGTTTCGAGGTCTTTTGCTGGTATATTCTCATGTTCTCTTTCCTTAGAAATTTCTTTGTCCTCTTTTGTCAATTTAAATAAAACCTCCCAAATCTCAGACTTGCTGCTATTTTTGGTAACATTATAAGTCTTTTCCTCTGGTCTAATCCTATCTCTAATTCTTCACATTAGCCATTTTTGTACTGTAACAGAATGCATGTTTGTTGCAAATTATGCAATCGCTCCAAATGCTAGGCATTGCTTGTCTACTATCATATCAGAGTATTGCTGAAAAAAGGGACACGCTATCAAAGTTTTTCACTTATTAGGGCAGATTCAAAAGAATACCAAGTATAAAGGGAACGACAATTTATACTGCACGAGAAGAGTGCTGATTGGTTGGCAAGTGGATACTGATCAGTAGAGACATGTTGCCATGGAAATGCATGTTAACTATCAACATTTTGTTTATTGCCCGATTTGAATCTAAACAAACCCCTCGACCAAAGTCCACTTGCCAACCAATCAGAACTCTCTAATCAGCTACTGGAGGTAAAAAGGACTACCTCCTTCCTTTACTAAATTCATGATCTTAAAACAAATTTAATTAAGCACTCTCACAACCACCCTATGCTCCATACAGAATTAGAGAACCCTTGTCCAACTGTTTGTTAGCATGAAACAATAATACAAGCCTAATCAAAATTTAACAGAAATTAAGAAATTTACAAACTGCTATTCCAGCCACAAAATGTTTCAGGAAGACAGCACCCCTTAAAAATAGTGGGTCTCCTCCTGCATCAACTATACACACATTTCCTACAAAGTTTCCAATACAATCATAGAATTCCTACAGTACAGAAAGAGGCCATTTGGCCCATCAAGCTTGCACCGACAACAATTTCATCCAGGCCCTAACCTCATAACCCTATGCATTTACCTTGTATAAGAACCCAGACATTGCTCGAGCAATCCAAAACTAATCACACTGCCCTGCTCTTTTACTCTATTACCCTGTATCTTCCCATTCGAGTATTTTATTTCTCTGCTTCAATCACTTCAGGTACAGAACAAATTACGTAAACAGATTTCTCTTAACCGCTTCTCCTCACTCAGTGACAACTTTTATATTGAGGCAATCCCTGCCTCACATAGTGATGGGCAACTCAGTGGTTAGCACTGCTGCCTCACAGCACTGGGGACCCTGGTTCAATTCCAGCCTTGGTGACTATTTGCACGGAGTCTGCATGTTGCCCCCGTGTCTGCATGAGTTTCCTCCAGGGTTTCCTCCCACAGTCTGAAAGATGTGCTGGTTAGGTGCATTGGCTATGCTAAAGTCTCCCTCAGTGTACCTGAACAGGCGCCAGAGTGTGACAACTAGGAGATTTTCACAGTAGTTCAAAGTTGATTTATTAGTGTCACAAATAGGCTTACATTAACATGCAATGAAGTTACTGTGAAAATCTCCACGTCGCCTCACTCCAGCATCTGTTTTCAGGTACACTGCAGGAGAATTTAGAATGGCCAGTGTACCTAACCAGTACATCTTTTGGACTGTGGGAGGAAACCGGAACACTCTGGAGGAAACCCATGCTGACACAGGAAGAACATGCTGACTCCACATAGATAGTGACTCCAGCCAGGAATCAAACACAGGTCCCAGGGGCTGTGAGGCAACAGTGCTAACCACTGTGCTGTAACTTCATTGCAGTGTTAATATAAGCCTACCTGTGACACTAATAAAAAATAAATAAAAAAGGTGTGGTTAGCTGGATTAACCATCTTTGTGTGGAGATGTACCTGGTGGATGGTGTTCTCACGTGAGATGATGGCATCTGTGTCGATGATCCGGCACGTCTTGCAGAGGTTGCTGTGGCAGGGTTGTGTGGTGTCTTGGTCACTGTTCTCCTGAAGGCTGGGTAGTTTGCTGCGGACAATGGTCTGTTTGAGGTTGTGCGGTTGTTTGAAGGCAAGAAGTGGGGGTGTGGGGATGGCCTTGGCGAGATGTTCGTCTTCATCTACAGCGCAGAGTCGCTGAGCAGAAACTGATAGCCAGGTTCCGCACACACAAGGACGGCCTCAACCGGGATATTGGGTTTATGTCACACTATTTCACATAAATATTTCTGCTTTTTCCCTCCTGAGTCTTTATCATGCGATCCTAGAATCAGAATTTATGTCACACTATTTGTAACTCCCACAGTTGCGTGGACCTGCAGAGTTTCACTGGCTGTCTTGTCTGGAGACAATACACATCTTTTTAGCCTGTCTTGATGCTCTCTCCACTCCCATTGTTTTGTTTCTTAAAGACTGGATTAGTTGTAAGTATTCGCATTCCAACCATTATTCATGTAAATTGAGTCTGTGTCTTATAAGTTCTGTTTGTGAACAGAATTCCCACTCACCTGAAGAAGGGGCTCAGAGCCTCGAAAGCTTGTGTGGCTTTTGCTACCAAATAAACCTGTTGGACTTTAACCTGGTGTTGTTAAACTTCTTACTGTGTTAACCATCTTTCAGAGAGTTGGTGCATACACAATGGCCTGATGGCCTCCTTCTGCTCTTTACAGGGATGCTATGGTTCTGTGGACTCATCACCCATTTCACAACCAGAGGAAATAATATCCATCTTTCATAACCTCATAAATTTTGTAATTTTACATTTTTAAAGCTGTTCCTGCAATTTCACTGGAAACATGCAAAATGAATGTTCTACTCTATGACAATCTTTTGTATTTCTGCATGTTTAAACTTGGTGTGTAAAATGTGGCGATTTAATTAGAGAAAGTGAAAGACATGGTAACTAACAATCAGTCTCTAGTTTGGCGAAAATACACAAATCCTTCAAGTGAAACTCACTCGTTTTAGTTTACAAGCGAGACTGGAGCAAATTTCAATAGAAAAACAACAGCTCCATCTGTTAAAAGTTCTGGGCAGGCAGAGTTTGCTGCGCCATTAGCACAATCCAGCCCTAAGGGTAAATGGACAGTGGCGAAGCTCCCAGCGCCTCTCGCTTTCTATTACCTTCAGCAGCAGCTCCAAAGCTCCCACCTCTGTCGCCATCTTCCCGACCTCACATGACCCATTGCGCAGGCGCTACAATCCCTATCTCACATGACCCATTGCGCAGGCGCAACAATCCCTGTCTCACATGACCCATTGCGCAGGCGCCACAATCCCTGTCTCACATGACCCATTGCGCAGGCGCTACAATCCCTGTCGCACATGACCCACTGCACATGCGCAGAAATCCCTACCGCTCATGAACCACTGCGCAGGCGCTGCAATCTCAGGCCACGTCTAAATGCGCAGGCGCTGCAATCTCTGCGACCCAATGCGCAGGAGTCTGCGGAGGGCATTGTGGGAGAGGCTGGTAGGGAGTAGTGTCTGAGGGAAGAGGAGTTTATGATATGTTGATAGTTCAGTTCCTGTAGTATCAGCACTGGAAACTCCTCTGGAGAATCAATCTCTTTTCGCAGTATCACATGGATGTCCATTTATGAACATAAATTGAGACAATCTTGTCCATTTACAAATATAATTGGTGGCTGCCAATTGTGACCTGGGAGTGTGGTGGAGGCAGGTTCAATTGAAGCACTCACAAAGGAATTAGATCTTTATCTGGGGTGGCATGGTGGTCATGATGTGGAGATGCTGGCATTGGACTGGGGTAAACAGTCAGAAGTCTCACAACACCAGGGTAAAGTCCAACAGGTTTATTTGGTAGCAAAAGCCACTAGCTTTTGGAACAGGCTGGAAGGGACAGCCTGTTCCGAAAGCTTGTGTGGCTTTTGCTACCAAATAAGCCTGTTGGACTTTAACCTGGTGTTGTTAGACTTCTTACGGTGGCACTGCTGCCACACAGCGCCAGGACCTGGGTTTGATTCTCGGCTTGGTCACTGTGTGGAGTTTGCACATTCTCCCTGTGTCTGTGTGGGTTTCCTCCGGGTGCTCTGGTTTCCTCCCACAGTCCAAAGATGTGCGGCTTAGGTGGATTGACCAGGCTAAATTGTCCCTTGGTGTCAGGGGATGAGCTGGGGTAAATGCATGGGGTTATGGGAATAGGGCCTGGGTGGGATTGTGGTCGGTGCAGACTCGATGGGCTGAATGACCGCCTTCTGCACTGTAGGGTTTCTATAATCTGCAAAGGAAGAATGGGCAGGGCAAGGCTGGGGAATGACAGTGAATTGCTCATTCAGAGGGCCTGTGAAACATGATGGGCTGAATGACCTCTTTCAATACTGTAATAAGTCTATGTGTGATTATACTGATAAACTGAATATCGTTTGCAATTTGGGCCACAAGTGCACAGACGTCAACATGAAGTAAGTTGTGGATGTGCTGTAGAGTCACCTTAGTCTTAGCCATCAGTGTGTTGAGGTTGAAAATCTTCCCCTCCAGTTGAAACTCAGTGATGAACCTTGTGGAAGTTGATCGTGAATGAGTCAGTGACTAAGCTAAATTAATATTGAAAAAAAGTTGGTGCAATCACACAGCATTGCTTCACATTCATTTGGATACAAAAGGACTCCGTAGGACTTTCCAAAGATTTTCTAACATTTTCTGTTTTTAAAGAACTTCCTGACTAATGACAGGAAGACCTGTGACAATTAATAGATGTCATGTGGAGCTATTTGCATTGTCCTAGATACTTTTGGGTTTGTCAAGAGACAAAGATTATGTCTTTGGTTTCCCTGGATGTCCAGAAACCACACGGGGTCTTCAGAAGATTGTCTTTGCTGACAGGTAGCAGGTGGTACAGGAAATTTCATGTGAGAATCTTCTTCAGAGCAGATGGAAGGGATATGCCTCTAAAGCTCCGACAAATTGATTTATCATCCTCGAAATGAAACAATGATGGCATTTTAGAAGACGGGAGGTAGGATCCCTTCCCAGATTTTGTAAAAAAAAACTCCCCCAGTATCGCAACCACAATCATGTGAAATCAGCCCTGATGGTCTGGACAGCACATCCAGATGATTAATAATCGCTTTCCAAAGCAGATCCTCTTTTCACAATTTAAGGATGGGACTCGATCTCATTCTTTGTTCTAAACAAACTCAGGCCACTCCCTCACTATTTTTTCTGGTAATAGTAATATTTCCTGCTCTCACCCTGAACTGGAAAATAGCAATTTCTTCACATTCCCACCCCTCCTTCACCTTCACATAATTTATCCGATTCTTCCCTTTGATTTCTCTATCTTGATTGCTGGGGATAGACTATCAACGAATATTCACTAAGCCCATTGACTCCCACAAATACTTTCACTACATTTCCTCACACTCCGCCTGCTGTAAGAATCTCATTTCATCCAGTTTTACCCCGCTCCCTGTAAGAATCTCATTTCATTCTCCCAGTTTCTCCGTCCCCCCGGAATGGGTTCTGATGTTTGGACATCTTTGGACTGTGGGAGGAAACCAGAACACCTGGAGGAAACCTGCGTTTCCAATATATTTTCCTTTTTCCTCAGCCGAGGATTCCTCTCCAATGTCATTGACAGGATGCTTGACCATGTCTTCCCATATCCCACACTTCTTCTCTCACCCCTCCCTTCCAGAACCACAAAAGGGCTCCCTTTGTGCTTACCTTCCACTCCACCAGTCCTCCATATTTATTGGATTATCCCCCAGTGTCACAGCACCATCAAAATGTCCCCTTTCAGAATTCCAAAGGGACAGTTTCCTCCATGCCATCCTGGTCCCACTTCTCAATCACCCGCAACACCCTTCTCATAGCCCCTTCTCATAGCACCTTCTCAGGCAACCCCAGGAAAAGCAATGCCTGCCCCCATCACCTCCTCCCATCTCATCCAACCAAGGCCCAAAACAATCCTTTCGGGTGAGGCAGTGATTTGCTTGTATTTCTGTATTCACTGCTGATAATATGGCTTCCTCTGCACTGAGGAGAGGAAAGGCAGATTTGGGGACCTCTTCACACCTTTCTGTCTGCAGTTGTCACCCTAATGCTTCAGTAGCCTGTCATTTTAATTCACTGCCCTTGTCCCGTGACACAGTCCAAATGAAGCTCAATGTAAACTTCAGGAACAGAAACTCATTTTCAACTATTACAAATCAAAATTACAAACCATTCTTTTGGACGGCAGCTGTTGGTGACGTTTCTGAGTTTTCAGGAACTGGGAATTCGTCTCAGTTCAGCCAAGTTAGTAAAGGAGAAAAACAGATGGCCAGAACTTCCCTTTCCCACAGCAGAGGGCAGCATTACACTCGAAAACAAATCACCCTTAGAGAGCACTGCTATCAGGGTGAGGAAGACCCACTTCCACACATGGTCAGATCAGAAAGCTCCCCCATCCCCACCACAAGTCCACTGAATGATTGATCAGGAACTCATAGGAATCATCATAGAAACCCTACAGTACAGAAAGAGGCCATTCGGCCCATCGAGTCTGCACCGACCACAATCCCACCCAGGCTCTACCCCCATATCCCTACATATTTTACCCGCTAATCCCTCTAACCTACACATCTCAGGAGACTAAGGGGCAATTTTAGCATGGTCAATCAACCTAACCCGCACATCTTTGGACTGTGGGAGGAAACCGGAGCACCCGGAGGAAACCCACGCAGACACAACGAGAATGTGCAAACTCCACACAGACAGTGACCCGAGCTGGGAATCGAACCCAGGTCCCTGGAGCTGTGAAGCAGCAGTGCTAACCACTGTGCTACCGTGCCGCCCCAATACTGTCCAATACTCCTCCACCTCTGAGTGATTGATCAGGGTCAGTCTGACCCTCCATGGCATGGTCAGGGCTAGATGGAGCACCCCCCTCGCAATTAGCATCAGAAGGACTCATGTCCCGGATATTTTGCATCAGAAAGACCCCTCACCCCTGATAAGCAGCATCAGATGGAACCCCCCCACAACCCCGCAGCCACCCAGGTGATGGGGGTCAAATGGGCATCATGCTGCAGAATGGTTATATTTTTCAGATAGTTAGGCTTTGAAGAATGGAATTGCAGTCTAATCTTCACATTCCTAAGCTTTCATTTTACACAGACAGAGCTTACAGACATGCACCTCCAAATCCAACAACCATTGTTTCAGTCTGCTCCTGTTTAATGTCTCTTTTGATCCATACATAATATTGCCAGTAATGAGGAACTAAGTGACCCTGCTATCAGGTCCAGTGTAAAACAGATTACTGATTCACTATGAGCCTATTACACACTCCTGTCCTGGCAATTTCATCCCACAAACCCACTCACAGCAAACTTTCATTGGCAATAAAATGAACAGAACTCCAGCCATGATTGCACCCTCTTACGCCAAGATCTCTAATGCTCTCGAGCCTACTCTGCCATTTGATAACATTGCCCACATTGTACCACTGACTACAACACAAAAGTATTTAATTGGCTGTGAAGCAATTTGGAGCAATGTGATAGATGCTGTATAAATGTAGGTTTTGTATTTCTTTCATTACACCGACATGCAGTAGGCAGAGTGACCGTAACAATGGTGAGACTGGAGGTCTAATGCTGATTCTCTAAGTATAATTAATCACAGAGCAATCAACTGATTTCAGGGAAGTGGCTATGAAGAAATCATTGCATTTACAAAGCAATTGAACTCTGTTCAATGTGGTCTTGAGAACTGGATTCTTCTTCCCCCAAAAGCTGTCACACAAATTCTGTTATTCATGATGAATTTACACCTAAAACAGAAAAAAACATAAATAATAAATAAAAAGCTCCAACAACAGAGCAAGTGTGACAGCAATATTCATAGAGAAATAATTTTTAGAAGTAGTTAAGGGATTGGATTTCGTGAAAGACCCTTTATTTTGTTTCTCTGGAATTTCAATGGATTTTTTTGGCCAACGTTACAATAGACGATTAGGAATCCTCAGCCCCAGAGAAATATTAGTCCTATACTGTGACTACCTTTGGCTAGATTTTAAACAAGATGGTGCAGGGTGGGGGTGAGCCTAGAGACTCAGCAAAAGGGATGGCACAGTGGTTAGCACTGCTGCCTCACAGCACAAGGGACCCGGGTTCAATTCCAGCCTCGGGTGTCTGTGTGGAGTTTGCACGTTCTTCCCGTGTCTGCATGGGTTTCCTCCAGGTGCTTCCCACAGTCCAAAGCTGTGTGGGTTAGGTTGATTGGCCATGCTAAATTGCCCCTTAGTGTCAGGGGGGTTTGCTGGGTAAATACATGAGGTTACAGGAATAGGGCCTGGGTGGGATTGTTGGTGCAGACTCGATGGATCAAATGGCATCCTTCTGCACTGTAGAGATTCTATAATTCTTTTATAAAGAGTAACAAAGTGGCCGATAGTGAGTCAACACCCAGTTTTGCATCATTTCCCCGCCAGCAGAACACCCCCCCCCCCCCCCCGCCACACCCCCAACCACACACACCGCCACCCCATGAAACATTTCCCCAGCGCTGTCTCCTAGCTCTGCTCCCTGCAGTGCCCGGGCATATTTCTCTTCCCCTCTGGGGCTGTACTCACCTGTGCGCTTCCAGCAGGTACTGCTTGTCGGGTGCATTTTGAGAGGGACCTATCCCAATTCACATTTGCATGCTCTCACTCTAATATGAATAGACAGTTTAACATGGAGGGATTAGCAAGCAGAAAGGCCTGATAACCATGTTTATATTGATATAAATGAGGATCCAACTTTTATCCCAGGGATTCCCATTACATCATTGGTGGGGGGCAGGGATAATGTATCGGGGAAATCCTGTCAGTGTAAAAGCCTTTTTGGGACTCGCACACTATTTTCCGTCCCCTCTGCCATCCCCCATTCCCCCCAAAGGCAGGAGTAGAAAATCTCCCCCATTGTATCCAACTTTCACATTTAGGCAACCATTCTCTGCCATCTATTTGAATTAGCCAGGCAACAAAAGATACAAATTGAGCCTAATTTTGACAAATTGTTTAGATTGTCTTTACAGAAGCATAAACCTCCAAACCCAACCACAGTTTCAGTCGATTCCTATGGAGATGCACAGGTGAGTAAAGCCCCCAGAGTGGGGAGGACCATTGCCGGGCACTGTCTGTGCACTGCACAGGGCAGTGCTGGGGAAATGTTCCACGGGGTTGGGCTTCTTGACATGGCACTGGTATACAGTCCAAGACGTGTAGAGCAGAGTGGGCAGGACAATTGTTCTATAGACTGTCAGTTTGTGAGGCAGACATACTCCTTTGAATGAATTAGATGGGTTTTTTAGGACAATTGTTTCATGGTCATTATTAGACTTTGAATCATATTTTTATTGAGCTCAAATTTCAGCATCTGCTTTGATGGGATTCAAACCTGGGATCCCAAAATATTGGTCTGGATCTCTGGCTCCTGGTCTTGTGACAATATCACTTTGCCACCATGTCCCCTTACTGTCTTCATGTTTGTCCTTTGAAGGTGAAGATGACCATCTGGAGTGTTTGAGAGGGTTTCCGTGGTGCGTGACTGCTAAGACTGACCTGTGCCTGGAAGGTTCTGCTGTAGATATGATAGGATACCACAGACAATTGAGTTTTGGATGATTTGCTGTCTCAGGATTTCCTCTCCTTGTATTTTCTCTCTGCCTCTGATATGTGTTTGTGTTTGAAGATGGCTGCACCATTTTATATTTGGTTATGTAGATGCAGCAGTCCTGGACAAGCCTCTCCCAGGAGTCAAAGTCAATATCAAAATTCCTAGCTAAGCTTTCAGAGTGTCCTTCCTTTAATCACCATGAGATTGCACCCCAGACTCAGGCTGTCCAAGAAGATTTGTTTTGCTAAGTGAATGTTAGGTATCCTGGCTACATAACCAGCCCAACTCAGTTGTGGCTGTCCCAATATAGTGTGGATGCTTGATATGCCCACTCAGGGAACACCTCAATGTCTGATATTTTTCTTATCATCTGATCTTCAAAAGCTTCTGGAGGCAGCTCAAGTGAAAATGGTTGAGCTTCTTGACTTGGCACTGGTATACAGTCCAAGACTCACCCTGTGTAGAGCAGAGTGGGCAGGACAATTGTTCTATAGACTTTCAGTTTGTGAGGCAGACATACTCCTTTCCCAGACTGATGTTCAACGTTTGCCGCAGGCTATGCTTGCTTTTGGAAATTCTTGTGTCCCGTCATCAATATAGACAGCTCGAGAGAGAGTGTGCTGCCAAGATAAGTGAACTGCTGACAGGTTCTTGTCATGAACTGAAACTGTGGGGTTGAGATGGGGTTTTCCTGGAGCAGGCTGGTACATTACTTCAATTTTCTTTTTGCTTGTCATAAGGCCAAAGACATTGCATACAGTGGAGAACAAGTCCATGCTACATTGCATATCTGACACTGAACTGGAAGACATTGACAAACAGGGAAACAAGAAGCATTGCCTTGGAGAACCTGGTCTTTGCCTGGAGTCATCTAAGATTGAGCAGCTTCCTGTCTATGTGATATCTGCTTTTGATGCCAGGATCACCATTACAGAAGGCATCAGAGAGCATGGAAGAGGAAAACATGCAGATCATTGTGATGAATTTCTCCATTACCTTCCAAAGGCCCTCACCGTTGGCTATGTCCAAGGTCTTAGTCAAGTCAACAAATGTGGTGTAGAGGTCTATGTTCTATTACTGGTTGTGTCCTGGAGCTGTCAACATTATATCAGTGGCTCCTCAACATTTTCTGAAGTCGTTCTGACTCTGGCAGAAGATCTTGGTCTAGATGTTGCACTAAGCAATTCAGAATGATTGTGGTAAATCTTTTACTGGCAACGAAGAGGAGTAAGTTTCCTCTTTGATGCTCACACGATTGGTAAGTACCTTCCAGATGATCCTTCCCCTGTTCTGATGAAATGTCATCTCAACTTGAAATGTCAACTCAGTTTCTCTCCACAAATGCTGCCTGACCTGAGTATTTCCAGCATTTTTATGTTTTTATTACAGATTTCCAGCATCTGCAGTATTTTGCTCTGGCAAATGGCTTCCCACTTGTCGACGTGAACAGTGGAGACTCCTCTGTATTCTTGTGGGGTGGTTCATTTCTCCCACAGTTCAGTGGTCATCTTGGCCTGGTACTGACCTCCAACTTCTCAGACCACTTCTGGGATAGCTTTAGCTCCCAGGGTTTTGCAGCTACACAGGGTGGGAGGGTCATCAAGAGAGCAGTTGATAGTGACTTGTGGCAGCCTGTTGATTGCTTCTTCACTGATGGATGAAAGCCAGTTAAGGACATGGTTAGAGTGCACTCCCCTTCTTTCTAGAATTTGTTTTTTTTCCTGTGAGCAGTGTTGACCTGTCAGCACTGAAGATTGGTGATGAACCAGTGGACTGGTGTCCATAGACACATTTCAGAGCATCACAGTGTTTGTGATCTGCATATGACTGAAGTTTGTCTGCTTTCTGAGTCAGTCTATTGGACAGTCCTGCGGATAGTTCAGTGGGCTTCATGCTTGGATAGTGATGACTTGTCATTGAGGTGAACGCTGTAGAGATGATGTTTCTCTCCTTCAATGGTTTATAGATTCCCTCATTGTTTTCATTGAACCAATCTTGATGTTTATGAGAGGTAGAGGCCAAGGGCCTCTGGAGCAGTGAAGTACATTATATCCCTGAAGGTTGTCCAACCATCCTCAAAGCTGTAAATGCCCACTTTCATTGTACACAGGCAACTCGTGAGCCTCTCTGAGAGAGAGAGAGATTCTTCAAAAGCTTGAGTCTGGAGACATTGAGATGCTTCTGGGCCTTCATGCCTCGAGATGTATGGGGGAGGGGTGAATAGATCTTGATGTGTATCTTTTAAATGATAACATGACGATCAATCCAGCAGTCAGCGCCGCACATGGTTCTCATCACGTGAACGTCCTGCCTGTCACTCTGCCTAGCAATGACAGAGTCAATTAGAGGCAAATACATAGAATGAAGGAGCATCCAAGACATCTTGTTGTGATGAGGGAGGTGGAAAATTGTGTTGGGGATTATGAGCTCTTCAGCAAGAGGAGACCATTGATCTCACGACTGCCATCCATGATTGTTCTGATGACCCTTTTCCACACCTGGTGATCTGAAGTCACCGGGAATGATTAGCTGCTCTGACTTTGGCACATAACAAGTGAACAGTGGAGGTCAGCATAGAATTGATCCTCAACTTCATTAGCGTTGTTCATGATAGAGGCAGACATGCTAATGAGAGTTGCTTGCCTGGTATGGTGCAGGGGAGGTTAAGCACCACCATAGAACATTACAGCGCAGTACAGGCCCTTCGGCCCTCGATGTTGCGCTGACCAGTGAAACCAATCGAAAGCCCATCTAACCTACACTATTCCAATATCATCCATATGTTTATCCAATGACCATTTAAATGCCCTTAATGTTGACGAGTCCACTACTGCTGCAGGCAGAGCATTCCACGCCCTTACTACTCTCTGAGTGAAGAACCTACCTCTGACCAGGCACTCATTAACACCTTTGGGAAGGGAACTTACTGACATGATGGTTCAAGGGATGGCAAGGTGGCACAGTGGTTAGCACTGCTGCCTCACAGCACCAGGGAACTGGGTTCAATTCTGACCTTGGGTGTCTGCTTGGAGTCTGCACGTTTTCCCCATTTTTGCATGGGTTTCCTCTGGGTGTTCCAGTTTCTTCCCACAGTCCAAAAATGTGCAGATGAGGTGGATTGGCCATGCTAAATTGCCCCTTTATGTCCAAAGATGTACAGGTTAGGTAGATTATGGGGATTGCATGGAGGGGAGGGCCTGAGTGGCATGATCTTTTGGAGAGTCGATGCAGACCCGATGGGCCAGACGGCCTCTTTCTGCACTGAAGGGATTCTATGAAATCATTTTATGAAGGGAGCAACATCTATTTCAACTTCACATCATTCTTTTTTCAAATGATTACTCCAAAAGAAGATGTAGCCTGCACCGATTTCCTTAAGCTGCCCCTCCTTAGGTCGGTGAGTACCGCTGAAGGTGGTGATCTGGAAGTTGTACCTAGCCAATTCCTCCTGACAAGAGCGTTCTTCTCTCAGGTCAGTTGACTGTGGCATTGGCTGTTGTATTGTCTATGGCTCGGGGGGCTGCAGAGATCAGTTCAATTCAGGAGGTTCAGACAAATCTTAATAAAAACAGGCATGTTTATTTTTAGATGTGCACAGTACAGGCTTCAGACCCAATAATGTCATGGAGTGATCATGTGACCATTCTCTTAAAGAGGCCATACCACATATTAATTCTCCAAATATATGACATTGTCATGAGGGTTCATATGTTCTATTTGTCAGTGGTGACTAGTGTCACCTTAGCTTTCTTTTTAGGAATTGATTTATGACCGCATTGTTGGGATTGCTGCCAACTGCAGCCCGCTGCCCAGGGAGGTGAAGCAGACATGGTTTAGGGCACCTTTTCTCACCCCTTCCTCATACCAAGGAGGTGAGCAGAAAAGAAGCTGCTCAGTCACTCGGGATTGCTGAGTTCCACGTGACTAGGCAGCCTGTGTGCAGAGTCACAGTTACAGTTCCCAGTGAATCCACTGCTATGCTGCTCAATGGAGATGAGACCAAGATAGAGTCCATATTCTCAACTTGCGCTCAGGACGCAGACCAGCTGCGAAACACTGCCAAGCAGACGAGACAATGGAACTACGCCATCTACATGCACACCAAGAACAGGAAACTGGAGAAACTCAGCATCACCACCAGCAGCAACCAAGCCCCCCCCGCCGGTACCACAGTAGAAAACAGTACCACTGCAGGGAAGTCCATTGTCAACCAGATGAAATCGAAGTTCTCAGGCGAGGGCTCAATTTCTGCCCCACCACCAAAATAGACCCCATCAGTCTCGCAGCAGACACAGAGGAATTCATCAGGCGAATGAGGCTGCGGGAATTCTTCCACAAACCCCAAGAGGCCAACAGTGAACACAATGAGACAGCCAATGAACCGGAACAGCTGACAGCGGGATCCGAGGTGCAGCAACCGAAGAGGAAAGAGTCAAATTGGACTCCTCCGGAAGGCCATTGCCCTTGGCTCGACATGTATGCCCAAGCCGTCAGGAGGTGCATCAATGCCAGATTCATCAGCCGCACTCACAAGACAGTCCTGAATGTCACCCAAGCACAACGCAACGTCATCCGCGCTCTCAAGACCAACCGCAACATTGTCATCAAACCAGCAGACAAAGCAGGGGCTACTGTCATACTGAACAGAACGGATTACTGCAAAGAAGTGTACCGACATCTGAACAACGAGGAACACTATAGACAGTCACCCACAGATCCAAACAAAGAACACACCCATCAATTCAACAGACTGATCAAAACCTTTGATCCGGATCTTCAGAGCACCTTCTGTGCTCTCATCCCACGTACTCCCCGCATTGGAGATCTCTACTGCCTCCCGAAGATACACAAGGCCAACACACCTGGCCGTCCCATCGTATCAGACAATGGGACCCTGTGTGAGAACCTCTCCGGCTACGTCGAGGGCATCCTGAAACCCATTGTACAAAGAACCCCCGACGTCTGTCGCGACACTACGGACTTCCTACAGAAACTCAGCACACATGGAGCAGTTGAACCAGGAGCACTCCTCGTCACAATGGATGTCTCGGCGCTCTACACCAGCATCCCCCATGACGACGGCATTGCTGCAACTGCCTCAGTACTCAACGCCGACAACTGTCAATCTCCAGATGCAATTCTAGAACTCATCTGCTTCATCCTGGACCACAATGTCTTCACCTTCAAAGACCAGTTCTTCATCCAGACACATGGAACAGCCATGGGGACCACATTCGCACCTCAATGTGCCAACATTTTCATGCATAGGTTCTAACAAGATCTCTTCACCGCACAGGACCTTCAACCGATGCTATACACTAGATACATCGATGACATTTTCTTCCTTTGGACTCATGGCGAACAATCATTGAAACAACTATAGATGACATCAACAAGTTCCATCCCACCATCAGACTCACCATGGACTACTCTCCGGAATCGGTTACATTCTTGGACACACGCATCTCCATCAAGGATGGTCAACTCAGCACTTCACTGTACCGCAAGCCCACGGATAACCTCACGATGCTCCACTTCTCCAGCTTCCACCCTAAACACGTTAAAGAAGCCATCCCCTATGGACAAACTCTCCGTATACACAGGATCTGCTCAGATGAGGAGGATCGCAACAGACACCTACAGACACTGAAAGATGCCCTCATAAGAACAGGATATGGCACTCGACTCATTGATCAACAGTTCCGACGCGCCACAGCGAAAAACCGCACCGACCTCCTCAGAAGACAAACACGGGACACGGCGGACAGAGTACCCTTCATCGTCCAGTACTTCCCCAGAGCGGAGAAGCTACGACATCTTCTCCGGAGCCTTCAACATGTCATCGATGAAGATGAACATCTCGCCAAGGCCATCTCCACACCCCCACTTCTTGTCTTCAAACAACCGCACAACCTCAAACAGACCATTGTCCGCAGCAAACTACCCAGCCTTCAGGAGAACAGTGACCACAACACCACACAACCCTGCCACAGCAACCTCTGCAAGACGTGCCCCGGATCATTGACACGGATGCCATCATCTCACGTTAGAACACCATCCACCAGGTACACGGTACACACTCTTGTGACTCGGCCAACGTTGTCTACCTGATACGCTGCAGGAAAGGATGTCCCGAAGCATGGTACATTGGGGAGACCATGCAGACGCTACGACAATGGATGAATGAACACCACTCGACAATCACCAGGCAAGAGTGTTCTCTTCCTGTTGGGGAACATTTCAGCGGTCACGGGCATTCGGCCTCTGATCTTTGGGTAAGCATTCTCCAAGGCGGCCTTCACGACAGCGCAGAGTCGCTGAGCAGAGACTGATAGCCAAGTTCCGCACACATGAGGACGGCCTCAACCGGGATCTTGGTTTCATGTCAGACTATCTGTAACCCCCATGACTTGCCTGGGCTTGCAAAATCTCACTAACTGTCCTGGCTGGAGAGAATTCACACCTCTTTAACCTGTGTTTAACCCTCTCTCCACTCACATTGTCTGTACCTTTAAAACTTGATTACCTGTAAAGACTCGCATTCCAATCATTATCTTGTAAATTGAGTTTTGTGTCTATATGTGCCCTGTTTGTGAACAGAACTCCTCACTCACCTGAAGAAGGAGTGAGACTCCAAAAGCTTGTGCTACCAAATAAACCTGTTGGACTTTAACCTGGTGTTGTGAGACTCCTTACTGTGCTTGACAATCACCAGAGGACTGGTGAAACAGATGATGGATTGCAGTTCACAGAAAGATGATGAACATGACTTGTGTGTGAATTGGGTTATAGCAATGGAGAGGTGCTCATCGTCAGCCTCACTCTTTTGTCCTAGTCTATCTTGGTCCAGTCACAAAATGAGTCTAGATGACTGGATATAGATCTGGTTACAATGGCCAGTGACCAGGATGTCTTCTGTGTCTTGTCAAGCTTTACGCATTCCACAGCCCAGCATCTTTAAAACCATTGGATCTTAGATTGGTCTTACCCACCTAATCCACTGGAATCAGTCTTCATGCCAGGAAGACAGACACGTAAGTCACTGAGAGTAGAATATCCAATGGCGACCATCACCTGGTTTGTCCGACCCATCCCAATAGTTTACCGGGAGTACTTGGAGCCGAAGGGGAAAGCTGGTTGTTTGGGTGATGCCTATACAGGATGAGTCACTCCAGAGAGTACGGCAAGCCTGCCATGAGAGGTGCTACCTTTCTCTAACACTACATGTTCATTGTACAGAGTGCTGGAGCACAGAGCAGGATCTGTTGTCTACTTATCTGACTGTTCCGTTCACATTGAATAGAATAATTGATTTTCAAATAGACCACAACAGCTCTACCTTCAGTACTTACCTGCTTGTGTGGAGCGCAAACATCACCAAATGCATCAGTGACATTAAAACAAAGGTATTTCCAGTGCTATTTATACATCCTATCTTACGGTAGTTGCCAGGACCTATTTAGGAGTTAATGAATAATAAATTATCTTCCTGCTGCACCATTGCAGTATCTCCTGCCTCTCTTTCTCCTGCTAACTAGTGAATAAATCATCAATACACAGGAGGTTCCAGATAGTTCGAGGGTGCATTTGAAATGTTAAATGCGACTAATATTAATGCACTTAATAAAATGTCATTTCTCAATAAGTTCTTTTTTTGACTGGTTGCCCCAGGTAATATCAGATCACCAAACTCCGCCTCTACTGCTGAGATCAGAGCTCTGCGCTGAATGAATCCACATAAAATGCTGCTGCCTCTGACTGAATCCACAGCACTTGTGACTGACTTAAGGATGACTGTCCACAGGATCTCCTCCACACCGGACCAATTATCTGCTTGTTTTGTGTGAGGACTGAACTCCCAGGTCAGAGTAGTTGAAAGGATAAGTTCAGCTGTTGGTCAGTTCGGGGAAGCCAGGAGAATGCTGCAGATTTCTCCCAGGTGAAAGTTGAGCTGAGAATCGCTGGAACAATTCAAGCCCTGGCATTATGGTGGTGTCATTTCCACTGGCCGCTGTCGGGGGCACACTGGGCACAGTTGCCGGGTTCATTGTCATCTGTGTGCTAGTCTTCCTTTGCCACTGTTTCAAGAAGAAAGGAGTCTCTAAAGACCCAGAGAATGAGGGACCTGAGGGTATCATCGGGCAGAGTAAGATTGTGCACATGGTGCAGCAGGTAAGTGAAGAAACTCTCTTTTTCCAAACGTTGAGATTTTGCTTTGTGCCATATCAGCACTCACAGATATTCACTCAATCTTTTCAGACTTCCCACCCGAGGAATCTTGTGTGAAACTAAATACATTTGGAAACATTAAAAAGATTCACTCAGAGAATTCATTGGCTACTGATCAAAGGTGCTCTCTCAACTAAGCTGCCTGTGCCATATATAAATTAGGCATATGGGCGGCACGGTAACACAGTGGTTAGCACTGCTGCCTCACAGTGCCAGAGACCTGGGTTCAATTCCAGCCTTGGTTCACTGTCTGTGTGGAGTTTGCACATTCTCCTCGTGTCTGCGTGGGTTTCCTCCGGATGCTCCGGTTTCCTCCCACAGTCCAAAGATGTGCGTGTTAGATTGATTGGCCATGCTAAATTGACCCGAGTGTCAGGGGATTAGCAGGGTAAATGCATGGAGTTACGGGGATAGGGTCTGGGTGGGATTGTGGTCAGTGCAGATTCGATGGGCTGAATGGCCTCCTTCTGCACTGTAGGGGTTCTATGTTAGTCAGGGGGAGTGCTACAGATAGGACACTTCTCTGTCCAGACTGCAGCCATACTTTAGTTTCAGGGAGACACTAACTACTCAGTGACTCCCTTGACAATTAATGTGACAAAGTTTCACTGTGTTACTGATAGAACCAATGAATTTCTTCCCAGAGGTTATCGGACTGGTCTGTTGTATGATTTCTTTATTCAAGTCCCGTAACCAACACTGAAGTCAGTCAGAGCACAAATAAAGGAGTTGGAAATATAGGATTATGCTTAAGTTAGGACTGTAACCCCTTCGCCACTCCCAAATTTGATCAGGAATCAGGGCATCCTTAAGGCGCCGTGTCAGCAGAAGTGGCAAAATTGAGTTTAATCATGAGTTCAAGCTTAGCTACAACCAATGGATCAGATCTAAGCTCTGCAGTCCTGTCACTTCCAGCCATGAATGGCAATGAATAATTAAACAACCAAAGTGAGGAGAAGGCTTCAAAACATCCCCAACTAACCCTACCTCAGCCAAGCTGTTCCGGTACAGCTACAACACTGGCATCTGCCTGGCAATGTGGAAATTTCCCCAGGTATGTCCTGACCACAAAATCAGTACAAATGCATTGTGGTCAACTACTGCCCCATCAGTTTAATATCAATCATCAGCAAAGTGATGGAAGGGGTCATCGACAGTGCTATCAAACAATACCTACCCAGCAATAACCTGCTCACTGGTGCTCAGTTTTGGTTTCACCAGGGTCACTCAGCTCCTGACCTCAATACAGCCTTGGTCCAAACATGGACAAAAGAGCTGAATGCCATAGGTGAGTTGAGAGTGACTGCCCTCGACATGAAGGCAGCATTTGACCAGCTATGGTATCAAGGAGCCCTAGCAAAGCTGGAATCAATGAGAATCAGGGGAAATCTCTCCATTGATTGGGGTCCTACCTCGCACAAAGGAAGGTGGTTATGATTGTTGGATGCCAATCTCAGCTCCAGCACATTGCTGAGAAGTTCCACAGGGAGTTTTCTAGGTGCAAACATCTTCAGCTGCTTCATCAATGGCCTTCCCTCGAACATGAAATTAGAGGTAGCGATATTTGCTGATGACAACACAATGTTTACTACCATTCACGTTCCTCAGGTCCTAAAGCAGGCAGTATCCATGTACAGCAACATGAGCTTGGCCTAATCAGTAGCAAGCGACATTTGTACCACACAAGTGCCAGACAATACCCATCTCCTACAGGAGGGAATCTAACCATCTCCATTATCATTGCTGAATCTCCCACTATCAACATCCTGGGGACTAACATTGACCAGAAACTGAACTGCTCCAGCCATATAAATACGTGGCTAAAAGAGCAGGTCAAAGAGTGGGAAATCTGTGGAGAGTAACTCACTTCCCTGACTCCCCAAAGTCTGTCAACTATGTACAAAGCACAAATCAGGAGTGTAATGGGATATTCCCCACTTACCTGCATAAGTGCAACAAAATACTGCCCTTGCCAGCAATGCCTAATCCAATGAAAAAAAATTTAAAATATGCAAACTTTCGCACAATAACTAACAGTTCGATTAACATTTACACACTGAATGTAGTCATGGTCTCGTACCAAAATGTCAGATTTTTCAAGACCTGCCAATGTTAATATCAGCTGGAAACTAACAAAGAAGTCAAAAGGTTTGATAGTTGCCAATTACGCCCAGTGCCACCTGTATTGAATATCAGGAGGCGGCAGGATCTGTGGACAGGACATTGCGCAATGGCAGCTGGAACTGAAGGCAGTTGGGTAAAATAACTGTCCCCGTAGCAATAAACGTGCCCCCTGTAATTTAGTCTGGAGGTGAGGTGCTCATAGTTTTTGTTTGTAAGATTAGATCATCAAACAACAAAGTAAAGTGAGTCGAAACAGTCTGAAAAGACAATGCCATTTTGCAAACATAAAATGACGTGCAGGAAACGACCCTCTGGTCTATCCAGCCTTTCCCAAACCACTATGATGCTTCACAATACATGTTGGGTAGAATTGATGAAGAATAATAAATTCCTGTCTGGTTACATTTTTAATAAAAAAGGTTATTTTTTGCCGTTGTGGTTAACTATCTATGAACAGACCCTCTTAAGGAACCAAGTTGACATTAATCTGCACATCAAAAAAGCTGCAAATATGTAACTCAGCCAAATACTTCCCTCACTCCCCATTTCCTCTCCCTTCCCCAGAGGGCAGGTGACTTTGGGAACACACTGACAGTAATTTTAACTTCAGCAAGCAGGCATAAACCAGATGTTAGCAAATTGAAAATCCGTTTTAATTTTCATTCCCTTTTTCTCTGAAGAAAACTATACAAGGTGTAAACATAGCTGACCACTTTGCTATCACTTGTTTACTCCCACTGAGTGCGAAATTACAGGGTTTTAACATCCAATTCATCTTTTGTCAGATAAAGCACGTGTCAAATGCAGAATTAAAGCTCCCACTATACTTGCACAGGGCAGCATGGTGGCACAGTGGTTAGTGCTGCTGCCTCACAGCTCTGGGGACCGGGTTCGATTCCAGCCTCCGGTGCCTGTTTGTGTGGAAGTTTGCACATTCTACCTGTGTCTGCGCACTCCAAAGATGTGCAGGTTAGACAGATTGACCATGGTAAAACTGCCCGTCAGTGTGTGTGTGCCTGCAATGGAGCATGTTCCGGCAGCTCCTGCAGCCAAAACTGGTGCCAAATGTAATACTTTGCAGTCCTTTGGACCCCAACAGTAAGGCCAAGAGGGGGTTCTGACACTTGGGCAGCCAGAACCCTCAGATATATATGCTGCCCAGGCACGTGCCATGGAGAGGTCATTTCTGTGACCCATTGGAACACGCCCATCATCTCCCGAGACAGGGAGGAGGCCAATATATATACCTGCACAGCACTGCACTTGAGCATCTTCCAGGGGACAGTGTGATTTTTCCATTTTCCTTACTATCCATCCTTGTGAGCTTATTATAGAAATAGGCCATTTGGCCCAACCAGTCTATACTGTGTTTATACTTCACTTGAGCTTCCTCAGTTTCCCATCTGAATCTACCATCTTAACCATCTATTCCCTTCTCCCTCATACACATTATCTAGCTTCCCCTTTAATAAATCTAATTTGCTCCAATCACTCCCTGTGGTAGCAAGTTCCACATTCTCACCACTCTTTGGGTAAAGCAGTTTCTTCTGATTTCCCTATTGGATTTCTTGGTGACGATCTAAATTCATGGCCTCTGGTGATGCCCTTCCCCTGAACGGGAAATATCCTCTATGTATCCACTCTGTCAAAACCTTTTATGATTTTAAAGATCTCCATGAAGTCAACCCTCAGACTTCTTTTTTCAAGAGACGAGAGGCTCGGCCTGTCAATCCTTTCCAAGGAAGAATACACACACATTTCTAGTACTGTTCTTGTAAATCTTCTCTTCATCTTCTCCCGTGCCTCTATATCCTTTTTTATAATATGGCAAGCAGTTTTGCATGCAAAACAATGTGGTATAACCAAGGTTTGATCCAGGTTTAACATAACTTCTCTACTTTTCAATTGGATCCCAATGGAAATGAAACCTAGTAGTTGGTTTGTTTTTTTTATGATCTGGCTGTCTAGTTTCACAACTTTTAGTGATTGATGTGCTTGTACTCCAAGATCCCTTTGTTCCTCTACTCCACCTCGACTTACACCTTCCAAGTAAAAAGCTTTCTGATCTTCTCAGCAAAAGCTACTAAAATGTTTATTTATTAGTCACAAGTAGGCTTACATTAACACTGCAATGAGGTTACTGTGAAAATCCTCTACATCTACTACATTTACTACATCTACTACCCCACATTTATCTATGTTGAACTTCATTTGCCAAATAGTTGCCCATTTTATGGGGAGCATAAAATTCTGTCCCATGTTTTGGGTGGTGTATCCTTCACCGCAATGTCATCCCAAGGTTCCGGAAGTACGTGCCTTCACCCCTAGTCTCTGTAGAACCATACAAATTTGTACAGACTTTCACACCAAAGCTCCACTCACCATGGTCTATTTAGCTGATATGAAAAACTTATCACCTGCTGGTTCCAGTCTAAGTCCTTTGAATCATAGAAGAATCATCGAATCCCTACAGTGCAGAAGGGGTAATTCAGCCCATTGAGTCTGCACCGACTCTCTGACAAAATATTTTACCGAGGCCCTCTCCCCCGCCCTATCCCTGTAATCCCGCACGTTTTCTATTGCTAATCGTATCTAACCTGCACATCTTGGGACACTAAGGGGCAATTTAATGTGGCCAATCCACCTAATCTGCACACCTCTGGACTTTGGGAGGAAACCGGAGCACTGGAAGAAACTCGCACAGACATGGAGAACGTGTAAACTCCACACAGAGAGTGATTTAAGACCAGAATCGGACTAGGTCCCTGGAGCTGCAAGGCAGCAATGCTAACCACTGTGCCACCGGGCTGCTTTGTTATTCTGTTTCCATCATTTTCACTGAATGTAAATGTATTTGTGTGACTGAGGAGGATATTCCATTTCAAATTCTTCTCCAGGCTACCTCTGATCAGCAGTTTAGATCTGTAAGCATGGAAAAACAGGAAGGCTGTCAGAGACGGGTCAGCAGACAGTTATCGCTCATTATAACATTTTGAGTAATGAGACAATGTAGATGATTGCATGTCAGTTGAATGTGGGTCTCCTTCACAAGAGAGATGGTGTAGGCAGAGACTGGGCACTTTGTGCAATGTCTGATTGCCTTAGGTTAATACACAATCACATTTAACACAACAGGATGAACTGGGAAGATCTAATTTGTTGGACCAAAATCTTGAAGCGCTGCAGTGAAATTAAGTTTTATGTCCGTACACTGAAGCTAAAGTTTCCTCACAGTTCCCTCATCCAATCTTAAAATCAATAGTTCCCAGAAATATTTTCTATAACAACCAGCTCCAGCTCAAACAGTTCCTACAGTTTTCAATTAAGAGCACTATCTTTAATGAAACTAAAATATTATCAGACTATTTTGACCGCAGTAGGAATGAAAATTGTGGGGGAATTTTGAAAAGGCGACTGAGCCAATATTAATGTAATTTGGGGAGAGGTTTCACAGGGCAGTGCATTTTGATGGATTTAGTTGGGTACAGAGTTGGACACGGCCAGTGGGCTCAAGGGGATGAGTGGGGGAATGAGACTACTGCACCAGGTTGGACATTTAGTATTTTACCCTCGTTACCTTCAGCCAGGAGGTCTCAATATACACTGCTTCCCAGTGGTCTGACTGTGTGGATACGATCAAGTGTACAACTGCTGCAAAACCTGTTATGTCCCCTATGTCCTTACACTCAGGGGGTGCCCTCTCTCCCTCTTTCTATCCCTGACCTTGCCGACTGTGGGTGCTCTTAAACCACCCTTCCCCATCATTACCCACCACATCTACTCTATCCCCAGTCAATTTCCAATTCTGGAGATTTGACATGACATCATGAGACCTCATGCGGTCCAGAGTCAATGTTGAGGACTTCCAGGCAGCTCCCTCCTCACTGTATAACACCATGCTGCCACCTCAGCTGGGTCTGCCCTGCCAGTGGGACAGGACCTATCAAATTATACCTTACAGCTATTCCTGGGTGAGTATGACAATGTCTCCAGTTGGAGACTTGGGCAGAGAAATGACAGATGGAGTTTAATCTGGACAAGAGTGAGATAATGCATTTTGGAAGGTCCAATGCATGTAGAAATTATACAGTAAATGGTAGAACCCTTAAGAGTATTGACAGGCAGAGTGATCTAGGGGTACATGTCCACTGATTACTGAAAGTGGCAATGCAGATAGATAATGCAGTCAAGAAGGCATATGGCATGCTTGCCTTCATCGGTCGGGGCATTGAGTATAAAAATTGGCAGGTCATGCTGCAGGTGTACAGAACCTTAGTTAGGCCTCATTTAGAATATTGTGTACAATTCTGGTCGCCACACTATCAGAAGGATGTGGATGCTTTGGAGAAAGTACAGAAGAGGTTTACCAGATGTTGCCTGGTCTGGAGGGTACTAGCTATGAGGAGAGGTTGGATAAACTCGGTTTGTTCTCACTGAAATGACGGAGGTTGAGGGGTGACCTGATAGAGGTTTACAAGATTATGAGTGGCATGGACAGAGTGGATAGTCAGATGCTCTTTCCTAGGGTAGAAAAGTCAAGTATTAGGGGACATAGGTTTAAGGTGCATGGGGAATTGTTTAGAGGAGATGTGTGAGGCAAGTTTTGACACAGAGAGTGGTGAATGTCTGGAACGCGCTGCCTGGGGAGGTGGTGGGAGCAGGTATGATAGTGGTATTTAAGGAGCATCTAGACAAAGACATGAATAGGATGGGAATGGAAGGATACCGACTCCATAAGTGCATACGGTTTTGGTTTAGGCAGGCATCATGATCAGCGCAGGCTTGGAGGGCCGAAGGGCCTGTTCCTGTGCTGTACTGTTCTTTTTTCTTTTCTTTTGTTTGTCCTGTCCCAGCAGAGGTGGCAGCATGGTGTTATACAGTGAGGAGGGAGTTGCCCTGGAAGTCTTCAGCATTGACTCTGAACCCCCATGGAGTCTCATGACGTCACACCAAATATGAGCAAGGAAACCTCCTGCCGATTACCACATACTGCACTCCCTCAGCTGATGTATCAGTACTCCTCCACGTTGAATGCATCTTGGAAGAAGGATTAAGAGCACAGAATGTCCTCTGGGGTAGGAGACATTCTTGAATCGCTGCAGTCCATATGTTGTGGAAACACCCACAGTGCTGTTAGAATGAAAATTCCAGGATTTTGACCCAGTGACAGTGAAGGAACTGAGATATAGTTCAAATTCCGGATGGTGCATGGCTTGGAGTGGAACTTGAGGGTGATGTTTCCATGCATCTGTTGCCCCTGTACCGGTAGAGATTGCGGGTTTAGAATGTGCTGCTGAGGGAGCCTTGGCAAGTTGCTGCAGTGCATCTTGGAGATGGTACACACTGCTGCCACTGTGCATTGGTAGCAGAAGTGTGAATATTTAAGGTAGTCATGGAGTGTCAAGCAAATGGCTGCTTTGTTCTGGATGTTAACATTGACCACATGTTCAACTTGACCAGACATATAAATACTGCAAAAGCAAGCCAGTGGATGGGAATTCTGTGGACTCCCTAAACATTGCTTCCCTCTACCACCAACGTAGTAGTAGTAGCAGTGTGCAGCATCCAGAAGATGCACTGCAAGAACTTGCCAAGTCTTCTTCAACAGCATCTTCCAAACCCATGACCCCTACCATCAGGAAGGACAAGGGCAGAAGATGCATGGGAACACCATCACGTGCAAGTTCCTGTCTTGGAAATATATCTTTGTTCCTTCATCATCACCGAGTCGAAATGCTGGAACTCCCCCTCTAAAAGCACATTAATACATCACATCGACCACAGCGGTTTGAGAATGTGACTTCTCAAGGGCAATTACGGATGGGCACATATGCTGGCCTTGTCAGCGATGCTCACATCCCGTCAGTGAAAAATAAAAAATCCCACATCTGTGCTGCTAAGATGGATTTGCTTCTTAACCAGTAGTAGAGCCGGGAACAACTAATCATCTCCTTCCCAGCCTCAGGTACTACTTTCTACAAACTAAAGAAACCGGGGGAAGGAAGTGAGCAGGAAGTGGCCCAAGGGCATATATTCACAAAGCTGCAAATAAATGATTAAAAATTAGCTGATACCTACAACTTGCCAGAGTGTTCTAAGCTCAATTCCTTATCAACAAAAGGGGGCCTGAATTCTACTCTTGTTCTTTAATTGCTGTCACAGTTTAGAGTGAAGAAGACAACCGAACCAGTTCAGCCGAGGACCCGGCTAACATCACCAAACATCTACGGCCCTAAACCAGTGGCAACATCACCGGAGTTCATTAATTACACCGACTACGCATTGGAAATGACAAATGACCCTCTGGCAGCTGACAGGGTGGAGGCTGACAGATTCTGTTTAATGATGGATTCATCTGACGAACTGTTTGTTGTTTCGAAGAATGGTAAGGTGGGAAGCCAGTGAGCAAATGGAGAGCTATGAATTCTCCACACTTTAACACATTACTAGTGTATTAACAACATTTTCAATTTTGTTTTATAAGTCTGCCTAAAATGATTGACTATTTTATATTTGGTGTATGATTGGGACTGCCATACTTCACCCAGTGTAAGGGCAAGTGTATAAAGGCACGATTTCTAACAAATTCTAGAGTGCGACTTATAAGTGGATGAAATATCTTTTAAATTGAAACAATACTGACAGAATGACATAGCGATGTAGAACAGATTTTACAAAATGCTGCATTTTATTAATCCCAAGGGTTGTTTGATTGGTTCTTATCATTGAAAAATGTTCCATTTTGCCTGTGTACTGTTGTGAGTTCCTGACCTTTGTCAGGTTGTCAAGGCAGGAGGTGCTCAGGACAGGTGAAGGTAACATTTCTTCTGGGAAGGGAAATAGGGGTTAAAATTAGTGAGACGGGTTAAAATTCCTTCAGGCCCATTTTCAACCCTGAAATGATGAGCCCCAAGATTGGGCTGCAGACCTCATTAATGCAAGTATTGTGTCAATTTTATACCTTAACCTGTTTGATATAAATACAATTAATCATTAAGTGTTTTTTATAAACATGAAACCCTAATTGGTTAAATGAAATACAATATAGGTGGCAGGGCAGGTGATATGTTGCAGTTGTAGCGTATGGGCAATGGTGGATTCCAATGTGATCCACAGCAACCACATCTGCAGTAAGTTCTGCTGCTCAAGGAACCTTGGCTCAGAGTTGATGAGCTGGAATCCAAGCTCTGGAAGCTGCAATGCATCAGGGAGGGGGAAGGGTCCTGGATACTTTGCCCAGAAGGCAGCCACCCACCCCCCAACTTAGTCTAGGTATTTCAGATTTGGTCTATAATCAGGGACAGGAGGGTGTGACTACAAGTGAGGGAAGTCTAGGGATTCATAAGGTAACACTAAAGGATCCACAACCGTTGCAATTGCCTAACAACATTCTTGCAGTTTGTGTGGACGAAAGCAGGGAGGATGAGCAAATTGACCACAGCACCATGGTATAGTGGTGGGGAGGGTATTGCATTTAGAGGTAGAGGACAGTCTCATTAGGAAGATAGACACTGTTCTCTGCTGCTGAGAGTGTGAGTCCCAACGGCTGTTGCTTGCCCGATGACCAGGTTAAGGATATCTCCTAAAAGCTGGAGAGGATCTTGGAGCAGAAGGGAAAGGATCCAGTTGATGTCCACGTGGGCACCAACGACATAGGTAGGACTAAGAAAGAGGTTCTCATAAGGGAGTGTGAGCAACAAAGGACTAGATTTTAAAAGTAGAATCGCAAGGATAATAATCTCTGGATTGTTTCCTGAACTACGTGCTAATTGACACAGGGTAAATAAGATCAGAGAATTAAATGCGTGGCTCAGAGATTGGTTTGAGGGAAATAGGTTTGATTGATGGGTCACCAGGACCAGTACTGGGGAAAGAGAGAGCTGTAATTTTGGGATAGTCTTCACTCAAACTCCCCCTGGGACCAGAGTATTAAGAATCATATAAATAGGGCTGCAGAGAGGGCTGTAAACTAAGTAGGCGGGCAAGCATTCAAAAGATTTAGAAAATTAACAACAAAGGAGAAAACAATAATGCAGAGTAATGATACAGGGATTGATAAACAGAGTGTGACAGGAGGGAACAAAGTGTACAAACGTAAGAGTGCACCAGCAAATAGAGTCAGATCAGAGAAAAATGGTAAAAAGATAGAATTAAATGCATGCAGCATTTGTAACAAAATGGATGAATTGATAATGCAAATATAAATAATGGATATGGTATGGTAACCATTACAGAGAAAAAGACCATCTGAATATTTGAGGGTCTGTGACATTTTGGAAAGATAGGAGAAAGGAAAAGGAAGTGCGGTAGCTCTGTTAATAAAGATGTACAATAGTGAGAAATGATCTTGGTACAGGAGATCAAGATGTCAAATTAATTTGGGTGTCAATTAAAAAAAACTAGTAAAAGGAAGAACTCACTGGTGGGGGTAGTTTACAGGCCTAACACTAGCTACAGTGTAGGGCAGAGTATAAATCTGCAAATAATGGGAGCTTTTAAGAAAGGAACTGCAATAATCATGGGAGATTTAATCTTGATATAGATTGGACAAATCAAATTGGCAAAGGTGGCCTTGGAGATGAGTTCATAGAATGTATTCTGGACAGTATCTTAGAACAATACATTTTGGAACTAATCAGGGAACTGGCTATTTTACACCTTTTAATGTGTAATAAGACAAGAGTAAAGAATGATTTCATAGTAAAGAATTTTCCAACCTCGCCCGAGAAATGTTTTCCAGTGGCGGTGGCAGATTGCCATTGGCTGCCAGTGGGGTCTTGCAGTTCTGCTAATGTCTACAGCGTTTTGTGTGGCTTGCCTGTTTTGCCGCCGGGGAAGCCATTGCCAGGGGTCGCCTTCGGCAGGACCGGAAGATCCCACTGGTGGTTGGGGCTGGAAATTCCTGCCCATAGAATTTGAACAAGTATTTTGCATCTATCTTCACAGTAGAAGAAACAAAAAGCATTCCAATAATAATAGGATAAAATCATGAGGTAGAAGGGAGGGAGGAACTTAAGACTATTACTATCACTTATGAAAAAGTATTGGGAAAACTAATGGGATGAAAGGCTGACAAGTCCACTGAATCTGGTGGCCTGGATCCTAGAGTCTTAAAAGAAGTGGCTGCAGAGACAGTGGATGCATTAGTTGGAAACTTTAACTTCCTTAGGTTCTGAAAAGGTCTGAAAAGTGGAATGGAAATTTGCAAATGTAACACCACTAATCAAGGCAGAAGAGAGACAGGAAACAATGCTTAACATCTGTCATTGGGAAAATGCTGGAATTCATTATTAAGGGGGTTGTAACAGGACATTTAGAAAATCATAATCAAATCTGGCAGTCAACATGGTTTTGTGGAAGAGAAATTATGTTTGACTAATTTATTCGAGTTGTAACAACCAGTTGGTTGAATAAAAGGGAACCAGTAGATGATGTTTATTTCGATTTCCAAAAGGCATTTGGTAAGGTGTCATACAAATGGTTACTGCATAAGGAGCGCATGGTGTTGGAGGTGATACATTAGCATGCATAGAGGATTGGCTAATGAGCAGGAAACAGTCGGGATGGATGAGTTGTTTTCAGGTCGGCAAACTGCAACTAGTGGAGCGCCACAGGGATCAGTGCTGGCCCTCAACTATTTTCCATCTATATTAATGCCATTGAATTTCAGATAGGAGACCCCTTATTTTGAAACTGTGTTCCTAGTTCTGGATTTCTAGGGGAATTTCACAGTAATTTCATTGCAGTGCTAATGTAAGCCTTACTTGTAACTAATAAACTTTACTTTGAAGGGATTGGGTATATTGTAGCCAACTTTGCCAACTATCAAAGATAGGAAGGAAAGCAAGTTGTGAGGAGGACACAGAGCTTGCGTAGGGGTATAGATGGGTCAAGTGAGTGGGCAAAAAAAATGGCAAATAGAGTATAAAGTAGAAAATGTGAGGTTGTCCACCTTGGCAGAAAGAATAAATAAGCATGATATTACCTAAATGGAGAGAGATTGCAGAATGCAAAGAGATCTGTGTGTCCTCATACATGAATCAGAAAAAGCATGCATGTACAGGAAATAATTAGACAGGTAAATGGAATGTTACCCTTTATCGCAAGGGGGGGGGGGGGGGGGGGGGGGCGGAGTATAAAAATAGGAAAATCTTATTACAACTGTACAGGGCATTGGTGAAAATGTACTGTACACAGTACTTTAGGTACTCCTTACTTTGGAAATAATATACTTGCATTGGAGACAGTTCAGAAGAAGGTTGATTCCTGGGAGGAAGGGATTATCTTATGAGAAAAGGTTGAGCAGGTTGGGCCTAGATTTATTGGAGTTTAAAAGAATGTGTGATGATCTTATTGAAACATAAGATTCTGATGGGACTTAACAGGGTAGATGAGAGGATGTTACCCCTCATGGGAGGGAATCCAGAACTAGGAACATGGTTTTCAAAATAAAGGCTCTCCTATTTGAAATGAATGTGAAAAAGAATATCTTCCATCAGAATCATTAATCTTTGGAATTTTCTTGCACAGAGACCAGAGTCAAGGCTGAATTAGTCAAGATTTTGATTGATGTAAGAGTGTCGGGAGGAGGGAGTGGGGGGGCAAGCAGGAAAGTGGCCACATCAGATCAGCTATGATTGTACTGAATCGTGGAATAGGCTTGAGTGGCCAAACAGCCCACTCCAACTATTTCATCTGTTTTTACCATCTTGTGTTCAGACAAGGCACAGCAGTAACACTGATACTTTCCTGAATGTGGAGCTTGGAAAAGCAGAAATGCTACATCAAGTTTTGACTGAGGTGAGTCTATATGCAACGGTTCTGTGTAAGGGTTGCCCTCTCTGGTATTTAGGAGTTAGCCTGTTTGGGTAATTATTCATGTATATCTTTTACAGATAGTTACATGTGGCCTATATTGTGCTACTTCCGGTTAGTGGGAGATTAACTTCATGAGGTTTTAGCCTCTCATGCAGGGTCTTGGAGATCAGTTTAACAGGTAAAACTTCACATGATATTAGGCCATGATGTAGGGCTTTGTAGAATTTGGACCAGTTCCAAAATCATTGCAGTTCATAGGAACTGGGTTTGGAGATGACTGCAACTGGTTAGGTGCTTGATCATAGGTGAACCTGTGGTAATATTGTATTAGAAACTTTCCCACATACTTTATCTGAACCACTGCTATTCCTTCTTTCTGATTCTTCTGTCAGCTGCTGTTGATGTTGCTCCTATATCACAAAATATGAAGGGTGAAATATCTGAGGATTGGACGGAGGCTGTGAAACTGCATTACGCAATGAAATATAACTACCAGAAGTCGGAACTGCATCTCACCATTATTGAAGGTGCAACATTGGTTCAGTACTATTGAGAGCACAGTGTAAAGGAGGTGGTTGCCACAGTGATAAGTACTTCATACTGGAAGAACAGAGCGTTTTGTTATTACCCAACATACTGAAGCAATGATATATAGTAATGCAATCGGTAATATGAATACTGTTAGATAATATTGCTATATAGCCTGTTAATAAACTCAAGGCACAACTTTACACACTTTTCAGCATGGTGGAGTCCAATTAAGCATCCCCACAGTGACACATATATAATCTGCATTTGGTATAAAGAACATTTTAAAGTTTCATTTTCTTTCTCCATCTTAGGATCCTGAGTGCACCATCCAGCACTCTGTGTAGCCTCTGCTCATCACAGCTCACTCCTCCTGCTATATCTGAGATGGTGTGGTGATGGTGAACTTGCTATTCAGAAATTCACAGTGACAATATTGTCATGATTCTCCATGTGTGGATCTGTCACTTTTAAAGCCATCTTCAATTCCAATCATTACTTCCGAACAATATCTAAAAGCAATAATAATCTGAAAGACATTTGTATCAAGAACATTTTTGAACTAATGTCTCCTTTGAAGAATAGCCTTCCATTGTTCCAGAACTGTTACAGATGTGGTGGAGCCTCCAATTGCCCCAGTCACCTTGCTGTTTGTGGTTTACCATTTGTAAATAGCAGTGATATGACAGGCTACTTCAGTAATTTCTTGCTCTCCACCCACTGTGGTTCATAGAATGATCATTGCAGTTGCTTCCCCGTCTCCATTTTCTTCCATTCCCGGATGTTCTGAGCCTAACACTTGTTAGGCCAGTGGATTGACCCAATGGGTGGGATTTTCCGGCTGCATTCACCCCAAGACCAGAAAATCCTGCCCAAGGTCAACGGACCTGTGCATCGTCCGCCCCCCGCCAGCTATTATTCCCGAGGTGGGCGGGACAGGAAAATTCCCCCAATATCTTGAATCATAGAATCTTTACAGTGCAGAAGGAGGCCATTTGGCCCATCAAGCCTGAGCCAACAACAATACCACCCATGTCCTATCCCCGTAACCCCACGTATTTACCCTGCTAATCCCCCTGACACTAAGGGACAATTTATCATGACCAATCAATTTAACCCACACATCTTTGGAGTGAGGCTGGAAACTGGAGCACCCGGAGGAAACCCACGCAGACACTGGAAGAATGTGCAAACTCCACACAGTCACCCCAAGGCCGGAATTGAAGCCCGGTCCCTGGCGCTGTGAGACAACAATGCTAACCACCAGTCTTCACCAGTGCTACTCCGAACCAGAAATAAGGATATCCCAGCATAATTTCTCCCTTTGATTGCCTTCACATTCTGGGGAAAGGAAACAAAGGAAACACTTGTGCCTTTCTCATTGGCAGAGTGTCCCAATGTGCCTGACAGCCAATAAATTACTTCTGAACTGTTTTACTGTCAAACATGATTGTCAATTTGTGTGCAGCAGGGTCTCATAAAAGCAATTAAATAAGATCATAGAAAAACAAAGAGAAGCAGGCCATTTGGACATTCAAATCTGTGCTGGTTGTATCTTTCATATGAACCAGCTCAACTAATTCAATGTCCTTTCTCACTCCTCATATACATTCCTCTTTATCAAGCACCTCTTTTAAAATTAGTTACAAATTCTGTTCTGTTAGAGATTTGTGCTTTCTAATTACCCTCTGTGTAAAGAAACGTATTTAAAGCTCCCATTATTTCACTGAGCAGTAGCAGTAGTATTATCATTTACCCCTTATAATCCATCATAAAAGGCTCCATCGCGTCACACTTAACCTTCACAGCTCTAATGTCCTGAGGCTGTTTAATATTCTACCACAATGAGGTTGTTGTAAACGAGTGCTCTTTGGTGAAGGCTACTAAAGTCATGAATCGGTGTCCAGGACCTCACTAAAGCTGCAGCCCAGGATTCCAACACCCCGGCATTCCAGACACCATTTTGAAATGTGTTTGTCTTCGCCACACCTCTTGTTCCTTCAACAAGCAGTCATTTGTACTTTTAAATCTGGTTTCTTTATTTAGTATATTTAAAATACTGGTAAAACTGAGAAATTTGAAAAAGCTGAGAGCCCAAAAACCTCCGCTGTGCCAGTGACTATTTTAGCTTGACATGAAGTCATTCTGAGGGGTACAGATCCCCTCATTCATTAAGTCCGGTACAAAGTAATATTGCTGCCATCAATCCAGATTTGAACTTTCTCCCTTTTCCCTTAACTTTCTCTCTCCAGCTCAGTATGCAGATATGGTGGAAAACATGAATGCTTGCGACACCTACGTGGTCGGCACCTTGACCACGAAACTTGGGAAGGCCAAGGCTGAGACCTCCAACCAACCTAAGACCTTATACCCAGTTTGGCAAGAGACTCTGATATTCCCAATCTCTGAGGAACATGTGCAGGAGGGGACTTTAACACTCGCCGTCTACAGCTGTGATAAGTATTCCAGGCATAACTGTGTGGGGGAAGCACAACTGAATCTATCTGATGTAGCTGTGGATGTTAGAACCAATTCCTGGATAAATCTGAAGGCCCCGGAAAAGGTATTAAATTTTTCCCTTCTCTTCAGTTCAGCTTGTTTATAGAGATTGCAATGCATGTCATAGTGAGGCCTCTGCGTAAGCGAATGCTGCAAGGCAGCTCCACTTCTGAATCATTAATGGACTGGTCAGGCTAAGAGGTTCTGGAAATGTATCTTGAGTTATGAAGATTTTTTTAAAGGGAAAATGAATTGCCTAGTACCGTAATGTTAAAAAAGATATACTATATCTTTACACTAACCAGTGTTTCCTTAGCCGTCTCTTGTTTTACTTTATGTAAACAATGACAGATAGTAAAATACCCTTATTGTCTTACTTTATAAAAACAATGACAGGAAAAGACCTTCTTGTCCACTAAGCCCTTTATAGAAAACTGTGATGCACCCGATTAATACAGTGCCTACCTTTTTACCAGGTGATCTCTGTTCTAGCCAGAAACAAGCCCAGCTCACACTTACAACAATTCAATGGGTCAGTGTTCACCACATAAGCTGATACACTGGAGGTAGATGGGAGGGGGAGGGGGGATTTGAACTCTCGGGTGTCTTTCCTTTGACATACATTACGGTCTCTCTCCATGTCATGCTCTAATACCAGCCTGGAAGGTAGGCTGCTGCTGACCTGTTCTGAGACCTTCATCTTTCTGAAACACATCAGTCTTGAGTCCAGCACTGGTCCCCTCTCACCTTCCTGCAGGAGGCGAGCGAGGGCAGCACCAGGCATTGATTATTCCCTCCCACCTCCCCAAGCCTGTCCAGCAGTTCATAGAATCCCTACAGTACAGAAGGAGGCTATTTGGCCTATTGAGTCTGTACCGACCACAATCCCACCCAGACTCTATTCCCATAACCCAACGCATTCACCCTGCTAATCCCCCTGACACTAGGGAGTATTTACAACTCCCTAGTGTCAGGGGGATTTACAAATCCCCCTGACACTAGGGCGGCACGGTAGCACAGTGGTTAGCACTGCTGCTTCACAGCTCCAGGGTCCCGGGTTCGATTCCCGGCTCGGGTCACTGTCTGTGTGGAGTTTGCACATTCTCCTCGTGTCTGCGTGGGTTTCCTCCGGGTGCTCCGGTTTCCTCCCACAGTCCAAAGATGTGCGGGTTAGGTTGATTGGCCAGGTTAAAAATTGCCCCTTAGAGTCCTGAGATGCATAGGTTAGAGGGATTAGCGGGTAAATATGTGGGGGTAGGGCCTGGGTGGCATTGTGGTCGGTGCAGACTCGATGGGCCGAATGGCCTCCTTCTGCACTGTAGGGTTTCTATGATTTCTATGATTTAACATGGCCAATCAACCTAACCAGAACATCTTGTAATGTGGGAGGAAAACGGAGCACCCGGAGGAAAACCACGCGGACACGGGGAGAACGTGCAAACTCCGCCCAGACAGTGATAGTTGTCACAACCTCAAGCAGCAGCGTGACACTGAATGTGGAATTTAAATCCTCAACAATTAGTTAAAGAGAGTGTAGGAATCATGTGGGTTTTAAGTATTCAGCTGTAGAAAATAAATCTACTTTATGACCCTTAATTAGATTTTTAGCTTTTCCTTGTACAGCAAATCATCCTTTCTATGTCTGCTTAAAAATAATGGAAGAAGTATAAAATCTTGCCCTGGGCATATGGGACCTGTAAACATGTTTTTCTCCCTTTCTCTAAAAAGAATTGATGAAAATCAAATTAGCTTGTGTTCAGCTGCATGTGATTCTGAAGTGTTTATAGGTCCCAGAGGTAAAACCAGAAGCTGTGTGAGATGCTCTGCTCAGCTTTCAAATTATTGTGCAGTTCAATACTCGGAAATTCAATAGAAGAGTGACTAAGTGCAGCACCATTGAGCTGCCTAATCTATATTTGGCACATTACATTGGAATTACAATGTGATTTTTCTCCTCATGTTCCCGGGTAAAATGGCTTTGACAAGAAGAGAAACTGCTACATGAAGCAGCTACATAGATGATTAAGACTTCTTTGAATTGTCACTGGTGTCTTGTTTTCTAGAATTCTGTAACATCGCCTGGTGAGATTTTGCTTTCCATCAGCTACCTACCGGCTGCCAACCGTTTGATTGTTGTTGTTATGAAGGCACGGCACTTAAACTCAGATAAGCTGAAAGATTTGATAGGTAAAAGACCATCAACTTGTTTAGATATGCATGTGTATACCCTTAAAAAAAAGAATTCCTATGCAATGTTTCAGGAATTTGCCCATTTATTCTTTGGACAAAGCTCCTGCATTGTGTCATGTTCTGTATGGTAATGATGAGCCATCTGCTACCAGCTCCACTGACAGTTATTCTAGTGGTGAGCTCAGTTCTGTCTCTTCAGGTTAGGCCTCTGCCTGCACTCCTCAGGTACCTCTGGCTTAGCTGCAAACTTAAATCAGATGATTATCACTATGTGTCACCTTGCTGCCTATCCTTCAGCCATTTCAGAATATATGTATTCCACCCATGACCACTGTTTTTTCTATCTTTGCAATAAAGGTTGTAGCTCCTTTATTAATTCAGATGTTTCACAATCTGCATCGCCATCGGTTGGCCTATGGTAGCCAAACTTGCAGGACAGGCGAATACGTCTTACCTCCCCTAAAGAGTGGTGTGCCGTCTCTACACACCTGACAGAAGATATCCTGGCACCTTTTGGCAGATCAGATTGGAGGGCAGTTTTAGGGATCAGACCTGAAAGTGCCCAGTCACAAAGTTCATGCCAATGCCACTAAGCAGGGGTTCCATTGGGTGGGATTTTCCAGCCCCTCCTAATGGTTGGATCTTCCGGTCTCTCTGAAGGCCCCCTCACTGCAAGTTCCCCAGTGGCGGGACGGGGGAGCCATGCAAAATGCCATAGACATTGGTGGAACTGGAAAACCCTGCCCATTGTGAATGCATTTGCAAAGGTGATGAATGACAGCTACTGCTGCATTATTAATCTTCAATGCATTTGACCATTTCTCATTTTGTGTTTAATTTAATTCTAATTTGTCAATGGGGCCTGTTATAAAAGAGCTCTTACTCTCTAACAACAAATTAAATAATGCAGAGAAGCTCTAATGTTTCCACCTAGCAACAGCATAAACCAAATTCAATAATATGCAGAAATTCAGTTGAGACAGAATGCAAAAGAATTAAAATGCATATCCTCAGTACCTCTGGAAAATTAAACTGCAGTGTCGACCACATTCGACCTAGTTATAGGTTTTAGGTCTCCCAGAGACTTGAGTGCATAATCTAGACTAAAAACCTCATTACAGGACTATCAGAAAGACTTGTCCTTTATAAGAACTGCCCTTTATATGAGATATTTATATCTGCCAGATGTTAAAAGTTGTAGGATTGGCATTTGTGTTTACCCAAGAGAAGCGAACAGTACTACAAAAGCAAAGTACTGAAGATGCAAGAAATCTGATTTAAGAACAGAAGATTCTGGAAATATTCAGTAAGTCTGGCAGAATCTCTGGAGGAACAAAACAGTTAACAGGCCAGATTTTCACTATTGGCTAACTCAAGTAAGGAAATTTTCCTTTCCGTCTCAATTTAAAGTGCCCTGTCACATGCAGGAGACAGGCTATCTGTTTCTCTCCATACAATTTCCAGATAGCCTCATTATGAATGTTTGGCTGAGCTCCAAGACTCACTAATGGATTAGCTTAGCAAGAGCTCTGTTGCAAAAGGTGGATGTTGAGTGTGTGCTTTGATTGACATTTTTATGAGGTTATAATAAATTACTCAGTTTTTGTTCTATTTTGTCAATGACTGGGAGCGGCACAGTGGTTAACATTGCTGCCTCAGCGCCAGGGACTCGGGTTTGATTCTGGCCTTGGGTGACTGTATGGAGTCTGTACATTCTCCCCGTTTCTTTGTGGGTTTCCTCTAGGTGCTCTGGTTTCCTCCCACAGCCCAAAGATGTGTAGGTTAGGGAGATTGGCTATGCTAAAATGCTTAGTGTCCATAGATGTGTAGGTTAGGTTAGGATTAGCCTTGGCAAATGGATCATGAGGATAGTGCTGGATAAAGTGTTGTTTCAGCCTCTTTCTGCACTGCAGGGATTCTATGGGATTCACTAGCATGTTTATTTTGATAAGATTTAGGTTTGAAGTGAGCTAAAGCTTCTGTTATTGATGCTATGAATGGCTCTGTCAGACGGACTCATCTGTACATGGTATATACTGGGTGAGGGTGCATGGAAGGGCCATGACAGACATAAAAGGAGCACGGGGGGGGGATGGTTGAGACATTTTTAAACATACCTTTTATGAGATTCCTGAATTCAGACTATGGTTCATGACGCCTCAGAGGAACCATGAGTCATCCAGAAGCTGGCTCGACTCCAGAAAGGTTCCAGTAGGGTGAGATGCCAACTCTGCAGTGGTGCTGGCCACATTGGAGTGCAGAGTGCGGGCTCACTAACTGCACCCTTGCAGAAATTACTGGCACTGGAAATGGGGGTAGGAATCCCAGAATTGGGACACACCGACCAATTTTTAAATGCCACCAGAATCAGCCTGACTCCTTGAAAAGCCAGGCTGGTATGTTTCAGGTCTGTGGTATATCATCAGACCTGTCACGAACCTGAAACGTTAACTCTTGTTGCTCTCTCCAAGGGCTATTGAGTATTTCCAGTATTTTCTGTCTATACCGGAGGGGAAAGAGGTTTGGGAACTGGCACAATAACTTTAAAGGGGCATCACAGTAGCACAGTGGTTAGCACTGCTGCCTCACAGCTCCAGGGATCTGGGTTCAATTCCCGGCTTGGGTCACTGTCTGTGTGGAGTTTGCACATTCTCCACGTGCCTGCGTGGGTTTCCTCCAGGTGCTCTGGTTTCCTCCCACAGTTCAAAGATGTGCGGGTTAGGTTGATTGGCCATGATAAATTGCCCCTTAGTGTCCAGAAATGCGTAGGTTAGTGGGATTAGCTGGGTAAATATGTGGGATTGTAGGGATAGGGCCTGGGTGGAATTGTTGTTGTGCAGACTCAATGGGCTGAATTGTAAAAGGAATATCATAGCATAGTTCCAATTTTAAGTTACTCTTGGTGTTAGCTCTTTCTTATTCATGTGGGAGTCGCTGGCCAGCATTTATTGCCCACCACTAGCTTAAGAGCTGTGATATTTTAGTTGGAGAGTTTGTTACCCAGTCTCTGCCATAATAATTTGTGATTTTTTTCTTGCAGATGTATCAGTCAAACTCATCCTAATGCATCAGTCTCTGAAGCTGAAGAAGAAACATACTGGACATGTGAAGCACAAGATAAATCCAGTCTGGAACGAGATGATAATGTTCGAGGTGCCCTATGAGCTTCTGTCTAAATCCTGTCTTGAGCTGGAGGTGTTGAACCAGGACTGTACAGGGCAAAACCACTTACTGGGCAAATGTAGCCTGGGTCTGAATAACAAGGACTTAGAGCTAAGTCACTGGCAGGAAATGCTAAACAAGCCCAGGAAACAGGTTGCAATGTGGCATAAACTGCATGCATAATCCCCTTCCTGCTCCACCGCATTCACCAGCAAACTGCAAGACTCCAGCAAGATCCCTTTTCCTGAACTATTGGCATGGAAATTGGACATGGCTTTCCAAGCAAAAAGTGGGCTCATTACACACTCAAAATGCACTGCCATTTTGGTAAATGCATGAACAAAGTGGCCTTTGAAATGTGTTAGATCCTTTGATTATGCAATTTGGGGCCTATTGATCTCTTTTTAAAACTTGTGTTCCCTGAACTCAAGAAAATATGCCCAAAAGAAACCACTGAAAACTTCCACCACAAAGGTAGGTTTAATGATACTTACTTGAATGTGGTGCCAGGAGGTGAAGAAGTGTTTGTCCCACTGCAGTCCATTGTGGTGAAATGACCATTGCCATCACTCAACGCCCCTCCCCGCCCACCCCCCCAACTGATTACCTCCATCCCTCTCCCAATAAACCATTCCCTCTTCTAATTTGCCTCTTGGCTTTCCCGATCACCCCTCCTTCTGTGTGCTGCTTGCCCTTGCCTATTTCTTCACCCCCACTTACTTGAGGACTCTGACAGTAATATGATGGGGTGCAACTAAATTTATCTTCTCTGATGAGCTGACTGGGAATGCCCAGCAGCTTTCTGTAGCTCACAGTTCACAACTCAATGAGGCCCAAGCCTCACTATCAGGTGACTCAGCCTACCCATTCCAGTGAATGGATCAGTCCCTGTGTCCAATGTGCAACACTATCCAATTTCAAAGTGGTATTTTATGGTACAAATGTAATGTTATAATTTGATTAAGGTGACACCTCATTAATCCATCGATTGAAGTGCCTCACAGACACCTGTCTGGTTTTGCCTTTGGGTCAATTGGTTTCCAGCTGGGAAATCGCTCAGCTTTGGTAACTTGGTAAGTGACAGGAAAGCTAATTATACAAATGCGTACGTTGTAAAATGCATCACTGACATATATGGAATCTGTTTCTAGGTTTCAGTTAAGCAGACAGTTACAGACCTAGTGATTCAGTCAATTTGTAGTCCAATCCATGTGCTGTGCAGTGTCGAAAACAAAATGGGCTTTCCTGGTTGCAGTTCCCAATTCCTGATCAACAAAATCACCCGAGCAAAATGTCCCTTTGACAAGTGGTTGTAACTTTACCAGAATGTATCAGCATTGTAAAAATATAGTACAGTACGTGCTGTCATGCAGCATTTCACATCATTGTGCTTTGGACACATCATGGAGGCCAAAAATGTTCAAGCATTATTATTCCAAGTTCACCCCCAGAATTGAAGTTCTCGAATAGCCAGTTTGTATTGGGTGGGGGAGAAGGGCATTACGAATGGAAAGAATTCTTAATGTTAAAAATTCCTAATGTTTTTGTTACAACTTCAATATTGGGTATTGGGAATTGAACTCAGGAACACATTAACCTTTCTTTCATGCTTCAGCTCATTAAGACAAACACAATCATGTTCATATGTTCCAAAATCATGTCCAATTGATCACCAGGTTCTTTGGAATGGCATACACATTGGATATCTGCCACTGAGTTGCCAGTTAGCTAAAGAAAGCGACTGAGTAACATGGAGCAGTGCACTACACAAAAAGATCTGTATTGACTGAACAAGGGACTGAATAGTACATTATTTAGGGAAACCTGCATGGACTGAACATTGTGTGCTACATAGCAGCTGCTGCATAGTGCAATGGCAAACAGCTTGCTCTCATTGTTCATTCTCTTTGAATATTCCGATCAGCATCAAGTTTTATCCATGGAAAGCCTGTTAGAATTTCCTCTCTCTGGACTAGGAGCTGGAGAGAAAAACAGAGGGGGAGAATCTTACCAAAAAATGGCAGTGTTGTTTCTGGTGAGAAAACTGGAGTATTTCTCCAGAGAAACAGGTTGGTTTTCTTTCCAGATTCTACCACACTCTGTCAAAAAACAGCAAGGGGATGTGATTATTCATGCCATCATGTAAGGGGGTGGGGCCTCAAAACGCCAGCAAAACCCAACTGCACTGAGATTAGTGGGGAGGAACACCTTTAAAGGGCGCCCTGATCAGAAGATGAATAAACTGTCCATGTGGAGTTTGCACATTCTCCCCATGTCTGCGTGGGTTTCTGTTGGGTGTTCCAGTTTCCTCCCACACTCTGAAGATGTGCGGGATAGGTTGATTGGCCATGCTAAATTGCCCCTTGGTGTCGAGGGATTAATTGAGTAAGTACATGGAATTACGGGGGTCGGGTGGGTTGTTGTCGGTGCAGGCTTGATGGGCCGAATGGCTCCTTCTGCACTGTAGGGATTCTGTGAAACCTTCTCCCCAACAAAGCATGGACATCTCAGGGGCTCCTGTTCCCACTCCTGATTGGAGTTGGCCCTTCCCCTCCCTCCCCGACCATGGCCCCACCACCTCCCTGATCATCAGCCCCTTCCCCCATCCCCCCCCCCCCCCCTCCCAAGTCAGAGCCGGAATCCACTTTGCCACATCCCTCTCCCCATCCACAATGGCCATTGCTGGCATCCCCTGCTCCTCCATCTGCTCCCGACCCACAACCAATTCTAAATTAACCCTCCTCACTCCTCATATGCTCTCACTGGGGTCTGCTCCTTGGCACAAGTTGGCACTGCCATGTTGGCACTGCCTGGTTGGCATGGGCATGGTGCCAACCTGGTAGTGCCAACCTGTGCCAAGGGGTAGTGCCAGGGACAATGTCAGGCCTCTGCAAGTTAGGTGGATTGACCATGGTAAATTGCTCGTTAGTGTACAAAGATGTGAAGGTTAGGTCACTTAGTGGGATAAATATGTGGGGTTATAGGGATAGAACTTGGGTAAGATGCTCTGTTGGAGAGTTGGTGCAGACTCGATGGGCTGAATGGCCTCCTTCTGCACTGTAGGGGATAGAGTCCCACTGGGGTCTGCTCCTTGGCACAAGTTGGTACTACCATGTTGGCACTACCTGGTTGGCATGGGCATGGTGCCAACCTGGTAGTGCCAACCTGTGCCAGGGGGGTAGTGCCAGGGGACATTGCCAGGCCACTGCAAGTTAGGTGGATTGACCATGGTAAATTGCTCCTTAGTGTCCAAAGATGTGAAGGTTAGGTCACTTAGTGGGGTAAATATGTGGGGTTACAGGGATAGAACCTCGGTAAGATGCTCTGTTAGAGAGTTGGTGCAGACTCAATGGGCTGAATGGGCTCCTTCCGCACTGTAGGGGATAGAGTCATAGAGGTTTACAGCAGGGAAACAGGCCCTTCGGCCCAACTTGTCCATGCCGCCCCTTTTTTTAATCCCTAAGCTAGTCCCAATTGTCTGCGTTTGGTCCATATCCCTCTATACCCATTTTACCCATGCAACTTGTCTTTTTAAAAGACAAAATTGTACCCGCCTCTACTACTGTTAGAAGGCAGCTTGTTCCAGACACTCTCCACCCTCTGTGTGAAAAAATTGCCCCTCTGGACCCTTTTGTATCTCTCCCCTCTCACCCTAAACCCAAGCCCTCTAGTTTTAGACTCCTCTACCTTTAGGAAAAGATATTGACTATCTAGCTGATCTATGCCCCTCATTATTTTATAGACCTCTATAAGATCACCCCTAAGCCTCCTACGCTCCAGAGAAAAAAGTCCCTAGTCTATAGCCTCTCCTTATAACTCAAACCATCAAGTTCAGGTAGCATCCTAGTAAATCTTTTCTGCACTCTTTCTAGTTTAATAATATCCTTTCTATAATAGCATTGCACACAATATTCCAAGTGTGGCCGTACCAATGTCTTGTACAACTTCAACAAGATGTCCCAACTCCTGTATTCAATGTTCTGACCAATGAAACCAAGCATGCCGGATGCCTTCTTCACCACTTTGTCCACCTGTGACTCCACTTTCAAGGAGCTATGAACATGTACCCCTAGATCTCTTTGTTCTATAACTCTCCCCAAAGCCCTATCATTAACTGAATTAGTCCTGCCCAAAATAATCGACCAAAATGCATCACCTCGCATTTATCTAAATTAAACTCCATCTGCCATTCGTCAGCCCACTGGCCCAATTGATCAAGATCCCATTGCATTCCTAGATAATGTTCTTCACTGTCCACTATGCCACCAATCTTGGTGTCATCTTCAAACTTACTAACCATGCCTACTAAATTCTCATCCAAATCATTAATATAAATGACAAATAACAGTGGACCCAGCAGCAATCCCTGAGGCACCCCGCTGGTCACAGGCCTCCAGTTTGAAAAACAACCCTCTGTCTTCTGTCATCAAGCCAATTTTGTATCCATTTGCTACCTCAACCTGGATTCCGTGAGATTTAACCTTGTGCAGCAACCTACCATGTGGTACCTTGTCAAAGGCCTTGCTAAAGTCCATATGGACAACATCAGCTGCACTGCCCTCATCTACCTTCTTGTTACTCCTTCAAAAAACTCAATCAAATTTGTGAGGCATGATTTTCCACTCACAAAGCTATGCTGACTATTCCTAATCAGTCCTTGCCTCTCTAAATGCCTGTAGATCCTGTCTCTCAAAATACCTTCTAACAACTTGCCCACTACAGATGTGAAGTTCACCGGCCTGTAGTTCCCAGGCTTTTCCCTGCAGCCCTTCTTAAAGGTACAACATTTGCCATCCTCCAATCTTCAGGCACCTCACCTGTGACTATAGATGATTCAAATATCTCTGCTAGGGAACCTGCAATTTCCTCCCTAGCCTCCCACAGTGTCCTGGGATATACTTCGTCAGGTCTCCGGGATTTATCTACTTTGATGCACATTAAAACTTCCAGCACCCCCTCCTCTGTTATATGTACACTCCTCAAAACATCACTATTTGTTTCCCAGGTTCCCTAACATCCATGCTTTTTTCAACAGTGAATACTGATGAGAAATATTAATTTAGGCTCTCACTCATCTCTTGTGGATCTGCACGTAGATAACCTTGTTGATCCTTAAGAGGTCCCACTTTCTCCCAAGTTACTCTTTTGGCCTTTATGTATTTGTAGAAGCTCTTTGGATTCTCATTTGCCTTATCTGCCAAAACAATCTCGTGTCTCCTTTTTGCCCTCCTGATTTCTCTCTTAACCCTACTCGTACACCCTCTTTATTTTTCAAGGGATCCACTTGATCCCAACTGCCTATGCATGTCATGTGCCTCCTTCTTCTTGACCAGGGTCTCAATATCCCGAGTCATCCAGAGTTCCCTACCTTTACACTATCTATGAGTCTATCTATGATTCTTTGTCACGTGATGCCTACCAATAAGAGTGCAGCCAAGCTCATGTGATCCAGTTGGGAATTAACACTTGGCAAAGGCTAAGTGACCATAAACAAAGCTGGCATTTTGGCATTTACTGAATCCAAAAAGTAAGTTAATATATAATGTTCTTAGATGAAGCTCTAACTCATAAGTTGGTAATAAGTGATGTTATCCTTTCCAAAGAGAAAAACAGTTCAGCAGGCTGAAGAATATTTTAAAACATAGAGCAAGTCAGTCATGCCAGTAATCAGCATGCCCTTTCAAGAAGGAATAGGGCATCAGCCAGCAATGTTTGCTGTGACTAAAATATTTTGTTCTTGGTTTCTGTTTTTAAACAGTGTTTCTTACATTAAAAAATACATTTAAAATGTAATTAATTTAAAAATAAGAAGGTTAGCCTCAGAGATGAAAGATCTATGGTAATCCTTTGAAGGTGAAATTGGTCTCTGATAATAACACAAACGTGTTTAAATAGTTGTTTGGTAGTACAGAACTCGGGGATTCTCGTTACATTTCTTGTCCAAAGCCTCAGATCTGTCTCCCCTAGTCGTCCTGTACTATCAGATAATGGGAAGTTATTCCTGTCCAAACCTGTCATAATCCTCTACACCTCTCTCAAATCTCCCCTCAATCTCCTCTGCAGAAGAAAGAGAAAAAGCAAAATTAACATTGATTTCTCTTACGTCATATTCTTGTGAATATCCTGATGAGTACAAGATGAAAAGTTTCGACAAACAATGTGAGGGATTTTCCGGCCATTCCAAGTGGTGAGATCTTCCACTCCCGCTGCCGATGACCCCACCCCCACCCCACCATGTGTTGTCTGCAGAGGTGTGAACAACGGAAAACCTCATTGACAAGTGGTGGGACGGGAAGATCCCACTGCTGACCAATGGTGAACCACCTCTGCTGCCACAAAACATGTCAGGGAGGGTGCTGGGGGCGAGGAAGGGTAGAATCCCACTCTTTTTTCAGCAATACATACACGTTCATGATGAATTGGCATGTTTATTTTACATTGCCCTCAACTTCCTTTTCCACTGACTTCAAGAAAAACAAAATGCAAACATTTTAGTGACAATATTGAATCTGCCACTGGAATCAATTGTTGTGATTTAAGCAAGGAGGCTGCAAGTGGCTCAATCTAAAGCAAGTTAAGGTGCTTTGAAGTAAGTGTCAATACAAAATAGCAAATAGCTCAGAATAATATCAATATGCATTAACACCACAGGCTGGTATTTTCAGGCCTTTATATTTATCGATTATGAAGGTTGTTGGCAACTGTCAAGTAGATTAGGCGAGTCTTCCAAAATGATTTTCAAAGCAGGATCTGTTTTCAAAAATGGTATGAGGATAAAAAATCCATCTCATTTCAATTCAGTTATCAACAGTTCAGTTATCTGGCCATGATTCACGGGAGGGGGGTATTTTGGTTCTGGGTACGTGTAATTCCAGCAAAGACTGTGTTCAATTTAGGAATAACTCTGTAGTTCCTTTCTGACATGTATTATTATTCAGGGATGGGAGATTTGGTTGGATTGGAGAAGCTAGGGTTGTTCTCCTTGGAACAAAGGAGATTGAGGGAAGATTTGAGAGAGGTGGAGGATTATAACAGATTTGGACAAGGAATAACTGTTCCCATTAACTGATAGTACAGGACTAGAGGAGACAGGTCTGGGGTATTGGACAAGAAATGCAAGAAGAATGTGAAGAGGAACTCTACTTACACAGTGGGTGGTAATGACCTGTAACTCACTGCCCACCAGGGTGGTGGACGTGGAACTAGTCAATAATTTCAAAAGGGTATTGAATGAGCACCTAAAAGAGATATATCTATAGGGATTTGGGGTTCCGGGGGGGGGGGGGGGGGGGGGGGGCGGGGGAGTCAGACTGACAGAAGCACAGAGAACTTGAAATGTTGAACTGAATGGCCTCCTTCTGTGATGTAAATGGTTCTAGAACTTTAGGAGTGATGTGACAGCATTGATGAAGGTGCAGCAAAGATTGACATGGTCGGTTCCAGGTATCAGGAGCTTCAGATACAAGAAAAGATTAGAGAAGCTGGATCCATCCATGGAAAAGGGAAGGTTGATGGGATTTGTTCGAGAAATGAGGAGTCTGGGCAGAGGAGGTAGAGAGAAACTGTTCCCATTGGCAGAAGGATAGAGAAACAGAGGTCATAGATTTAAGATGATTGGCAAAAGAAGTGGTAAGAAGAGGAAAAACATTTTTACACAGGGGGCAGTTAGAATCTGGAATGTACTGCCTGAGAGTGTGTGGTGGAAGCAGATTCAATAACGCTTTGAAAAGGGAATTGCAAAAGCACCTAATGGAAAAAAGTTACTGGGCGATGGGGAAAGGTTAGGGTAGTGGGGTTCTAGTTACTCTTGCAGAGTGTTGGTACAAAGTCAATGGTCAATGGCCTCCTTCTGTGCTGCAAACATTCTATGATGTTGAGGCCAGCAAATACATTTTCAACTGATCTATTTGGCTAATTTGTCTAACGCTATGAGCCTGCCCAACATGCTGGTTTTTACTGCTTGCTGCTATATTTAATTATATTGATCAACACACCTCTTCAGTCATTTGGTTTGCTACATACAGTGTTTGGCATGGCTGATACAATTTGTCTTCTGAAGTGCTGTTTGAATTTTTGTTTGCTAGCTCGTGACAATAAAACGTCGCTTTGTTCACCCAAGTACTGATGTCAGTTTATGTTCAACAGAAGATCATGTTTTGACTTGAAGGGAGTGAAATACAACTGAACTGCATTGGTTGTAAGAAAAAGAAAATGACAAATGATCACAATTTAGGTACAGTCATCAGTGCCACTTTATATCAAGATTGGAGAATAAGGTTGGAACTCCCTCCTTGGTGGGGAATAAAGCCATTAATATACCTCTTTGTCTAGTTTTTTTTTGGATTAAATTGCCCTGATGTCCACGAGCTATGAGCTCGTGGGTGAGAATTGATGGCCAGTCACAGCACAAATTTGCCCATAACCCAGCACCAGTCATTAGAGAATCTCACTGTGTAGCTTGCAGAAGGTTGACATCACCACAACCCTGCTGCTACACAAGGACCTTACCAATCACACCTCCCTTCACGACAGCCTGAATGGCTAAAACCACTATGCCAAGGAATAACAACAGAAGCCCTATAATAGTGGCAGGACTGCAACAAATGCACCACCATTAAAAACCACATCCTCATCACAGCCTGCCCACCTGACTTCAACCTGCCACGCCAACATTGGGCACTCCTCAACCAATTCCACACTGGCCAAGGCACAAATGGGACCTGACAGAGAACCAGGACTGCAACTGTGGTCCACCCCAATCAATAACATCAATGAGGACTGTCCCCTAACAAAATTCACCAAAGGGCCCAGGGAGTTCCATTTAGCCACTGCAGAAGCTATTGCCTGTCTCAGTGGTTACGGCACATGCCAAAAAAAATTGGAGAGGCCACTAGGAAGGTTGGTGAGGCGAAAGGAAATGTCATAATGCGATGTCAGGAGAGTGAAGTTCCTATAGACTAAAAAGCTCACGTCATCGGCAAGTTGTCTCATCTCAGCTGGGACAGCAATTGGAGTACGACAATTGGTTTCAAATCTCTTTATTGAGCAGAAGAAAAATTAAGCCAGGATCCCCATCCAAAAACCGCACTTTAACTGACCTGTTAGTGCCTGATGGGAACAAAAGTGGGAAAATATTGCCATCCTCTTGATGAGCACAAAAAATATAAATACAACGGAAAAATTAGAGGTTTATAAATCTGGATCAGGTCACTATGTTACATGTTCACTGCAGACACATGTCACACCAAATTCAGAATTCAATGGCACAGTGGTCAGCTGGGAACATTGGTCAATCACAGACAATTTCATTCCATCAATGTTTAGCTAGTAAAGGATCATGCAGGTCTGTACTAGGTTCCCTGTGAACTATGATACTGCAGCAGTCCAACATTCCTGTCCCGTTGAAGCCTGGAAACACCTTTAGGGATGACTACTGCAATGACAACCACCTAACAGAATATTGTGTTGCTACATCTGTCTAAACCTGCTGGGGACAAATCTTAGTTGCCTGGACTGGTCAGCGAGGCTGTCTGGGATAGTTGTTGCATCCTGTATTCTGTACAGTGTAGGAAAGCAGAGAGGGTGAAAGATACAGGAGAGACAAGCTGCTCAGCAGTGCTGATCTGAAATGGATTCCCATAGAGAGGACAGTGAGGAGGACAGTGAAGGCAAAGCATCGGACATCACCCTCACATTGCCTCTTGGAATGTCAGGGATTCCATAATAACACAAAGATTCAGTTTGCCATTTACGCTGGGCCCAAGTTACTATCATCCCTGAGCCTTTCCATTTCACCTACAACCCTTGCACTCACTGGCACAAAGCTGTCCTGTAACCAACCATTCACCCATTGCATATGTCCCAACTGGTCCCCAACAATTCAAGTTCTCACCATCATCACCAAGAAACTGAAAAGGCAAGTTGCTAATCAATTGGGAAGAATGGTGAACATGGGAAAGTAGGGAAAATTAATTTTAAAATTCCACATGTAGCATTTTCACAGTCATATGCATACCCTTGGTGAATCACAAAGCTTCTCATTTCCTTCTCCCACCTTTCCAATGACATGCAATCCTGGTGGCTTCAGCAGAGGTAGGGGTTACTATGATCCCTGTTCTGACATTGAGATGCTCTTGGCTGACAAGCCCTGAGTGTTGGAGCCAAGACTGCTCAACTTGCATTTTTGAAGGGACAGTATCAGCCCTTGTTAAAGGAAGCAGTAAGTTGAGTATATGTTGAGGGGGAGGCAATGGATGAGATGTGGTGGCACTTTGAATGATGTTTCAATTGTCAGGCATCATCCCTCTCCTGGATCAGTAGCGCTTCACTCCTACCCTCTGCAGGGGAACTGCTTAGCATAAATCAGTGTGGTGCTGTCATCCTGTTTAAGGCACAGACATGTTGGCCTCCACAGTCTGCAATGGCCATACTCTGAGCCAGCAGGGAATGGTAAGCTTGTCGTGATTGAAGTTCCACTATAAACTATACCCATGACAGACATCTCACAATGGACTGTGACCACAATGTCCACAATTGCTTAAGCTGAATTCTTCCATCTGTTGTAAGGATGTTTGGTGTCTTACTTAGAGGTCTGGAGGCTTGTGTGATTGAACATAAACTGTTTAATGGTAACCCATAACTAAATACATATCTGCAAGATTTAGCCCTATCTAGGTGCTATCATCATGTCGACTTCCCTCAGATCCTCTTTGCACCGCCCTGTCCCTGTCTACTGTCACATAACTCTACATCATAACGTGAATGGTATTGTTTCCCAAGTCCCACATTAACCCTTACTAATTATAATTATAGACCAGTCAGCCTGACGTTGGTAGTGGGGAAAGTTCTAGAGTACATTATCAAGGATTTTAGAGCAGGATTGAACAGAGTCAGCATGGAGTTACAAAAAGAAAATCATGCTTGACAAATCTACTGGAAATTCTTCGAGGATGCAACTAGCAGAGTTAATGAGGAGAAACCAATGGTTTATTTAGACTTTTGGAAGGTTTTTGACAAAGCCCAACATAAGAAATTAGCATGTAAAATTGAAACACACAGGACTGGGGGTATTGCATTGTGGTGGACCTCAGTTGTGCCTTTGTCCTATATGGACCACCGTTGTGTGTGCTTGTCATACCTGGACACATCCCCTTCCTGTTTGGTTCCTCCCCTCGGCACCTAGTATAAAGGTGGCTGTCTCCTCCCCCTTGTTCAGTCCAGGTTGGTTATTTGTTGGGATCTGCTCCTGATTCTGTTGTGAATAAAAGCCTACACTTGTATTGGCACACCGGTAGTCTTTCGCCTTATTGATAGCGCATCAATTTTATTCACAACAGTTGACCAGCATGGAGCAGTTTCTAAAACCCGACAAGTTAGCATTAGACCCTCAAGAGGTTGGAGCCTCTGATAAATTCGATCATTGGCTGGACTGCTTCAAAGCATTCGTCAACACCGCTACGGCCATCGACACCGACGACTCTAAACTCCACGTGCTCCGCGCCCGGGTAAGCGAAGCTGTCTATGGAATCTTCCGGGACGCTGCTACATACGCGGACGCTATTGAACTCCTAAGAGGGCAGTTCCGAAAGAGCCCTAACGTGGTTTACGCCAGACATCTCCTAACTACCCACAAGCAGCAGCCAGGAGAATCGTGCGCTCAATTTCTGCGCGCCCTGCGGGTCCTAGCTCGAGCTTGTGACTGTAAGGCTGTTACAGCAGCTCAGAACACGGAGGACCTGATCCGCGACGCCTACGTTGCGGGCATTGAGTCTACATACATCCGGCAGCGCCTGCTGGAACAAGATGACCTAGATCTCCGAAGAACAGCCACGATGGCTGAAACGTTAGAAGCGGCCTCTCACAATCTCGGGTCTTACCTTGCATCCCGTTCTACTGACGGCTCCACCGCGACGGCTGTTCCGGCGGGGCCCAAATGTTACTTTTGCGGCCTACCCAAGCACCCTCGGCGTCGCTGCCCGGCGAAGGACGCGATTTGCTCCGGATGCGGGAAGCTAGGCCACTTCGCTAAAGTCTGCCGGGCAAAGCCGCTTCCGAAGCCTCGTGGCGCCACGTGTGTTCCGCGGGCGCAGTCATCTTTAATGCAGGCAGCGGCTGCGCGCGAATCGCCATCTTTAATACGGTCACCGGAAGTGCGGAAATCGCCATCTTTGATGCGGTCACCAGAAGCGCTGGAATCGCCATCTTTGATGCGGTCACCGGAAGCGTGGGAATCGCCATCTTTGAGACTGGCACCAAGACACGCTGAACAGGAAGCTTTATCCGTGACTTCATCAGACGGCGACGAAGACGGATTCTTCTTTGATTCGACGGTGGCGTCGATTTGCCTGGACCAGTCGCAGCCTCATCAACTCTCCAAGTCAATAATGGAGATCAAGGTAAATGGTCATGCAGAAAACTGCCTATTCGACTGTGGGAGCACAGAAAGTTTTATACACCCTCGCACAGTGCGTCAATATGCCCTTCCCGTGCGACCCTGGAGCCAGACCATCTCCATGGCCTTGAATTCCCACTCAGTGGAGGTCCTCGGGTGCTGCTTGGTGACGCTGACGGTACAGGGCACAGTCTACGAGCGTTTTCGGCTCCTCGTGTTGCCGCGACTCTGCGCAGCTGTACTGCTGGGGTTAGATTTCCTCACCCATCATCGGAGCATCACCCTGCAGTATGGTGGCCCTTATCCCCCGCTCTCCGTCTGCAAGGCGCCGTCACTGCAGCGCACCACCTGCAGTCTCTCGACCCTCAAGATCCCCCCACCCTCCCCCCCCCCTTATTTGATAACCTCACCCCGGATTGTAGGCCTATAGCCACCAAGAGTAGGCACAATAGTGCGGATGACCGGGCCTTCATTCGGTCCGAGGTGCAACGTTTGCTCCGGGAAGGGATTATCCAGGCCAGCACCAGCCCCTGGAGGGCACAAGTGGTCGTAGTTAAATCGGGGGAGAAACACCGCATGGTGATTGACTACAGCCAGACCATAAACAGGTATACCCAACTAGATGCGTATCCTCTTCCCCGTATCGCGGACATAGTCAACCGCATCGCGCACTATAGGGTTTTCTCGACGATCGATTTGAAATCGGCTTACCACCAGCTCCCTATCCGCTCGGAGGATCGCCCATATACTGCCTTTGAGGCGGATGGCCGCCTCTACCAGTTCCTCCGAGTCTCCTTTGGTGTCACCAATGGGGTCTCAGTCTTCCAGCGGGCCATGGATCAAATGGTAGACCAGCATGGGCTACGGGCCACTTTCCCGTATCTGGATAACGTCACCATCTGCGGCCATGACCTGCAGGATCATGATGCCAACCTACAAAAATTCCTTCGTACGGCCACTCTCCTGAACCTCACATATAATGAGGCGAAGTGTGTTTTCCGGACACACCGCCTCGCCATCCTTGGGTACGTGATAGAAAATGGTGTCCTTGGCCCCAACCCAGCCCGTATGCGTCCCCTTATGCAGCTTCCCCTTCTTACTACCCTCAAAGCACTGAGATGCCTGGGCTTCTTCTCCTATTATGCCCAGTGGGTTCCCCGTTACGCGGATAAAGCCCGTCCGCTCCTAAAATTGACCTCTTTCCCCCTGGTGGAGGAGGCCCATCGGGCCTTCGACGACATCAAAGCGGACATCGCAAAGGCCGCGATGCATGCTGAGGACGAATCCATCCCATTCCAAGTGGAAAGTGACTTCGCCCTAGCCGCCACCCTTAACCAGAGGGGCCGTCCGGTGGCCTTCTTTTCCCAGACCTTACAAGGCCCTGAGATTCGACACTCCTCGGTCGAGAAGGAGGCCCAGGCCATCGTGGAAGTCGTCCGGCACTGGCGCCATTATCTTGCGGGCCAACGATTCACCTTAATTACGGACCAGCGGTCAGTCGCCTTCCTGTTTAACACCAGGCAAAAGGGCAAGATTAAGAATGACAAGATCTTGTGGTGGAGGATTGAGCTCTCCACCTACAGATATGACATCATGTACCGGCCCGGGAAGCTCAATGAGCCCCCAGATGCCCTGTCCCGTGGATCATGCGCCAGCGCCCAACTAGACCAGCTACAGTCCCTCCGTAACGACCTCTGTCATCCGAGTGTCACCAGATTTTTCCATTTTGTCAAGTCCTGTAACCTGCCCTTCTCCCTCGAGGAAGTCCGGACGATTACCAGGCAATGCAGGGTCTGCGCTGAGTGCAAACCGCAGTTCTACCGGCCAGGTAGGGCGCACCTTGTAAAGGCCACTCGCGCATTTGAGCGCTTAGCATTGATTTTAAAGGCCCCCTCCCCTCCTCTAACCGTAATGTTTATTTCCTGAATATCATTGATGAATACTCACGTTTCCCTTTTGCCTTCCCCTGCTCGGACATGACCACAGCTACTGTGATTCGGACAAGCTCTTCACTCTGTTCAGCTTTCCATCCTATGTTCATAGCGACCGTGGGTCCTCTTTCATGAGTGATGAGCTGAGGCAGTACCTGCTCGCCAAAGGCGTTGCCTCCAGCCGCACCACTAGCTATAACCCCAGGGGCAATGGTCAAGTAGAGCGGGAGAACGCAACCGTCTGGAAGGCCGTTCTATTAGCGTTACGGTCTAGAGGCCTTCCAGTCAGCTGTTGGCAAGACGTCCTTCCGGACGCATTACATTCCATTAGGTCACTCTTGTGCACAGCGACCAATACGACCCCTCACGAGCGGATGTTTTCGTTCCCCAGGAAGTCCTCCTCGGGTACTTCGCTCCCGGATTGGCTGATGTCCCCGGGGCCCGTCCTGCTTCGGAAGCATGTCCGGACCCATAAGGTAGATCCCTTGGTCGAGGAGGTCCAATTGCTCCACGCTAATCCTCAATACGCTTACGTAGCGTACCCTGATGGGTGGGAGGACACAGTTTCTGTCCGTGACTTGGCACCCGTGGGTGCCCCAGAGGTCACCACATCCTTCCGCCCCACGGTCCCTGGTGTTGTCCACTCGGAGATTGCTGCGCCTCTTCCTCCCTCAGTCCCTGTCCCCAATGTAGTCCGCCCAGAGCCTGTTGCGGCCCCCCACCCCCCAGCTCCGGTTCCCACTGTTCCCCATATGCCACCAGGGCCACTGCTCACTCCTCTCGCCCCTGTGTACAGCTCGCTTGAGTCGCCGGAGCCGTCGCCACGCAGTACCCGACGACTGGACAGGACGACGGATCGGTCCGCTTCACACCACCTAGCACCTTCTCTCGACGCTCACTGTGCGGAGCCTGGGCCGACATTGCTCCCTGCTCGGACGACTCTGCGACCTACACTACGACGATCGCGACGGCGGATCAAGCCACCGGTTCGTCTGGACTTGTAATATTGTTTCCGCTTCACCCCCATGTTGTTTTTTAAAGGAAGGGGTGAATGTGGTGGACCTCAGTTGTGCCTTTGTCCTATATGGACCACCGTTGTGTGTGCTTGTCATACCTGGACACACCCCCTTCCAGTTTGGTTCCTCCCCTCGGCACCTAGTATAAAGGTGGCTGTCTCCTCCCCCTTGTTCAGTCCAGGTCGGTTACTTGTTGAGATCTGCTCCTGATTCTGTTGTGAATAAAAGCCTACACTTGTATTGGCACACCGGTAGTCTTTCGCCTTATTGATAGCGCATCAGGCTCCAATGCAGTGCTTGTTTGGCAGCTCCATTGTGGAATGTCAAGCCAATAGAATGCATGGCAAGCTGAAGCATCAGCTCATCATAATCAATGGAGCTGGTGCAGATACACTGCAGTGCAGCAGGTAGTGCCCACTGTATTATTGACCCCATGTCTCTGAGGAATTTAAAAAAAACTTTAATTGTCCCATTTCAGCAGGTTAGAATAGAATAGAATAGAATAGAAACCCTACAGTACAGAAAGAGGCCATTCGGCCCATCGAGTCTGCACCGACCACAATCCCACCCAAGCCCTACCCCCATATCCCTACATATTTACCCGCTAATCCCTCTAATCTACGCATCCCAGGACACTAAGGGGCAATTTTAGCATGGCCAATCAACCTAACCCGCACATCTTTGGACTGTGGGAGGAAACCGGAGCACCCAGAGGAAACCCACGCAGACACGAGAAGAATGTGCAAACTCCACACAGACAGTGACCCAAGCCGGGGATCGAACCCAGGTCCCTGGAGCTGTGAAGCAGCAGTGCTAACCACTGTGCTACCGTGCCGTGTGAACATGTGAAAAGAAGAAAATTGTGGAGTGTAGTGTGGATAGCTTTGCATGATAAATGGAGGTAATTAGTATAAAGACAGCAGAATAGGACAAACAACAGAGACTAGAGAAACTACACAGCCATAAAGAAATAAGTCAGTCTGAACCACCAAAGACTGCAGGCAGATCAATTTATGAGGAAGGAAACTAAATAATCATGACACAGCTTTAGTGGGAAACCTTGTAACAATAACTTGTTTGTAAATGTTACATGAAGGCCTTGTCAAAGAGTATTATGATAGCCAAGGCAATGACAAATGATTCACCAAAATATTCAAGAGCAGAATTCCAGAAGTTGCAATCTGGGCTAATTAGATTCTCTTAACTGTATCTATTGGTGAATTGCACTGCACACACCAACTCCAGCCTGGACTCCTCACACCATTCCTCACAGTTAGTTTTCAATGGCTCAAGAGCATCCATTGTTCACTTTTAAACTCTGCATGTTCCTGTTTATTAAGCCACTCATCACAAAGCTTATGAAATGTAATTCCACCTCGGCCAGCTCATTCAACTGTAAATCACATTCTCAAATGCATGCCAGTGGCAATCGTGATTCATCTGCGTGATAGTTAACCTCATCAAGTGCCCTGGATACACTCATCAGTCTGTCCTTCCTCCCAGAAGAAAGAGAAAGCACAAAATACAAAGGAGAGGGAAAAGTGTGGAGACAGACAGTGCAGCTGACATCTGGAATGGAAGAGGCTATGGGGATTGGTGACATACATCCATCTCAACTATCACAGATGGAGAGACTGAGACCTCACAGCTGAGAGGTGAGAGCATTAAATAACTCCAGCCCAGGTCTTAAAAGATTTAGTCAGCTTGACTTTACGTCTATTTTGAACAACATTTCTTCAGGTCATTGTGCAGCACAGTGTCACAGTGGTTAGCACTGCTGCCTCACAATGCCAAGGACGCGGGTTCAATTTTGGCCTTGGGTGACTGTCTTAGTGGAGTTTGCCTGTTCTCCTCATGTCTGCGTGGGTTTCCTCCGGGTGTTCCGGTTTCCTCCCACAGTCCAAAAATGTGCGGGTTAGGTTGATTGGCCGTGCTAAAATTGCCCCTTAGTGCGAGGGGAATTCACAGGAAAAATATAAGGGGATAGGGCCTGGGTGGGACTGTGTCGGTGCAGACTCAATAGGCTAAATGGCCTCCTTCTGCACTGCGAAGATTCTGTGATTCTGTGAAAACAAGAAAACATTGTGTAAGTAAACAATCCATACAATAATAAATAATTGCTGATTTGAAAACAATCCTATAATAAAAAATAGTTGTTGGTTTGATTTGTCCTGGTCAGTTCCTCAATGACTTTCCAATGTCAAGCCAGGACTCCTGAGAGAAGATGACAATTCTTCATCCTGAGAAGAGAAGGGAGAAAACATCAGAGAGAGGCTAACTCTGGGTCTTTTTCCACTTCCGTCCCAGCGTTTGGATCAGAACCAGCACAGGCAAAGACTGGGGACAGATTCCAGGTCCACTCTCTCCACAAGTGTGAGCTGTATTAAAAATAAGACGGTTTTCACTTGGTTAGAGAGTATACTAACCATTTGGAAATCAATGCTGGCTACTACACATTCTCCAGGAGAATATTACATTCATCTTAATAGATTCACAGACTGGGGAGGGAGATTTTATTTGCTTTATAGTGCTTCTCATTTCAGTCACTCTCTGTCTCAACCAATTTCAAATGAGTACAGATTTGCGTTGGAAACGTGGCCTTCAAACTGGCCACAAAAGATGTGGAAGAATGATCCATTCTCAAGGCAATGTATCAGAGCAACAGAACCATGAATGTGTATGCCTGGATCAGTCTTGGCTCTGAGTGAAACAGCTGTGGGTCAATTCCACCACCTCAGAGTCTAAAACGCAGAATACAATACTGAGAGAGTACTGCATTGATGGAGTTACCATCTGGTAGATACAACCATCAGTCTGCTCAGGCAGATGTAAAAGATCCCATGGTATTATTTGAAGAAGAGGAAGGAAATCTCCAAGGGATCAGTCCAACACTTTTTTCCTCAACCGATACCATTAAAAAATGTATTAACTATCATTCACTGCCACTTGTGGGATCTTGTACTCAAAACAGATTGCAAAGTAAGCCTATTTAATGACAACAATTCAAAACTAATTGCCATGCAGCAAAAGTGGCCTCTTACAATTGATTCAAAGGTTCTATTGTATAGTTTGGGCTCTTCACTAGAATAAGGCAGAGTAAAACATGGATTACAATGAGAATAAAAGGGCATTTCCATGGTAACAGTGTAGAACACAGTGATTTATCCCTTTAATATAAGAAACATATGCAGAGCATGTTTGCTTCTCACAGCAGGACTGAAAATTATATCTGTACCCTGTGAGACATCCCTGCTCCTCTCATATCTCCCCTCCTTCACTTTGCGTTTTAATATCTTCAATGTAATTATCTCTCTGCACTCAGATGATAGTCAGCTTTTCCATTACGTGTATAAAAATGTAAACTGATGGAGAAAACACTGGTCCAGATATTGGATTGCGCACACAGCCAGGCTGTCACCTGCAACCCTTCTATCAACCACGCCATTCATAACTTAATCACATACTCACATACTTAATACACTGGCAAGCCTCACAACCACATCTCGCAGCTTGCACACTTTGGGTGGAATCTTACCAGTCACCCGGAGGTGGTAGGTAGGGAAGAATTTTCAAAATGATCTGTTGGGTCAGCCACCTAATGTATCCCCTCTTCTACCGATCTTACCAAACATGTGAACAATGGAAGTGGCTACCCGCCCGGCAGCAGGATTCCACCAGGAGCTTACCACTGCTGGACAGACCCCACAGAGTGAGGTGAGGTCCAGTAGGGTGCTGGATGTGACCGCTTGGCAGCAGGTTAGGGAGCCAATGACGCCTCCTTTATTTATTCCCCACCCACACCGCGTCTGGCTGTGGCCACAGGTTGTCCTGTGGAGATTTCCCTCTCCACAGTGATGGCCTGGCAGCTGAGGCCACAAGTAATTTGAAGACCTTTCCTACCTCTTCAGAGGGCACCTCCATCTTGAGGCAACCTCGTGTTCTCCTGCATGCTGAGACAGTGCCCACCACCCCCATGGGAACTGGTAGAAGAACATCACTGCGGGCACTCCCGTTGGCAGTCAGGTGCCTGCCATCCACAACCTTACAGTCATCTGGGAGGCGGCCAGTCCTAAACTCTGAAAATCTTTACAGGCGGTACGATTCTGGCCACTTCCAGCTGTCAACCATGCCAACTACATCCCCCAACACACTGCACCATAATTACTGACACTTCCCTTTGTACTAGAGGAATAGGGTGGAGGAAAGCACATGTAACAGCACCAAACAGACAGAGGAGTTTCAGACTGAAACCTTGCAAGCTCTGAATGGTGCTGTGCAAAGGCAGCTTGCTGTCACTCGGACTGCTGCCTTCATAGCTGCAGATACCAGTGTTCAAAGGGTCTCACACCCGCCCAGTAAATCTGCTGTCTAACACAATGGCTTAGGTTTAGTGAGGATACTTAAAGAATGCTGTCCACAAAGATTTAGCATCTTCCGAAGAATGGATTTACCTCTTCCCAACCGTTGAATCCGACGTCAAGTCAAAAAGTTCTCCAAACATTCGGCAACAGTAATATCATATTCATGTATTCTCACAGAAAACAAATCAGGAAGTGGAATGCTCTGTACTTTTCACTTTTAATTAAGAAGTTTACACTGATCGATATAAACAATTGGGACATATACTCAGGGCAGGGTTTTCGCGCTCCATCGAAATTGGGAAGTGGGGCACGGGGATCCAAAAACACCATAAGGCAGCCAATTAGGATCATTAAGAGCTTTGCAAAGGTAAGGAAGCTTGAATGAGATGTTCCAGTCAGCCTCCAATTTCGTAACCAGACAGAGGAACAGATCAACTCCTGAAGGTGGGCAGCCAGCAGCAGACCTTCCCTGCCAGCCTGAAGTGCAGCCAAATGCCACTCTTTCAGTCCCTCCCCACATTCCCAACCCCTGGTGGTGACCTACTTGCATTCTCTACTTTTATCATAGAAATCATAGAAACCCTACAGTGCAGAAGGAGGCCATTCGGCCCATCGAGTCTGCACCAACCACAATCCCACCCAGGCCCTACCCCCACATATTTACCCGCTAATCCCTCTAACCTACGCATTTTAGGATTCTAAGGGGCAATTTTTAACCTGGCCAATCAACCTAACCCGCACATCTTTGGACTGTGGGAGGAAACCGGAGCACCCGGAGGAAACCCACGCAGACACGAGGAGAACATGCAACTCCACACAGACAGTGACCCGAGCATCGAACCCAGGACCCTGGAGCTGTGAAGCAGCAGTGCTAACCACTGCGCTACCGTGCCGCCCTTTTAAAATTAAACTTATAAAAATACAAGCTGCAAGTTGTTGAAGCACCCTCTCAGTTACTTCCCTTTAATGTAGCCAGCTTCTCCTCTGAATTTGGAAGGCCTCTCATTGACCCTCCAGTTTTGAGATACCATCCCTCACCCTTAGCTGGACTGGGAACCTGTCACTGTGCCAATTAAGAAGGTGCCACTGTTGAAATTCTAAGAAATGACTGCTTCCCCCTCGCCCTAACCCCTCCATCCCTGAGGGGAGGCTTGGAGATTGAGAAACAGTTCCAGTTCCTGCTTCCAGCCCCCAGAATGAGAAATAAGTCCTTGGATTAATCCAAGTTAAAAATCCATATAGAGAGAATTATTTTTTCATGAACAATAAGGTTGTTCAGTAGTCATTATGAACTTAGTATATGCCATTAAATACATTCACACATTCATATAACTTTTCAGGGGTTTTTACAGTGAGGCTTCTCGCTGAAAATGGCAAGTTTTCATCAGGTCAGTGATTTCTACTGACTTTTCTCAGGATGACAGCACTTGACCGCCCATTGCTGCTACTCCACTAGTGGTCCAGTCATTGATTGTCAGCCAACCAGCCCAGTCTGCTGCCGAGATGCCGAGGTGTAATCAGCAAGTTTGCGGATGACACGAAGATGGCTGGACTTGCGGATAGCGAAGAGCATTGTCAGGCAATACAGCAGGATATAGATAGGCTGGAAAATTGGGCGGAGAGGTGGCAGATGGAGTTTAATCTGGATAAATGCGAAGTGATGCATTTTGGAAGAAATAATGTAGGGAGGAGTTATACAATAAATGGCAGAGTCATCAGGAGTATAGAAACACAGAGGGACCTAGGTGTGCAAGTCCACAAATCCTTGAAGGTGGCAACACAGGTGGAGAAGGTGGTGAAGAAGGCATATGGTATGCTTGCCTTTATAGGACGGGGTATAGAGTATAAAAGCTGGAGTCTGATGATGCAGCTGTATAGAACGCTGGTTAGGCCACATTTGGAGTACTGCGTCCAGTTCTGGTCGCCGCACTACCAGAAGGACGTGGAGGCGTTAGAGAGAGTGCAGAGAAGGTTTACCAGGATGTTGCCTGGTATGGAGGGTCTTAGCTATGAGGAGAGATTGGGTAAACTGGGGTTGTTCTCCCTGGAAAGACGGAGAATGAGGGGAGATCTAATAGAGGTGTACAAGATTATGAAGGGGATAGATAGGGTGAACGGTGGGAAGCTTTTTCCCAGATCAGAAATGACGTTCACGAGGGGTCACGGGCTCAAGGTGAGAGGGGCGAAGTATAACTCAGATATTAGAGGGATGTTTTTTACACAGAGGGTGGTGGGGGCCTGGAGTGCGCTGCCAAGTAGGGTGGTGGAGGCAGGCACGCTGACATCGTTTAAGACTTACCTGGATAGTCACATGAGCAGCCTGGGAATGGAGGGATACAAACGATTGGTCTAGTTGGACCAAGGAGCGGCACAGGCTGGGAGGGCCGAAGGGACTGTTTCCTGTGCTGTACTGTTCTTTGTTCTTTGTTGAGATGGTGCAGTCCAATGGCAGCAGACTGGGCATGATAGTTCTGCAGTCTCCCCCCTGAACTACTAGAGTAGTACTGTGTAGGAGCATAAGGCCAGGCAATGGTCACCACATAGGCATTAAGGAAATGTAAAATAAAAACAAAATACTGGATTCTGTAATTGGAAACAAAAACAGAAAATGTTGGACAAACTCAGCAGGTCTGGCAGCATCTGTGAAGAGAGACACAGAGTTAATTTTTCAAGTCTGTATGACTCCTCTTCTGATATTAAAGAGAGGTAGAAATTTGTCCTTGCACCTACACATCTTTGCTATAATCTCTCCTAGCTCTCACCAATCACTAGCTCTGCTCCATCCCCTCTTATGCAGTATCTAATCCATCACATTTCTACCTCTTTTTAAGTCTGAAGAGTCATATGGATTTGAAATGTTAACTCTGTTCACTAATGCTGCCAGACCTGCTGAGTGTTTCCAGCATTGTCTGTTTTTTGTACAAACTGACATGTGCATGGCATATTGAATGGTGTAATTGAGAAAGTTGGTTTGGAATGTTTATCTTGTGCTGGCTTTCATTTCAGCCTCATGTCCGAGTGGTCAGTTGTGGAGGTGGGCGGGGGGGGGGGGGGGGGGGGGGTGGGGACTGTTGGCGGGTGGGGAAATTGGGGTTTTATATGCTGTACCACAGTCAGGCGAGTCATTTACAGACAACCCGTTGGAAAGGGCACATACGGGTTGTCCTCTTCTTTTCCTCACCTTTCTTGCCCACTGCTGCTGTCATCCTCCTTCTCAGACCGTGTTGTGTATCATGTGATATTAGCTGCTCTGTCAAACTGATAAGGTTGTGCAGGATGCAGCAGACTATGATAAAATGTGACTTGTGCTCTGAAGAGTACTGCAGACCTCCTCCTGTATGGCCAAGGCAGTAGAATTCTTTTAAGCATCGCAATACTCTGTTCAATGACATGTTGTGGGCGGCGTGGCCCCCCTTTGATGCATGCTGCCCATCTGGTGTATGTGGTGAGCACCAGAGTCATGAGTCAAGCGCATGGCAGAGTGGTAGCACTGTTGTCTCACAGCGCCAGAGACCCGTGTTCGATTCCAGCCATAGGTAACAGCCTGTATGGAGTTTGCACTGGTTAAGATGCTCTTTTAGAGAGTTGGTGGCAACTCAATGGGCCAAATGGCCTCCTTCTGCATTGGAGAGATTCTATGGAATCAGTAGACAGCCTTATCTGTTCAGTAGCCACCTTCTGTTTTCTCTGGCCTCCCATCAGCAGGTTTCCTGGCAGCGAGAGGCGGTGCACCATTCACGAGCAGCAGGATCTCCTGGTCTCACCACTGTCAATGGCATTTTCCATTGTAGACACTCCATGCCACCAGGAAACGTGCAGAGAGGTGTGTTGCCGGCGGGACCAGAGAATTCGCCACTAGCAAACAGGCGGAGAATTCCAGCCAATGTTACAATAGACTAAAGACAAAGCGAAGATATCATCTCGGTTGCCGGGATACAGGGCATTGAGCTGTGTGATGTGCTGAGTATGGTCACATACCACCGGACATTGAGGACTTTCTAGTTGTAGCACATCACTGAATTTTGCTGTTCAATCGATCTTGCACCAGGAGGAGGCGCTCTAAGCCTAGCTAAGCTGTATGCTCAGGCTCTCTGGAAAAAGAGAATGCATACTGATTGTATCTAACCTCCCTTACACAATGGTGGATTGGAGATGTTGCCTGCTCCAAGAAAAGATCTTGATGTAAAGAAGTTCATGGCCATGGTCACCTTCACAGCCATTGCTAATCATAGAATCCCTTCAGTGCAGAAGGAGCCCATTTGGCACATCCACTCTCTCACAGTATCTTACCCAGGTCCTCCCTCTGCCCCATCCCTGTAAACCCACGCATTTACCTTGACTAATCCACCTAACCTGCACATCTTTAGACTGTGGGAGGAAACTGCAGCACCCGTAGGAAACCCACGCACAGTCACCTAAGGCTGAAATCGAACTCTGGCACTGTTAGGCAGCAGTGCTAACCACTGTGCCGCCCAAATGTAGTCCTCACCCTGCTCAAGGTTGCAGGACTGATGGGAACAGGAGCAGATTTTAGTGAGTACCTCCTTTATGTGATCGATATGTTGTACACACTGTTCCTCACTGAGTTTGAGATAGGAGAACTTCTCCCTGAAGACCCGAGTAGATATGACCTCCTGCTGAGAGCATTTCTCCTCCTGCTCCCCACTTCCATCGTAAGGCAGCTGGTCCTGTTCTGTGTCATCTCGCCCACTCTCCCTGTCACGCTGCAGGCCAAGGAGGATACAAACTACTGCACTCTGACCTGGATATGAGCGGCCTGAGCAGAATCCTATAAGTCAGAATCAAGGAGTTCACTATGTGCTCTGCCACTCCCTGTCAATAGCTTTAAGCAAATACCATAAGCTTTCGGAGCACTGCTCCTTCATCAGATGGAGTGCCAATGTTGGCCACTCCATCTGACGGAGGAGCAGTGCTCCAAAAGCTTATGGTATTTGCTACCAAATAAACCTGTTGGACTTTAACCTGGTGTTGTGAGACTTCTTACTGTGTTCACCCCAGTCCAACGCCGGCATCTCCACATAATAGTTTTAAGCAGCAGCACAAACCTCGAAATGGGACTACTAACTCAGCAACAGCTAGTAACATTTACACAGTACCTGACCTGAGAGCGGTCGATGAGGCCATACATGAGGAGGGGCCCTTCCCACTGCAGTATGTTCAGTGTTCCTGTTGGAATTGGCCCTGTCAATGTCAAATCAGCAGTAAACACTCACTGACTCACAATCTGCTGATTTTGCATACTTCTGGTGCCCACTTTCCGTTTCTGCGCTAATGACCTACTCTAAATGGTGCCCACACAAAGCAGGGCAGAATCTAATGCTCCCCAGCAGCAAGTTTGGAGGTGGGGCCATTTAATTGGGTAGGGTGGGAATCCTGCCATTTTCCAGGCCAGAAGGCTCGTGGACTGCCTTCTCCCCCCAAAACGGGCAATTAATGCCATTGCCTGCTGGTCGATCAGCAGCAGGAGGGGCAATTCTCATGCGTGGAGCTTCCAGAAGAGTGCAAGGATGTGGTCCCTCGGTTCAAAGGCACTCAGTGCCTGATGGAAGAATCTGGCACGGAGGAGGGAGAGGCCTGTTGAGAATCTCCATTCTGTCCTTTCTTCTGACCTGAACCAGCGAACCTCACCTCGCAACTCCCATCCTCACCTGTGGCCTGGACACCTCATCAATCTTAGGCCTCTGATGGATGCAATACCGGCAATTGCCACCAGTTCCCTGCTTGGTGCTGATGAGCAATGGAGAGCAACCTGTTTCTAACTGGCTCGCAGTTCTTCCGAGGGAAGGGAGTGTATTACTGGTCCTAAATCCTGGGAACACCCAATGTTGGCCAGTTAAGTGCCTGCTGGCCACAATTCTGGTGGGCCAGACATTTCAGAGGCAAAGTGGTTTTCCAGTTGTGAGGCGGGACATCCCTCACTCCATCCCAGAAGTGTATACATGAAATGCAGACATTATTTTGATATGAAATGACTCCTTTCTTTTTGTCTTTTAGGGCATGAAATGACTCCTGTGGTGCAGAAAATACAAGCAATGCATTTTGCAGCCCTGATGTGCACAACACAATGCAGCTGTCCACATGGTGACCCTTTAAGAACATAAAGTGGCTATTTAAGGCTTCAATTAGCACCCAGGTGGGAAGGCAGTCCACAAATCTTCCCACCCTGCACATAATCAGTGCAAAGTACAAGCCTGTGGCTTTTTAACCCAAACATTGTATAACCATACTATATCCAAGTTTCCAGACCAATTAGCTTCAGTAGGAATGATGACAGCCTGCAACTTAAATATTACAAGGGACATGTACTCGCGCATGTCCTCAACACACTTGACACCGGGTTCGCCTTGTGACAGTTATTTCTTGCTTGGGGTGGATGTGGAGGAAAATGTAACTGGATTGATTAGTAAGTTTGCGGACAACACAAAGGTTGGTGGATTTGCGAATAGCGATGAGGACCATCAGAGAATACAGCAGGATATAGATCAGTTGGAGACTTGGGCGGAGAGATGGCAGATGGAGTTTAATCCGGACAAATGTGAGGTAATGTATTTTGGAACGTCTAATACAGATGGGAAATATACAGTAAATGGCAGAACCCTTAAGAGTATTGATAGGCAAAGGGATTTGGGTGTACAGGTACACAGGTCACTGAAAGTGACAACGCAGGTGGAGAAGGTAGTCTAGAAGGCATACGGCATGCTTGCCTTCATCGGCCGGGGCATTGAGTTTAAAAATTGGCAAGTCATGTTGCAGCTTTATAGAACCTTAGTTAGGCCTCACTTGGGATATAGTGTTCAATTCTGGTCGCCACACTACCAGAAGGATGTGGAGGCTTTGGAGAGGGTACAGAAAAGATTTACCAGGATGTTGCCTGGTATGGAGGGCATTAGCTATGAGGAGAGGTTGGAGAAACTTGGTTTGTTCTCACTGGTCGACGACGGAGGTTGAGGGAAGACCTGATAGAAGTCTACAAGATTATGAGGGGCATGGACAGAGTGGATAGTCAGATAGTCAGAGTCAATTACTAGGGGGCACAGGTTTAAGGTGCGAGGGGCAAGGTTTAAAGGAGATGTACAAGGCAAGTTTTTTACACACAGGGTAGTGGGTGCCTGGAACTCGCTGCTGGGGCAGGTAGCGGAAGCAGATAGGATAGCGACTTTTAAGGGGTGTCTGGACAAATACATGAATAGGATGGGAATAGAGGGATACAGTCCCCAGAAGGGGTAGGAGGTTTTAGTTCAGAAGAGCAGCATGGTTGGTGCAGGCTTGGAGGGCCGAAGGGCCTGTTCCTGTGCTGTAATTTTCTTTGTTCTTTGTTCTTCTTTGACATTGCAAACAAAATGTATAGATTCTGTGTTGGGAAAATAGAGTGTACATTCTCAAAGGCAGTGTCTCACTGTGATGCCCCATGTTGTATATTTTATATCTCGGATCTATACAGCGATGACACCAGTTTCTACGGGCAGTATCTCCTTTTTTTGCAGAGTGCTGAATGAAGTGAGAAAACTGGTGTGCAGCTCACTGGTTGCACAGTCAGCTTTTCTCACCACATTTTACAGCATTCTGTGTAAAGAAAATCTGATGGCGTGGTGTGGCGCAGCTGGAAAATGCCACCTATACCAGGAATCCCAAGATTCAAGCATCCTTTTCAAAGGGCGTCTCCGATCTCCGATAATAAAACAGACTCTGCACTCCCCACCTACAAAAGGGAACCCTTCTCCCATGGATGAGGGGAACTCCTCCCCCCTCCTCCCATGGAGCTCCCCAGTGAAACCCCTCTTGGCACTGCCCCCTGGCGAGGATGACCCTCTCTTCCTGGGGACTATATTTACCTGCGCACCCCCAGCGGGTTCCCTTTGCCTGGTTCCCATTTTTAAATACTTGTAATCCCCACCAACATGATATCACATCAGCAAGGGGTAGAAATTCATGTCACTGTTGGCGTAGTCCGCAAATGCAAGCACAAAACCCCGGCCTATGTGTGCAACAGATTTTATTCACAGCGTTTTAAATGTCTACTCCATGAGATGGATTTATGATTTCCAACAGTGTGAGGGAGATGGAATGGAAAGTGTGTGCTCTGCTCACTCCTGCCCCCGTCATCTCAACACAGTGAATCAACAGTCAGGTGGCCAATTAGTGACCATCCAAGTGGGAAGGTGGTCAATTAATGTTGGGGGATGAAGGAGGCTCCACACCTAATTGGGCATTTAGGGAGGGACGTTAGGTGGGAGAGGTTGTGAACCAGAAGTCAGTCATGGCATGTTAACATTAGGTTGGTGGCAGCTTCAGGAGAAATCCACTTGTGGTGATCCGTATTATTTGAAACAGGTCCAGGAAGAAGACAGAATTTGGCTGACACTGACGTAATGGAGTAACAGCAGGTGAGAGCATGTTTTCTCCAGTCTGACAACTATTGTCATCTCATTCAGGACCCATGCCAGGGAGGAAATAACATCTGATGAACACCTCAGTCCCATTTCCCCTTCTGATTAGAGTCATATTCTATCCTATAACCTCTGTTTGATTCTCAACAGAGGTTGAAAGTTATCCTGACAATTTCCAGCAGTTTCACTTGTTGCAGTTGCCAGCCCAAATGGAGGAAGGGAATATGACCACGGATGATTCGATGATGACTTTTTGCGAGTCCTCCTCGAGGCTATGAGTGATCAGCAAAGGCAAGAGGAGATCTCATCACAAGACCAAAGAAGCCTGGGTGGAGAGTGCAGAGGAGGTCAGGTGCCAGAGGACTGTCTAAAGGACCTGGCTACAGTTGCCATAAGAGGCTGAATGGCCCTTTATGTTTTGCAAGGGTGAGATTCCAATCTTTTTAAGGATGGGCCTATATGATGGATGTGACCTGTGTCAAGTGTGAGCGTGCCTAGTATCTGGGTCACATACAGAAAGCAAAATGAAGCAGAAATGTCACAGGGTTTGACAGTGGAGTAGTCTAAAGTCCAAGATCTGCCTGCTTGCAGGGGATTTTCACAGTAACTTCATTGCAGTGTTAATATAAGCCAACTTGTGACAATAACAAATACATTTTAAACTTTGCAAGGACCATTACCAAGTGCTGGATGCTGACATGTTGGATACACAAATAATCGCATGATCTTTCCACAGAAGACTCATGACAATGTTGCTTTGTTTTTGCAGAAGAGGACAGATAATATCAGTGAGACTTGGAGGAGGTGTGCCAAACTGGTCATTTTGATTTTTCTGTTGAAAGTGGTTTGGAAGTTGGAAGATGACCAAAGGTGCAGGACTACTGGCAATGGAGAGGCAGGAAGACAGGGTGTTGAGATTCCAATGCTCTCTCTTGGAAAGACTGTGCTGAGGGGGGGAATGGGGGGAAATTGGGAAAGGTATGGGGAAGGAGCATTGATGGGATTGACATTGGCAGCTTGCAGCATTTGGGGAGGAATGTGTGTCTCATGTTTGAAGAGACTGAGGGTTACACCCTGGTTAGCATTCTCCAATGGCAAAAGTGTGCGTGGCTGTGTAGGAGGCATATATCACTCAAGTCAGCTCATATGATGATGGTGCCTTTCATAATCCTTATTTGTCCCCCCCACAAGATAAACCTGTCAATTGCAGGCACCACCCCTGAAGGAACCACATCTTAACCTCTCAGGAGAAGGAGGAGGAAGCCTCAGAGGGTGCATTGCCACATCTTTGCACCACACCTAGCACCAGCACAGATATATGTGCCTCTGCGGGTATGTGCAAGTTGGCTGAAAGGGTTACACACACTGGTGTGGGCATATCACAGTCACAGGATTACCTGTCGGAGACTGAGATATTGCAGACCTTTAGTACTCAGCGGAATGTTGAAAATGACCTAGATGCTGAGCCCCCAGTTGATGAAGAGCCTCTGGAATCATCCATCCAGCAGTAGATTTTGGATGGACAGCATGAGGAGATATGGCAGAAATTCCAGAGAGATTGTGACATTGGCACCAACAGTGGAGGAGTTCATCCAGGCCTCGTGAACTGCAATCATCCTCGCGGCAGAACATGTGGCTTCCCCCAGTAGGAGACTGGTGACTCATGGAGGGCCTGATCCAGCCGCTCACTGATGAAATACTGGGTAAGTGTTCTGACCTGCATATGACTTTGGGCTCAAGTGCCCAGAGCCAAGGCAGGATGGAGATTAGGTGCTAGTAGTTGCAGCCAGGTCCTGGTTCTTCTCAGGAAAACATGGAGGGTCAAATGGACCTCAGGATGGTGAATGAGTAGCTGCTGATGCCATGAGAGGGCACCTCTCAAGACAAACTCGATGGGTCCACCCCTCTTCCATGGACACAAATGCCTCTAAGTGCCACGGCAACTGATGATACTCCTGCCAAATATGCAGAAGACCCCAACCATGCCACAGCCTGCACGGCCTCAGGTGACTAGAGGATGTCCGTCAAAGTCATCCCAAGACAAGGGATATGAGTGTCAGCAGCCTGTCCTCAGCATGACTGGTGGTGAAGGGAGAGCACCACGACATAGCATCTGTAATAAAAGTTAAAACGCATTAGTCACACATGGTTGATTGTGTAGTCTTCTTTGTTTGAAGAGACGTGACCTAAATTCTGTATTAAATGACGGTGTTGTGTCTACTTGCTGTTCTGGCTTCATTTGTGTTTCACGTGTGTAATGTCCTGGTTCTGATTGTTGTCATGGGAGTTTGTGTCCATGTAAACCTTTCTGATCGGTCTCAGAACGTACCTCACTGTCAGTACATGCACAGTTTAGAATAACTTGGGACTAAAAGATTAATGAATCAGAGTAGATTAATTTAGAATGAAGTCACAAAATGCCTGGAATATATCTTATAAAGGTACCTGTTTGCATAGAGACACATATAACCACAATTAGAGAATTTAGACATGTATTTCTGAATGTTCTGCATTAAAAGCATATTCCTTGGTCAGTGGTGCAATGCCCTAAGGCATGATGAGATGTAGTCAAGTAAAAAGAGCCACATTCTTTGGAACAATACAGCTACTGAGTGCAGCTCTTATCGCTGTAGAGTCCAGACAGTCCAAGCAATCCCAGACAGTTAATGAATAGGGCATACAGTTTCCCAATAACAAATTGCAAGGACATTATTAAACTAGAAAGAGTGCAGAAAAGATTTACTAGGATGCTACCGGTCCTTGATGGTTTGAGTTATAAGGAGAGGCTGGGACTTTTTCCTTTGGAGTGTAGGAGGCTTAGGGTGATTTTATAGAGGTCTATAAAATAGATGAGCTAGATTGTCAATATCTTTTCCCAAAGGTAAGGGAGTGTAAAACTGGAGGGAAAAGGTTTAAGGTGAGAGGGGAGAGATACAAAAGGGTCCAGAGGAGCAATTTTTTCACAGAGGGTGGTGAGCGTCTGGCACAAGCTGCCAGAGGTAGTAGTAGAGGCGGGTACAATTTTGTCTTTTAAAAAGCGTTTATACAGTTACATGGCTAAGATGGATATAGAGGGATATGGGCCAAATGCGGGCAATTGGGACTAGCTTAGGGGTTAAAAAAAGGGGCGGCATGGACAAGTTGGGCTGCAGGGTCTGTTTCCATGCTGTAAACCTCTATGACTCTATGAGACTGTGGGAAAAGCTTTCAAAATCCATGAACTCATGTAACCCCATGCGGTCAGAGAGTAAATGTTATTGGGCATGGTAAATAACCCATGCTAATAATGAGTGGCTCACACCCTGCTGGGCAGGCAAGTGACGTTTGAAAATTGTATAATGGTAATACTGAGAGCGATGTATTTTTAGAGTGATTTTGGATCGCCACCAAAATCACCCTCCCTCGCTGCATTGAACCAGGCCTGGGAAATAAAGGAACGCCTTTAACCAGAATACTGTCTCCAAGAGTCTTTGTGTTAGCTGAGAAAGCCAACTTAATACTTAGTTTCTGAAGAAAAGCTCCAACAAATTGGTTCTGCGAACAGGGTCATTCACTAGAATGCTAACAGCAGGATACGTTTTCCTATCTGGATGAGTATAGTTTTGTTTACCACCCAGTAGTTAGAGGAATCACATAGCAGGCTACTGGAGCCATACGTTGAGTGACCCGGGGGCTGTGGACACGGGGCGGCACGGTAGCACAGTGGTTAGCACTGCTGCTTCACAGCTCCAGGGACCTGGGTTCGATTCCCGACTTGGGTCACTGTCTGTGTGCAGTTTGCACATTCTCCTCGTGTCTGCATGGGTTTCCTCCAGGTGCTCCGGTTTCCTCCCACAGTCCAAAGATGTGCGGGTTAGGTTGATTGGCCATGCTAAAAAAAAAATTGCCCTTAGTGTCCTGGGATGCGTAGGTTAGAGGGATTAGTGGGTAAATATGTAAGGATATGGGGATAGGGCCTGGGTGGGATTGTGGTCGGTGCAGACCCGATGGGCCGAATGGCCTCTTCTGTGCTGTAGGGTTTCTAAGATTCTAAGAGACACAGTATGATGGAGTAAATACGTCGTATTTAATGCAGGGGAGCAAGGACGAACTCTTGTATTGCCCTGAGTAGCAGAGCAAAAAAGGCTGAAAAGACGTTAGAGGTTTAAGTTGCGCTTAATGCGGGGAAGCAAGGATGGACTCTTGTATTGCCCTGAGTAGTAGAGCAAATAAGCCGGGCATCAGGGAAAGCATTAAGGGATGAGGGCTGCATGACGGAAGTATGATGGTTGGTCTGACACATGGAATCTCCAGTGGGGACCAGAGAACAGTTTAATACCAGCAATAGTAATTAAGGATAGAAAATGATAAAGAAAAAGGATATGACTCAGAATCTCCCAGAGCTGAGCAAAAGGCTTGGTGGCTGGGACAGATTAAAGCAGATTACGTGGAGTAACGAGCAGGAGCTCAAACCCTCACTAACATCACATAGAATCTCGAGGAGCCCTTTGCCTTTTAAAATGAGAGGGATAGTGTGCAGTGTGATTTTACAGAATTGAGAGAGAAAGGAATTGTGTTCTCTCACCTTACCAGGAAATATTGTGAATTAATTGACAAGATGCAAAAAAAAATGATTTGATAAAATCTGAAGTTGAGTTGATAATTTGAGTAGTTTTGTATTTCAGTGTGTTTGTGTGGTCTGGTTGCTTGTTGAATGTAGGTGGTTGTTGTTGCATTAGATTGAGGACAGGAGTTGTTAAAGCCATTGTTTATTCATGTAGAATATTTATTGCAGGCAATAAATGCCATGCTTTAGACTTTAGTTTAACTTCAAAGGGGCTGAGGAAGTGTTAAACCTGTTAAAGTTTAAAAGTTATTGAATTTACTCTTTTAGGTTTGATTACAGATTGGAAGAAAGAAGAATGAAGGCTACTGTCTTAATCAATTTTCCCTATTTTCCTTGAATGTTTTATTTTCATTTCTGTTTAGAATGTTGAGATTGAATGAAAGAAAATTGCTGCGGAATGAATGATTGGAAGCTTCCATTTGCGTGTGTGTGTTTAATAAAGTACTTGTGTGGATGTTTTTGTAACATTTGCTTTAATGCTTTAGTGTTTTTCCCCTAACTGTGATTTTACAATAGTGGGTTTGGCACAGAGTTTAAAATCAAATGGGAATTGGATTGGATTAAAGTGTAAATTGAATTAAAATAAGCTTTTGAAATTCCTTAATCTTGAGTATAATTGATAGCCATGGTTGTTCACAAGAGATATAGGATATACATACATATATCATATATATGTGTGGGAAGTTACTTTGTTGGAATTTTAAATTCAAAGTATATAAATTGGAGTTTGAAATAACCAATTTGAACTTTGAATAATTCTGGGTTCAAATTGGGATAAGAAAGGATTTAAAGTTTGGAGGGAACCATATACTCTTTCCTTTGTCTTAGTCTGCAGAAATTGTGACAGCATATTTGTTTCATCTCTTGTGTTTTTAACTGGCAGAGATTTCACCAATTTGGTAATTAAGAATTTATATACATTGGAGATTATGAATTTTATTTTTAATTTGATAGAGAGTTTGAGCTCTGTCAGTTTACAAAGCTGGAAGTGGAAAGTGACTTGTTTAAATTTTATGAGCTGCGGCTATCTCTATATTGTGTGCTGAGTTCCGCTTGGGGTCTGTTGTAAAGTTAACTATTTCAGCAAACAGTTGATTTGAGTTTAAACCACTCTGAAACTTGTGCCTGTGTTAGTCTATAATGGCAGATTTATGGAAACAATTAAATGTGCAAATTTGAAGCGTTGGCTAGAAGGATATGGAATAAGTGTGAAAATGTGATAGTCTTAATCCGGTAGGGTTAATTAAAATTTGGGATATTTGAAATGATTATGACGACTCTTGTTTTGGATAGATCTCAGATCAAAACTTCTTGTCAGGTTCAAAGATATATTCCTGATACAATTGACAATGATAAGATAATTCTAGAATTATATTCTGAGAAAGGAATTAGTCCCAGGTTCCAAATGCTTGCTAGATTTTTAAAAACGAGTGATGACATAATGACATCCATTTGAGAACTTTACTCCACCCCTTTTGAAACTAGCAGAGAATTAACCCATTCTGTCCCAAGCAGAATGGATCTTGTATTTTTGTTTTTCAGGTAACTGCAAATAAAGCAAGGTTTGCTGCAGCTTCAATACTTTCGAGAATTTATTTGCAGATTTCAACATAGCAGAAATGATCAGCCTGAATCAAAATCTGGTAAAAGGGGAGAGGGCATTTAGTGAGAAGTTACAAAAGATAGAATGTGTGGGGTGAGTGCGAGGCTGCACTCACCACTATTGAACAACTTTTAGCAACAGCACCAGCCATAGGGCTGTCCAACAATGATGGGAATTATTACATACCCATTCAAAGAGGTTATGTGTCAAACCACCCAATTAGGGGAAAGGCAAATTTCTCTTCAGGTGATGCTGCTTTGATTAGGCGATGGGAGAATGAGTGGGGACAATTCATGGCAAAGCTCAAGAGCAATAACTAGTTACCATTTTGAGACCATGATTCAACTATAATGCCAGAATCCTAGAATCCCCACAGTGTAGGAGGCCATTCGACCCATCGAGTCTGCACTGACCCAGGCTTACCCCGAGCCTCATGTATTTATTCCACTAATCCCCCTAACTTACATATCTTGGAATGCTAAGGGGCAATTTTTCATGGCCAATCAACCTAACCTGCACATCTATGGATTGTGGGAGGAATGATGAGGCTTGCAGCTCCGAAAGCTTGTGTGGCTTTTGCTACCAAATAAACCTGTTGGACTTTAACCTGATGTTGTTAAACTTCTTATTGTGGGAGGAAACCAGAGAACCCACAGGAAACCCACACAGACACGGGGAGAATGTGCAAACACTACACAGTTAGCCAAGGCTGGAATTGAAATTGGGTCTCTGGCACTGGAAGACAGCAGTGCTAACCACTGTGCCACCCTGGATCTATAATTTATTGCTAACTAGGTGGCACTGCGGACATTACTGCAGAACAGATTTGGAGTAAGGAAACAAAGGCATAACACACAGTGGACTGACAACATTCCCCAGGCTGGGTTTCATGGTCCATGAAAGCCTGAGGTCTGAAAAAAGTGGCAGCTGTGACACAGAATAGTGTATTGTTTTCAAGAGTTAATCATTGGTTTCACATGCAAGACGTTCATTCTTGGTTGGAGGAATGTTGTCACACTGAGATTTTAACTTACATAGCCTGGAAGGGTTTATAGATTTAATTTTTATGATGATGTTGCCATGAAGTTAAATTTGGTTAATATTGGGTTACTGGCAGAAATGCACAAGTTATTTTATTTGTCGGTACCTTTCGGTACTTTATTCCTAATCATAAAAGCCAATTCAAATGAATTCTAATCATGATCCCCACATGAGGGACAAACAAGCTGTCAAGACAAGACTTTGCATCCCATCTTGGCCTCGATCACAATCCATGCTGACAGGTTGAGGCATTGCACCCCCCCTCCCAGGCTTGATCTAAAGCTTCATCTTAGCCAAAAGGCCGAGATGGCTATAAAAAAATGCATCAGATAAAGCGTTGATTCTAACTCACTGGCTACCTTGATCCTTTACTCTGCCACAGCTTATGCAAACTACGATCACATGTGTCAGCACACCCCCTCAGTGCAATGGGCTAGCCTCGTCTACTGTTTGATCATGGTTTCACCCCTGCCAGGTAAATATATTTGGGGTGTTAATTTGGGCCATTGCTAGGGGTACCAGTTTAATTAGTTAATAAAGTGGTACATTTTCATAATACCCCCATTGAGAAAATGTAGCTGCTGTAGTGGCTTTAACATTGGAACGGGTGGTACAGTGACACAGTAGTTAACACTGCTACCTCACAGTACGATGGACCCAGGTTCGATTCTGGCCTTGGGTGACTGTGGAGTTTGCACATTCTCCCTGTGTCTGCGTGAGTTTCATCTGGGTGCTCCAGTTTCCTCCCACAGTCCAAAGATTTGCAGGTTAAGTGGATTGGCCATGCTAAATTGCCCCTTAGTTGACAAAGATGTGCAGGTTACGTGGATTGGCCATTGTAAATGCGTGAGATTATGGGGATAGGGCAGAGGGATTGGCCAGTGTAAGACGTGCTTTCGGAGAGTTGGTGCAGATTTGATGGGCTGAATGGCCTTCTACGGTTCTATGAGTGGTTATTTTCTGGAATTCACTATCTGAAAGAATGGCGAAGCAGGTTCAATTGTAACTTTCAAAAGAGACTTTAATATATATTTGAAGAGGTTGGGGGAAAGAGCAAGGGAGAGGGCCAATCTGGATTCCTCTTTCAAAGAATTGGCAAAGGCATTGGCTGAATGGGCTCCTGCTGTGCTACATCATGCTATGATTGCAAAAGTCAGCTTGGAAGAGATCTTGCTTTCCAAACAGACACAGGAAGATAGAGACTCCTGGCTGACATTTGAACATATTGGGGTAGAAATCTGACTTGGATAAAACAGGCACTGGCAAAAATAGGTACTATCAGATATCTGTCTGTTCTATACAAAGCCTGACATTTAATTCCATTGACTGAATATTAATCACTACTTATATGATCCGGATAGTTGTAGGTACAGGATCAATTAAAGTGATTAAAGAGATGTGAATACTTACTTAGAAAATAAGAGTGTCAAGGAATATGAAGTGCAGAGAATTATTAATAAAAAACTACCATGGCTAACAAAATGTCAGAACTGACCCAAAGGACTACTCCTGTTTCTATTTGTTAGAACTTCTAAAAAAAACCCAAATGTGTTGAGACTGAAGTCTGTATCAAATTGCTCAGAAACCAATCCTATTACTGTTTGTCTAAGAAGAAATCCACTTCAACTTAATTTGATATCGTCAGTATTAGACTTGTTGCTGCTTTTATTAAATGTATAGATTACACAGGCAGTTTTAATTAGACAGGAAATACAGTCTGATTATTCAGAAAAGACAACACACTGCTATTCCTTGAACAGAACCTAAAATGAGGAATAAAATCAATCTCTAAAAATGTCATATAATTTGAGGGAGGAGGAAGATTCTTGAGGACTGAGTCTATTATTGTTAGATGTTTTAGTCAAATCACAGTGTCACTTCTGGATAGGAATCCAACAATAAATTTAATAAACCGCAAACAAAGAATAAAACAATTCCTCTAAATTTTGAGCATTGTCTCTAACTCCCTTTATCAGCAGTCATTATCACTATGTCAACTACTGTATAGCTTTAAAGTATTGCAATAAAGGTATTTACATGATGACATCAATAAAAATAATTTTGATCCACATTAGTTGATTATATCCTTTAGTTTATATGTTTATACATTGCAAGAATTCTCATTTTAAATGTCTCATTATTGCTTATTTTTTCTCAACACCCTTCACTTGCAGATATTTAAGCTCTTAAATTAATGCTAAACCAATTACAATTACATAACTAATTGTAGTCATCAGATGATTATTTCTTGTGTACCTGGAATTAAATCTTTTGCAGCACCTTTTTCTTTTATATAGAGAAAAGTTGACTAGCCACTCAGGAGCTGCTCTTCCTAAATACTAAAAACATGCATTATTTGGTGCCATCTCAGGAAGGTCTCAAGTTCAATTCTCAGTCTGTGCTGGCCTAGGTCATCCCAGATGGGGCAGCAGCAGGAATCATTCAGTTTTCCAGCAGTGAAGAAGAGGAAAGTGGTGGGGGAGGTGGAACCAGGCAGCAATTAGTCACGATTAGAAAGATGGCGAAAACAGATGAAATACTAACTTTCAAAAGAGAATTGGTATTTACTTGAAATGGAAAATCCACAGGCCTATTGGGAAAACGCAGTTCTTTCAAAGACCTGGCACTGGTATGTTAGACGAAATGGCTTCCTTTTGTGTTATAAGGATCTATAATTGTGCAGCCACAGCAAATATAAATTTGTTGGATTCACTAAGGTCAATGGTCAGGAAGACCCACTTTTTAATTCCTGGCTCAATATAACTGCGGTCTCAGGAAGTCATGCTCTGTATGACTATGTCCCAATATCTCCTTAGTAAATTATACTCAGGAAACCCTAAAGTTTATTCGTCAGAGTGTCTGCTGCGAATAGAGAGTCAGAGTGCTGGAAACTACTCCAAATGTACTTCGCAGCTTCATTTGGATCAATCACATCTTACAGTATAGACTATCAACATCCTGGTGGTTATCATTGACCAGAAACTGAACCGGACTAGCCATATAAATACAATGGCTACAAAAGCAGGTCAGAGACTAGGAATCTTGTGGCGAGTAACTCATCTCCTGACTCCCCAAAGACTGTCCTCTATAAAATCAAGTCAGGTGTATGAAGTAATGCTCTCCACTTGCCTGGATAGGTACAGCTCCAACAACACGCAAGAAGTTTGACACCATTCAGGACAAAACAGCCCACTGAGACCCCTTCCACATTCACTCCCTCCACCACTGACTCTCACTGGCAGAATTGTGTACAATCTTTAAAATGCACTGCAGGAATCACCAAGGCTCCTTAATTAGCACCTTCCAAACCCATGACCACTACCATCTGGAAGGACAAGGGCAGATGCCCTCCAAGCCATTCACCATCCTGACTTGGAAATATATCGGCGTTCCTTCACTGTCGCTGGGTCAAAATCCTGGAATTCCCTCCCTAACAGCACTGTGGGTGGACCTACACCACGTGGACTGCAGTGGTTCAAGAAGGCAGTTCACCACTATTTTCTCAAGGGCAATTAAGGCCATATCCTTCAAGGAAGCTGCCTCCCCATGTTACATTAACCTCCTCTTTGAATTTCTCCTCCCATTCCATGCCACTGGTAAATTACCAGTAGTGACAGGATGAGAGACCCTTAAAATGGCCATCAACTGGTCAATTGGCTTCCAGATGGGACGGCTATTCTTCACCTTCCTGCACCTGTCTGAATTTGAGAGAGTCAAGAAGGTGAAGAGCATTCCACCTCTTACCTTCCTTCCCAATTCCACAGTCCCTGTCCCCGCCGTCTCCCAGTCCAAATATAACAACAGAATTAATTCCTCTCCTTCATCTCAGTTGGGCCAACCCAAGGAAATATCAAGCAGAGATGAAGTTACGAGAATTGGGATGCTCTGGCACGCTCATCAACCCAGCTAATAAGAGAATACTTGCAGAAGGCCAGGAAAAGGTTGCCTCACTAGCTGCCATTCAGGTAGTACTGTTTTTACATGGCTTGGCATCCACATGGTGAGAATTGACCTGCCCAACAAAGAGCTTTACCTAGATCAATGAAAACCACTGCACTCTCTACCAACAGTTAACAATGCACATGTTCAGATCCCTGCTCATTAAACGTTTAACTTAAGGTGAAGTAAGTTTAAAAAGTGGGCTGGGGCAGCAACTTGAAAACCACTGAAACAGCATTGGATTTATATTCCAGGTGGCGTCAAACCTAAGTTGCGTAAATCTCTCTTCTCCAGAGTCTTGATCTTTGCTCTGAAATCAGATTGGGTGTTAACTCCAGGTGAATACTGTCAGTTTTCATCACTGTTAAGAGGAAGCCACTTTGTGCTAACAATGAATATGCATTATAAATGTACCCTTAATCAGAGATTAATTTCTTGCAGCTGGAAGAAGCTACATTCAAAAGGTACTAGATTCCTGACTGCATATTTCATCATATCCTATAATGTACTACAAAGGAGATAGATGAGGAGATAGGTGAATGAGGACCAGGTGGAAACAAAAGTACAAACATTTTCTTAACGCTTTCATTTAAAAAGTTCAAACAAGTTTGGTTTCAACTAAAATACTACTGCAACTATTTACCTTTCAACTGAAACTAATAGAGCCAAGCATTGGTGCATGGAGGCATCCTTGTTTTTTTTCAATTAAACAATCTATAGCAAATAAATATATCAAAATGTTGTAGGTAACTGGTAAGTGCTTTAACACAAACATCTGATTTTAAATACATTTTACTAAGGAACTTTCAGGAATTCAGTCTAACTTTATTTCATGTAATTCCTTCTTTTTATTGACTGTAAAAAGTCAAATGTAAACAAATTGGTTGCATTTCCAACCCATTCTTGGCTGTAATAAGTCCATAGGGCCAAGCAGTGCAATGCATCAGTGTACCAATGCAAACATCAGCAGAGTAGAAGGAACAGGATTTATAGCCATGATTCCCTCATAAGTATGCTTACCGGTGGTTTGGGGGGGGCGGGCGGGGTCAGGATAAAGGAAAAAGTGCTTCAGCATATGCGGAACATTTTTAAAGAAAGCTGGCAAAGGGTTGTCTTCACCAGCCTCCCAGTTAATCTGAGAGGTCTGGGAGCTGAAGAATAGCACGGGGGATTGATTACAAGTAGGAAAGGAAAATAAATGGCGAGGGGAGAGAAAGAAATAAGTTTGCATAACTGAAAAGTGACTTAATTTGTTATTAAAATACAGCTGGCATTGCAATGAAATGGGTTCTGTTGAAGGAAACACAATATGAACATATGCTACATCATGCTTAAAAAATGTATACTGACCAAACAAAAAACAGAAATGATATATGTAGCCCAGTAGTAAATATATCCCTATTTGTCTTCAGCACCTTCAATGACACTATTATTAATCATATTGCATAAGACGATGTATGTCATTCATGTGGCTTTTATCCCCAGGTGAACGGCAACATCCAAGTGCTATTTTGACAGCAAGTACAGTTTGAGGCGGTCAATGTCTTTGTGTTCCTTTGGACAACTGCGATTGATGATGCCAACGGTGACCAAAAAGTGATTTGAAGCTTCCATATTCTTCTATGTTTGATTTTGTTTTGTTACTTTCTTCCATAGTTTATCATTTACTCACCATGAATGAGTTCATATACATCACATGAACATTAAAAGGCAAATCTAGAAAGATAGCTAACTCCACGCAGCCTTCTTCCTATATTCTATTCAACTATTGCATTTATGCTACCTTTCTCCCCTTCAATTAATATTTGCGAACAAGGCTACCACATATATCCTGATATCATGAGTAATCATTTAGTTTAGTTTTAACTGTAATGCTAATAACCCCAGTTGTTATCAGTTCTGGGTTAAAAAAAATTGTAGGTAAATCATTGTAACTTAAGAGTATGAAAACTCAATTAATTCATTCATTTGGCAGTCCATCAATAATTTGGGTCCATGGCAAGCAACTTTGAGCATATTCAGTTACTTTAAATACAGTAACAATCTCCACATGGTTACAAAAATAGACATGCATTTAAAATATACAAACCATGTTGAGACTAGGGCTTCAGTATGCTGATAAAAGACATTTGCTTTGGTCTCCATTGCAGACATCAGAAAAGATGTTCATTATCACAATGCAGATTTCATTCTGATCTTGATTAAACAGGTTGCTCAAATATTTGAAATTTATTAACCAAATATTTTAATAGCTGGAGGGTTCCTAGCCATCATAAATTTCTATAACTGGTAACTGCTCGGAGACAGAAGGGACATTTTGAAAATATACAAGATGTGAGTGGGGTTATGTCATGGAAATTGATCTTACCTGCTAACAAACCTTCAACTATAGTACTTTCCCTTCTCTGCTTTGAACCTATGAAATCAATAGTGATTGATTGAAATGAATCTCAAACCGAATACAATTACACTTTTAGGATGTACTAATATTTCCACAACTTTTTAGAATATACTGTAATAATCAGTTAAAAACAATATAATTCTCTAATTCTCATCTAGGATATTGTGCACTAAAAACTGACAAAAATTAATGTTTTGCAGGGCTATATATAACAGAAATTAAATCACTAAGTCACACTGTGATATGCAATGTATACACTGGTTTTGGGTCTTTCTGTAATATATTTAAAGGCCCTGGCATTTTGTATCATTCTATGTCTTACCGCATTCTAAAATCTGTATTGAACAACTGATTCATAAAGGACTAATTTCAATGACGTAACGTGTATTGAGCACATTACTCTAAGATCAGAAAAGTGAGCAGGCAGAACAGCCATTTGCATTGTTTTCCTATTGCCTTTGTTACTTAAGTATTTGAATGTTGCCCAGACTGACAGGGTTAATTTGCCTGATTTTAAAAAAAATAGCAGTTATGTTAATTCGATGCAAATGTGTTACGTGGTTGTACAACAATATCGTGCAGCATAATATCCAGGCTTACATGCCATTCTAAGAGACATGTAGTGCAGGAATTCCAGCTCTAAATCGGTTCTCAAAGAGTTGGTAGCTACAAGTTAAAGTACCACCAATGTCTAGTCAATATTTAAAATGGCTGTAGATTATTATGGTCATCTGGAAATAGCAGCCTTTCATATTTAACTGGTAAGGGTCACTGGTCACTGCCAATGGCACCTGGAGGCAGGAATCTCACTTCTACTGGCAAAGTTAATTTAATGAGAAAATATCACATTAATAAAATATTTTTTTTGTTCTACTAAAATTTATATTTTAAAACTCTCAAAAATCATATCTGCCCTACAACTGATGCCTTATTCGCAGAGTAGGACATTAAAAAAATGTTAAGATTAAATGCTATAATGTGAATTTGTAGACCTGACAACAATGTTGATTCATTTGTGCGGTTACTCTATTCAGAGTAAAAACTTGAAACACCACAGGCATAAAGCATGACTAGGAACTGTCAAACTAAATGCAGTGTCATTTTTGGGGCATTTGTATATAATAAAAGTGCTTTACAGCCAGTGAAAGCATCTGGCATTCTAGGCAAGGTATGATCCTCTACAAATGCTATGAAAAACACCAAGTTTAAATACTACTCTTACAACTCATCGTATTGCTGTTTGACTTTGCCATTCTCAAAATGACCATCCTTACTCCCTTGCTGATTGAAATTATCAAATAGTTTCAGTATCATCTAATCTTAGGACAGTTTTAAAGAATACTATTAACCAGTGGTAAGTGGATTGAGACTGTCAACATTTCTCAGAGGTGAGAATAATTTCTATCAGCAGTTCTTTAGTATAAGCACACATATCGATAAGTTTTGCAGTCTACCCTAGCTTTCTGAACAAGTGTGCATGCTCAGCTGATGCAGTGTGTGCTTCCTTCCACAGCAATAATGGAATGAGATAGAGTATTATATTATCATACAGTCATTCCTCTGTTTTTATAAGACATGCTCACTAGACATGAAGCGTGACCATCTATTATCAATAATTGTAATCTATAAAAATAATGTAGATACATATACTTTTTAAATCACTTGGGCTATGTATTTTACATCTCTTACAACCCCACAAATAACAAATCCCACCCCCCCTTCCTTCTCCCCATTAATCATTAATTGTTAATGCGTATTTATAGTTTATGTAAATAACAAAAGGAGTTAGTTAAAGATTGGACAAGGTGACTCTTATCCACCTTAGCCAGCTTAAATAACCTTAATGTCTAAAGAAAAATTAGAATGAGCAATCACTTTTCTTATTATCTAATATCTGCATTACTAAAAGCAAATTAGCAGTTAATAATTTTGGTGACAAAACAGTATCAAACCTTTAGCAGGCCAGTCCATTCAGATCATTTTGAACTCAGTATAGTTGAGTACTGATATTCCAAAGGCTACAATAAAACTGGGAATTCAATGCAAGAATTGAACCCTACAGGTCAGGACTGCAGTGATTTACTGGTGAAAAACTACCAATATCCTATTGAATTTGCTGGTCTGGTATTTGCACCTGTCTGTCACCAATTATCATTTCCATAAAGTTCCTAAGTATGAATGGGTTTTGAGTTATTCTCATTAAATCATGGAAGCAAAAGCAATTTTAAAGTTCCAATCATTTACATAATGGTTTCATGAATTTCTGTTAAACAATCAGTTCCCATGTCCAAACCATGTAACGTTGGTTTCTGGTCCAATGAAGTAACTCTGGTTATCATCTCTGGTGACAAGGAATATCTGTTCCCTGACTTCTCCTCAAACCAACAGTCCAGTGCTCTCTTAGCCTCAAAATTGGCAATGGGTGGTCCATTGACAGCAATTGTCAGAAGGTCATTGAGTTGGTCAAGGCTAAGTCGAGACCTATTATTGTTACGTATCCGGTAGAAGGCACCACGACTTTTCTCACAAGCTGCAGTTGAAGTTGGCAGGACAAGTAATAATTGAGTGATCCGATTTAGTATTGGGAATCTTTGCTTATACTTAAAAATGTGACGACTCAACTCTTTGAAACCATTCTTGTTGTAACACTCAGATTTGAGCTCCTTCCATTCCTGCAATAAGATTCCTCGAATGTCTCTGCCATCCAGACCTACTTCTCTCGCAAACGATGGAATTATTTCAAAGTGCTTATATAAATGCATGATCTCTTCCTCGCCATGACTCATCAGGTTTTCCTCATTTTGGGGCCATGTGGCAACATCAAACACTTGACATGCTCGAATAATTGTGCGACTGTTAGAGTCTAGCCTTTGGGCTAGAATCAACTGGGTTTTTTGGCATATCTTTTCTCTTATTGAATTGAACTTGGCTTCGGCTACTCTTAGGTTTTTCAGAGGAACACCATGAAAGTTTTCATGAAAAGTCTCCTCAAACTCTTGTAGATATTCTCCTGGTGATTCCACCAATCTGCTGATTTCCTCAATGGCTTCTTCAATCTTGTCATCTACATGGGTAATGAGGAGGTGATCACCCTGGAAAACGAATGCCAGTCGTGTAAGTACAGCAATGACATCTAATAAAAAATAGATTAGTTTAACTGACTGATAGTCCATCAGGAACTGCAGTAGAGCCAAAGCAATGGCAGCAGCATCTGCTTTATGTGCTTGACCACTAACATCTTTAAGGTGAGCTACCACTTCCAAATAATCCTTGATCAATGCATTCAGAACATTCTGTTCTCCAATAATCCACCTAACAGCTCGAATGTCACCAAGGAATTCTGTCTCCTCACAAAGTGTTGCTGCAGTAGCTCTTAGTTCACACATGAGTTTAGGGGAATAACGATAAAAACTCAGCAACTGCTTCAAGTTGTTCTCTAATTCTTCCAAACAGGTTAGTTCCTTGTTACTTATAGCATCCAATACTTCCAAGTGAGGCCTATGCACCACACAAGGGACAGAGAGTAGCCAAGGCAAGGCCTTTTTGATCTTCATAGCCAAACCTGCCCTTAGCCCTGTTGTCATGGTGGCTCCATCTACCCCAAGTCCTACAATTAACTTTTCCTCTTTCCATTTGATCCCTATGCCCCCGAAGGCCCTGTCCAGTGCTTGGGTGTAACCATCCACTGTTGTAGAACTCAATTCCTGTAGGGACAATAACTCTGTAGCAGCTGGCCCTTCATTGGTAATATACTGAATGTATATCGCAACATTATCGGCAACCAAGTCATCTGTCTGCCCATCCAAAATCACACTCATAAATGGAGATACCCTGAGCCTCTCAAAAAGATCCTCACGAAGAGACCTTGCAACGTGATGAATTAAAGTTTGACAGTCTCCCTCATTCAGGTATTGGTCGACAATCTTTAAGTCACATTTTTTCAGAAGTTCAGCCAAAGGCCTAAAATCTGAAAAATGTCTTCCTTCAAAGGCTAGGTGATAGGCAACATTGAACAACAGTGTCATGTTTCGGCACATCTCTTCAGTTTTTTCTGGATGCATCCTAAGCTTATAAAGCTGCAAGCACTTCTTATGAAGATTACTCTGGGCATGCAGCTTGATAGTGTGGATCTTGAACTGTTTAGAGCCCAAGATGAAGGCTGATGTCCTTGAGGACTGAACAGTATACTGCCTGCAAACATGGCACCACATTTCATTTAGAGTGGGTGAATAGCGTAGAAACCAGAATTTCTTCAGCCACTCATGCTTGAAGCGTCTGATTCTCCGACCTGTGCCAGTAGATGTTTTCGATATTTCATCTGTGGTGGCTAGCATTTCATTCGACATTGACTCATCAGCTGAATCCATCTCCTGCTCACTAGTGTCATCCATGACAACTGGTACAGGAGTCTGTGCTTCTGGAGCTACGATGGGTAAAGAGAAAAAAAAACATACAGATAACTTCAACAACTAAAAGTTTAATTTCTTTTTCTTAATTTCTTAAATTCACATCATATTGGGCCCCATTTTGCTGTAGAAGGGAATTTAATGGCATCTACCGTTAGCTTGACTTGATCTCACAGGTTTAGAGTTTAATTTTTTTAATGTGACAAGTTGCTGAAAGTATGAAGAAATAGCATTGCAGTAACAGAAATAGGGGAACCTGAATGAACAGGGCAAATAAGTGTGCATCCTTTAACCAATCAGGTTGAAAAACTACAAAATTAACAGTGCAAAAAGGGTAAATTAGAGGAGTGAATGCAATATCAAATCAAGTATTGAAAGGGAAATAAAGAGATGAAAGATTTGAATTAGAGAGAAAGAGAAAGAGGAAAAGTTTTCAAAAGTTAAAAAATCACATTGTTAAAATCTCCAACAATTAAAACCTGAAGATTTAGACTCCACTCTGGTAATAGATGATTTGCAGTGCCAGAGAGATTTGTTGACCATAATTAATACGCATCAAATCATTGACAGGGCACTTAGGTTGGAATGACGAGATTTAACTTTCCTTGGTGAGTTTACTGAGTATCTATTGGGCAAATACAGCAACTTCATATCATCCAATGCATATTAATGGTGAGCCAGGTGGCAAGATGCCGTTTTCACAAACCGACTCAGAGTGCAATTTTGGGTATTTGAGTTTACCCAGGCATCTGCCCCTCAGCTGAAGTTTCTAAATGAGTTGCGCATAAATAATGGCAAGCATCATTAGCTTCACTTTTATTTCCACAGAAAAATTTGGACCAATATCTTGCAAACAACCAAGGAAATTGTTATCTCCTCCATGTTTTATTTATATTCACGTACTTATCAGTGCAAGTGAAATCAAACCTTCTCCCCTCTGCCATCTCCAAGTCATATATTTCTAAGTTCTCCACACTTTTGAAGGTCAGAGATTGTCTGATATTCAGGCAGTGACCAGTTATACATAATTACATTTATAGTTTAGCATAGGCTTGCAAAAATCATATAATCTAGTAAATCCACCCAATTAAAAATAATAGCTATTGTTTACCATTAAGAAATTGTATGGATGCCATTAATGCCAATTATGTTGATGGAAATGAGACCGGACAGTTATAGGTTAGACATCACTCTATTGAAGAAATACATCAGGCAAGGAACTCTTATCTTTCTCCACAGCGAGATATGTTGTAATACTGATTTTGTTTTAAAACTATGATAATTCACAGATGTTTAAGAGCTTTATACAAATACAATCTACAATGAAACCTATTACATACATTTTGTCACAACTACTTACATTATAGTGCTTAAGTGCCTTATGATAGCTAATATTTGCTTGTGTATCCTTGATACACTGTATAAATGAATAACTTAACATAATTATTAGAAATTCAACTAATCATCCTAGATTTATCCACATCCTGCAGTAGAAATGTTAGATTACCAGTGTATATATTGAATATATTTACTGCAATTTATTTTGTTACAGCTGAACACTTAACTCCAAGAATGTGAGTTGTCATCTCTGTGCACTGTACTCCATTTCTGTAATCTAATCTGTACAGTGCACTAAACACAAAACCAGTGAGTTAGATCCAGAAAGAAAATACAGAAAGCATACACACATAAATAAATTCACATTCATCAATTAGAACTTTTTTTGATAACTTAAGTGAAATCCTAATTTGCTCTGTTGCAGTATGTTCACTGTTAGACTGTATATCTTGAAACTTCAATATACACACTTGCACATAAATAAAATGCACAGCAAGATAGGTAATACAGAAAGAAGTAATTCATTTTTAAGGGGATATATACATGCAAAATGAGAATCTTATGGGAGGCAGACTCCATGGGGCCTGGTTTTAACTCGGTGTAAGAGAATGGGTAGATGCTCTGTTGGACAGTCATAGTTAAAAGCTAAAGGAATTAGGCTCCACACTTATAAAAGTTAATTTTCAGTATGAAGAAGTTAATTGGCAGTAGAGATTGAATGTCCTTTGCCCGTAAATCTAAAAACTGAACACATCCAAAAACTTCACTTTTTTGAATCATAGAATCCCGACAGTGCAGAAGGAGGCCATTTGGCCTATCGAGCCTGCACAGACAACAATCCCACCCAGGCCCTATCCCCGTAACCCCACGTATTTAGCTTGATAATCCCCCTGACACTAAGGGGCAATTTAGCATGGCCAATCAACCTAACCCGCACATCTTTGGACTGTAGGAGGAATCCGGAGCACTCAGAGGAAACCCATACAAACATAGGGTGAATGTGCAAACTCCACAGTCACCCGAGGCTGGAATTGAACCCGGGTCTCTGGCACTGTGAGGCAGCAGTGCTAACCACTGTGCTGCCTGATTGTTAGCAAAGGAAGAATAGTTGTTTGCCTGCAATATTTACCTTGTGATTTTTGTGGTGAACATGTCAAAGAGAAACTTCTTACAGGTACTTTGTATTTATTATTCAGTGGTACCTCTTACCTTTCCAGCCATTTTATTTACTTTAGAGTATAGCGAGCTCAGGCTATTGTAATGTAAGTTTATATGTGGAATCCAAAAACCAAAATGATCGGAAATCCGAAAGGCAATTGGCCCCAAGGGTTTCAGATAAAGGATACTCGACCTGTAATTAGGAGTTACCGCATTGCTTGAAGCATATTTAGACTAGAAAGGACAAACCTTACTCTTGCAAGTTAAACCTGTACTTATGAGGCAAGTATAGCAACTTCATGCTGTTCGATATATTTGGATGGCTAGTCAGATGGCACATGACATTTACAGAGAAGCGTCTGGAACAGCAACTTCCAGATTTCCACATTACACTGTGCATGTGTGGAATATGAAAGTTGCTGTGCAACTCGCAGATATAGTTCTCAGTATCATCACTGAAAAATGTATCACAGCAGAAAGTAATCTTTTGAATTTAGACAAATTATGTGAAAATGTTTGGAGTTCCTTTGGTGACAAGTCAGGATTAATATGAGTGGGCTGAAAGAATACCATACATGTGCCGATACTTTTTATAGCGTAGAATAGGAAGTGGAGTTGACAGGCCATGGGTAGTTTCAGTGCAGCTTAGAAATGTGGGCTACATTTCCAGAGTGAGCTCATTACAGGGAAATGAGTAAAAATAACACTACATAAATTATCTAAGATTCCAATTTTTTTAAAAACAAAAGCTCCATCAGCTGGACGTTGGCTTGGTGTGAATCTTTGTCTGATTTATGCTTCTGTGAAGTGCTCCTGGGGTGTTATACTATGTTGAAGGTTCTATATAAATGTAAATTGCTGGAACACATAGTCATTGATAGGCAGTTCAAAGGTGCACAGTTATCTAACAATCAAGGGTCAATAATCCAGAACATTATAATCACAAAAAGTTGAACAATAATATAAATATTATGATTAAAATATAGATCTAGTTTGATTGTTGTCCCAATTCATAAATTATGATAATTGTGGGTTTCCTCATGGTTTGAAGTTACAGGTTTCCATTCAATATCTAGAATATTTAAGAAATCTTCCTGAAATGAGACATTTGTTAATGTTTCAACTGCAAGTACAAAGCAGATTTTTTAAAAAACGCAATACAAATTAATGGGACAGACAAGATTTGTAGTTAAATATTACAACATTGCTTCAGAACCAGACCACCTAACTGCAAAGAGTACAGATGGTACGGCTCATTGCCACCCAAAGATATTGAATTTAAATAGCTGATAGTATTTAAGGTACCACAAACTATAAGAGTGCATGGTCTTATTGTGACATTAGTTCACATTACAGTTAGTGCAACAAACGATCAGAATAATCAAAAAGTACACTTTCATACACTGATCTAATTGAATATAACACACTTCAAAATCATACAATATCAGCATTCCAGTCACTTCCACAGAAAGTTTGCTGTGAAACTCTTATTTATAGACAAACATTTCTCATCTCCCTCCCTAAATGATCACATAAACCACGAGCGCACAAAATAAAAATCAGAAGTTGTGAACTGAAGTGCATTTAAAACTGCACATACTCAGAAATGCCCTTTAGAGTAAAAACAGAAGGAACTGTAATTTACAGTGACATGTTTTGAGAATTTCAGTCATAATTAATAACATTTATGGAAGTTTTTCAGTGCTATTCCCAAATTTAAGAGATGCATGAAAGCATGTGCAAAGCTAGCAATTACAAAGGACATTGATTTTGATTTGTAGTAAATGTACTTTTAATTCAAATGTAACTCTGCATTCGAACCGATAATAATTACCCTACTATCCTCACATGCAAAACATGTGACATTGTAGACAAATTCGCAGTCTTTGAAACAAGAGAACTTTGCATGGCTTTAAACTGTCTTTACGTCTTGTTTTGTTAACTCTATAATATCTTCAACAAACAGGAAACACGGAGTATAAGGCTACAATTTACTTGGGATTCAGATGATACCCATAAACGATTTTCAGGGTTCATGACAGAATCTAAAGCAAGAGTCAGTAACACTCCAATCAGTCACCTGCTGTCATTTAGAAATATCCATTTAATGGATCAGATTTTAAAATAAGCTTACCTTTTCTTTAAATTCTTCAATGTTTCATAGTTTTCTCCTCTTCCAAAAAAGATGATAAAACAAAATGTATTTAATTCTCCCCTCCCCGCCCACTAAAACTTGAATCGAATAGACATATATGGATATTGTAAAAGATTAACAGATACAAAAAAAAAGTCAACACACACAAAGTGTACAAACCGTACATGACTAAGTCATTGCTGTGAGGAGTTAAATAGGAAAACAAGCACCAAATAGTGAAAGAACTAAATAAAAACAAGTACATTTTCATCTTCAAATATTCATTTTTAATTTACCAACAGTGTAACAGTGAAATGTAAACAAATAACAAGCTGAGCAAAATGAAAGGAAGTGTATAAATTACAAACCTACAACATAGGTGTAAAAAGGTGGCAAACAGCATTGAAAACAAATGGAGATTATTGCTTTTATCCCCATACAAATGCCATCTACCCATCTATTCCTGCCACATGCCCAAGATCTAATCAAGAGATCTGGCCTTTTCTGATAAATATTGATCCCATATGAAATTGCCAGACTTTAAACAAAATTTATTAATTCTTGAGTCCTGGAAGAGGGCATCTCCAGGAGTTTCCAACTGGATGGGTCATTCTCCCTTTCACTTTGTGTAAACAACTGTACAGTGAGTCTTAAAGTGCTAGTTATTTCATCTTCTGGATGATACATGGGGATCTTGGGCAGAATTTAATCCAACTGATAGGGTTGCCACGCTGCCTCCATTGGGGAAGGCTTGCCAAGTTAAATGCCTATTAAGTGGTCACCTTCATGGGGATTAAAGACCCTGGGGGCAAAAACCCTGCTCTCTGAAGGTTGACAGCCAAATAGAGGCCAACAACTTCACATTATAGGCATAGCCATTTGGAGCAACGGCAGCTGCCAGCAATACACCCACCAGAAGCCCAGGATCAAAAATGGACCATAGGGCACAGGTGAATGAGGGTGGGGTATGGGTTGTGGGATGGCGTTGTAAGAATGGGAGAGGGGGAATTGGAGGCAACAGCAGAGTGGCATTCAGAGGTATCCCACCCCACTCCTGATCCCTCGTTCAGGTCTTTGAACCAGGAACACCCTCAACCCCCACTGCTGTTGGCTGAATATCAGTGACAGCAGGATGAGGCCCCTAAATGGGTGTTAATTCCTGGAGGCGGGAAGGCAGTGGCATATTCCACCTGATTAAATGCCCATGTCTCCAATCTTACCGCCTGGGGAGGTATTCAATTCCACTGTTTGATAAGCTGGAAAAAACTTCATACAATTTAATAATGCTGTATTTATTTTTCTTTCAACTTGTCCTTCACTTTTCCTGTCTTAACCTTACATTTCCCATCCTCATCTTATACTTCAAATTAATTAGAAGTGGGAAGAAAATTCTTAACTATTTTTGAAAGGGATAAGTTGTTGGGATAGCAAATTTCAGCAAAGCTCATTCAAAACAATATTTCATAGCGTCCTTCTATAAATACCCTGAAAGACCAGTGATCATACATCACAATGAAAAACTTATTCCAACATTAGAATTCCAATGGTTATTAAATATGTCTCTCTGAACCCCTATGACTTCTTGCTTTGATAAATTGAAAGAAAAGTGATCAAACTGATCCTTATTCTTCTCTGCATCCTTTCCATAATCTCTGCTCATAACCTCAGTATGGTGTCTGGTAACATATTCTGAAGCTGCTGTTACACTGATACTATTTTAGTTCAGATTCTGAGGTAAGAGATGTGAATTTAGCCATGTATATCTGGGAATTGGCTCGATGATTCCAATCTCTCAAAATCCAAACTAAAACAGTTTCAGTGTAAAAGGTCAAGTTTGGTTTCATGAATGCTTTATAAAGCAGTAGTTGTTTTTCATAAGAATTGGCTCTATATGCCTACAGCCATGGCTCAGTTTGCAACACTCTCATTTCTGACACCGAAGGTTCTGGGTTCAAGTCTCACTCTGGGACTCGAGAAAAGATTTGAGGTTAATACTCCAGTACAGCACTGAGGGAGTGTTGCGCCATCAGATGTGCTGTATTGTGGATGCGATATTAAATGGAGACACCATCTGCCCTCTCAAGTGGGAGTAAAATATCCCACAGCACTATTTTGAAGAAACACTGTCCTGGCTAATATTTATCCTTCAATTAATGTCACAAAAATAAATTACCTGGTCATTATCACAGTGATATTTATGAGAGCTTGCTGTATGAAAATTGGCAGCTGTATTACCTACATTACAGCATTGACTACACATCAAAAGTACTTAATTGGCTGTAAAGTGCCTAGGGACTCCTGCAGTCATGAAAGGTGCTATATAAATGCAAGGTGTTCATTTACAAATTCAGAACTTTCTCTGGAAAATCACCCCCAATGTGAAACCTTTCGTTCCAGCAAATAAGCTGCAACTCATTTCAGCAGTGAGAATGGAAGGAACTGTTCCAAATATTTGTAATAAGATCATGGCGTTAGATCATAGAATCCTTACAGTGCAGAAGGAGGCCATTCAGCCCATCAGGTCTGCACCGATCAAATCCCATCCAGGCACTATTTCCATAACCCCACATATTTACCCTGTTAATCCCCTGATACTAGGGGCAATTTAGCATGGCCAATCAACCTAACCCACACGTCTTTGGACTGTGGGAGGAAACCGGAGCACCCGGAGGAAACCCACGCAGGCATGGGGAGAATGTGCAAACTCCACATAGACAGTGACCTGAAGCCGGAATTGAACCCAGGTCCTTGATGCTGTGAGGCAGCAGTGCTAACCACTATGCCACTGTGCTGCCCCAAAGGGGGCGAGTTAGAATGGAAAATTTGGCTATTTACACCTCCAATAGTGTGCTGAAATTTAGGTTTTAATTTTGCAGGTTGCTCAACTTTCATTTTCAGCTGCCAGGTGGAAGCCAGAAGTTTCCCTTTAAAAACACCTGGAAGAGGAAAGATCCAGGAAGAATAACCCCAGACATGTTTTTTTGTACCTCCTGCCAACAAGTCAGAGCAGCAATTGGTGAAGACATGGGAACAATCTGCCTATCAGATGAAAGCTGGTGCATGATGTATGCAAATCAAATAAACTATCAATAAAATCAATTTCTCTCAATTCTGTAAAGGAATGCAGTGGAAAGAAAAATCCTATTTTTGCTATCACACAAATAACAAGACAAGTTCCCTGACAGTGGAACTTCAATGCGAGAGTGAAAGATCCCTGCTTTGCATCAAAACTGTACTTGTACAATATAAACCTGAAGTTAGGGTCCTATCAATGCAAAACAAAACTGCCTCTCACTAATGCTTCAGCTGTAATTTAAATGCCTTCATAAAACACACATAAAAAATGACTGAAATAAAACATTTTCCAGTTGAAAGCCAATTTAAGTGTTGAGAAATAGTAATCATTCAGCAACTTGTATTAATATTGTCCTTTTAATGTAATAAAATGTCTCAAGTGCATTAGAAAGTGTAAATTTGATGCAGAGCCATGTAAGGAGACAACAGGACAGATGACCAATAGTTTGGTCAGAGGGGTAGCTTTCAAGGAATGTTTCAGAAGAGGAAAGAGATAGGGAGGGAATTCCAGATATAGGGCCCGAGCAGCTAAAGGAATGGTCATCAATAGTGGAGTGATTGGGGAAGTAAAGAGACTAGAATTACAGGAGTGCAGCAATCTTGGCATTGTAGGGCTGGAGGAGGTATTGAGATATGAAGATATGGAAGGGTAATGCCACGGAGGAATTTGAAGACAAGAATAAACATTTTTAAATTCAAAGACTAATGTGAGTCAGGAAACAAAATGGGAATGGATGAAAAGAACTTGGGGCGAGTTAAGATAAAGGCTTTGGAGTTTTAGATGAGCACAAGTTTATTGAGGATGCAAGGTGGAAGATCAGCTAAGACTATTGGATTGGTTGAATGTAGAAGTAAGTTACAAAGGCATGTTTGAGGATTTCAGGAAGAGTTGCTGTTATAGAGGTGGAAATAGGCAATGATGGGGAGGGTGAGGGTCTGAACTTTGTTCAGGAGCAATGTAATTTCTAAATTGTTTTGTCATGCCCATCTATGCATTCTAAGTGTGTGGGAACTTAAAATATTTTGTGTGGTAACTTTAAGGGGCTGGAAGGGAATCTTTGGGTTGCTGCCTGCCACATAACATAGAGGGAACATTGCTCAAGAGTCAAATAGGAGATCCGGGTACACCATCAAACAGTGGCCAGGGAGACTGATGGAGTCAGTGGCTAGGGAACTGAGTTTGTGAAGACAATGACATTGGAGGAATACACTGCCAGACAAAGTGGTGAAAAGATTGGAATCATTTAAAAACAAGTGGGGAGAGAGTGAAGTGTATCAGAGTGAATTAAATAATAAATATTTCCTATCAAAAGTTTTTCAAATAATGTCATTATGTTGTTTAATAGACCTTAAATGTGGAAACAAAATCATGTCAAGCTGCTTATGGCACAGCTAAGATCATACCCAAAAAAAAAGCCATTGCTTTGGGTGAAACTAAAAGCAAATGCCAAGCTTTAAAAATAAACTTGAAGTTCTTACACTGTCAAACAGGGGCAATAATCCTTCTATTGTGCCAACAACTCAATTTAGGAACAATTCTGAGATAAATAAGTTGTTTACTGGATTCATTGCTTGGGAAAAAAAGAGTTTCATTTCTGCATTCCTCCTGTGCCTGGCTCTTCACTTGAAAACAAGTAGTATCCTAGTTCTGCAGTAAAAACAAAGGCTAGTCAGCAGCCAAAAGTGAAAGCTCAATTAACATTTCAGGTATGGTGCTTCATCAGAAGAGTTCTGAACAAAGCGTCCATCTGAAAAGTTAATCTGTCTCTCCTTTCTTAGATGCTGACTGACCTGCTATGCATTTCTAGTACTTTCTGTTCATACATCAGATTTTCAGCATTATTACTTTTGTTAATAATTGTGCTCAATGCAGAGCATAATTCATAAGGATACAGCCCTACCATATTATAAAAGCCATTTGTGTTAGAATATTTGCCACATAAAAATTAATTTTACAGCCAAAGGTAAAACACTTAGGTGACAGAAGTATCTGAACCCAGAACACTGCAGAAAGAAGAAGTGCAAAATAATATAAATGTAGAGCACTGAACAGTAAAGAGCTATATCTATATAACTGGTCCTTAGTCTTGCAATTGGTTAGAGCACTTTCTTCTTGCTTCCTAGATTTGAGTTTGAATCTGACAGGTTAAAATATTCTCTCTCATGGATATGAATATTCCAAATAAAATGAGTTTATCCACTGACAATCCATTATCCACTGGTCTATGGCACACATCTATCCACAGCTTGAAAGGATATTGAGAGGGGGACAGGATTCAGGCACTGTTCCGGTTGGGCCCATCAACATGGACAGACTAGGCAAGAGATCTGGAGAGCACCAAGAATTATTAGCTAAATTAAAAGACAGGACCTAAAGGGTCTGGATTATTAGTCACATGCAAAATTGTATACGGATAATCAGATTAGGGAAGTGAACAGATGGCTGAAGGAGTAATTTGGGAAAAAGGGGTTTTATTTCATTGGACATTGGCATTGGACAGTACGAGGACAGGAGTGTAATACTGGGACAGGTTCCACTTGAACCAATCTGGGAATAGGGTTCTAGCGGATATTATAAATAAAGCAGTCACAATGAGGGTGGTTGTGCACCCATATTCGCCGTAAACTCAAATGGCAATGTGGGCACAAAATCTTGTGAAAGTCAGAAAACAAGATTCTTGCTGGTGAGATCTTGTGTTCCAATTTTCTGCACCCCTTGCTGGTGATTATGACGTTCCTGCCAAGAAAGGGTGGGAACTTAATTTAAATAAGTTCAAACATATTTAAAGGGCTTCCCTGACCATTTGTGCCCCCAGGAAAGGAAATTCTCCCTTGTCGACATGAAGTTACGTCAACGAGATTACAACAGCTATTGAAAAACCAGAAGCTGTTGAGTGGAACCCACTGGGGGCGCAAAGTAAGTATAGCCCGGGAGTTGGGGGACGGAGGGAGGAGAGCTATGCCCTGGCAGTGCCCTGGTACTTCCCCCACCTGGCAGTGCTTGTGTGCATGTTTGTGTGCGTAGGAGTGTGTGCGGTGGTGGGGGCGTGGAGATGGCCACACTACTAGTGGGGCTGTCCCCTCTGTCCAGGGGAGAGAGGGGAATTTCGCATATTGGGATGCCCTTTAAAAAGGATGCCCCATTCTCTGTGGAGCCACCGTTGCCAGATCTTTCAGGCCCCACCCCACAGCATGATGGCAGAAATCACGTCCCCAGATTTTCTGAGCACAGACTGCCAGAAAATCTGGAGAGAACACTCAGCTGTGCTGGAGAATTACACATTGTTTTTTCACCCCAGTCAGCACTCTGTGCACAGAGTGCAAGATTCCGCACAATGTCTTTAATTTAGTAATTGGGAGAGAGGGCTCAGGTGGCAAAGGTAGATAATAGTTTGAAAACTATAAGCCAAAATTGTGCTTTGAGGGATGCAGATAAGGGAGAAAATTTGAAGATTTACAGGAGACAGAAATAGGAAATGAACTATTTTTATGCAAATATACAGAATATAAGGAATACATTGCATGGCATAAATTCAACTTGGAGGGTATGACATGGTTGCGATTACTGTGACATGGCAGCAAGATGGTTGGGACTGGGAACCAAATGTATCAGATTATAATAGGTACAGGAAAGAAAGCGAAAATTGTAGAGGAAATTATGTGCCCACTGCAGCTTAGTTAGTAGGACGCTGGCCTGAGTCAGAAAGTGCTGACTTCAAGACCCCTCTAGGACTTGAGCCCAAATATCTAGGCTGGCATTGGGAGTGCCAGTGCAGTACTGAGGGAGTGCTACAGTGTCAGAAGAACTGTCCTTCAGATTAGACTTGAGGCTTATTCTGCCCTCTCAGGTAGAGGTAAAAGAAATGTTATTTTGAAGAAGAAATGGGGTTTGTTTCCTGGCTATATTTATTCCTCAATCAACGTCACACAAACAGATTATGTGGTCATTATCACGTTGCTGTATCGATTAACTGATGATTAAGGATGAAATCATTCCAATGTTAAAAGAGAACATAATGAGAGCTGAAGACTTCATGTGTAAAATTAATAGAAAAAGATTTAAGATAGCAGAGGTTGCGTATGGGCTCCAGTAGTAGCTGTGAAGTAATAGCCTGTATAAATTTTGATTTGATTTATTATTCTCACATATATTAGTATACGCTGAAAAGTATTTTTTCTTGCATGCTATACAGTCATAGCCAGGTTGTAGAGAAAGATCAACTTAGTGCGAGGTAGATCCATTCAAAAGTCTGATGACAGCAGGGAAGAAGCTGTTCTTGAATCAGTTGGTATGTGACCTCAGACTTTTGTACTTTTTTCCCGACGAAGAAAGTGGAAGTATGTCCGGGGTGCATGGGGTCCTTAATTATGCTGGCTGCTTTTCTGAGGCAGCGAGAAGTGTAGACAGAGTCAATGGATGAGAGGCTCGTTTGCGTGATGGATTGGGCTTCATTCATGACCCTTTGTAATTTCTTGCGGTCTTGGACAGAGCAGGCGCCATACCAAGCTGTGATACAACCAGAAAGAATGCCTTCTATGGTGCATTTGTAAAAGTTGGTGAGAGTCGTAGCTGATATGCCAAATTTCCTTAGTCTTCTGAGAAAGTAGAGGCATTGGTGGGCTTTCTTAACTATAGTGTCAGGAACCAGAACAGATGGTTGATGATCTGGAAACCTAAAAGCTTGAAGCTCTCGACCATTTCTACTTCATCCCCATTGTAGACAGGGGCATGTTCTCCACTACATTTCATGAAGTCAATGACTATCTCCTTCACTTTAACATTGAGGAAGAGATCATTGTCGTTGCACCAGTTCACCCTATTCTCTATCTCATTTCTGTACTCTGTCTCGTCATTGTTTGAGATCTGACCCACTACAGCGGTGCCATCAGCAAACTTGAAAATCGAGTTGGAGGGGAATTTAGCCACACAGTCATAGGTGTATAAGGAGTATATTAGGAGGCTGAGGACACAGCCTTGTGGGACACTGGTGTTGAGGATGATCATGGAGGAGGTGTTGTCAATCCCTACTGATTGTGTCTGTGGGTTAGGAAGTTCAGGATCCAGTCGCAGAGAGAGGAACCAAGGCCCAGGCCACAGAGTTTGGAGATGAGTTTCAAAGGAATAATGATGTTAAAGATTCTGAAATTAGACAAGCATGTAGCAAAGGCAGAGTGGTTTTAATGGATGATTTTAACTTTCATATGGATTGGGATAAACAGGCTAGCACCTGTCAGAAAGGTTGTGGGGAAGATTTTCTGAAACATGTGTCGTAAAACCAACAAGAGGGCAGACCATGTTTGTAATGAGACAATTTTAATTAACAAACTAATAGTTTGTGAACATTTATCTAATAGTGATCATAATGTAACCAAGTTCAACATAGGCCAGGTTTTCCAGCCCATTCCACCGCCGTGATCTTCTGGTGCTGCCAAAAGTCGATGCACTTTTAGCTTGCCTGTTTGGCCCAGCCACAGTGAGGCCGCAAAATAGTGTTTGAAAGGCAGATGTGTAAAACATATGTAAAATTCCAGATTTCGGTAACAATTACTTCAATGCGACGAGACATGGGTTGTCCACAATAAACTGTATAAATCTATTAATGAGTAAAATGACAGATGATCAGAAAGAAGCATTCGAAAAGGAATTTACCATTAAACAGAACCAGTTTACATCCCTAAAGGGCAAGAGTTCTAGTTGCCAAGAAAGATAGCCATGGACAACTAGACATATGAGAGAACCTAAGTTTGAAAGGAAAGTTGCAAGTAACATCGACATCAACACAAATACTTTTACAATTATACCAGGAAAAACATCATGGTCAGAAACAATGTTGGTCCCTTGAAAACCGATCACAGTGATATTGCCAATGAAAATGAGGAAATAGCAGGTAAGATGGAAAATTACTTAGCGTCAACATTTAGAATATTGGAAGAGGTCATAGTAGCCTATATAACTGCCAGACACCCAAAGGAAACTATTAATGAATGAGAGATATGGACTCAATAAAATTAAAGTACGCAAGATAATAGTAATAAAAAAATTAATGGCATGAAAGAGTAACAAATTCCCAGGAAAAGATGGTTACCACCTCAGTGTTTTAGAAAAAGATGAGAAACATTATAGATGTTCTAACTTGATTTAGCAACGAACCATTTATTTAGACTGGAAAATTTAGCTTGTCACTCTGCTATTTAAGAAAGAGAACAGGGAAACCAGAGAACTTTAAGCCATTGAATCCGATTTTAGAAGAGGTAATAAAATTAGTGGACAGGGGAAGGTCTATGGATGTTGTTTATGTGGACTTCCAGATGACATTTGAATAAGTTCCTCATTAGGTGCTGTTAGCTAAAATTGAAGCTTATTGAACTGAAGACAAATTATTGATGTAGTTGGGAAAATGGAAAGGTGAAAGGTGACAGAGAGGACAGATAATGTGCAGATATTGTAATTGGCAGGATGTGAACAGTAATCCATTGTAAGGATGGAACATCAATTATTCACTGTCTTCATTAATGACATAGCTGATGGGATGAAAAACCACGTATTCAAGTCCAAATAACCGCTTGTGTCCTTCAACTCATCTGCCAATTCCATTAATTTAATTTTCGTTACCTTTTGCAAATCCCCAAAGGCTATATTCTCCACTCCCAAACAAGTCTTAGCAATTGCCAAAACATTTTGCAGTCACCCTCTTGAAAATCTCACAATACCTTTCCTGGTTCAATACTTTTGTCATCTTTAATGCAGGACACAAACGGTTATTTGGACCTGGGTCCCAGATTAGTTATGATCTCACTGAATGGTGAAACAGGTTTGAGGGACGAAATGACCTCTTCCTGTTCCAATTTTTCTATAACTTTGCATCAATTGACAATCCCACTCAAATTGGTGAAAATAAACACTGTCTATCCCTCTTATTTCAGTCACTTCATACAAATTATCTGGATAATTCAATATTAATAGTGTAAAACTACTTTGAAGTTGACTGGAGTTTGAGAAATTGTCATATCACACCAATGTAGCAGGTCTCGCTCATTTGCAGCTTAAATTATAGTCCTGAACCCTACATTTGGTTTGTACTAAACTTTTACCGCATATCTTATGGTGACATTGAATGTTAAAAATTTTGCTTGCCAGCATGGATATTGTTCCCCTCAATCAGTAATAACAGATAAACAGAATAAAATAAAGCTAAATTTTGTAATATTAACATAATGTTTACTGAAAAATGAAACAGGTCAATTTGTAAAAATATATATTTATAACATTTTCAGATGCCACTTACAGAACAATTTGTCTGCCAATGTGTTACTAATTGAGGGATACACAAAAAAAATCATAACTTCCAGGACATATATCCCAGCTACATGAATTTCCTTCTGACTATGCTGAAATATATTCACATTTGTCATGGTTTCTTCCATTCCTGCAATCAACAAGGTGAGAATCATAAACATTAGACCCTCCACCAAATACAAACATCAGACAACTACTTGCAACATCCACTTCAGGAACCATTGGCATCAATGTTAAGAGAATGCGATGCAGCAGAAATAAATACTTAATTACTTCATACTGTGGGAGGAATTTAAATACAAATTTGAACCCAGGTTTTGTTGAAGTTTGATTACATGATTTCAGGAAGATTTTGAGGAGGCAAGTGAAAACACCCTGGGAAAACTTTCATCATTCCAACACTGAGGAACATGTAGAAAATCCCAGTCTATCACATATGATCCTCTGTGGGCCAACAAAGTAATGATATATATTGTAAAGTTATGCGCCTCAAGATATTAGCCCCAAAATCAATCTTCATTTGACCAGTTTATGGGTTTCATAAATTCATATAAGATACGTGCTCAAGGTCGCATTTATATCCTCTTGACAATAAAGATGCTACTTCCAAACCAAGATAAAACATGTGGGTTTTACAGTACTAAAAATAAATTCTCAAATAGATGGACTTAAAAACAGCTATAACCATTTAATCACATTTCATTGTAAGTGATTCAGATGCACTCAGGATATGAAGGTTAAAATCCACTGCTGATTGTTCCAAGATAATACTTAAATCTAGCTTGAAAAACAAGTGACTATACCAAATCCACAATACAACCTCTTCCTATTGGTTATTGGTCAGAATGCAAGAACACTGGATGACTCTACATTGACCTACTCTATCAAATGGAATTGGAAAACTGAGCTCATTTAACATGTTTGATTAAACTGAACCAAATCTGACCCTCAGTTTTAAATGTACATATTTGACAAAAGTAAATTAATTCACAGTAATTTCAAGTATTAAAGAAGTTCAGTGATGAATGTAACAGCTACATTTTCTAGAAAAATGGTACCAAAAAACAAGCAAATCGTAGCACTTTGTACTTTCTTAAATCATATTTGGGATTAAAATTCTTCTGGACTGACCAAGGGCCAAAGGGTATGAAATACATTCTAGCTTTGATTAAACTGAAACCAAAACGACACGCCAATTTGCAGGGATCAATGGAATTCTGCCTCCTTTGTCAGTTATTTCTGCTCTACCTTTCTGATACCCAAATAATTAGCTTGTCTTTTACACCAATAATGGATTATTTCTTTTTATCACCATATTCTCCTCTCCTCATTTGTAGGTATTGACTGTTTGTCAGAGATGACACATGAGTTCCTTTACATACTTTGTCCAAGTAGTCAATATTCATATTTGAGACACTGCCTAGACAAGACATCACAAACACACATCTAGCATGGACCATTGGACAATAGTAAAGAGTAGAAACCGTGGCAATTTTCTCCTCAATCTAGGAAGTGGAGCCAAGTACAATGCTACTAAGGTTAGTTAACTCAAGATGGTTAGGAGGTTAACCCCGGTAATCACAACAATGGATAAATTTGCTGAGTTGTAAGGGTGTTGCATTTTGGAATCAATTCCCCTAATTAAGTTTAAAACAACAGTTTTTGGTAAATACATTGATAAGTTCTCTGATAAACTCATGGTATTGAAGGCAACTTATTAAACTGGTTATGAAATTGGTTGAGTGGCAGGGCCAGAGAGGATTAATAAGTAAGTATTCTAATTGGCAGGATTTGACCATAGGATCTGTGTTGGGACTTATTTAACAACTTGGATGATGGCATAGAGAGCCACATGTCTAAGTTTGCCAATGACACAAAGATAGGCAGCATTAGAAGTACTGTAGATAGGAGCATTATATTATGAGGAAATATTAACAGGTTAAGTAAATAGACAAAACTGGCAAATGTATTTTAATGCAATTAAGTGTGAGAAGTTTCACTTTAACCTCAAACAGACAGATCAGAGTATTTTCTAAATATAGAAAAACTAGATACAGTAGAGGTCCAGAGGCCATGTACACAGATTACTAAAATGTCATGAATAGGTACAGAAAATAATCAAAAATGCAAATCAAATGCTAGTTTTTATACCTAGAGCATTAAAACAGGACTATGGTTAAAATATTTATCTTTACCACCAAGTTCAATATAGTTGATGAAATTTGATTATTTTCTGAATTATTGCCTTTTTCCTCCTTAGAATGTATATCTAAAATTATATGCCGTACTTTGGTGAATATATTGGAGAGAAACAATTAAAATTTATCTTTTGCAAACTAGTCTTTAACATCATAAATAAAGATGGATTGTCTAGAACTAGTTTTAAATAGCATATGCGTCATCCTCAACTTAATTTTCGATTATCTCAGGGCTGCTTCATATTTCATGATCTTTGTGGCCTCCCATAGATCAGAGAGTTTCTCCTCCATCATCATGCAATTAGATGACTAATTACAAGAAGGGGCACTTGGTTAAAGTAAACACTTGAATACTATAATTTTAGCAATTCATGCCCCATCTAGGAGTGCAACCAAAAGATACAGTGGTACTCAACTTCACATGTCAATTTCAACAATTGGAAAATCAAATGAGCAGCTTAAGAGGCTGCAAAAAGAAAACATGCATCAACGCAATACAAAAAATAAAATTAGTGTTATCGGTATCATTTTCCAACTTCATCATATATTATCTTCAACGTTTAGGAGGTTATTGGGTTGAATTTTCACATGGTTCGCAGTAGCAGCATTTCCTGCCAGCAGAAAATGCATGCTCTTTTCAGTGGCCAGCAAATTTAAATAGGTTAATAGTATGCAACTAGCAAACTCTGCTATCACTGAAGTGCAATAGGTGAAAAGTCTACCTCACCATAAATGTAATCTAAAAAAAAATGCATTAGCGTTCTGCTTCGTTGACAGCAAATGGTCATATCTACTTTATGTTGGGATGGACAGATGGGACACAATATTTTTAATGTGCTGAAGCCAAAGATAAAATTAGCTTCTAATTAGTCGCATGCCTAACTCAAATAATCAGTCGGCTGAACCAGTGCTCTCCCTGGACTAGTGCTACAGAAACATGGTGCAAAACATCAAAGCTATCACCAAGGTGAAAAGCACAAAGCTGTTGGTGGTAATATCATTGCCACTTCTGGCTACTATTAAAATTGTGTAATTTCTCATTAATAATACTCTTTTCCTCAAGTAGCTTTTTCATCCAGTACAGATTAAATTTCATAAATAAATGACGAAGAATAGGTTTCCATGTGCTTTATTTTGTGGCAGCAATGTTGTCAGCTGTTTTTTGCATCACAAGACCTGAATGAATAAATTAAACACATATAGACTGCTGCACAATGCTCATGGCAGTGGCTATTAGAACAAAAAGATTAGTAGATTAAAGCCAATTCTAATATATGATCAAAAGTAACCAATTACTGTTTTCTGGTAGACTCAGTTAATTTGGGGATTGCCTGACATTAATAATTTAGACAAAACAAAAATTTTCTTCTTCATGGTACCCCAATTCCCGATCTTGTCTCCTTCACTGTTAGCCCCACGATTTCCATCATGGAACCCACACCAAACTCCTACTAGTTGGGAGTGTCTTCAGTTCTGTCCCGGACTCCCAAAATGTAGCGGATTTTTTTCCTGCTGTCGCTGCACTTGCTGTTTACCATGGCATAAAATGCCTTGTCCGTCACATATGTGAACTTCAGCTGTACATATGCTGCAAAATACAAAGTGGAAAGTAAAAGGTTTTGGTTAATATACTTCAACAGGATTATTTGAACATGACATTTATGTCTTAATCCATTACCTACTAAGGATTTACGCACAGCAGGAAGTGGAATGAAAGTGAAATAACAAATTTATTACATAACACCACATTCAATCTGTGCAGACACCTCTGGAAGTAGTGGATCAATCACAAAGTACTAGAGTTGGGGTCAGAATATGCCAGCTCACTGGTGCTCACTGTAGCTCACAAAGTGTTTTATGGTTATGTAAAGTCAAAAAAGAATATTCCAATAATACAAACTGAATATTCTGAATTACACAGCAGATCCAGATCTCAGTAAATGACCAATATCAAAAATAGATTGCTCATCAGAATCTATACATAGGGTTGTACCTAAGGCAGGGGAGGGGGGGGTTTGCTTTTGCGAGTAATGTCCCTCAAAAATGTGGGCGTGTGAAGACCCCCGCTCACTTCCACCTTTAACCGGCATGCATTCCGAGTTGCACAGGAAATCGCCTTGAAGATGTTGGGTCAGTCATTTAAATACATAGAGGCAATTTGACCCAGCATTCTGGCTCAGTAAAACTGACAGCTGGAACAGTGAAACAGCATAGGTTAAGTGAAAGGCATTTGGTCACAGGAGTGTTCTGAGAGTGTGCTTTCACTGCTTTGCAGATGATTTCCAACATCTTGGAAGTCAATTCTACAAAGTTGGAATTTACTCATCTCAATCAGCACTTCCCTGCTGTTAGCTTTCACTGCAGTTTGGGAGCAACTTACACAGCTGGACTTCTGATGAGAAGCAGATGGAGCAACATCACGAGGAGCAGCAAGAGCACCACCAGCAGTAGCAGCTGTTTTCTCCTTGGGCAAATGCCACTGCATCAGACAGAGGGGATGGACGCAGAGCTCCAGTTCAAAAGACTCCTTGCACAGGGCAGTTGACCAGGCGAGCAAGCATTGCTAATGGCTGTCAAGGCCACCACAGCCCTGCATATCTTTGCCTCCAGGAATCTGCCAGTGACATCTATAGGATTTCAAAATCAGCTGCCCACAAGTGTATCTCCCAGGTGACCTTTGCCAAGGCATCCACCTTACTACGAATGAGGCCAACCAGAGCCAGGGAGTTTTTACATTTGCTGTAACGGCTGGAGTCCCACATGTACACAGAGTTATAAACTGCACACAAGTAATAATCAAGGTGCCTTCAAATTAACCATCAAAAGGGATTCCATTCCATCAATGCTTAACTGATCTGGGACTAATGGAAGGTTTTCATGCACATCCTTGCAAGACGCCCTGGAAGCTGCCATGATGCCTTCTTATTCTTCACAGGTTTTCCTCCAAGCAGAGTAGCAGGTGGCTCCTTGGAAACAAATGCAACCCTGTAAGGACATGGTTAGTGACACCTGGGAGGAGTCCTACTACTTGTGCAGAGGAACAATCTGAGGGCACTTCACTGATCAAGCCATTGGAGTTGCTGGAGATGCAACTCAGGTGCCTACACAGATCTGTACGCGTCCATCAGTACATACAGCAAGGGTGGCATGAATGATATTGGTCAGCTGTGCCTTCTAAAATATGGTGCTGCAGAGGACTGGAGCTTCAAAAGGAGATAATGAGCCTCTGCATCCCCAGAGGAAAAGGAGAAACAAGGGAGGAGCCTGATGTGTCCAGTGTGCCTGCAGCTGCTCATTTAGCTGCCTACAACAGTCTCATCCAAGCACAGTTCAAGATGTCACCTTCTGCCACCATTTCAACAGCACTCCCGTCTCCTAGGGGGCTGGTTAATTCCAGTTCCCTATTTCCATGCACATTTCTCCATCCTTCCTCTCATGGCCCACCCACACTTCATTGTTAGCCAAGAGCTGGAGAGCACTTTACCGTATTTCAATGAGGCACAGAACGGCCAAGGTAAGGCTTCCTCCATCCGGTGTAGCAGTCTGACTGTTGGTGCATGCACTCAAATACCCGCAAGTTTGATGTACTATGCAGGTGGCCAGTCTTTCCAAGAAGATGCAGAACTGCACTAATGCCTGTTACATCATGGCACTTACATTTGTGTCAGACTCTTCAATTTCCTTCCAAGCGTGTGCAGTGCCTCTGGAAATGCAGACAGAACCTCGCATATTTTATGTTGCTACTCCAGAATTACCCTGTTTATGGATGACTCCCCCCCGCCCCTGCCAAAAGTTTTGATTGCATCCAATTGAGCAGAGCTTACACTATCCTGAAATCACCAACAAGGACTCTCCACTACTGTATTTTTCTCCAACACTAAAGTCCCCACTGAGATATCTGTACTGCTGGAAGGTGTGCATGAGCTACGTGATGGTGCTTCCTCAGAGTGCAGAACTTTATAAGAGGACTCCTCTGCCTTCTCCTATTCGAGCTCATGGATCACACTTAAAGGGCTTTTGGGAGATGAAAGACATGCACTGGAACTGAAAAGGTTCAAAGTTATTGGCCTGGATCCTCCAAGCAGCAGCAATGTTGAACAGATTCCCAAGATGCTTGAAGATTCCCTGGCTTGATGCTACGGCATAATGAGGGAAGAAGCACTGTTTTAGTCTTGTATAGAACAAAGAATGGTCCAAGAAAGAGAGCAAGAGACAATGAGATCTGAAGTCCAAAGGCATTAATTAGGTAAGCAGATTAGTGACTGGTTGGTGAATTGCAAAAATCCTTTTTTTTCTAAACTGGGGCAGGAATTTAAAGTCATACAGGTAAGACATTAGTGATGTGCTAAATTTATAGCTTTGCTACTTAAACTACTTATTTTAACTACAAGTTATAATCAAATGGTATTTCTAAACTTGAAACACTAATTAGTTAAATAAAATTCAATAAAGTCCAAACTTCATACATTTTAGACGCATCAGGGAGAGGGAAAGTTGCCTGTACACCTTTGCTCCATGAGACAGTCACACAGGCTAGGTTGGGTGAATCAGATTTAGTCCATGGTCAGGGAAAGCAGAGTGTGATTGTAAAAGAGGCAGATAAGGGGATCCAGAAGGTAGTACTGGAGGAGCCTCAGACCATTACAGGCTAGCAGATCAGAGACAAGGTTGCAAAGGGACCAAGGCTGGGAACTGACTATTTAAGGATATTTGACATTTTGAAAGGATAGGAAAAATGGTCAAGGAGGCAGGGTACTTCTGTTAAGATGAGATCAGAACAGCAGTTAGAAATGATTTTGGCTCAGAAGATCAAGATGTAGAATCAATTTGGTTGGAAATAAGAAATAGCAAGGGAAAGAAGTCACTGGTGGTAGTAGTTTATAGGCCCCTAACAGTAGATGCACTCTAGGACACAGTACTCATCACTAAATAAGAAAGGGCTTGGAAGAAAGGAACTGCGATAATTGTGGGTGATTTTAATCTTCGTATAGATTGGACAAATAAAATTGGCAAAGGTAGTCTTGAGGATGAGTTAATATTGTTTTGGGGGGAGTTTCTTAGAACAGTACATTCTGGAATCAACTAGGAAACAGGCTATTTTAGTCCTGGTAATATGTAATGGGATAGAAATAATCAATGATCTCAGTAAAAAAATCTTGTAGGCAAGAATAACTGCTTTGTGATGGAATTTCATATTCAGTTTATGGGTGAGAAACCAGGGTCTGAAACTATTGACTAATAGTGAATAAGGACAATTACAAAGATATGAAAATAGATTTGGCTATGGTAGACTAGGAAAATAGGTTAAAATGTAAGACAGTAGATAAGAAACAGCAGACATTGAAGGAGATATTCAAAACTCTTAACAAAGCTGTATTCCATTGGGGAAGAAAGACTCTACAAGATGAATACACAATCTGTGGTTAACTAAGGAAGTTAAGAAAGGTATCAAACTGAAAGAAATGGTGGATAATGTTGCGAAGATTAGTGATATATCAGGAGATTGAGAAAATATTAGAAATCAGCAAAGAATGATTTAAAATAAGGAAAAAATAGAATATGAGCATAAACTAGCAAGAAATATAAAAACAGACAGTAAGAGCTTCTACAAGGCTGAGAGTAACTAAAGTAAACATTGGTCACTTTGAGGATGAGAATGGGAAATGAAGAAATGGCAGATTTTAAACAAGCATTTTGTTTGTATCTTCAAAAGACACAAAAAGCATCCCAGGAATAGTTTTTTAAAAAATCAAGGGGCAAAAAAAATAGGGAGGAACTTAAAACAATCACTGTCACTAGAGAAAAAGTACTAGGAAACATTAATGGAACAAAAGCCTGACAAGTCACCTGGACATGATGTCTTGTACTCTGGGTCTGCAGACATAGTGGATGCATTGGTTGTAATACTCTAAAATTCCCCAGATTCTGAGCCCTAGCTGATTGGAAAACCACAAAAGTAACATCTCAATTCAAGAAAAGGAAGAGAAAGAAAGCAAGAAATATAGGCCAAATTAGCTTAATGTCTGTCATGCGGAATTATTAAGGAAGAAGAATCAGTACATTAAAAAAATAATACAAACAAGCAGAGTTAACATGGTTTTATGAAAGGTGTGGTGAACCATAGTTGGTTAGCACTATGAGTACTGAACCATAGATGGTCAGCACTATGGGTACTTGTAGATATGTTACTGTTGTCACTGTTGGGGTTAGGGTTGGGCTGTTCTACCTGTTGATATTGTTCTGTGGTACACTCCAGTTGGCTCCGCCTACCTGGAGGAGTATAAAGGTCACTGCACTGCCTGATGACCCTTTAGTCTGGGATTGTATTGTATATAGTATGCTCCATTCTTGTTAGTAATAAAAGCCTTTATTTCCCGGGTATGATCCAGCCGCCCGAGTGATTTAATTGCGCATCAATTTTATTACTAACAAAATTTTGGTAAAAAAAAAACCATGGAGCAAATGTTGAAACCCGATCGGCTTACTTTAGATCCACGTGCGGCGGGAGCGTCGAACACTTTCGACCATTGGTTAAAGTGTTTTCAAGACTACATCGATGCCTCAACAGCCATTCAAAACTACGCCGATAGACTGCGGGTCCTCCACGCAAGGGTAAGCGACACCGTATACTCATCAATCCGCGATACCCAAGATGACAAAGGGGCCATCGAACTACTTAAGAAACTGTACAACAAACCGCCAAACAAGATCCATGCTCGACACCTTCTAGCCACTCGATGGCGGCAGCCCGGCGAAACGACAGGACAGTACCTGCGCGAACTTCAGCAGCTAGCCAGAGCCTGCAACTGCAAGCCAGTGTCGGCGGCCCAGTATACGAACGACTTGATCCGAGATGCGTTCGTGGTGGGAATCGGCTCATTGTATATTCGCCTGCGGCTGCTAGAGCAAGGTAACCTAGACCTAGCTAAGACGGTGGAATTGGCTGACACGATGGAAACGACCTCCAGAAGTCTAGAAACTTACCCCACCGACCACGTGGGAACATCGTGGCAAGTACAGCCACCGACTCAACTTTACCTAGCGGCTCCGAAAAACTGCGCGATTGTGCTTTCAACCTCGGACCTGACGACGGCGGCAGCTCCAGGAGGCCCGCGGTGCTATTTCTGTGGATTGGCGAAACACCCTCGGCAGCGATGTCCAGCTAGAACGGTATTTTGCTCCGCGTGTGGGAAGAAAGGGCATTATGCCAAAGTCTGCAGGGCCAAACCACCCTCCAAGCATAGCAGCGCGGTGTGTGATTCTCCAGAGCCTGTCTCCTTGTCTCCAGCTTCTTCAAGGTCTTCCACCACGTGCGATTCCAGAGCGCCACCATTCCTGACGACGAAGACGCAAGACACGTGCGACCTGCAGGGGCCGCCACTTTTAGCACCACCGACCACGTGCGATCCATGGCGCAGCCATTTTGGTCGGCACCGACCGCAGATGACCAGCAGGGGTCATCATCATCAACCATCTCAGCACTCAAGACCCAACAGAGGCGTCAATCATCCTGGACCAGGCCAAGCCTCACAGACTCGACAAGTCCATGATGGGCATAGAGGTAAATGGACGCCTAATTCATTGTTTGTTTGACAGCGGGAGCACGGAGAGTTTCATTCACCCTGACACCGTGAAACGGTGCGGTCTCCAAGTACGGACTGTCAGACAGACAATTTCGATAGCGTCGAGGTCCCGGTCTGTTACCGTGCTAGGGAGCTGCGTGGTCAACCTAACGGTGCGGGGCACAGTTTATGAGAACTTCAGGCTCCTCATGTTACGCACCTTTGCGCTCCAATACTCCTGGGACTAGACTTTATGGTCCACCTGAGGAGTGTAACCCTGCAGTACGATGGGCCACTCCCTCCACTTTCAGTGGGAGCACAGCAGTCTCCAAATTGCCCAGCGCGCTCCACGTGTAGCCTCTCGACACTCAGAATCACCCCACCATCCTTATTCGAGAATCTCGTGCCAGGCTGCAAGCCCATCGCAACTAAGAGCAGGCGTTACAGCGCTGAGGATCGGATCTTTATTCGATCTGAAGTTCAGCGGCTCCTCAGGGAAGGGATCATTCAACCTAGCACTAGTCCATGGAGAGCGTAAGTCGTGGTGGTTAAAACTGGAGACAAATCCCGGATGGTCATAGACTATAGTCAGACCATTAATAGATACACGCAGCTGGATGCGTATCCTCTCCCGCGCATATCTGACATGGTCAACCAGATTGCGCAGTACCGGGTGTTCTCCACCATTGACTTGAAGTCAGCTTACCACCAGCTCCCCATTCGCCCAGAGGACCGAAAATATACGGCCTTTGAGGCGGATAGTCGGCTTTACCACTTTTTGAGGGTTCCCTTTGGCGTCATGAATGGGGTCTCGGTCTTCCAGCGTGCAATGGACCGGAATGGTGGACCAGAACGGGCTGCGGGCTACCTTCTCGTACCTGGATAACGTCACTATCTGCGGCCATGACCAGCAGGACCACGATGCCAACCTCCTTAGATTTTTACGCACTGCGTCTCGCCTGAATCAGACCTACAACAGGGGAAAGTGCGTATTTAGCAAGCGCCGCCTAGCAATTCTCGGATACGTGGTGGAAAACGGGGTCCTTGGCCCTGATCCAGACCGTATGCGTCCCCTCCTTGAACTTCCCCTGCCCACTTGTATCAAAGCACTGAGAAGATGCTTAGGTTTCTTTTCATACTATGCACAGTGGGTTCCCAATTATGCGGACAAAGCCCGTCCGCTCATAAAGTCTACCTCTTTTCCCCTAGCAGCAGAGGCTCGCTTAGCCTTTGAAGGGATAAAAGCCGACATCGCGAAAGCCACGATGCATGCTGTTGATGAGTCCATCCCCTTTCAGGTGGAGAGTGATGCATCTGATTTCGCCCTGGCCGCCACACTTAACCAGGCAGGCAGGCCCGTCGCCTTTTTCTCTCGCACCCTCCAAGGCCCTGAAATTCGGCACTCCGCGGTGGAAAAAGAGGCTCAGGCCATTGTGGAGGCCGTCCGGCATTGGCGCCATTACTTGGCGGGAAAACGATTCACCCTGCTCATGGACCAGCGGTCCGTGGCGTTCATGTTCAACAACACGTTACGGGGTAAGATCAAAAATGATAAAATCTTGAGGTGAAGAATCGAACTCTCCACCTACAACTATGATATCATGTACCGTCCAGGGAAGCTCAATGAGCCCCCAGACGCCCTGTCGCATGGAACATGCGCAAGTGTGCAGGAGGATCGATTACAGGCCCTCCACAATGATCTCTGCCATCCGGGGATCACTCGGCTCTTCCATTTCGTAAAGGCCCGGAATCTACCCTACTCAGTGGATGATGTCAGGTCCATAACCCGAAGCTGCCAGATACGTGCTGAATGCAAACCGCACTTCTACCGACCTGACAGGGCACACCTCATTAAGGCCACTCGCCCTTTTGAAAGACTGAGTGTGGACTTCGACAGATCGGAATGTGTACTTCCTCAACGTGATTGACGAGTACTCACGATTCCCTTTTGTCATTCCCTGTTCAGACATGACCGCTGCCACGGTTATCAAAGCATTACGGGATCTTTTCACCCTGTTCGGTTACCCCAGCTATATCCACAGTGATAGGGGCTCGTCATTTATGAGTGACGACTTGAGGCAATACCTGCTCTCAAAAGGGATTGCCTCAAGTAGAACTACGAGTTACAACCCCAGGGGTAATGGACAGGTTGAACGAGAAAATGCTACAGTCTGGAAGGCTGTCTTACTGGCGTTGAGGTCTAAAGGTCTTCCAGTCTCCCGTTGGCAAGAGGTACTCTCTGATGCGCTCCATTCCATCCGGTCCCTCCTGTGTACGGCAACCAACGCTACTCCACATGAGAGGATGTTTTCCTTCCCTAGGAAGTCTTCCTCTGAGACCTCATTGCCGTCTTGGTTGATGTACTCAGGACCTGTCCTCCTGCGGCGGCATGTTAGGACCCGCAAGTCCGACCCTTTGGTTGAACAGGTCCATCTCCTCCACGCCAACCCTCAATATGCCTATGTGGCATATCCTGACGGGCGAGAGGACACGGTCTCTAATAGAGATCTGGCGCCTGCAGGGGACTTGGAAACCCCAGTCGCTCCCACACCCCTAGTTAGGGACCCCTTGACCTTTATCTCCCCTCCTGACACGGCGCGGGCAGTATCGGGACCACCGCTTAATCCTCTTACTCCCGTGTACAGCTTGCCTGAGTCCAGGAGATTGTCGCCACCTCGAGGCGTGCTCGAGTCCAGCAGATTGTCGCCACCTCGTGGTCCACCCGTCCGTGAGGAACTGGAGGAGTCACTGGATACCGCCTTGGAGAGAAGGTCACCATGGTCACCAGAACCGGCATTACCGCCAGTGTTGAGGAGGTCGCAGAGACAGTGCGGTCCTCCAATACGACTGAACTTGTGAATATATGAACAGTTGTTCTGCTTTTTTTTGCCCCGCCGGCCTTTGTTTTAAAGGAGGGGTGAATGTGGTGAACCATAGTTGGTTACCACTATGAGTACTGAACCATAGATGGTCAGCACTATGGGTACTTGTAGATATGTTACTGTTGTCACTGTTGGGGTTAGGGTTGGGCTGTTCTACCTGTTGATATTGTTCTGTGGTACACTCCAGTTGGCTCCGCCTACCTGGAGGAGTATAAAGGTCACTGCACTGCCTGATGACCCTTTAGTCTGGGATTGTATTGTATATAGTATGCTCCATTCTTGTTAGTAATAAAAGCCTTTATTTCCCGGGTATGATCCAGCCTCCCGAGTGATTTAATTGCGCATCAATTTTATTACTAACAAAATTTTGGTAAAAAAAAAAACCATGGAGCAAATGTTGAAACCCGATCGGCTTACTTTAGATCCACGTGCGGCGGGAGCGTCGAACACTTTCGACCATTGGTTAAAGTGTTTTCAAGACTACATCGATGCCTCAACAGCCATTCAAAACTACGCCGATAGACTGCGGGTCCTCCACGCAAGGGTAAGCGACACCGTATAGTCTGGGATTGTATTGTATATAGTATGCTCCATTCTTGTTAGTAATAAAAGCCTTTATTTCCCGGGTACGATCCAGCCTCCCGAGTGATTTAATCGCGCACCAAAAGGGAAATTACATTTGGAAAAATTATTAGAGATTTTTGAGGATGCAAAAAGCAGAGTGGATAAAGGGAAATGCAGGTCTGCAAATGTTAGGAAGGTAAGAAAAAATTAAATAGCATAATCTGAAATGGAATTAATTGCCACTTGGAAAAATATCATTAATGAATGACAGCCACCACAAATGTTTTGAGGGCAAATTGTGTTTCAATAACTTGGTTGAGTTCTTTGATGGTGATATAAAGTGTTGATGTTGGATATACGAATATGTAAAAGGTATTTGATAAAGTACCACGTAATAGACTTGTTAACAAGATTGATGCCCATGGGATTAAAGGAACAGTGGCAGTGTGCATACAAAAGTGGCTAACAGGAAGCAGAAAACATGATGATGTCCCCCAGAGATTGATATTAGGACCTTTGTTTTTGTTGGTATACAATAATGGTTTGGACTTGGGTATACGGGATATAATTTTAAGGTTTGGTGATCTTAACAAAAAAATTCAAAGTGCTGAACGAGCGTGAAAATGTGAGAGAATCACGTCCATTTTTTGGGCAAGCTCCCAGATGCAATCGTAAGGCACTTAGAGAAAAAAGGAGACAAAATGTGATTCTGGCCAGCTGGGTAAGTGGCAGAGCCGATTTCCACAAAGTATTGAATAACATGCCACATAGAAAGTTACTGTATAAGAGCTCATGGCTTTGGGGATTAACATGGATAGAGGAACGACTAACTAACAGGAAACAGATAGACAGGACAAATGGTAATTTTCATATTCGTAAACTGTAACTAGCAGACTGTTACAGGGATCGCCACTGGAGTCTCAACTATTTACAATTATTTGGGTAAAAGGACTGAGTATGTTGATCCCAAATTTGCTGACAATACAAAGTCAGTAAGTTGTGAGTTGTAAACCAGTAACAGTTTACAATGTGGGTGATCAGTCACATGTAACTGAACATGCTTCTCAATCTGTTCCCATGGTTACAACATCCACGGGAAGTTTGTCATACAAAGGGATATAGATAGATTGAGTGGGCAAATAGAGTACAATAGAGTGGGAAAATGTGCAGTTGTCCACTTTGCCAGGAAGAACAGAAAAGCAGAATAATATTTCAATAGAGAGAGACTGCAGAATGCTGTAGTTCTGAGAGCTCTCATTACCTGCAAGTGCAGCAAGGAAGGCAAATGGAATGTTCACTTTTATTGCAAGGGAGATGTAGTATAAGCGTAGGGCAGAGGGAAGTCTTGCTACAACTGTCCAGGGCTTTTGAGACTGTACCATGAGTACTGTGTACAGTTTTGGTCTCCTTCTTTAAGGATAATATACTTGCATTGGAGGCAGTTTAGAAAAGGTTCACTGGGCTGATTCCTGGGAGGAAGCGATTGATTTATGAGGAAAGCTTGAAAGATAAAGGCCCATAACTTATTGGAGTTTAAAAGAGTGAGAGGTGATCTTATTGAAAATTATAATATTCTGAGGGGGCTTAACAGGGTAGAAGCTGAGATGACATTTTCCTTTGTGGGAGAAATCTAGAACTAGAGGACACAGTTTCAAAATAAGTGGTGTCCCTTTTAACAGAACGAAGTCTCACAACACTAGGTTAAAGTCCAACAGGTTTATTTGGTAGCGTGAACCTTTGGAGCACTGCTCCTTCATCACGAGTGTAGTCCCTTTTTACCCTTCCAACAGAGATGATGACAAATTTCTTCTTCCAAAGAGCTGTTAATATTTGGCATTCACTACTGTGTAAAGCAGTATAGATTGGGTCATTGAATATGCTCAAGGCTGAGTTGTACAGATTTATGATCTACTAGGGAGACAAAGGGTTTTTGGGACACAAGATCAGGTTCAGCCACTTACAGATCAAGTACAGCCAGGCTAGGTTCAAACTAAAACATCTATGCTGCTTTTTTAGAATATAGAACATAGAAAAAATACAGCACAAACAGGCCCTTCGACCCACAAGTTGCGCCGGTCATGTCCCTACCTAGGCTATATATAGGCTTACCTATAACCCTCAATCCTATTAAGTTCCATGCACTCATCCAGAAGTCTCTTAAAAGACCCTATTAAGTTTGCCTCCACCACCACCGACGGCAGCCGATTCCACTCACCCACCACCCTGAGTGAAAAACTTACCCCTGACATCTCCTCTGTACCTACTCCCCAGCACCTTAAACCTGTGTCCTCTCGTAGCAGCCATTTCAGGCCTGGGAAAAAGCCTCCGAGAATCCACCCAATCTATACCTCTCAACATCTTGTACACCTCTATTAGGTCACTTCTCATCCTTCGTCTCTCCAAGGAGAAAAGACCGAGCTCCCTCAACCTATCCTCATAAGGCATGCCAACCAATCCAGGCAACATCCTTGTAAATCTTCTCTGCACCCTTTCAATCATTTCCACATCCCTCCTGTAATAAGGCGGCCAGAACTGAGCACAGTACTCTAAGTGGGGTCTGACGAGGGTCTTATATAGCTGCATCATTATCTCCCGACTCCTAAACTCAATCCCTCGATTGATGAAGGCCAGCACACCATACGCCTTCTTAACCACCTCCTCTACCTGCGAGGCCGATTTAAGAGTCCTACGGACCCGGACCCCAAGGTCCTTCTGATCCTCTACAGTGCTAAGAGTCTTACCCTTGATATTATACTCCTTCATCCCATTTGACCTGCCAAAATGGACCACTACACATTTATCCGGGTTGAAGTCCATCTGCCACTTTTCCGCCCAGTCTTGCATCCTATCTATGTCACGCTGCAGCTTCTGACATCCCTCCAAACTATCCACAACGCCACCAACCTTCGTGTCATCGGCAAACTTACCAACCCATCCTTCCACTTCCTCATCCAGGTCATTTATGAAAATGACAAACATCAAGGGTCCCAGAACAGATTCCTGGGGCACTCCACTGGTGACCAACCTCCATTCAGAAAAAGACCCATCTACAACCACTCTCTGCCTTCTGCAGGCAAGCCAGTTCTGGATCCACAAGGCAACAGCCCCTTGGATCCCATGCCCTCTCACTTTCTCGAGAAGTCTTGCACGGGGGACCTTATCGAACACCTTGCTGAAGTCCATGTAAACCACATCTACCACTTTTCCTTCGTCAATGTGTTTAGTCACATTTTCAAAGAACTCCACCAGGCTCGTAAGGCACGATTTGCCTTTGACAAAGCCGTGCTGACTACTTTTGAGCATACTAAACTTCTCTAAATGTTCATAAATGCTGTCCCTCAGGATCTTCTCCATCAACTTACCAACCACTGAGGTCAGACTCACCGGTCGGTAATTTCTTGGGCTATCCCTATTCCCTTTCTTGAATATAGGAACCACATCCGCAATCCTCCAATCCTCCGGAACCTCTCCCATCTCCATCGACGACGCAAAGATCATTGCCAGAGGCTCTGCAATCTCTTCCCTCGCCTCCCACAGTAACCTGGGGTACATCCCATCCGGTCCCGGCGACTTATCTATCTTGATGCTATTCAAAATTTCCAACACATCCTCTTTCTTAATGTCCACGTACTCAATCTTTTCAGTCCGCCGCAATCCTGTAGTATAACCACCCAGGTCTTTTTCCACCGTGAATACCGAGGTAAAGTATTCATTAAGCACCGCTGCTATTTCTTCCGGTTCTGTACAGACTTTCTCACCTTCACATTTTATAGGTCCTATTCCTTCATATCTCATCCTTTTACTCTTCACATATTTATAGAATGCCTTAGGGTTCTCCTTAATCTTATCTGCCAAGGCCTTCTCGTGACCCCTTCTGGTTCTCCTAATTTCTTTCTTAAGTCCCTTCCTACAAGCCGTATACTCATCTAGATCCCTATCATCTCCTAGTTCTCTGAACCTTTTGTACACTTTCCTTTTCTTTTTGACTAGGTTCAGCGCAGCCTTCGTGCACCACGGTTCCCATAACCTACCAAAACCTCCCTGTTTCATCGGAACGCTGTCATGCAGAACTCCAGTAAGAAGTCTCACAACACCAGGTTAAAGTCCAACAGGTTTATTTGGTAGCAAATACCATAAGCTTTCGGAGCACAGCTCCTTCGTCAGATGGGGTGGATATCTGTTCTCCAACAGTGCACAGACACAGAAATCAAGTTACAGAATACTAATTAGAATGCAAATCTCTACAGCCAGCCAGGTCTTAAAGGTACAGATAATGTGGGTGGAGGGAGCATTCAACACAGGTTAAAGAGATGTGTATTGTCACCAGACAGACAGCAGTGCTCCCCCACTGCTCCCCCAAGATGCTCCCCCACTGAGAGATCCGACACCTGTCCAGGCTCATTAGCCAGTACCAGATCGAGTACAGCCTCTCCTCTTGTAGGCTTATCCACATGCTGTGTCAGGAAACCCTCCTGAACACACCTAACAAACTCCTCCCCATCCAAACCCCTTACCCTAGGGATATTCCAATCGATGTTTGGGAAATTAAAGTCTCCCATCACGACAACCCTGTTATTACTACATCTCTCCAGGATCTGTTTCCCTATCTGCTCCTCAACATCCCTGTTACTATTGGGCGGCCTGTAGAAAACACCCAGCAAAGTTATCGACCCCCTCTCGCTCTGGACTTCCACCCACAGAGACTCTGTAGACAATCCCTCCACGGCTTCCACCTTCTCTGCAGCTGTGACACTATCCCTGATCAGCAGTGCCACTCCCCCCCCTCTTTTGCCTCCCTCTCTGTCCTTTCTGAAACATCTGAAACCCGGCACCTGAAGTATCCAGTCCTGTCCCTGTCCCCAAGTCTCCGTAATTGCCACCACATCACATTTCCGAGCATCAAGCCACACTCTAAGCTTTTTGTGTGAATTCTTTGCATCATTGTAGTTATTGCCATGGCTGAAATTTTAAATGAACATTATCCTCACAGATGTAACACTTGAAAAAAAAGTGTTGCATACCTTTGATTGCATCCACAACATCTGGATCAAGAGCTGGTCTGGACATATTGAAGCCACTGTTTTTGCCTTTGCCTCGAGCACAGTGTGAAGCCAGATGCTGCTCAGCATAAAAATATTCTAGCAGTGCTCTTGTTAGTTTGCTGGGGTCACTCCTCTCAGCAGGGCTGATGGAATTTAAGTTAAGGCAGCAGACTGAAATCCCAGAGCCAGGCTGCACTCCTTCCTTTTAAAAATAAGCAACAAGAAACAGTGTTTTAAAAACACATTCATACAGTTGACTACAGAATCCCAACCGGGCTGTATCTTAACTTAAACTCCAAGCAATTTACTGTGAACATAAAAATTAATCAACTATACTTGTTTGATAAAGACAAAGGGAAAATTTAGAGAGCATAATCTGAAATGGATTTAATTGGCACTTGGAAAAATATGGGTTGATAAGTGACAGCCACCACAAATTTGTTGAAGGCAAATGGTGTTTGACTAACTTGGTTGAATTATTTGATGAAGTAATAGGAAAGGTTAATGTGTATATAAAGACATACAAAAGACATCTGATAAAGTACCACACAATAGACTTGTTAGAAAGATTGAAGCCCATAGGATTAAAGGGACAGTGGCAGTGTGCATACAAAAGTGGCTAAGAGAAAGCAGAGAATAGTGGCGAAGCGCTGTTTTTCAGAGTGGAGGAAAATATTTGGTGATGTCCCCTAGGGTTTGGTATTTGGATCATTGTTCTTTTGGTATACAATATCAGTCTGGACTTGGGTAGACAGGACATCATTTTAAAGTTTACCGATGACATGAAACTCAAATGTAGTAAGGGGTGTAGCAGATTTAAACTTAATTTAGGAGAAAATAAGCTAGTAAAATGTGTGGATACAGCAGATAAAATTCAACACTGAAAAGTGTGAAGTAATGTTACTTGATAGGAAAAATGAGGAGAGACAATACAAGCGGTGGTACAATTTTAAAGGTGGGGTGCAAGGACAGAGAGATTTGGTGGTATTTGTGCACAAGTGTGTGAAAGTGGCAAGACCAGTTAACAAAGCAGTTAACAAAGCACTTGGGATCCTGGGCTTTATAAATAGAGGCACAGGCTACAAAAGCCACAAGGTAATGCTGAATCCATAGGAATCACCAATTCAGCCCAACTAAGTACTGTATTGAATTCTGGACACCATACTTTAGCAAAGACATCAAGACTTTGTAAAGCATACAGAAGAAATACAAAAATGGTTCCACAAATGAGGTATAAGTTACATGGACAGACTGGAGAAACAGGGGTTGTTGCTTTCCTTAGAACAGTGGTGACTAAGAGAAGATTTGATAGAGGTGATTAAACTATGAGGAGGAATTTTACGGACATTCCTACCAGCGGGATCTTCTGGTCCCGCCAAAGTCAGTGGACGTTTTAATGACTCCCCATATTTTACAGTCCCACCTACATTGCAACAGGTCTCTAAAATTTCACCCCCGATGTCTGAGTTTTGATAACTAGAAGGCATAGATTTAAGGTGATTAGCAAAAGAACTGTAGATGACACAAGGAAAACCTTTTATGCAACAAAAGAAACATATTAATTTATTTCTATCAAAACAGTTAGTCCCAGCACTGACCATTGGGGAATACCACTGTCTACCATCTTCCATTCTGAAAAATAACCATTTACTATGTCTCGCTGGTTGGTGCCTTTAAGCAAAGTTTTTTTAATCCAAGCTGACACTGACTCATTTTCTTGAGCCTCAGTTATGATAACCAGTTTTTTATATAGTACTTCATTAAAGCTTTCTTAAAATCTATACAGACAACATTCCCGGCATTTCCTTAATCAACAAGACAAGATTGAACCAGCCAAAAAACATTGTCTTATTTCATCCCTTCACGTCCTCCAGCCTTGGGAGGAAACCAGATCATCCAGGGGAAACGCACGCAGACACGAGGAGAATGTGCAAACTCCACACAAATAGTCACCCAAAGCCAGAACCCAGGTCCCTGGTGCTGTGAGGCAACAGTGCTAGCCACTGTGCCACCCATATATGCTTAATTTAATGGGTACAAAACTACTATATAAATACACACAAAATTAACATAAAATACAGATCTAAACTAATACCAAAATACCTAACGACCATTTGTCAAAGAGTCATCTGGACTTGAAACGTCAGCTCTTTTTTCTCCTCACAGATGCTGCCAGACTTGCTGAGATTTTCCAGCATTTTCTCTTTTGGTTGCAGATTCCAGCATCTGCAGTAATTTGCTTTTATCCAGTGTCTAACCTAATACCTTCTCTTTCCTATTAATAAACTAGAATGATGTATTGATAATTTCTGACAAAGGGTCATCCAGACTCGAAACATTGGCTCTATTCTCCCTCCACAGATGACTTCAGACCTGCTGAGATTTTCCAGCATTTTCTGTTTTTGTTTCAGATTCCAGCATCTGCAGTATTTTGCTTTTAAACTAGAATGTTTCCTGGTCTATTTCTAGCCATCAAAACATTACCAATAGCTATGAATTGGAATTAAAAACAAGACCATGATTTTCTTGTCTTATGTATACACATCCTTTATGATTACAGGAAGGAAAGTCTTAGGGAAGTGCATTTTAATCTAATGACTCCCAGTTTTAATAAAAGGAAATTACACTCCCAAACCTCAGTTATTATATTCATTCTCAGGATGTGGTGTCATTGGCAAAACAGGCACTTATTGCCTGACCATAGGCATCTTGAAAAGCTGGTGATCTTCCTGAATCACTGAGCCTAAAATACTTTAAATATTAATCTTTCTGCTCACATGCGGACTCCCTAGCAGTATTCGCTCACTGCTAGGCACTTTAGTGACATTAACTTAAACATCTAATTCTGCACGTCTTACACTTTAGTAGATATGTTCTCTCTCAATGTCTGCATATCAGTGACTATGTATTTATCACTGTCATCTCAGAACCCATGAACCAGAATGGAAGCAAGTCATCCTCGATCCTGAGAATCATAGAATCCTGACAGTGCAGAAGGAGACTGTTCGGCCCATTGACAAAAATCATACCCAGGCCCTATCCCCGTAATCCCACATGTTTACCCTGCTAATGATCCCTCTAACACTAAGGGGCAATTTAACATAGCCAATCAACCTAACCCACACATCTTTGGACTATGGGAGGAAACCAGAGCAACCAGAGGAAACCCACACAGACATGAGAGAATGCATAAATTCCACATAGACAGTTACCCGAGGCTGAAATGGAATCCGCGTCCCTGGCGCTGTGAGGCAGCAGTGCTAATCATTGTGCCACTGTGTAGCCCTGGGAGACTGCCTAAAAAGATTAATCACTGGCTGAAAGTCTCTCCACAACTCTCTTTCTTGCTTTTTCTCTCTTAATGTGTCTGTTTCTCTCTCCTAATCCCCCTTTGCTTGCCATGTCAGAGACTCTCTCTTTACGTCTGAAACCCTCATCCATGCCTTGGTTACCCAATGACTTGGCTATTCCAATGCACACCTTGCTGGCATCCCACATTCTATCTTCTGTAAACCTGAGATCACCAAAACTCTGCTGACTGTATCCTTGCTCACACCATGCCCTGGTTCATCCATCATTTCTGTGCTTGCTGACCGAGATTAGTTCCCGGTTAAGCAACTTCCCCATTTTAAAATTCTCACCAGCGTTTTCAAATCCTGACCTCGACCATCCCTATCTCTGTGATCTCAAACCAGCAATGCTCCAAAACCCCGGAGCTCATCCAATTCTGGTACATGAATGATCCCAGAATTTAACAGGCTCTCCTTTAGAACGCTCTTTAAAACCTCTCTCTTTGACTGAGCTTTTGGCCATTTGCCCTAAAATCATCTTACACAGTTTGGTGTCAACACTCATGTGGTGTGTATGGAGATGTTTTATTGCATTAAATTCGATATATAAATATAAATTGTGATTGATATTTTAGTGTTTCAGATTCTGTACCTGAAAGGCTCCATCTACATGGTGGTAAATTTCAACTGAAGTGGGGGCTTAGATAGATTGGTTACCTGTTAAACAAACTACTGTATTCTCTTCTCTATTGAAATTAATTGAAATTAAAGGCAATATGTATAATGGGCTGCTTATATGCTCGATCTGTTTTGAGGCCCTACAGAAGTTATCCCCATGTGTCTGAATTCTTTCCCTTTACTTGTGTCTAATCATTTGTTTTCTTTATAAGCCTGACCAAATTCTCCCTCCATGTATTTGAACACCCTCTTTCTCTCATTTGTTTTTATTTATTCCTGGATGTGGGTGTCATTGACAAGGTCCAGATTTTACTGCCTATCATGGTCCTTGAGATTATTGTGGCGAACCACCCACTTTAACCACTGCAATCCATCTAGTGTAAGTATACCCACAGTGCTGTTACTTGGGGATTTTTACGATTTTGGCTCACTGATGAAGAAGAGACGGCGATACATTTCCAAGTTAGGATGGTGAATGACTTGGAGGGGAATCTGCATATGATGGTGTTTCCATGCATCTGATGCCCTTGTTCATCTAGATAGCAGCTTCAGGTTTGGAAGGTGCTGCTAAAGAAACATTACCATTTTGCTGCAGTGCATCTTGTAGAAGATACACTCTGCATTCACAATGCACCAGTGATGGAGAGAGTGAATATTTAAAGTCAATGACAGGGTATCAATCAAATAGATTGCTTTATCCTGGAGCTTTCTGAGTGTGGTTAGAGCTGTGTTCAGCCACACAATTGAAAGTGATTCCATAACACTTCTGTCCTGTGCTTTGATGGTAGTGGAATGGCTTTGGAAGTCAGGAGGTGAGTTACTCACCACCATATACCCAGCCTCTGACTATGCTTCTAGCCACAGTAGCCAACAGGTCCAGTTAAGTTTCTGGTTCATGGTGACCCCCAAGAATGTGATGATGGGAATTCAGTGATGACAATCATGTTGGATGTCAAGGGAGATGGTTAAACTCTCAGTTGTTGAAGATGGCTATTACTTGACACTTGTGTGGTGCAAGTGTCACTTGCCACTTCACAATCCAAGCCTGAACATTTTCTAGGTCTTGCTAGAAATGAACACTGTGCAATCTTCAGCAAACATTCCCCATTTTTGACCTTATAATGGAGGGAAGAAATAGCTGAAGATAGCTGTGCTTAGTACAAAGCCTGAAGAATTCCTGTAACTATAGCCCAGGGCTGAATTGATTGGCCACCAACAACCACAACCATTTTCCTTTGTGTCAGCTATGACTTCAGCCAATGAAAAAACTCTCCCTTGATTCCCATTTACTTCAATTTTACTAGGACTCTTTGATGACACACTCAGTCAAGTGTTGCCCTGACCTTAAGGGCACTCACTCTCACCTCACCTTACCTCTTTTGTTCATGTTTGGACCAGAGTTGTAATGAGGTCTGGAGCAAAATGATCCTGGTAGAAACCAAATTAGGCATCGGCGAACAGGCAATTGGTGAGCAAATGCTACTTGGCAGCACTATTGATAAAACTTTCTAACACTGCTGAAGATAGACGGTCAGAACAGCCAAACTGGATTTGTCCTATTTGTTGACTGGACAATTTTCCACTTTGTTGGGTAGCTAGCAACAACTTGGCTAGGGATGTGGCTAGTTCTGGAACACAAAGGTTACAGCAGTTCACCCAAAATGTTGTCTGGGTCTGTTGCCTTTGCTCCATTCAGTCCGCCCAACCATTTCTTGAGGAAGTTCAGGGCAATGGGGAGAGAGCAGGGCAGTTGTTTATTTTAAAATTGCTGCAGCAAAGAGTTAGTATGACTAGGTGTGCTGAAGGACCTCCTTCTGCAAGTATGATTCTCTATCAACAATTGTTATGAATGGAAAAAATGCACTCAGGGCTGACAGAAATGGCGTGGCCAAAGAGTTTGGAATCATGGAAGCCTGCTGATCTTAATTGTTGGGGCTTATTTAAATAAAGGATCCCCAAGCCACACACAAGGAAGATTCATCATCTGGCTGGCAGTGGGAGCAGAAATTTGGAGATAGGATTCCATAGTCATCAGCAATTGGAGGATTCCTGCACTGATTGGGGACCAGGCAGGTAGTGGGGGGTGGAGGGGGGGGGGGGGGCAGTATTAGCTTCTTATTCCATCTCATTCAGATGAGATGTTTCCTGCATTGTTGACAGAAGTAAGGTACTGAGTATGAAATTAAGGTGAAAAGTTTAGAGGCTCTAGGAAATGTGTTCTCTAAGCTATGTGACAGTGCTGTAACCCCAAATTTCCCAGTTAAGTTATGCATAAGGAGGGGACATGAGAAGTCCTTGGCGGGTCGGATCAAGGAAAACCCCAAGGCTTTTTACTCTTATGTGAGGAATAAAAGAATGACCAGGGTGAGGTTAGGGCCAGTCAAGGACAGTAGTGGGAACTTGTGTATGGAGTCAGTAGAGATAGGCGAGGTGATGAATGAATACTTTTCTTCAGTGTTCACCAAGGAGAGGGGCCACGTTTTTGAGGAAGAGAAGGTGTTACAGGCTAATAGGCTGGAGGAAATAGATGTTCGGAGGGAGGATGTACTGGAAGTTTTGAATAAACTGAAGGTCGATAAGTCCCCTGGGCCTGATGAAATATATCCTAGGATTCTTTGGGAGGCAAGGGATGAGATTGCAGAGCCTTTGGCTTTGACCTTTGGGTCCTCACTGTCCACGGGGATGGTGCCAGAGGACTGGAGAGTGACGAATGTTGTTCCTCTGTTTAAGAAAGGGAATAGAAATGACCCTGGTAATTATAGACCGGTTAGTCTTACTTCGGTGGTTGGTAAATTGATGGAAAAGGTCCTTAGGGATGGGATTTACGACCATTTAGACAGATGCGGATTAATCCGAGATAGTCAGCACGGATTCGTGAAGGGCAAGTCGTGCCTCACAAATTTGATTGAATTTTTTGAGGAGGTAACTAAGTGTGTTGATGAAGGTAGGGCAGTTGATGTCATATACATGGATTTTAGTAAGGCGTTTGATAAGGTCCCCCATGGTCGGCTTATGATGAAAGTAAGGAGGTGTGGGATAGAGGGAAAGTTGGCCGATTGGATAGGTAACTGGCTATCTGATTGAAGACAGAGGTTGGTGGTGGATGGAAAATTTTCGGACTGGAGGCAGGTTGCTAGCGGAGTGCCACAGGGATCAGTGCTTGGTCCTCTGCTCTTTGTGATTTTTATTAATGACTTAGAGGAGGGGGCTGAAGGGTGGATCAGTAAATTTGCTGATGACACCAAGATTGGTGGAGTAGTGGTTGAGGTGGAGGGCTGTTGTAGGCTGCAAAGAGACAAAGATAGGATGCAAAGCTGGGCTGAAAAATGGCAAATGGAGTTTAACCCTGATAAATGTGAGGTGATTCATTTTGGTAGGACTAATTTAAATGTGGATTACAGGGTCAAAGGTAGGGTTCTGAAGACTGTGGAGGAACAGAGAGATCTTGGGGTCCATATCCACAGATCTCTAAAGGTTGCCACTCAAGTGGATACAGCTGTGAAGAAGGCCTATAGTGTGTTAGCTTTTATTAACAGGGGGTTGGAGTTTAAGAGCCGTGGGGTTATGCTGCAACTGTACAGGACCTTGGTGAGACCACATTTGGAATATTGTGTGCAGTTCTGGGTCACCTCACTATAAGAAGGATGTGGAAGCGCTGGAAAGAGTGCAGAGGAGATTTACCAGGATGCTGCCTGGTTTGGAGGGTAGGTCTTATGAGGAAAGGTTGAGGGAGCTAGGGCTGTTCTCTCTGGAGCGGAGGAGGCTGAGGGGAGACTTAATAGAGGTTTATAAAATGATGAAGGGGATAGATAGAGTGAATGTTCAAAGACTATTTCCTCGGGTGGATGGAGCTATTACAAGGGGGCATAACTATAGGGTTCATGGTGGGAGATATAGGAAGGATATCAGAGGTAGGTTCTTTACGCAGAGAGTGGTTGGGGTGTGGAATGGACTGCCTGCAGCGATAGTGGAGTCAGCCACGTTAGGAACATTTAAGCGGTTATTGGATAGGCACATGGAGCACACCAGGATGATAGGGAGTGGGATAGCTTGATCTTGGTTTCAGATAAAGCTCGGCACAACATCGTGGGCCGAAGGGCCTGTTCTGTGCTGTACTGTTCTATGTTCTATAAGTTGACCCCTTTAAATTACCATGCCTGCACAGTCACACAAGGAAATTTAATAGGGCTGCGCGCTTAAATAAATCACTGCAAACCCCAAAATAAGTTAGAGGGAACATTGACTCTGGGCACAATCTTCCAATTCTCCTCAGATATGAAGGATTACAAATCTTATACCCCTGTTGGAAAAAGGGAAAGGGTTTACCCGGCAATTATAGGCCAATCAGCTTAACTTTGATGGTGTTGAAACATTTAAAAGACATTAATCTGGGACAAAATAAGCACTTGGATACTCCATGTTTGTCTTTCTCCAATCAGGTTTCCACCCTGTCACGGCACTGAAATGGCCATCATCAAAGTTTTAAATTACACCCTATATGACTTTGTAAGTTGTCCCTCCTTATCCTTCTTCACTTGTCTAGAATTTGACATATTTGACTTTACTGCCCTCCTTCAATGCCTCTCGTCCATGATCTAGCTTAGTGTGACTAACCCACCAGGTTTTATTCTTATCTGTCCAGTCCTTGCCACAGTACCACCTGCAATGGTTGATTTTCCCATTCCCACACTGTTAACTCTGGAGACCCTGGGGCCCTCTTATTCACCACCTACTTGCCAATCCTTGGTGACATCATCCTAAAACATGACAGGTTCCACATGAATGCTGACAACACCCAGATCCACCTCAGCACCACACTCTCAATCCCTTCCCGGTCTCTGATCAATGAGGTTCCTTGTCTGACATCCAATTCAAAATAAAAACAATCTCTAACTACAAAATGGAAGACCAAAGCCATTGTCTTTGGTCCCTGCTACAAAATTAATTCACCAGTTTCATCCCTCTCTCTGCCCATTGTCTAAGGCTAAAATAGACTATTTGCAACATTGTATTCAGTTACTGGTCATGAGCTCTGGGCACACATTGGCTTGATCACCAAAATTATCCACCTTCACCACCATAACATGTCCCATCTCCACCTCTGTCTCAGTTCATCTGTTGCTGAGACCCTCATCCATACCTTGCTACCTCTCAACTTGATTATTGCAATGCTTTCTCGCTGTCCTACTTTTCACCCTCCATAACCCTTGCTCATTTTCAACTTTACTGTCTGTATCCTAACTCACATCAAGTTCTGTTCATCCATCACAGCTGTGCTCACTGACCTATATTGGTTCCTGCCTCAATTTTAAGACTTTTATTCTCATTTTCAAATCTCTCAATGGCCCTCATTATTCCTGTAACCTACTCCAATTCTACAACCCTCTGAGATCTCTGTCTTTTTCTATTTCCGGCATCTTGCACATCACTGATTTTAATCACTCCACCATTGGTGGTCATGTTGTCAGCTGTCTATGGCCTAAGCTGTGAAATTCCGTCCCTAAACCTTATCACCCTCCAGCTCTCTCCTTTTTAAAAAAATGCTCTTTAAAAGTCTTAATGTAACTTGTATCAAATTTTATTTGATAATGCACTTGTGAAACACCTTGAGATGTTTCTTCTCAACCTTTCTCCTTGCCTGAGGTGTGGTAATCTTCAGGTTAAATCACTACCATGGTCTATGGTCATCTGGGACTATGACAACTTTACCTATTTTCACAACTGGTTTTTCCTTGCCCTTTTCCATAACTACTCCAAATCTAGTGATACTGTGATCATTCTTCCAGTGAAATATGCTCCATTTGCCCCTGTTCATTCCCAAGAATTAGATCCAGCATGGCTTCTTTCTTCCTTGGGTTCTGATCAATAAAGTTCTCTTCTGCACATTTCAGGAATTTATCCACCTCTTTACCCTATACATTGCTATTTTCAAAGTCTATATTTGGATAAATGAAGTCCCCTCTTTTCACTACTTGCAGCTTTCTGCAATTTGCCTGGAAATTTGTTTCCCTATCTCCTTTCCACTATTTTGCAGTCAAGCGCATACACTAAGTAGAGAAGTAGCTCCTCTGTTGTTCCTTAATTCTAATCAAATGATTTTATCTTTTAATGTTCAACTACATCATCATTTTATAGCACTGTAGCAATGTATTTTAATTAATATAGCCACCCTCCCCTCCTAGCTTTTATTCTGCTCTCTATTTGCTGAATACATCGCAACCAGGACTATTAATTGCCCCATTTAAACCAAGTCTCTGTTATTACCGCTGTATCATAATTGCTTGTTGATATTTGTGCCCACAGCTTGCCAATCTTATTTACCATGTTCTGGACATTTAAGGTGCATGTGCTCTAAACTCATCTTAATCTGCCTCACATTTCCCCCAGTCTAATCAGACATAGTATTCAAATGGAAAAACGTGCATTGATTAGGAAGAACCAGCATGGATTTCTAAAAGGGGAAATTGTGTTCAACTAACTTGCCGGAGTTTTTTGAGGATCTAATAGAGAGGATCGATGGGATAATGCTGTTGAGGTAATACTTGGACTTTCAGAAAGCATTTGATACAGTGCCACATAACATACTTGTGAGATAAATTACAGCTTGTGGAATAAAAGGGACAATAGCAACATGGATACAAATTCGGCTGAATAATAGGAAGCAGAGAGTAACGGTCAATGGATATTTTGCAGGCAGGAGGAAGGTTTGTGGTGGTGTTTCCCGGAGGCCATTAGTGGGACCCTTGCTTTTCCTGATATATATTAATGATCTAGATCTTGATGTCCAAGGGATAATTTTAAAGTTTGCAAATGATACAAAACTTGGAAGTATTGTAAACTATGGTGAGGACAGTGTAGAACTTCAAAAGGACATAGACAAGTTGGTAGGGTGGGCAGATAGGTGGCAGATGAAGTTCAATACTGAGAAGTGAGAGGTGATGCATTTTGGTAGGAACAACATGGAGAGACAAAATAAAATAAGGGATAAAATTCTAAAAGGAGTGCAGGAGCAGAGAGACCAAGGTGTATATTTACATAGATCATTGAAGATGGCAGGACAGGTGGAGAGAGCAGTCAATTAAAGCATATTGTATTAATAGGGGCATAGAGTACAAGAGCAAGGAGGTTATGCTGAAGTTATACAATACACTAGTTAGACATCAGCTGGAACATTGTGTCCAGTTCTGAGCGCCACATTATAGGAAGGACATACACACTGGAGAGAGTGCAGAAGAGGTTTGCAAGAATGCTTCCAGGGATGAGAAACTTCAGTTATGAGGATAGATTGGAGAGGTTGGGGCTGTTCTCCATGGAGAGATGAAGGCTCAGAGGAGATTTGATAGAGATGTTCAAAATCATGAGGGGACTGGACAGAGTAGATAGTGAGAAACTCTTCCTGCTCATAAAAGGATCAATAATGAAAGGGCACCATTTAAGATGATTTGCAGAAGAAACAAATGCGATGTGAGAAAAAACTTTTGCACACAATGAGTGGTTCGGGTCTGAAATGCGCTGTCCGGAAATGTGGTGAAGGCAAGTTCAATTGAGGCATTCAAGAGAGTATTAAATGATTACTTGAACAGAAACACTAAGCAGGGGTATGAGGAAAAGGCAGAGGAACGGCATTAAGCTAAATGTTCATTTAGAGAGTCAGCGCAGTCATGATGCGCATTATGGCCTGCTTTTGCGCCTTAACAATTCTGTGATTATATACAACATAGAACAGTACAGCACAGGAACAGGCCCTTTGGCCCTCAATGTTGTGCCGAACATGCCGCCAAATTAAACTAATCCCTTCTGTCTACCCTTGGTCCATATCCCTCTTGCACATTCATTTGCTTATCTAAAAGCCCATTAAACACCCCTACCGTATTTGCCTGCACCACCACTCCTGGCAGCATGTTCCAGACACCTACCACTCTCTGTGTAAAACACTTGCCCCTCACATCTCCTTTGAATTTTCCCCCCTCTTACCTTAAGTGCATGCGCCCTAGTATTAGACATTTCAACTCTGGGAAAAAGATTCTGACTGTCAATCCTATCTATGCCTCTCATAATTTTATAGACTTCTATCAGGTCTCCCCTCAGCCTCCGTCACTCCAGAGAAAACAACCCTAGTTTGTCCAGCATCTCCTTATAGCTCGTACCGTCTAATCCAGGCAGCATCCTGGATTAAAACTCTTCTACACACTCTCCAAAGCCTCCACACCCTTCGGACCAGGATTGAATGCAATGCTCTAAGTGCAGCCTAACCAAAGTTTTATGAAGCTGCAACATGACATCCTGACTCTTGTATTCAATGCCCCAACCAAAAAAGGAAAGCATGCTATACGCCTTCTTGACCACCCTATCTACTTGTGTGGCCACTTTCAGGGAACTTTAGATCTGAACCCCAAGATTCCTCTGTATATCAATGACTTTCAGGGTCCTGCCATTAACTGTATACTTACCCTTAACATTTGATCTCCCAAAGTGCAGCACCTCACATTTGCCCGGATTAAACTCCACCTGCAATTTTGCCATCCACATCTGTAACTGATCTATATCCTGTTGCATCCTTTGACAACCTTCTACACTGTCCACAACTCCACCTATCTTTGTGTCGTCTGCAAACTTACTAACTCACCATCTACATTTTCATCCAAGTCATTTATATACATATATCACAAACAGCAAAGGTCCCAGTACGGATCCCTGCAGAACACCACTAGTCATGACCTCCAGCCAGAAAAACAGGTGTTGAGGTGGCAAGCGACAGGAAAGTCTGGGTCCCGCTTGCTAAGGGACCGAAGGTGTTCAACAAAGTAGTCACCCAGTCTGCGTTTGGTCTCTCCGATGTAGAGTAGACTGCATTGGGAGCAGTGATTGCAATAGACCAGATTGAAGGAGATGCATGTGAAACACTGTTTCATATGAAAAGTGCAATTAGGACCTGGGATGGTGAGCAGGGAGGAGGTAAAGGGGCAGGTGTTGAACCTTCTATGATTGCATGGGAAGGTGCCGTGGGCAGAGGGAGAGGTGTTGGGTGTGATGAACGAGTGAACCAAGGTGTCCCAGAGGGAACGGTCCATGAGGAAGGCTGATAGGGGGAGTGGGGAAAGATGTTTTGAGTAGTGGCATCATGCTGGAGTTGGTAGAAATGGAAGATGATGATCCTTTGAATCCAGAGACTGGTGGGGTGAAAAGTGAGGACAAGGGGGACCCTATCCTGGTTCTGGGAGGGAGGAGAGGGGGTGAGAGCAGTGGCCCATTCAAGTGCACTGGACACCCAAAGTCATCAATAAGATAAAAGGTTTTTTTTTATTCATTCATGGGTCAAGTGCATCGCTGGCTGGCCAGCATTTATTGCCCATACCTAGTTGCCCTTGAGAAGGTGGTTGTGAGCTGTCTTCTTGAATCGCTGCAATCCAGGTTGACCCACAATGCTGTTAGGGAGGGAATTCCAGGATTTTGACCCAGCGACTGCGAAGGAACGGCGATGTATTTCCAAGTCAGATGGTGAGTGGCTTGGAGAGGGATTTGCAGGTGGTGGTCTTCCCATTTATTTGCTGCCCTTGTCCTTCTAGTTGGAAGTGATCATGGGTTTGGAAGGTGCTGTCTCAGGATCTTTGGTGAATTGTTGCAGTGCATCTTGTAGATAGTGCACACTGCTGCTACTGAGCGTCGGTGGTGGAGGGATTGATGATGTGGTGCCAATCAAGCGGGATGCTTTGTCCTGGATGGTGTCAAGCTTCTTGAGTGTTGTTGGAGCTGCACCCATCCAGGCAAGTGGGGAGTATTCCATCACACTCCTAATTTGTGCCTTGTAGATGGTGGATAGGCTTTGGGAAGTAGTCCTAGCCTCTGACCTGCTCTTGTAACGTGTGTGTTTGAACAGTCAAAATGCACAACATTGCCCAATACAAAGAAGCCCACTTGGCTGGGACACCACCACACTCCCCTTCCCCCCACTCCCCCTCGCCACATATCATCCTGACTTGGAAATACATCATAGTTCCTTCATTGTCCGTGAGGAGGCAATGGCATAGTGGTATAGTCATTGGTATAGTAATCAAGAGACCCAGAGTAATACTCTGGGTACTTGGGTTCAAATCCCGTCATGGCAGGTCGTAGAATGTCAATTTAATAAACATCTGGAATTAAAAGTCTAATGGTGACCATGAAACCATTGACGATTGTCGTAAAAACCCATCTAGTTCATTAGTGTCCTTACCTAGTCTGGTCTACATGTGACTCCAGATCCACAGCAATGTGGACTTTTAACTGTTATAAGAAATAGCCGAGCAAGACACTCATCACATGGGCAATTGGGGTTGGAATAGAAATGCTGGCCTTCTCAAGGACAACTGGGGATGGTTAATCACTCCTGGATTTGCCTAGGTTTTCTGGAGCTTCTTCCCAATTGTTTTCTTAAATATTAGGCCCTCTTGCCTATATCAATCAAACCACTATTTCCCCCCTTGTTCCCCCACCATCCACTCCCATGCCCATAAAATGCCAATCCATGCCTCCTAATACCCTGCCTGTCAATGTATGTCCCTCACCCATCCTCAATGAATCTCATACCCTCCATGCCAATTCATGCCCCCACTCATCCCCTTGGGCCAGTATTGCCCCAAGCCAATTCATAACAGCTCATTAGCCCCCAATCTCCATTTTAACACACCTAATGTCCACCATGGGAAGACTTCAGGAGCCATGTTGAGATGAGATAAAATGAAGTTCTGAATGTCTAATACATTCTATATAAAGAAGCTTCCATTCATGAAAGCCCATTTAACGTTTTTAAATTTCCTCAAATATTGAATCCATCAAAACAAATAGACTTATGTACATAGCCCCAAATTAAAGACAGCTAATTCTTTAATAACCTCTTTGAACTGTCAATCAAGTTGTGAACTTAAAAGACCCCGGGCCTGATTTTACCATTTTGAGTCTAAGTGCTGAATCTGGGCGTCAAATAGATCCGAGCCTGGAATCCTCTTTCCAGCGCGCCCATACACTTTTTGCCGGCTCCGGTCCGATTCGCGCTGTGGGCTTAGCGCTGCCGGACCGATCGGAGCTCTGAACTGCGCATGCGCAGTTCGAAAAAAAATCCGAAGCAGCGCACCCGGGCAGGGAGAAAAAAGCAGAGAGAGCAGCTCTCTGACCCAGATCATCTGGGGGGTGGGGTGGGGGACGGGACGGGACACCCAGAACACCCTCGGGGGGGGGGGGGGGGGGGGGGGGGTGTGACGGGTCCATCTGGCTCACCAAGGCAGTTACAATACTGCGTTCAGCATCTACTCAACCATCTTGGATACAAAGGATAATGGCATTAGGGTTCTGCATGTAAGCCTTGCTTATGCCAAAACTTATATCCTTGGTGTTGGCAGCCATTCCTGATGTTACACTACTGATAGCACCAGGAAGATCGACCAGTACCATTCATTATCCTTTGTATCCAGGTGGTTCAGTAGATGCTGAAGGCAGTACTGTAACTGACTTGGTGAGCCAGATGGATCCACAAGGCAGAAGGACCATCTTTGTGTTGACCAAAGTGGATCTAGCTGAGGAACATACAGCTTATCTTGCTAACAGAAGGATGGTGGAGGGAGACCAGCGATCGAGGTAGGTTGGGGGTGTGCTCTGCCGAGGGGGGCCTGCCTCCCAGGGGGTCCAATCCCGGGGGTGGGGTCTGCCGGGGTGGTTAGCGGGGGGGGGGGGGGGGTCTCCGCGAAGGATGGTCGAGAAGGATGGTCATTTCACAAGGACAGAGAGGGCTTCGGAGGTTCCTCTGCAGAATAGAAATCCGTTTTGGACTTTTATTCTGCAGGTCGCTAAAAGCGTGGATCCGGAAGGGGCCAGAAGACGGTAAAGTGGGATTTGGCGGTAGGGTTGGGCGCGCAGTTCATTAAGTTGATTTAAATGCATTAGCATGCATTTAAATCATCGGGCCGCCCGATTCGGGCGCGGGCCGGACCCGTGCCCGAATCGGGTGTCGGTAAAGCCGCGATCTGCTCGGAATCGGGTGCAGATCGCGGTATAGGCCCGATGCCCAACTTTACCGCGATTCCGCGCCAAAAATCGGGGCCCCATTGTGGTTACGATAGTTTTTGGAAAGCAGCCTAGCATCAATAATGGTAAAGTGGCAGCACTTACGGTTATGTCAACAAGCACCTATTGAAATTACCAGAACAGTTGTTTTCACCTCTTAAGAGACATAGGCAGGTAGTTTTTAGCAAGGACTGGCCATTTCAATAATTTGACACTTCACCAGGCCTTAATCACCAGTCAAGAGCATATATGGCGTATCTACAGATTTGTCACTCCTACAGAGGGATAAAGCCCTTGTTCCAGCAAAAACAGGATCTATTTGAACTCAGCAGTACTGAGTTCAAGTTTCCCACATGTGGAATCACATCCCACCCCAGTTCCCCAACTGCAGCCCCCCCCAGACGAAAACAGGATCCATCAGAAATGCCAGCGAGATTTCTGGATCCAGGTGCCACCTGCCATTTTGGAAGGTCACTAGAGTCTCCATGGCTTTGCAAAAATCCAGGCCTTTGAAAGAGATATTCAATTAGTCCAACTCCCTTGCCCTTTCCTTATAACCTTGAAAATATTTCCTTTTCAGATATATATGCAATTCCTTTTAAAAAATTATTACTTAACTGCCCTCAACACCTTTTCAGGCAGTGATACCAGATAATGACAACTTGCTACATAAAAACATTTTTCATATCCCTCAGGGTCTTTTGTTAATTATCTTCAACCTAGGTCACCTCCTGCCGGTAGAAACTGTTTCACCCTCTGTATTCTATCAACATCCTTCATAATTTTCAACAGCTCTACTGAATTTCCCCTTGACCTTCTCTGCTTTGGGTGGCATGGTGACACAGTGGTTAGCACTGCTGCCTCACAGCACCAGGGACCCGGGTTCAATTCCAGCCTTGGGTCACTGTCTCTGTGGAGTTTGCACATCCTCCCCGTGTCTGCGGGGGTTTCCTCCGGGTGCACCAGTTTCCTCCCACAGTCCAAAGATGTGCGGGTTAAGGTTGATTGGCCATGCTAAATTGACCCTAGAGTCAGGGAGATTAGCAGGGTAAATATGTGGGGTTATGGGAATAGGACCTGGGTGGGATTGTGTTTGGTGCAGACTCGATGGGCTGAATAGCCTCCTTCTGCACTGTAGGGATTCCGTGATTCAATGCTTTAATGAGAACAATCTTAGTTTCTCTAGCCTTTCAACATAATCAAAGTCATTTCTGTTACCATTCTAGCAAAGTCCTTTGCATTCTCTAGAAGACCTTGGCATATCTTTCTCTCTGGTGCTCACACATATATGCACTCCCACAGACACGCCAAGTAATCAACTTTTTACACCCTCTATTCATGTCCTTTGTCTGAAACTGTAAAATAGTTTTAATCCATGGATTCATAAGCATGGAAATCATATGTATACCTCTTAAGTATATTTTCCTTTGGGGCCATTGGTGAATTGGCAGACAATGATTTTTATCTGATTTATCTACATTCAAATGAAAACAGCTAATCAATATATCGATTCACTTTATATAAAGAGATGATTCTTACCGATGGTTGGCTTTGTCGCATACGTTTACGAGCTGCTACTGCTTTCAGATTACGGCATATATCTTTGAAAGTTGAAGGCTGCAACCTATGTTGCAGACGTGGTGGCTCCTGTACTGGAGGGCACTGATACTGTGGAAGCTGATGGTGAACTGGATGCTGTGGATGCGGCGGCACAGGTGGCAATGGTTGTAGATCTTCCTGCTGCCATAAGAATGTCTTTTGGTCAGGTAGTTGCTGTTGGGATTGCGGCAACCATTGTGGCGATTGTTGCTGGAGTTGTGGCAACTGATGCGGCTTTTGTTGCTGGAGTTGTGGCAACTGATGTGTTGATTGTTGCTGGAGTTGTGGCAATTGATGTGTTGATTGTTGCTGGAGTTGTGGCAATTGATGTGTTGATTGTTGCTGGAGTTGTGGCAATTGATGTGTTGATTGTTGCTGGAGTTGTGGCAATTGATGTGTTGATTGTTGCTGGAGTTGTGGCAATTGATGTGTTGATTGTTGCTGGAGTTGTGGCAATTGATGTGTTGATTGTTGCTGAAGTTGTGGCACTTGATGTGCTGGTTGTTGCTGGAGTTGTGACATTTGATGTGGTGACTGTTGCTGGAGTTGTGGTAACTGATGTGGCGACTGTTGCGGGAGCAGTGTTAATTGATGTGGTGACTGTTGCTGGAGTTGTGTCAACTGGTTTGAATTCAATGAATGGTGCTCCACCACCAACTGTTGTTGACACTGGTTGTTATTTTGTGGTACCTCACAGAACTGTTCTTTGAGGTTTTTCTGCTGATACTGCTGGTTTGGTCGCTCTGAGTAATATTGTTGGCTATGATGCTGTTCCGGAATTTCATCACATTGTTCAACCTTAAGTTCTTGTTCTGAACACTTCTGCTGCATCTGTTGAGGCTCTGGACCCTGCTGATCTACTGGTTGTTGTTCTTCAGGATGTTGAATTTGATAATGTTGCTGAAGGTGTAGCTGCGTTGGTGGGTGTTGAGAATGATGTTGAGAATAGTGATGCTGAACCTTATTCTTTAAAGATTGTTGTTGGTGATCTGGTACTTCAGGTATCAGGTTGCCTGTTTCTTCTCCAATTTCTGATTGCAAGAGATGGAGTCTGTAGTACTGGACAAGATTTTCCAGAAAGGCAAATGTAGCCAAAGAAGGAACTTAAAAAATAAAACATAAGTTAATTGCATCAAAATCAGTGCCTATAAGTGAATAATTGATTAAAAACTGTCATTATTATGAAACAATATATTGAAAAGTAGACTGCTAACTTCCACAAGTGCTAATTATTACTTGTACGAAGAGTAGTTCTGCAATTAATTGTGCAGATAGACAGTATCTCTTTTGTTGGATCACATAGGCTGCATTTAAAAACAAAAAAAACTTCTCAAAAGATGAAAAAAGTAAACATTATCTAAGAGGATGTGAACTTCCTATTGTTTTTTGAGGGACAAATACAGCTTCTTCCTTCTCCTAAAACACACATCAAACTCTTAACCTTGGCAAAACATCGTTATTCAATGTTCATTTGCAGGTCATCTTTCTGGTGCACAATTCTTTCTAATCATATGGGAGTGGCCCAGTCTAAAACCAGGTTTCTACTTTGAATCTATTGACAGTACTAAGCATTTCTACCAGGCTTTTCCACTTAGAGTAAAGAAAAATACAATGCATTAATCATCTTAACAAATGGATTAATCTGCTAAATATAATGCCCAGAATATCTCCTGGACATAAAAAGTGCAACTAGTGTTTATTTTTCTTTTGCTAAAGGTAAAATGGGCCACCTAAAGGAATGTCAACCAGTGAAATAATTTTACAACCTTATTTGGAAAATAAAATCTATTTCCATATTTAAGTGCATGTCACCAGAAGGTCACACCACTGGCAAGAAGCAGCATGTCCTGGTCAAAGGAGGTTTATTTAAAATTTGCAGTAAAAAAATGAGTCAGTAGGACTTATCAACAAGATTAGATATTCTTGCTGTTATTAACAATCATAGAATCTCTAGGGTGCAGAAAATGGCCGTTTGGCCCTTTCAGCCTGCGTCAACAACAATCCCACCCAAGCCTTATCCCTGTAACCCCACGTATTTAACTTGCTAATTCCTTGACACTAAGGGACAATTTAGCATGGCCAATCCACCTAACCTGCACATCTCTGGACTGTGGGAGGAAACCAGAGCACGTGGAGGAAACCCACGCAGACAGGGGGAGAACATGCTAACTCCACACAGTCACCCGAGGCTGGGAACTGAACCCAGGTCCCTGGTGCTAACCACTGTGCCACCGTGCCACACACAAAATATTGGACGGGTTATGATCAGCTGCTTCCACTTCGTTGGGAAGAAAGTTCAAAAGTTCAAGACTTGGTCATTCATAATGCCACAACCAGACATATAATCCATAAGTAAGAATGTGCTTGAATTCTATGAAGAGGATAAAGCATTCAAGGCATATAGTTTTACGGTAATCCATTCCGCATAAAAATATATGGGGCAATATTTAATAGGGGTGACAGGGATCTCCCCACAGGCTGCAGAGCTGGCAAGAGCCCTGCATTGCCTCCTTTCGGGAAGGCGTGCAGTGTTATGTGCCTCTGGCCATGGCACGTCTTCCCTAGGATCAGAGAGCTGCTGGCTCATCAGAGCCCAGCAGCTGTCATTGCAGGCAGCGCTGTTGGGGGAATGGTGGTAGCTGCCAGCAATGCATCCAGTGCGAGGTCTGGGATCAACAAGGGGTCCAAGCCACAGGTGAGTGATGCGAGATGGGGGTTCACGCAGTGAGGGAAGTGGGGGAAGACGGTTGGCACAAGGGAAAGGGGTGGCTCTCAGCAGGGATGCTGCCTTTCCAATGCCAGGTCCCTCAATCAGCCACTGAGTGCCTCTGAATGAGGGAAACCTCGCCCCCCTGCCCCTGGAAACCCACAAACAAATCCAGAAGGATTTGCCTTTCAAGCTTCCCACTAGGGTGAATAGCAATGATGGGGCAATGAGGCCTTTAAGTGTGCAATTGGCAGTGGTGTGGGAAGGCTGTCCACAAGCTTTCTCATTATGGACTTAATCAGGGCCAAGACAGGAAGGTGGCGGGATTCCAATCTGCCACCCACCTGCTCGGTTAAATGCATCCCTGCCAGCAAACTCACCTCAGGGAAGGGCATTAAATTTCATCCATGGAATCACTATCTAATAATGAGAAATCCTACTCCAGCTGCAATGGAACTTTCTCACAACCAAGGAAGAATTTATTTTCCTGAGAATCTCAATTGGTTCAAATAGAGAACTTCGTTAAATCATCTAAGGAAAGGGAGTCCTGAAAGGGCTGCAATTTAATGAAGCCTGTTTCTGCTCAGATCAGGTTCAATGAGAGTTCTTGCACTGTTAGTCTACTTCCCCCACATACAAAATGTTATCCTGTATCCCTACCAAGCAGAACCTCTATCTTAAAATTCTCATCCCACCATGACCTTGCCCCTCCCTATTTTTGTAATCTTCTCAAATCCCAAAATTCTCCAAGATATCTGTGCTCATTTAATTCTGGGCTCTTGGGCATCCCTGATTTAATTGCTCCACCATCAGTGGCTATGCCTTTGGAAGCCTAGGCTCCAAGCTCTGGAATCCCTTCCTAAACCTGTCCGACCCCCTACTTCTCGTTCTTTGCTTAAGATTCGAATTAAAACCTATATCTTTGTGCAAGCTTTTAACATTCACCTCAGTATCGTCTTATATAGTTCAGTGTCAAATTTTGTCTTGTAACACTCTTGTAAAGTACCTTCAAACATTTTAAAACATTAAAGCCACCATATACATCTGCTCTATAACACTGTTGTTGTTGAAAATGCTTATATATGAACATATGAATTAAGAGCAAAAGTAGGCCATTCAACTCATTGAGCCTGCTGTGCCATTTACAAGATCATTGCTGATCTGACTGTGGCCTCAACTCTAACTTTCTGCTTTGACTCCCTGAATTAAAATATTCTTTTTTGTCTGAGAAAGGAGTAGCACTTTTAAAAATCTGTGATGGTCAAACTACACATCAGAAGTATGCTCAGACTATCTTGAAGAATAACTCCAATGAATTACAGAAAAATTTTTTGAAATACAAAGACTAACTTTCATAACATTGTAGCCCACCCACATGATAACCTACTGAATCACAAAATGTTGGATTATGTATCAGCATTCGAAGTCGTGGCAGAGGCCAAGATTGCCTTGCACACACAACTGTCACAAGTCAAAGAAATTACCACTCTATCTGCCAGTCCATGCCATCCTGAGGCCTGAATCAAATTCGCAGAACTGGCCAGCAGTTTCAGGGGTGAAGTGGGGCAGGGGAAGAGGCGATCTCAAAAGGTATCCTCAAATACGCCAGCAGCTTTCTGCTGTTTTATTATGGGTCCAGGAGGAGTCCTAAAAAAAAAGGACTGTTTTTTTAGGAAGACTCCAATAGTCCTTGCAAGGATTGCTTGTTGGGCTGCTCAGTACAACTGGACAAATCATGTGCATTGCAAGCTTTGCCCACTCGTATTTGATTTTTAGAGACCCCAATTTGCATATTTAAGGAGTGTAATGCTTATTTCATGCAGGTGAATACCTTGAGTCAATATGGCATCCACCACAATTCAGATGTGGAAGAAAGGGTGGCTGTGAGTTGACTTGCTCCCCCAGAGAGTCAACTGTACTGTATGGCAGTGAAGGTATGAAGTGGAAAGATTTTTTATTATTCTTTTCCAAGAGTAATAAAAGGCATGTGCCTTTTGAACTAAGTTCAATGATAACCACTCACCTTGCTTTTGTTTATTATCAAAGGGATAAATAATCAAGGCACCTATGTCTGGGATCTGATGTTCTATTGTTTCTGAAAGACATCCAGTATCTCCTCATTTTGCTCTCAAAAAAATAATTATTTTGAAAGGGATTGAATAGATCAATAAAGAGATCAACGGTTTATGATGACAGATGATGGACTCACACCTCCATCTTCAGGTTATCAGCCTCAGATTGCTCCAATGGCAGTGCATATCATCAGAGTTCTGCCCACTCTGTCCCTCAATGTAAGTTTAATAACTTCATTTACACACATAAGCAGGATTTCCACTGAACATTAAACAAAGTTATGGTTGGGGAACAGGAGAAACTCCAAGAAAATTCAACTTCTTTAAGTTTAAACTAACTTAGTCACATATGTAAGTGAGTGAAGTACATCATAACATAAGTTAGAGCCATTAAATAAATCAAACTAATTTCTTCAATAGACAACTAATTTGTTTTATTATGAACTCTACCCAACTTATTCCCACCTGCTAACCTTGCATTTCATATCACTGAACCATGATAGGTTGTCTTCTTTTGCATGACACATCTGTGGCCCCACCAGCTAAGGCACTGTCAGAGAGGCAGGCAACGGTTCCATCAGCTGTCTCCACTGAAGTCAAATGTTTCTATCCCCAGGTGTGAAACTGAAGTGCAGAGCATTTCTTTGGATAGCCAAGAGAGGTAAAGTAAACCGTTGGATATGGTCCTGGGACACTTTTGGGGAGGTCAGATGCCCTTCAGAATTGTTACAAGTAATCCCTAATGTGCATAAATTAATTAACTGTCAAGGGGAGGAAGTGGTTAATTGTATTGTTACTGGGCTGGTAATCTAGAGACCCAGGATAATGCACTAGAGACCTGGGTTTGAATCCCACCATAGCAGATGGTGAAATCTGAATTCAATAAAAATGTGGACTTAAAAAAGTTTAATGATGACCAGAAACCATTGTCAGTTGTTGTAAAAACTATCTGGTTCACTAATGTCCTTTAGGGAAGGAATCTATCGTCCTTACCTGGTCTGACCTGCATTTGACACCAGATCCCCAGCAATGTGGTTGACTCTTAAATGCTGGCCAAGCCAATGGTGCCCACATTTCGTAAAAAAAAATAAAAAAAACTAACAAGGGACCTGTCAAAATTATCAAAAACAACTGTCAAGAGGATTTGTCAGAAGTGTCTAGAGAATCCATCAAAAGCACCTGTAAAAATTATCAATGCATTTAAAAGTCCTGCCCATTAAATCCATTTGACTAAATGTCTGGAGTTTTTTTTTTAAATTGCTTGATATAAACCCAAGGGCCTCCATTATTGAATTAGTTCTGCATGACTGATTTCACAACCATCTATTACCACAGTATGGTGCCAACCATTTCAATTTGATTGGCAGCTACAAGTGGTGAGAGACTCTTTAAAGTGGGACTATGAATTCCAGTGCTTGTTGTTGTAAGGGATGTGCACTTGAATTAAATGTTTGTTGCTATAAGGCTTTAAGTAGTTGAAGAAATGTAAAGGCTGTAAATGGGTTTTTACAAAAGAGCGTTGTTTTCAATTTAGTGAAGATTGCAACAAATCCTTAATCTTTATTTTACCTAATCTCTGCATTGATCCTGAGGTCTGTCCAAGGTGGATATTGGGTGACTTAGCAAGGTAGGTGTAAGGGCATAGGTTGGCACTATGTTGGCATGGGGCTACAAAGGGCCTTGGGAGTGGGTACAGGGCATAGATTGGCATGGAGGGTATGAATGGCTATGGTGATGGTACAAAGCATATGGTGATATGGCTTAACATGGGGAGCATGTTGGTAGGGTGAGGGGGTGAGGGCTGAAGGGATGTTTCATGGTTTATTCTTTTTTTAAATTTTGGACATAGGACCAAAGTACCAAAGCCCTGAGGCAGGCCATCCCACCTAACCCGCCTCTGCACCGGGCATCCTCCACACTACTTCCAGAATCGCCTGCCCTAACTTGTAATATAACCCTCACCTCCGGATTGAAAATGTGACATTCAGGCAGCCATCTTTGGGGTCACGGAGCTGTGAATTCTCTCAACTCTGTACATCCAACTCACAGACAAAAATCCAGCCAGGGTCTTCAATCTCTTCCTTTTCCCTCTCACTAGCCACATCCATTGATCTCTTTCTAACCCTTTTTTCTGTATCAGCCCTGGGAAATCTCTTCAGCTGGTTATTTACAATTACAATTTCAAACTACCAACTGCCTAGTCATTGGCCTTTCATTCACAAGATGTGGAGGTTTTTGCTAATTTTACAATGGAAAAATTGGTAGCTGTGAACTGAATTTCTGCTCCAGAGTCCTCCAGATTATGTGGTCGTGAAATCCTGTGGATGGAGCTTTTTTCTTGCTACCAAAGGATATTTTGTAATATCCTACATGAGCCTCTTGAACTAAATGTTCTGGTAACCTCCTAGTTTGAAATGGACCAATGTAGTTCCATGGAAACAAAGGGGCTTTAATTAATGCCTCTGTGATCAATGTACCTCTTGACGGAAGACTGAAACAACCAAGCGTTGAAACCTAGAGCACAATGATGGCAAATAAGCTGCAGTACTAAAATGTACAAGGGTTTGTTTAAAAGGACCACTAAAGATTGATGAGCTTCATAGAAAAACTTACAAAATGCTTTAGAAGAAAGAATTAAGGTATCAGAAAAACTTTACCCTGGTGAGAAACTATTACCAATGACAGGAAAAAAGGTGCAATTATAAATATTGAGAGCAAGAAGAATCGAGGTGCAATATCTGGAATATACTGTGAGATACGGATGCAAGCGGATGAAGTAGCAGTGCGGGACCACTTTGGAGATAGTGACCACAGTACAGTTAGAATCATAAAATCCTATGGCACAGAAGGAAATCTTTCAGTCCATTGAGCCTTCACCGACAACAATCCAACCCAAGCCCTATCCGCGTAACCCCACTAAGGGTCAATTTAGCATGGCCAATCAACCTAACCACATACCTTTGGAGTGTGGGAGGAAACCAGAGCACCCAGAGGAAACCCACGCAGACACGGGGAGAATGTGCAAACTACACACAGATAATTACCCAAGGCTGGAATTGAACCCGGGTCCCTGGCGCTGTGAGGCAACAAGGCTAGCCTCTGTGCCGCTGTGCTGACTGATTTATCATCATTATGGAAAAGGACAAAAATAAAACAGAAGTAAAAGTTCTAAACTGGGTAATACAAATTTTACAAAGCTGAGAAGTGTGCTGGCGAAAGTGGACTGGATACAGCTACTTGAAAGAAAAGAAGAAGAGATACCAGCATTGGACTGGGGTGAGCACAGTAAGAAGTCTCACAACATCAGGTTAAAGTCCAACAGGTTCATTTGGAATCATGCACTTTCGGAGCTCTGCTCCTTCTACAGTATTAGAGCACTGCTGTAATACTGTATAAAGCCCAGAGTATAGAAAATACTGAGGGGAAGTATAAAAAGGAAATTAAGAACCCAGAGATGATATGAAAATAAATTGTCAGGTAAAATCAAGGAGAACCCAAAGATGTTTTTCTAGTACATCAAGAGAAAGAGGATATCTAAGGAAAGGATAGGCCTATCAGGGATGTACAAGGTAACTTATGTGTGGATACAGAAGATATGGGCAAGTTTCTTAAAGAGTAGCAGTCTTGGTCTTCACTGAGAGGAATGATGCAGACATTCTAGTTAAAGAGGAGGATTGTGAAATAAGAGATACAATACGCATAATGAGAGGGGAAATATCAGAGGAACTGTCATCTTTGATGGGTGAATCCCCAGGGCCAGATGGATTGTATTCCATGCTGTGAAATGAAGAAAAGGAAGAGATTGCAGGAGTTCTAAGGATTATTTTCCAATCCTCACTAGATACAGGCAAGATCCCAGAGGATTGAAGGTCTGTGAATGTTGTACATGTTATTTAGTGTTACTTAAAAAGGGTGCGAGGTATAGGCCAAATAATTACAGGCCAGTCAGTCTGACTGAGGTGGTGTGCAGATCATTAAAATCGATTCTGAGAGACAGGATAAGCTGTTACTTAGAAAGGAACAAATTACTCAGGGATAGTCAACATGTCTTTGTTAAGGGAAGGTTGTGTCTTACTAATTTAATCAATTTTTTGAGCAAGTAACAAGGAGAATTTATGAGGGTGGGACAGTGGATTTTGTCTGCTTGCATTTTAGTAAGGCATTTCACAAGGTCCCACGTGGCAGATTGTTCTGAAAAGTAAAACTCCATGGGATATCGGGGAATGTGACAATTTGAATTCAAAATTAAGTGGTTTCCAGTGGTCTTCGTGTGTTGGGTCCCTTGCTGTATATATCTTATGATTTGGTCTTGAATGTGCATGGCATGATTGGGAAATTTGCACATGACACAAAAATTGACTATGTGATTGATTGTGAAGATCATAACTGTCGACTTCAGAATCACAGCAATGGTTTGATTGAGTGGGCAGAAAAGTGGCAAATGTAATTCAATCCAGAGAAGTGTGCATTTATAAGGGCAAACAAAGCAAGGGAATACACAATAAATGGGAAGATATTGAGAGTGGAGTAAGTGAGAGACCTCGGAGCACACAGGTCCTTTAAATGGCAGAACAGGTGCATAATGTGGTAAAGAAAGTGTGTTGAATGCTTTCCTTTATTGGACAAGGTACTGAATACAAAAGCAAGGGTGTAATGCTGGAACTACATAAAACATTAGTTAGGCCACAGCTGGAATTTTACATACAGTTCTGGTTGTCACATTACATGCTCTGGAGAAAGTATAGAGGAGATTTACAAGAATGTTGTCAGGGCTTGAAAATTGCAATGATGAGAAAAGATTGAATAGGCTAGGGAAATTCTTCTTGGAATAGAGGAGGCTGAATGATGACTTAATTGAGGTATACAAGATTATGAGGGACCTAGATAGAGTAGATGGGAAAGACCTGGTTCCCCGAGTAGAGAGGTAAATTATCAGGGGCCACAGATTTAAGGTGATTGGTAGAAGGATTAGAGGGGACATGATGAAAAGCTTCATTCAGAAAGTAGTGGGTGTTTAGAATTCACTGTCTGGTTCGGTGGTGAATGCAGAAACCCTCAACTCATCTAAAAGGTACCTGCATCAACACCCAAAGTGTTGTAACCTGCAAGGCTATGGACCAGGAGCTGGAAGGGGGGTTAGCATGGGCAGCTAGTTTTTTTAATTCTCTAGCCGGCACAGACAGGATAGGCTGGTCTCTTTCTGTGTTGTAATTTTTCTATGGTTCTATATTACCTAACAATAAAGCATCAAGAAATTCATACCATCAGTATGAAATTATATGTTTAGGACTTTAAATATGTAACAACTTGATTGAATTCAGCTTATATGTGAAACTAATATTATTGCCTGACAAGACTGTGCTTAAAAGCGATCAAAAAAGTATAACCCTTACGACTGTTAAACTTAATTATTAAAATAACATTAAACTTTATTTCAGAATTATAATCTGAAACTCCAATAATATTAAAATAGGTTATATGATCGATTAACTGTCATGGAACACTGCAACTCTAGTTAGTGATTTTATGGCAACATTTCACGTAAAATTACAATTTAAAAGTAAGGTGCGAACATTGTATTGTCAAAATGTTGATATGAATGGGCTAGTTTCTTATTTTTGTGATGTGGATGGGAAGGAATGATTCTGTGAAACATTTTCTTTCACAGTTTAAAAACACTTAACTTACATTAGCAATTCATTGCTACTGAAAGCACTTGGTAACTTCTCATAAATTACTATACCCTGTAATGGGGCAGGATACTGGTTAGGGAGATTTTGTACTTAAAGCATGGAAAGTTTTTATTGTTACAAGGCAAACACGGATTTAGCAATCTTCTTTTGGCACAATTCCTTTTAATTCTCCATTCAAATACAAATTTATTGATTTTATTTTAGGTGAAAATTATTTACTTAAACACAAACAGATGACAAAAATGTAATTGTTGTGAAACCTAGGAGCCACACAAAAACACTTGCAAAAAATATATCTAATGAAACTAATTTATTCTCTCTTTAATGCTGTCAGCAACTAGGGACGCAAGAAAATTAAACCAAGTAAAACTAAAGTAACATAAAACACTGTCTGAATCATGGTAGGAGTACACTACTTGGCAAGCTCTGTTTGGTCAGGTAGCTGAGGTGGTTAAATGCTGGAATAAAAAGGGTGGTTCTGTGCTACAGTTCCTGTGCCATTTGTTGCTGCCATTTACTTGCTCAGCTCCATTAGCTGGTACAACATCAAACTGAGCTCAAATGGCTTGTCCATCTTCACTGGGTCCTGTGCTGCAGCACCATTGCCATCCAAAAGGAGGTAGAAATTTGAAGGGTCAAGGGAATGGAGGAAATTAATGACATATTAATTTCTAGAAAATGCATACCTCCTCATAGTATTTCAGAAAATATGCAACAACTTGATTGTATTTAGTTTTTCTGTGGAACTAATTATATTGCCTGACAAGTGTACCCTTAAATGGAAATAAAGAAAAAGATATCAGAAAAGTCTAGCCCTTATAATTGTCAATTTGAAGAATTTTATCTGTTGAAGATCCTGCACTATTCCTACAACAAAAATGGAGAGCTAACTTCATGCAGAATTTCATCAATGCAAGCTGCTATGAGGTATATTATGGAAGTGCTGGTTGAAATGCTCTCTGATTTCACCTATCTAAATGGCCTTCCCACTTGAATGAAATTAGTATTTCACCACATGGGAAAACACAAGCGTGAGGCAGTATCCTACCACATTGTAACACCCAGTTGCCAGTCAATATTTTTTTTGGTTTAAAATTCTAGGCACTACAATATCCCAATACCTCTCCAAAAATATAGAGTGCATATTCATAAACTGTTCAAAAATGATTTAATGCTAACCATTAGATATTAAATCTGTACTTAAGTGAATATTTCAAAAAAATGTTTCTCTTCATATCCCTACTGCTGATTTGTTTTCTGTTTGACTAAAGACTACTTAGTACTGTCACAAAATACAAAGTGAAAGAAATATTCTATAATCCAGTGAAGTGCACTAGAAAGAAAATTGGTACGGCAATACCACTACCATACAAAAGCACTTTAAAAGAAGACCCTGAACATGGCCTTTTAGCTTTCCTTCCTTGTAGCTCAATGCTTGTTCTTCAGTCTGTTTTTTCCCTAAAGGGACAATTTTGATGTAAACTCATCTGACAGGGAAATTACAGATTCAAATTAATTTCCTAACAGAAGTATCAATGCCATAAGGTTTTGAGGGTTTAATGTGCTGTGACGCCCTATAGCCTATATATATATTCAGATAGATAGTAGTTCTACAGAATAGCTACATTTAATTGGAAGAGAAACATAATGTAACAAGTTTCAACTGTAAGGATATTAATATAATCCCTTAAAGAGGATGATAGCAAGCCCACATAGAACAGCCAATTCTATGCACTGTGTAAAATTCTGGTTGTCCCAGCTTTGAAGAGGGCGCAGAAATCAAGTAAAGGATATTAGAAAATCAAGCACCAGAGCTATAAGGATATACTCAAGAAAGTCTACCAGAGAAAAGAAGGGAAATCTTATTAAACCTGTTGAGGATCTAAGGGACATATATAAATGAAATCCTTTTAATTACTTGATATAACCACAAACAGTAAGTAAAAAAGCCAAGCATAGAAGGCAGAATATGAACAGTTTAGATTTTATTACTTTAGACAGAGGATGATGAATATGTAAACTACTTTGGTCAGGGGAAATGGAAGCAATGGAAAATTCAAGGGGGAGGTGGGTAGTTCCATGGCTTAAGAAGTAGCAAAAGTTGCAGGAGACAAATTCGATGAGGCAATTTCTTTTTAATTTTGCTATCAGCCAGATGGATTACAATAGTCCTTTCTGGTCCTATAGATTCCTACGTGCTTAGTGTAGTTTTATTCAATTCACAACATCACCCTTCCTCACTCCATGGAGCAAATTTTTTTTAAAAAGGTATATACATGGCATTTACTAGCATATTGTGCAAAAATCAGTTCAATTTCTTTGTGGAAAGACAATGTGGAATTGCAGGGTGTAGTCTATTATGCCATTCATGATATACTTTCTTCACAATCCAGAATATGGATTTATTTTATACATTTTTGAAATCAATCCTACAGATATAATAAACCACATGTGCCATCAGTCTCCCATTGTACTGTCTGTCTAACTATGTGTCGCGGTTTCCACAGATAACCTTTCGCTTAGAAACGTTTGGTTGCAATTATATCAAATTTATTATTATAATCTTTCTTCTAAATCAACACAATTTTTCAATAAATAAGAAAAGTCAAGCAAAAATGTAAACTTCTTACCTACATCAGTTGCCATCATCATTCCATCTCTTTCGGCAAGATCTCAGAAACTGAAATACAGCTGTCAGAGTCTTCATTCCTCTGTTGTATGACAGCACTTCCAGATTGTTATTTTCTTTTTGTTTGGTGTGCGCAAAACTCAACAGCAGCATTGCACAAATGCATTAGTAAGTTCAAAACATCATGTTAGGAAAGGGTTCCTTGTATAAACCAAATTATCAGCACTCCTTTCTTGCCTTATGGCTTACCAGCATCAAAGCAAAAATGTGCCTGTTTCTTTCAAATTAATATCTTACCTATTTTCAAAAACCAGAAATATGTTATTCACCTTCCAAGAGATTTATTAGCTAGTAATAATTAGGAAGTGATGAATCAATTACATTTATTAGTCCCATCACAAAATAACATGAAGGATTGAGAGCAGCAAGGGTCTTCTTTCCTTTCTGCATGTTTATTTTGGAGACTGAACTTAGAATTGATCAAATTAAATCTGATAAGATCATAAAAGTTGTTCATAGCCAGATGTATTGTTGTGAAGGATCATATGTTTAGATATCTTCAACCAAATTAAAAAGCAAATATCCTTTTACTTTTAGTTTAGACATCCCCATTGCATTCTGCATTGCTTTGTTAGTATGAAAACACATGGACTACCCATTACGTACATTTTATTCTTTGTAGGGAAGAAGAAGAGTCCTAAAATATTTAAGTGAAACACTTTGCATCAATAACATGTATATGGTAGCAGACAAAACATTAAATTTAAATAAACCGATTATTTAGACATTGTGCAACTTGTCAGCTCATAAGCACATTGCTCCATAGCTGAGCTCCATTACTGCACTCCACTTAGCAACACAGGGGAAAAAAAATTAAAAGATATGGTGCAAGCAGATACAGAGCAGTTTCATGAGAGAGGTTAAAGTTTGAATTTGGTCCAAACCAGCGAAAAGTTTTGATAAAAAACTATAAAGAAGTGATGTCATCCACCCAATGGGCAACATCATAACAGGGATCTTCCATAACACACATTGACTCCCAGATTATATATATCAGGTTGCTACTTCACTGACATATCCCTTTTCTTTTCAAGAAGAACGTCTTAAAGAAAAGAATATTGATAGTTGTGCCATTAACTCATCTAATCAATTCATACCACAACATTTCAGAATATGTTCATTTTGGATTTAGATCATTCTACTCCGCTGGAAGAATTTGGTTAATTATTTCTTAATTTCCTATCCTTATGGCTTAGTATTAACTTGACAAAAGTAAATTCAGTATAGCATTTCTACGGTTTATGGAATTATAGAAAATACCATACTGTCTTTTTCTTTCTCACTCCTCAATACAAATATTTAGTTCATAAGGCAGCCAGAAAAACCACTGTGAAACAGTTAAGGAGTGTGGTTATATTTTACAATCACACACTTAATCCAAGATTGTTGCTCTTTACCAGATAACCTCTATGGCTTCCTCGCTCTCCCTCTGCCCCATAAAATTACCCACCTGATATTAAAACTATATTTCAATGCAAAATGGCAGGTAAAAACTAGGTCCAACCACGCCAATGTGCAATGTGTTGGTGAATGTTTAAGAAGTAATTTGATTAGATTTTGAAATTTCTCATAATTAAATCAGAAATTACAACTATTTACAATTCACTACTGCATCCAATTAATAACATGCTTTCAGTATCAACACCTGATACAGACTTTAATAAAACTTATGAATATTGGAATTCCAATTTTGTTTGGAGCTTTAGTAGCAAAACATTAAATTAGCTTACTTATTCAGATTTTGGTATTAACTTCAAACACTAGTTTTGACTGACAAGAGGCTGCAGGGATTTTCAGTCACATTGATGTCCATGAGACCTTACTGTGAACTAAACAGCTGGCATATTTACAATATAATCCATCCAAGGTGAAACATTTCCAAATGATTCTAAAAGATATGAGAAACCACTATGTTAGTACAAGCTTATTTTATATGAATTAGAAGACTTTCTTAATGAAAAAACTGAAAATCTTTGTAGACATTTATGGTATAAGTTTGGTTGTTGCAATTATTATTTTACAGCAAATTAAAATTTTAAAAATGTAAATTATGAAACAATGAATTGAAAGCAGAAAATGTTGGAAATACAAAGCATTTCCAGTCAGTACCTGTAAAGAAAAATACAAGTTAACATTTTGGGTGGAGACTGTCAGAATTAGAAACTGGAAGATAAGCAAATTCGTTTACAAGAACTTTACAGAAAACAACAATCAGGAGAAGAATTATACATTTCTCTGTCAGCAGGTTTGTAAATAGGGGATGTGATTGTAAAATTTTCCCCATCATCCACTTAAGCAACATTTCCCGCCCAGTCTCAATTTTCAGCTGGCGGAAGGGGGGGGGGGCAGTGGTGTAAAGCCTGAAAATTAAGCTTGTTCAGGCCTCGCGCAGTAAGGCAGTGGGGGTGCCTCTGGCCTTTTACCATCGATCACCACCACGGCACCTCCTGCCCCCCCCTCCCTACTTAAAATGTCTTACCTCTGTGGGGGCAGGCAGCTCGCTGAGGCAGGACTTCCTCCTGAATGAAGGATGGAAGTGGCTGCAAGGTAGATGCTATGGCTGAGAATGTGTTTGCAACCAACTCCTTAGATGGCAGGAAGGGAAACCCCGCCATCCAAAATTTCCTAGGCCAAGAGTTGTGGAATGCTACCTACAATCACAAGTGGAACTAGTGATACCCAATAACGGCAAATTTGGTCTATCTTCTCTCTTCTGAATGCAATTTATTTTTAATTTCAAATTTTCTGCATTTGTAGTTTGTTTCTTTTCCCTTCATGTCTTTTCACTTCATTTACCTGCTATTTCTAAATCTTTTATTCCTTTCCATTGCCTTATTTAGATGATCTCCATACATCACTCATCAATTTTCAATTATTTTCTAGCCTTTCAGACCTAAATTGTCCAATTCATTACCTTGCTTCCCAACCCCTTATGCCCACAGTGTGACCCCCATGTTTATTTTATTTAGTCCCATTAAGGGTCTTACATATCTTTCAGTTTAATAGGGCCTGCATCAAAATCTTTAACCATATTTTTTCAGGTGTTGACAGACTTACTATGCATTTCCACATTTTCTTATTTTATTACTGCTCTTCTGTTGTTGTGTTTGCTGTTTCCCTACCTCCATTTAGGGTCTTGTGAGTGCCTTTAAGATGAAAATACTCCTGCTCAGAAATTGTATATTTTTTCCATTTTCTGTAATCAGTCTCACCTTTAAGCACATCATCAGTCAGAAGCAGAACAAATCGTTCCGTACTCTGTCAAATAATGCTCCTTCACTGCCACTTCATTTCAGCATTTTCTCTGTACAAGTGCACAGCAAGTGTCTATCAACCATTCTTGTGCTCTCCCTGAATGATCCAGCCCAGTTAGTATTAAATGGTGCTCAACTATGGATAGCTTTATGTGATGAACTTTCTTCTATGAGGAACTAAATCAAGACTTATTGAGCTAATTTATAAGCAGACAGATTTTCTTCCAGTAATCTGGGCTGATTTTGAACACAATTCAAAAAAACAGGAAGGATATTGTACTAGTCAACTATAGCACATTTTCAACAATTTTTTTAATTCAAACTCTGTTGGCTCAATATATGAAATCACAACCAAGGAGCAGTATCGTGCAACAGTCATGTTCAGTGGCATAGATCGGAGGATGGAGGAACTCCTGGAATGAAAATGGGGAAGGAGGGAGAGCTGCAGCTGGGCATGGATATTTCTTCTTGTACTGAGTACAGAAAGAATTGGCAATTTCTTGGGAGCTGATTGTCTATGCACCCTCTCATTAGAATTGATGTAGAAGAGAGGCAAAATTGAAGATCAGAAAATATTTTTAAAAGAAAAATGAATAGTCAGAATGCATTAAATGCGAGTAAGCATTTTCATATTAGGTGCGGACCAAGAAGCACCAATACTACTGCATAAAATGTCTTTGCTGGCATTTAAGAAATAAGTTATTTCTAAAACTGCAATGTGTCTCAGGATTTTGAGGACTTGCTGAAGTAGGTAGCATTAAAAGCCCAATTGATTATAAAGGACTGAAACATGGCATCATGTGTCAGTGGCATGGGAATCAGAATAAGAGGTAGACAATTTAGGACTAAGATGAAGGGGAATTTTTTTAGTCAGAGGGTGGTGACACTTTGGAATTCTTGAACCCAAAGTGCTGAGGAGGCTAATGTCATTGAATATATTCAAAACAGATACTGAAAGATTTCTAGGTAATAGTCATTACCTAGTTGAATGGTGGAATGGGCTCATGGGGCAGAATGGTCTACCTTTGCTCCTACCTCTTTTGTTTAAATGTAAGTCATTAGCCCATTAGATTTTAAAAAAAGAATCTGTGTATTGGGAAATCATAAACTATTTATACGGGAAGCAAATCTGAGTCTCTACAAGAACTGTCCTCAGCCTATCCATCTACCTCCCCCCACCGTCCCCCGACAAAATCCCTGCAAACATTTTTCGTCAAACATCCCCCTCCACTGAACCAGAAACAGAGACCCAAATGAAAAATACAGAAGGTAAAAGAAAGACTCCTCACTGCACTGGACGGATCTACTGGTCATCTCTCTTCCATCCGAGCAACGCTTCACTCCCCTACCTCCAGGTCAAGATTTTCACCAACCCCTTGCCACACTGTCCATTTCGATTTCAACTCATCCATTGGTTGTTAATCCTTTTCTCACATATAATTTTCCACTGCCTGGAACTAGCCCTTATGGAATACTCCACACCAATTCATTTCCCCTTTTGGGGCAGCACGGTGGCACAGTGATTAGCATTGCTGCCTCACAGCGCCAGGGACCTGGGTTCGATTCCCAGCGTGCGGAGTCTGCATGTTCTCCCCTTGTCTGCGTGGGTTTCCTCCATATGCTCTGGCTTCCTCCCACAGTCCCAAAGACATGCTGGTTAGATGCATTGGCCAAGCTAAATTCTCCCTCAGTGTACCCGAACAGGCGCTGGAGTGTGGCGACAAGGGGATTTTCACAGTAGCTTCAAACGTTTTCAGTAACTTTAAACTTTTTCAGTAACTCCGACTACATTTTTTACTTATAGAATCTCCCACTACTGCAGTTCTCCTCCCTAACAGCTGCCAGTCACATGGCTGTTCACCTACACATATTGATTTGAATTTGTTTTCTTCATCACTCCCTTTCCTTTCTCACTAGCTGTGTAGTAACTAACAATAGAGGCAGAAGTTGACAAACAACCTGAACACCCATCAGCTGGTAAATGTGAGCTACAGCCTTCTCCATCTTTAAAAATGAAATCCATAATATACCATCAGGAAAGGTAACTAGACTGTTACTTGATAGTGTGGCACATAAATTAAAATAGAATTGGACTATAATATTTTAAGTTGTGACACTAAAACAGGTGAGGCTCATGTCATTGGATGTAGCCATGTTTTTCCAGAGAAAAACATTATTTTTGCCACTCATAGATATCCCTGTAAAATAGAAAGTCCACAAGGTCATAAGTTAAATAATTTTTATTGTCACAAAAACTACTGACTATATAGCCCCACAGAGAGAAGCTCAATGATTTGAACAGGGTATCTTAACAACCTACATGAGTTTCAGAATTATGTTTCCCTCTTAGTTCTTCTGCTGAAATTCATGAAGTGGAGATGCCGGCGTTGGACTGGGGTAAACACAGTAAGAAGTTTAACAACACCAGGTTAAAGTCCAACAGGTTTATTTGGTAGCAAAAGACACAAGCTTTCGGAGCCTTAAGCCCTTTCTTCAGGTGAGTGGGAATTCTGTTCACAAACAGGGCATATAAAGACACAAACTCAATTTACAGAATAATGGCTGGAATGCGAATACTTACAAAGACTTGATTAGCTGTAAGTATTCGCATTCCAGCCGTTATTCTGTAAATTGAGTTTGTGTCTTTATATGCCCTGTTTGTGAACAGAATTCCCACTCACCTGAAGAAGGGGCTTAAGGCTCCGAAAGCTTGTGGCTTTTGCTACCAAATAAACCTGTTGGACTTTAACCTGGTGTTGTTAAACTTCTTACCGAGATTCATGAACACAGAAGTAACAGAAGGAACAACAGCTAAAAGCAATCTTTTAAAAGTGGACTTTGTCAGTATTTGAGACACATTCACACAAGTAAGTGAAGCCTAAAGTCCTGCTAGCAGTTAACATCTGAGACTATTAACCATCATAAAATAAATGTCACCCTCTGCAGGCCAAGAGCCATTAATCATTACCCTGAACTGACTCGCCTGAAATATTCACTGCATGCAACAACCCCACCTACTGACAAAAAGCAGCCTTACACACTGAAATTACTTGGTCATGGTTCTAAAAATGTTTATTTTATGCAAAAATAACCATCTGGTCAGAAACAAAACTTCAGTTGTCCAACTGAATTATTTTAATCCAAAAGAGAAGCCACCTTCTGCCAAATTATGTCTTCATTAGTAAATATGAAAATTAACGCCTAAATGTTTGCTGGTGCAGAATAAGGACATGGGCAGTTTAGTCCATGTGCAGCACTCCTGGCTCTTGCTAGTTCCATTGTGGTGGTTTGAAGTTCAAACTACCACCATCCCACTCATCCATGCCCCCATAATTTTAGTGGTTAAGTCCTTTCTATCAGGAGACCAAGTTCAGAGCTCTCAAGAGGAATCGTGAACCACGGGGAAACCCCAGTCCCAAGTGGGGAACCAGATAAAACCACAGCCACCTGCTCCTGGAATTATTTCATTGACAAGCTTTGATGTATAAAAACAATATGCTCTTTCAGTTTCAATAGTTAGATGCTGTATTGTAAGTTAGGAGTATTTTTATTCAGTTGATTGTAAGGCTCAGTCTGGTAAGGTAAGTTGACCAGGTGATTGATCAGCACTGTGTAAATGGTGAGATGTTTTAGAGTACTTTATCACAAGGAAAGGTGCTACTACCCATTCAAAACTGAAGAAAACAGTAGTTGGGATCTCTAGTGCAATAATCTGAAGTGATTTAAATGTCCAGAGCCCTTTTAAGTTGAAAATAAATCCTTGAGAAGTTTTCACTTAAAGTAAAAAAACAACCATGTGCTCCTCGACTGCTTTGATTGACAGAACATCTTGTGTAGCTTAGGAAAATATCACAAATCATAGAATTGCTACAGAGCAGAAGGTGGCCATTTGGCTTATTAAGTCTGCACCGGGTCTCTGAATGGGCAATTCACTAAGCGTCATTTTCTCACCTTCTCCCTGAAACTCTGTACACTCTTCCTTTTGAAATAGCATTCTAATTCCCTTCTGAATGTTTTGATTGAATCTGCCTCCACTACATTCACAGGTAGTACATTGCAGACATTGACCACTTGCTACATGAAAAAAAAATTCTCTTATCGCTTTTGCTTTTTTTTTGCCAATTACTTTAAATTTGTCCCCATTCATTCTTGATCTTTTCTTAATTGTGAACGGTTTCTTCCAACTGGTCGGTCTGGACACCTCGTGATTTTGAATACCTCTATCAAATCTCTCATCAACGTTTTTTCCTCCAAGGAAAACAGACCTGGAACAATCCTCGTGAAACTTTTCTGCACTCAGTCCAATGGCTTCACATCCTTCCTAAAGTGTTGCATAAAGCCATCTCTTTTTTCATTTCAATAGACTCCACTGTTCACATTTCCCAGAATTTGTTATTACAGTGCAGTCCATTGTGCATGCTTGGCTGAGTTTCAAGCTACAAAATCACATACCTCCACATGGGGCTCTGTTTACATTTTGATTGACAGTTTTAAGGGGTTATTAACAATTATCTGTCTTTAATGTGGTAAGCGAATAAGTGTTTTTATAAAAGAGTGACCACTTGAGGGGGTTTACATTTCTTTGAATGGCTTTTATGAAAAGGTTTTGTTCAGTACAAAGTGTATTTGAATGACAGGTCTATTAGATTGCCAGAAGTTTCGTTTTTACAATGTTCATTTCAAAGGCATCCTGTCTATAATGGAAACTGGATGAGTGGCTGTGGAGGATACGTGAGGGGAAATGAGGAGTGTGAAGGAGCATGGGGTGTATGAGGGGATATGGAGGAAGTCTGAGGAGTATGAGGGTATAAGTGGGAATGGTGGAGTAGGGCATGTGGGATGGGGTGGAAGAGATGATGGCTGAGGATTTGAGGGCCTGTAATTCATCATTACAACTGAGCCGATGTCCCAAAAAAATGAAGGTAGGCATTCCAACCTGCCCACCTCTGTTGCAGTCTCGGGCCTGCCTCTATAGAATCACAGAATCCTGCAGTGCAGAAGGAGGCCATTCGGCCCATCAAGTCTGCACCGACCAGAATCCCACCCAGACCTTATCCCAATGTATTTACTCTAGCTAGACGCCCTGACACGAAGGAGCAATTTAGTATGGCCAATTCACCTAACCCGTACATTTTTGGACTGTGGGAGGAAACTGGAGCACCCGGAGGAAACCCACGCAGACACGGGAAGAACGTGCAAACTCCGCAGAGACAGTGACCCAAGCCGGGAATTGAACCCGGGTCCCTGGCGCTGTGAGGCAGCAATGCTAACCACTGTGCCATCGTGCCTCCAGAGGTAATGGGCCTGACTCCATCTTATCCCCACCTCCCTGGAACAAGGATTTGATGGGTAAGAGCCTTTTTAAAGGAGATGGATCTGCTGGGTCGGGGTGTTTCTCAACCCAACCTTCCTGCTTCTTCCATGAAAATCAAGCCCCAATCATTTTTAACCTATCTTCATTCTCAAAGAATTGGTATATTGTTCCTTATGGCTTCAAACAAATGCTCTATGTAAAGTCACCATTTCTGAGATGGTATACAAAAACTCATTATCACTCAATTGTTTTCCAGCTAAAAACATTCTATAAGTGTTAAGGATAGAACATACTTAGAACAGATTGCTCATACATAACTGACTCATCAAGCATGATGCATGCTACACCGGTTGATGTTAGATACAATCCTTATTTCTGATTCACTTCACATCGGATCAATGTAAAATATATGTTCATAGTGCACAGTGTTTGTTTAACACCACTTTCACACTAAGACATGGTGGTTATTTATGATTTGGATAGTTTGATTAAAGTACTAATTTAAGTTCCTCAATGAACTCAAAGAAGTCAAAACCAACCAAAAAGGTGAGAATCTACTATAAATAAAACCAAAGCATACTTCTTTTCATAATACCTCCAGCTGCAATCGGTTACAGCTTTCATGAGGGCTTGTGAATATAGCACTCATAAATTATAAGTATCTTCTTCTCTAAATAAAAAAAAATACTCTGCATTAGAAAGGTACAAATATTATTGAGGAAGTCATGCTGTATGAGATATAAAATGTTTATTTTGAAAGCTGCAAGTGAATCTTCTAAATTTAACAGTTTCCTTTGCTGTCATGACCATCTACGTGCCTAGCTCTGGGTTTCTTATGTTTGCAATGTTCAAAATGTGGTTATCAACTTACAAGCAACAACAGAGAAGTCAGCAAACCTGCACTTATGTTCTTTAAGATTCAGCAGAATGTATTTGTGCTGTCTTATTCATTACTCAGTCCCAGAGAACAAGGGAGTCATTAAGATCAGTCAAGGGTAAGAGGGAAAGGAATTGTCTAGATTAGGTTTACAAGAACAGACTGAAATACGGCTGGATTTTAAAGGGAATTGCTGCTCTGTAGGGTTACCAAGAGGGCCCAAGTTCAACACACAAGGGATGAAAAGAAAAAAAAAGTTGTGCATCCTCCGAACACAGTAGATAACAAAATTACAAATTTGCAAAGTTAAAGTTTTGTTCTATTCTCTCTTATTCAGTAGTCTGATTATAAGTGATAATAAGGGATAAAGTTAACTGAACAAGGCCAGACTACCTCTTAATTTAGCTTGGGAAGAAAAAAATCTACTTGACAGCTTGAGAGTAATCAAAGAGTGTTTATTCCATAATCTAAAATCCTACTAATCCCTTTTATTTTCCAAATTGTTGTCACTCCTCCTAACACTTGCTCTTCCATTGAACAGATTGTTTGAGCTATTTTCTCCAGCTACTATTTTTGGCAACTAAAATTAACTTGTAAGAATACTAAATCAAGGAGTATTTTCAAAATAAAAAAGCAAAAGCAGTGTTGATTGAAACTCTAGTGGCAGAAAGGATCTAGACTGATTAAGAAACTGGCATAAATGCTTGCTTTTTATTAAATTAGTGAACTTGGAGTTGTACAGTGCAGGGGAAACAACTGTTAAATAATGTACATTCAGGTCAAAGTCATCTACAGTCTTTGTTTTTCTTTTCTTTCTATGGAGTACACAAACCATACATCATACTTAAGTAAAAAGGCTTGGTTCTATTCACAGAATTACTTTAAAAGGTGTCTTCTAACCTGGACTGGGAATATCTGCTACCTACCATACACAACCTAAAATCAAATCTTTATCCACAAGATGATCTATGAAAGAAGCATTGATTTAAAATACAGCCTATGCAGGCCAACAAACAGGATACTGTCTCTTTGTTTCTAAGTTACATTTGAATCCCCTTACTGTCCTCCCTCATTCTCCCTTCCCATCTCTTTCACATGACAACACATCTAAATGGTCTTCCTCCCTCTTTGCAAAAACGATGGATATGCAACAACAAGACTATTTCTTGGATCAACCAGTAAGGCATTTGTCCATAAATAGGAGTATAATATTCCTATGGGTGAGCTTTCCCACCACACAGCTAATTACTGTGAAAACAATAGATAGGCTGATAGGCTGGTTAGAGTGCCAGCCACAGCTTTAAAAATTAAACTTATTACCAGTAAAGTATAAAAGCAAGCATATGAACCTTCAATCTTCTGGGACACTTCATATGTGTTGACGTACCTGGTAAGTTAGACTTCAACCGATCTAGTTCCTCCTGAAGCTGTCGAATTTTCTCCTGCAGTATTACACAATTTGGACAGTACGATGAGGGCTGGTTTTTTGGAAGATCTTCCTCAATAACAGTCCCATGCCGTTCACCTAAATTCTCTGGTGGCAAAGCACCGCTGCTTTCTTCAGTGTTTTGAAGGAATCCAGAATTTAAATGCTTTTCATTAACCCTTTGTTGGGGCCTGGAGTCTACCTCAACTCTTGTGCTGGACAGAGATAATGCACTTTGCTGTGAGGAAGTTCCTGGCCTGTTGAATGTATCACCCTCTTGATGCTTGAGCCTTTGTCGAGCAGGAAAATGACTGTCAACTGGTGATGGATACTTGGCTTGTGCTGTGGTCAATTTATTGATTTCATGTTCCTGTCCACTGCGGCCTACAAATTGAGGCTTTTGAGGTACAGGAGATGAGGTAGTTATATGAAGATTGCTAGTTTGCTTCATAGAATATACATGCTCATATGGGCCACGACCAGAAACTGGATAACCAAGTTTTTCTCTTGAGGTATCAACAGGTGAGTCAAGGCTACTTTTAAACAGCTGTTCCAGCTTCTTTTTTTTAGGGCTTGGACTGCTGTCGCCATCCTTGTGGCCTCGTTTTCCACTCTTGTTCAAATTGGTATTTTCAATTCTTTCGATATCTTCCTTATTTAGAACCCCTGGCTTTCTGGACGTCCCTGGATTTCCAGTGAATTTTTCAGTGGAATGTCTTCCTAGGCTAGCCTTCTTGCACTTTGATTCCGCTGAAATGGTACATGATGTAAATTACTGGCAAGATACAGGGTTTGAATGTCATTTTTTGAGCTCACAGCAATGACTTATCAGAAGAAATGATCATGTTCACAGTAACATTTATTTAATGTCACCAAGACAAAGGAGTATTGGACTCCAATGGGGTGATGAGCTAGATCAAATTGTTTACAAGAATTAAGTCAACACAGTCTGGAATTAATTTACTGTTTTTCTGAACCGCATTTCAAGTTTCTGGTGCCCTGGTTTGAAACAGGTAACGGGAATTATAGTCTGTCAATAAATAGCCATGTAGATACTTGTGGCTAACATAAATCATCACTTGTTATAAGTCTAGTTCAATACAAAAAAAGCATGAGTTAGTCTTCAGTTTGTTGGGAATAAAATTCCTCATATAAGGAAAAGAAGGTTCCTTTATGCAATCAACAATATCAAAAATGTAGGAGTGACCGGCCTGGAAACATGTGACTTTGCTAGTAGATCATTCATCACAGTTAAAATCAAGCATTCCTCCACTTTTTGTTCAAAAAATGTCACCCCTTCAAGACAAAGACTTGTTTAGGAATAAGTTACAACCTCTATAATCCACCAGATAGAAAGAGGATGCGAGCTGCACTATATGATGGCAGGTAATTGGAAATTTTCTATAATAGATGCGCTTTTCTTGCAGGGGCCACTTTCAGTAGCACCCTGTTGACAATTGAAAGAACTATTCAAAATAATAATCTTTAAGAATCAGATTCTCCAATGGGGGTTCTGTGCCTTTCTGAATGCTTTCTCTCAGAGTACCAAGCAGCACTCTATATACTAAAAGCAATACTAGATTTATACTAAAAGTTTGTGCTATACCTGTTAACATAAAATCCATAAATGTATTGAGTTGCCCTTCTTTCAGATTTTGTATGAATTGTCAGCCTAGAGATAGAAGTTGTTCGTCCTGTCACACAGAAAAGCTTAAAATTTTGATGTAACCATACACCAGTAATTAGACATTTTCTGAGAGTTTGTGGACATCTGCTAAGGTATATATCTCTTGTGCTCTACAGGTCTTGATTTTAGATTATAGTTTTAAGATCAAGAGAAACAAAATATGGTCCTGTACAATAACATATTTAAAATACCGTTCATTTACATTTTTTGCTACAATGAAAATACTTCATTGTATTTCCACTTTGTAGTGGTTTGAGTGGGGATGGAACTGACAAATACTGATACGTTTTCTCTACCAAAAACTAAGAGGAAATGCTTGCACTTTCTGTAATATCAGATTTACTTGCACCTTTCACCTCCCTCCCAGTCCTATTACCAGGCATTAAAGTACAATGTATTTTACTGGCACATAAGAAATTAGATTTTGATCGGATATGGCCTGTTAAATAAATACACTTGTGCAACAGCTTATCCTTGCTTGGGCAATGGTATATCCAAGCATGAAATAAATGGAAAAGGCCATGTTCTCCAATCCTACGTTCACTATCCACAAAATAAAACCTTATCAGGATAGAAACGGCAAAGTTGAGACAGTAGAATGGTTACAGCACAGAAAGAGGATATTTGGCTCATGGTGTCTGTGAAAGTTCCCTGTCGCAGCAACTCAATTAGTCCCATTCCCTAATCCTTTCACCCTGCATTTTCCCGCTTCAGATAGTTATCCAATTCCTTTTTGAGTGCCATAATTGAATTTGACTCCACCACATTCTCAAGTACTGCATTCCAGATCGTAATCCTAACTGCTTAAAAGATTTTTTTCATGTCGCCACTGCTTCTTTTGCCAAAAACCGTAAATCTGTGCCTTTAGGTTCTCTATCCTTCCAGCAGGAGAAACAACAGTTTTTTCTACCTCCTCTCTCCTAGTCCCCTCATGATTTTGATTAGCTCTATCAAATCTCCTCTCCACCTTCTCTTACAGTCCCAGCTTTTCCAACCTTTCCATGTAACTGGAGTTCCTCAATTCCTGGAACCACTCTGGTGAATCTTTTCTACACTTTCTCATGTGACTTCACATCTTTCCTGAAGTGTAATACCGAGAACTGGATGCAATACACCAGTTGAGGCCAGGCCAGTGTTTTATACAGGTTTATCATAGCTTTCTTGCTTTTATACTCTATGCCCCTTATTAGTAAAACCCAAGGTCTAGTACACTGTCTCAACCAGTCCTGCCACCTTCAATGAATTGTGCTCCTCTGTTCCTACACCGCAACCCCCCCAACCCTCACCCCCAGAATTGTACCTTTTACTTATATTGTCTCTCTGTGCTCTTTCTACCAAAATGAATCACTTCACACTTCTCTGCATTAAATTTCATTTGCCCACTCCACCAAACTATCTGGTGGTGATCTTACCGTCGCACCCCTCCAGCCAATGGGGTGAGCCACTAAGTTCGCAAGAGAGCCGAGAAATCAGGATCACACCCAATTTCTCGCCTCTCGTGATCTTACTGGCACCAGATATGCGGCTTGATCAGCCTTGCGTCCATTTCTGGCACGAGGCTGAATAAATTATGTAAATTTAACTTGAATATCACCTTAATGAAATTAGCAAGTCTGGGACTCAGTCGTCCGAGCTCACTTGCCTGTGTGGCCTCACCGGGGCAGGTTCCCTCCGGCGAGAATCACAGCTGGTCCCCAGTAATGGGGACCAGACGTGATGGCCGCACCGATGGAATCGGAGGCCGTGAGGCCCCCCCTGGGAGGTCGAGGGCAAGGGTCGTTGCCCCTTGGGTAGTGTCAGCCTGGCACCCATGCACTACCCACCGGGGGGTGTCAATTGGCCCAGCCACGGGGCCCCGTGGTAGCGAGGGGAGGGGTGCCGTGTTTAGGCCACAGAGGCCAGCTGAAAGCAGCAGAGGTTATGTGACAGGTGATTTGCTGCTCTCAGAGTGGAGACCTGCAAATGTGCAATTGGGCCCTCTGCTGCTATCAGCTGGCTTTCTGGTGATTTAAGCCCTGCCAACTCCCCCTGCAGGCAGAGATCCGATTTCAGGATCTTTTTATGCACTAAGTGCATAAGATACCCGATTTGGACTCGCCAAATAAAAATCCAAAATTTTCCCATTTTCACGTTCATTCTGGACTTCGAACTTTTTTCATAAGATTGCCTCCTCTATGTCCTTTTGAAGTTGAACACTGTCCTCTTCACAATATACAATAATTCCAGGTGTGTGTTGTCCACTATTTTGAAATTATGCCCTTTACACTAAATTGTAGGTCATTAAGATGTACAGGAATAAAAAAGACCAAAGATCTGACCAAAAAGATCTGAACATTAATGGCTAAGGACCAAAAGATTTGAAAATTATTTGTGACAAGGAACTATTGGCTCGATTTTCACTGATTTGGGAGGCAAGGAGAGAAATAGCTGGGGCCTTAACAGATATCTTCACATTCTCTTTGACCACAGCACAAGTTCCAGAGGAACTTAAGGCGTCACGGTGACACAGTGGTTAGCACTGCTGTCTCACAGCGCCAGGGACCCGGGTTCAATTCCGGCCTTGGGTCACTGTCTATGTGGAGCTTGCACATTCTCCCCGTGCCTGTTTGGGTTTCCTCCGGGTGCTCCGGTTTCCTCCCACACTCCAAAGAAGTATGGGTTAGGTTGATTGACCATGATTAAATTGACCCTAGTGTCAGGGGGATTAGCTGGGTAAATATGTGGAGTTACAGGAATATGGCCTGGGTGGGATTGTGGTTGGTACAGACTTAATAGGCTGAATGGCCTCCTCCTGCACTGAAGGGATTCTATGGAGAATAAATAGCCGATGTTGTTCCCTTGTTTAAGAAAGGAAGAGGGATAATCCAGGAAACTAAAGGCTGGTGGGCCTGACATCAGTGGTGGGGAAACTTTTGGGGAAGACACTGAGAGACAGGATATATGCACATTTGGAAGAAAATGGGCTGGTTAGTAACAGGCAGCATGGTTTTGTACGGGGAAGGTCATGTCACACCAACTTGACTGAGTTTTTTGAAGAGGTGACAAAGATAATTGATGAGGGAAGGGCTGTGGATGTAGTTTATATGGACTTTAGTAAGGCGTTTGACAAGGTCTCACATGGCAGACTGGTACAAAAACTAAACTCACATGGGATTCGGGGTGGGCTGGCTAGATGGGTACAGAACTAGCTTAGTCACAGAAGACAGCAAGTAGCGGTGGAAGGGTGTTTTTCAGAATGGAGATCTGTAGCTAGTGGTGTTCCGCAGGGATCAGTGTTGGGACCTGTAGTATATGTAAACGATCTGGAGGAAAACATGGCTGGTCTGATTAATAAGTTTGCGGATGACACAAAGATTGGTAGAGTTGCTGATAGTTCTGGGGATTGTCAGAGGATATAACAGGATATAGATAGATTGGAGACTTGGGCATAGAAACGGCAGATGGAGTTGAATCTGGACAAATGCGAGGTGATGCATTTTGGAGGATCAAATTTAGGTATGAATTATATTGTAAATGGCAGAACCCTTAGAAACATTAACGTACAGAGAGATCTGGGCGTACAGGTCCACAGTTCCCTACAGGTGGTAGCACAGGTGGCCAGGATGATTAAGAAGGCATATGGCATGCTTGCCTTCATCAGCTGGGGCACTGAGTACAAGAGTTGGGATAACATGTTGCAGTTATAAAAAAGACCTTGGTCAGGCTGTATTTGGATTATTCCGTGCAGTTCTAGTCACCACACTACCAGAAGGAAGTGGAAGCCTTGGAGAGAGTGCAAAGGTTCACCAGGATGTTGCCTGGTCTCAAAGGTGTTGGCTATGAGGAGAGGTTAAATAAACTAGGATTGACAGAGGCTAAGGGGATATCTGATAGAGGTCTACAAAATTATGAGGCATAGACAGAGTGGGGAATCAGAGGCTTTTTCATCGGGTAGAAGTGTCAATAACAAGGGGGCACAGAAAGGGAAAGTTTAAGGGAGATGTGCAGGTAAAGTTTTTCATGCAGAGAGTGGTGGGTGCCGGGAACACGCTGCCAGAGGAGGTGGTGGAAGCAGGCACATTAGCAACATTTAAGAGGCATCTGGATGGGTACATGAATGGGGAGGGAATAGAGGAATACAGACCAAGTAAGGGCAGAAGGTTTTTTTGAATTTAGTTAGGGCATCATGATCGGCACAGACTTGGAGGGCCGAAGGGCCTGTTCCTGTGTTGTACTTTTCTTCGTTCTTTTGACTTGGGTGTGCTTTAAGAATGGGGGTGGATCTTGATTCCGGGATTCTCAATCACATTCTTGAGCTGTCTGAATTTTGAGAGTGTCATTTAAGGGTGAAGGTTAGTTTGGTCAAAGGCCCGCACAAGGCACCCCTGAACTGGCCGGCTTCACTGCGAAGATGGGTATGCTCTCCTCCTGTGCAATTTTCAAAGAGTCGGGCCAGGTTTTTAAAGCGTTGTGGTTCATGGCCCCTCAGAGGAGTAGTGCATGAGGGGATCTTTTAAAAGGTAAGTTCAAAAGGTCCTTCTCATGCCTCCCATACCAAAGTGAGCCCCCTGTCTCACCCACTCCTTTATGGGTCCTCATGCCACAATGCCAAACCATACCTTTCCACCCACAAAATAAAATCTCATCAGGATAGATTCTGGAAAGTTGGAAAGATAGAATGGATACAACACAGGAGAAGGATATTTGGCACTTCCATACCTATTGACCCACTATACACTGTATAGAGCAAATGAACCATTTTGTGACAGTAGGATGTGTTTAAAAAAAGCTTTTTAAAAATTCAAAAATTCATTACTTTCCATTATGTTCAAAAAGGATTTCACTACGGGTGTTAATCACCCAGAGACTTCAACGTATCAAGAACAGAAACTGCAAGCCTTTGGAAACATTTTACAAGGAATAATAGATGTCTGAGCTATCAGCCAAGCATACGAAATGAGGATTAACTGACAACCTAGAAATCTATTACTCTTGTAGGAACGCCTGAGCCCCAGAGAAAACATTGCTTGATAGTTCTGGCTCTCTGGCAGCATGGTGGCACAGTGGTTAGCACTGCTGCCCCACAGCTCCAGGGACCCAGGTTCAAATCCAGCTTGGGTGACTGCCTGGGTGGAGTTTGCACATTCTCCCCGTGTCTGCATGGATTTCCTCCCACCATCAAAAGATGTATACGTTAGGTAGATTGGCCATGCTAAACTGCCCCTTAGTGTCCCAAGATGTGTAGGTTAGATGGATGGTAAATGTGTGGGGTTACAGGGGATAACGTAGGGGAGAGGGCCTGGGTCAGATACTCTGTCAGAGAGTCATTGCACTTGGGCTGAATGGCCTCTTCTGCACTGTAGGGATTCCATTTTTTAAATTTTATTTATTTAGTGTCACAAGTAGGCTTACATTAACACTGCAATGAAGTTACTGTGAAAAATCCCCTATGATTCTATGTGTGGGATTTTATAGCTTTGCTCGCTCCGAAACTATAAAATCCCGCCCGAGGTCATCGGACCTTGCCATGGTCCGCCCCTCGCCTGCGGCCTAGTAAAATTCCAGCCTATGTCTCTGATGGCAATTTCACCCTGTTAATTTATATAAAGTTAAGTGATTTCATGGTTTGCCATTTCTGTACGTTTTTGGAGAGTGGGGAGTTGCACGCTAGTGCTGGGGGCTAATGGGTGCTCGGGTGCCGTTCTGCGAGAATGCCCAGATCTCACATTGCATTGGGAGACCCGCCTCCCTCCCCCATGAATAGCGGGACCCTACCCTCCCCCCCCCCTCCCCCATGAATAGCGGGACCCTACCCCCCCCCACTTATTGGCAGCATATTCCCCCAACCCCTCCACAACACAGACCACTGGCATCAGGTATCTCCCAATGGGTCTCCCAGTACGAGCCCAACATGCTCCCCATCATGACCTCTGACATGTCCTCCCCCCATCATGATCCATCCTAGCATGGCCCCTCTGCACAGCCTCTGCCTGATGGTGTTTGCCAAACTATTTCCAATGTCACACTATTTTAATTCACCACCATCTTCTCACAGACACTAGGGGTAGTCAACAAATACTGGCCTTGCTAGTGACTGCCTCATCCCATGAACCAATATATTTTTTAAAATCTTGAACTCTTACTGCCAGCATAAATAAAATAGCAATACAGTAGCACAGCAAAATTCAGTATAAAATTAAAATTCACACATCACATACTATAATACATCATATAAATATGTAGATCTGTGTTTTTACACTACTTTGTAAAAATGTCATTATTTTATATACTTGTGTAGGTTTCAGCCAAACTCTCCATATTCCCTGGTGATAGAAGACTCAGTGAAGCCCCTCTGCCCACCCTGCAATCAACCCATCCTCCTCTACCCAGCACATACGCCCCTCTTCCCAACATCCCTCCTCAACTCACTCACTCAGTTGCCTCTCTCCAAATCACTTTCTTCCCCAACTGACTCAGCAGAATCTCTCCCCAATCCTTTGCCTCAGTCCCTCCTCCCAAATTCCTTACCTTAACCCACTGACTCAGCAATTACTCTCTCCAAACCATCACTCCTCCACCTACCTGTCAAACCCCATGAAGGCTCAGGAGTCACTCTGCTACCCCTCAACCCCATTGCGCTGAACCCTATGGAAACTCGGTCTGTATTGTTCCCACCCAGTTCCCCCAGCCTGCCGCACCCCATGTCTCCACCAAGCAGCCAGCAACAGAATGTGCTTTCCATTGGCATAAGTGACAAAAACTGGGTCCAGACTGGCGCAAGGCTGAATTGCAGCTCCTCTGGGTTCTACGCCTAGCCTTGGTACTGGCAGAGATGTTTCCAATCTCTCTTCTCTTGGTTTTGGAGGCAGCAACAGCTGAGGGGAGCTGAAGGCCAGGAAAAAAAAGGGTGGAATTCCATTGTCCAAAAATCAGAATTCCATCAAATGATAGAAATCGCTCATCAGTGGAAAAATCAGAATGAACAGGAGTCTTAACAATGACCTCTGGGGAGCGTCGGGAGCGGGCAGTGGAGTGTGTGGGAAGCAGAGTGTGAGCTATAAGACTTTGGCTCACAGGGCTTAGGCTGAAAGGGCGAGCAGGGGTGAGTTGAATTCATTTTTGCACTTTCTACCTGGTACTGGCAAGGTATCTAGAGGGGATGGGTGTGCAGGCAGTGCAATGTCCCTCTTGCACTATGTTTGAGGTGAGGGACGACGACAGTGTCCCTACTGATTACACCTGTGGGAAGTGCACCCATCTGCAGCTCCTCCAAAACCGTGTTAGGGAACTGGAGCTGGAGTTGGATGAACTTAGGATCATCAGGGACGCAGAGATGGCCATAGACACAAGCTTTAGGAATACAGTTACTCCGAGGATTGAAAACAGATGGGTGACGGTGAGAGGGGCTGGGAGGAAGCAGTCCGTGCAGGGATCCCCGGTGGTCGTTCCCCTTAGCAACAAGTATTCCGCTTTGGATACGGTTGAGGGGGATGACATACCAGTGGGGAGCCGCAGTGAGAGGATCTCCAGCACTGTGTCCGTCTCTGTGGCTCGGGAGGGAAAGGGGGAGAGCGGGAGGGCAATAGTTATTGGGGACTCGTTAGTTAGAGGGATAGATAGGAGGTTCTGTGGCAGCAAAAGAGACTCACGGATGGTATGTTGCCTACCGGATGCCAAGGTCCGTGATGTCTCAGACCGTGTTTTCCAGATTCTGAAGGGGGAGGGGAAACAGTCACAAGTCGTGGTGCACATTGGTACCAATGACATAGGTAAGAGAAGGGACGGGGATTTAAAGCAGGAATTTCTGGAGCTGGGCTGGAAGCTGAGAGCCAAGACGAAACATGTGGTCATCTCTGGTACATTGCCGGTACCACGTGATAGCGAGTTGAGGAACAGGGAGAGAGTGCAGTTAAATATGTGGTTGCAGGGATGGTGTAGGAGGGAGGGTTTCAGATACGTGGATAATTGGAACACGTTCTGGGGAAGGTGGGACCTGTACAAACAGGACGGGGTGCACCTGAACCAGAGGGGCACCAATATCCTCGGAGGGAAATTTGTTACGGCTCTTCAGGGGGGTTTAAACTAATTTGTCAGGGGAGTGGGAAAGGGAGTTGTAGTCCAGAAGTCAGTGAGGGTGGTGAGGTATTGGGGAAGGTATCAGGGTCAAGGGTGGGTACTGGTAGACAGGAAGGTGGGTTGAAGTGTGTCTACTTCAATGCAAGGAGCATCCGGAACAAGGTAGATGAACTTGGGGCGTGGATTGGTACTTGGGACTACGATGTTGTGGCCATTACGGAGACGTGGGTAGAACAAGGACAGGAATGGTTGTTGGACGTTCCGGGGTATAGATGTTTCACTAAGTGTAGGGAAGCTGGTAAAAGAGGTGGAGGAGTGGCATTGTTAATCAAGGATAGTTTAACGGCTGCGGAAAGGCACTTCGTGGGGGATCTGCACACTGAGGTAATATGGGCTGAAGTTAGAAATAGGAAAGGAGCGGTCACGTTGCTAGGAGTTTACTATAGGCCCCCAAATAGTAATAGAGATGTGGAGGAAGAAATTGCTAAGCAGATTATGGATATGTGTGGGGGTCACAGGGTAGTTGTCATGGGGGATTTTAACTTTCCAAATATTGATTGGAACCTTTGTAGGTCAAATAGTTTGGATGGGGCAGTTTTTGTGCAGTGTGTGCGGGAGGGTTTCCTGACACAATATGTGGATGGGCCGACTAGAGGTGAGGCCACATTGGATTTGGTACTGGGAAATGAACCGGGCCAAGTGTTAGATTTGGTTGTGGGAGAGCAATTTGGAGATAGTGACCACAATTCGGTGTCTTTTGTTATTGCAATGGAGAGGGATAGGGCCGTACGGCAGGGCAAGGTTTACAATTGGGGGAGGGGTAATTATGATGCGATTAGGCAAGAATTAGGGGGCATAAGTTGGGAACAGAAACTGTCAGAGAAAGGAACTAATGAAAAGTGGAACTTTTTCAAGGAACAAATACTGGATGTCCTTGATAGGTATGTTCCTGTCAGGCAGGGAGGAAATGGCCGAGTGAGGGAACCATGGTTCACAAAAGAGGTGGAATGTCTTGTGAAAAGGAAGAGGGAAGCTTATGTAGGGATGAGGAAACAAGGTTCAGATGGCTCGATTGAGGGTTACAAGTTAGCAAGGAATGAGCTGAAAAAGGGGCTTAGGAGAGCTAGGAGGGGACATGAGAAGTCCTTGGCGGGTCGGATCAAGGAAAACCCCAGAGTTTTCCTCACATAAGAGTAAAAACTCTTATGTGAGGAATAAAAGAATGACCAGGGTGAGGTTAGGGCCGGTCAAGGACAGTAGTGGGAACTTGTGTATGGAGTCAGTAGAGATAGGCGAGGTGATGAATGAATACTTTTCTTCAGTGTTCACCAAGGAGAGGGGCCATGTTTTTGAGGAAGAGAAGGTGTTACAGGCTAATAGGCTGGAGGAAATAGATGTTCGGAGGGAGGATGTCTTGGCAGTTTTGAATAAACTGAAGGTCGATAAGTCCCCTGGGCCTGATGAAATGTATCCTAGGATTCTGTGGGAGGCAAGGGATGAGATTGCAGAGCCTTTGGCGTTGATCTTTGGGTCCTCGCTGTCCACGGGGATGGTGCCAGAGGACTGGAGAATGGCGAATGTTGTTCCTCTGTTTAAGAAAGGGAATAGAAATGACCCTGGTAATTATAGACCGGTTAGTCTTACTTCGGTGGTTGATAAATTGATGGAAAGGGTCCTTAGGGATGGGATTTACGACCATTTAGAAAGATGCGGATTAATCCGAGATAGTCAGCACGGATTCGTGAAGGGCAAGTCGTGCCTCACAAATTTGATAGAATTTTTTGAGGAGGTAACTAAGTGTGTTGATGAAGGTAGGGCAGTTGATGTCATATACATGGATTTTAGTAAGGCGTTTGATAAGGTCCCCCATGGTCGGCTTATGATGAAAGTGAGGAGGTGTGGGATAGAGGGAAAGTTGGCCGATTGGATAGGTAACTGGCTGTCTGACCGAAGCCAGAGGGTGGTGGTCGATGGAAAATTTTCGGATTGGAGGCAGGTTGCTAGCGGAGTGCCGCAGGGATCAGTGCTTGGTCCTCTGCTCTTTGTGATTTTTATTAATGACTTAGAGGAGGGGGCTGAAGGGTGGATCAGTAAATTTGCTGATGACACCAAGATTGGTGGAGTAGTGGATGAGGTGGAGGGCTGTTGTAGGCTGCAAAGAGACATAGATAGGATGCAAAGCTGGGCTGAAAAATGGCAAATGGAGTTTAACCCTGATAAATGTGAGGTGATTCATTTTGGTAGGACTAATTTAAATGTGGATTACAGGGTCAAAGGTAGGGTTCTGAAGACTGTGGAGGAACAGAGAGATCTTGGGGTCCATATCCACAGATCTCTAAAGATTGCCACTCAAGTGGATAGAGCTGTGAAGAAGGCCTATAGTGTGTTAGCTTTTATTAACAGGGGGTTGGAGTTTAAGAGCCGTGGGGTTATGCTGCAACTGTACAGGACCTTGGTGAGACCACATTTGGAATATTGTGTGCAGTTCTGGTCACCTCACTATAAGAAGGATGTGGAAGCGCTGGAAAGAGTGCAGAGGAGATTTACCAGGATGCTGCCTGGTTTGGAGGGTAGGTCATATGAGGGAAGGTTGAGGGAGCTAGGGCTGTTCTCTCTGGAGCGGAGGAGGCTGAGGGGAGACTTAATAGAGGTGTATAAAATGATGAAGGGGATAGATAGAGTGAACGTTCAAGAATTATTTCCTCGGTTGGATGGAGCTATTACAAGGGGGCATAACTATAGGGTTCGTGGTGGGAGATACAGGACGGATATCAGAGGTAGGTTCTTTACGCAGAGTGGTTGGGGTGTGGAATGGACTGCCTGCAGTGATAGTGGAGTCAGACACTTTAGAAACATTTAAGCGGTTATTGGATAGGCACATGGAGCACACCAGGATGATAGGGAGTGGGATAGCTTGATCTTGGTTTCAGATAAAGCTCGGCACAACATCGTGGGCCGAAGGGCCTGTTCTGTGCTGTACTGTTCTATGTTCTATAACTCCAGTATAAACTTTCCTCCAGTCCAAAAAAATAACCATTCATCACTATTTTCTGTTTCCTGTCACTCAGCCAATTTTATATCTATGTTCCCTTTATTTGATAAATTCTCAAAGTGGATTATATTCCTAATTCCTTTTTGGGGGCTTTCTCGGATCTGTAGTACTCTCTTAATAATCACCTTCACTTGAGTTTAAAATAGCCCATTTCCTGCAGATGCTTAGAGTAGGCTGAGTAAGTGAACTAGCGCTCCCTCTATGAAGATAATCATCAGGAGATAGTATCTTCTTCCAGATTGCGTTTCTGAATGATTATCAGCTAAGTTATAATTACCCACATATTATAAAAGTCTTGGGGACTCTCTTCAACAATTGTATCTCCCTGTTTTGGAGTATACAAAAGATGGGAGACTTAAAATTGCATACAGAGTACTACACGAGACGTTATATTTTTCTAATTTATTTACAAGTTTATTAAAGAACCATAAAATGCAATACACTTTTAGTGGGTAAGTACATTGCAACATTAAAGATGATAGAAATATGGAAAATATAATCTTAGTTCTAATAAAGAATCCAATATTTAAAAAGGCTCTTAAATGCTACAGACTAAGATATCTTACAATATCCATCAAATACTTAAAGCAACATATTACCCAAATGTTTTAGCTGTCTAAGGAGCTGGACACTTCGGAGATAGAACTGGAGCTGGTAAAATTGTGGCCAAAGTGTCCAGCTTTTCAGCAACTTGAGTATCATTTACCTAAGATTTCTTTACAGCACTTCTACGTTTTTGTGGCAAAGTCTCCTATCTTGATACCGTTTTTAATTGATTAGATCATCTTTAGCAAGTGTGGCTGTTGCCTCTGTATGCTCCTCCCCTTTTTATAAGGCTATATCAAACCTTATTATTAGTAAACTATTTAATTGCTGAGGATTGCTTCATGCTGTAGTGATCCTTTTTCTGGCGGGGTGAAACCATGATTAGGCAGGGGACAAGGCTAGCCCATTTGACTTGGGGGTTGCTGATGTCTGCAATTGTGGTTTGCCTAAGCTAGGGTAGAGAAAAGGATCAAGGTAGCCAATGAGGTAAAACCAAGGCTCTACTTGATGCAATTTCTCAAAGCCATCTCGGCCTTTTGGCTAAAATGAAGCGTTAGATCAAGCCCGGGAGTAAGTGCAATACCTTGTCTTGTCAACATAGATCTGGTTTGTCCCTCATGTAGGGACCATGATTGGACTTAATTTTAATAGGCTTTTTTGGTTAGAATTAAAATACCGGGAAAAAGTCATTGTAATTTCTTCCAGTTGCGATACCTATGGTGACTTTTACTTGTTTCTTTTTTTAATATTCTGTGTTTTATAATACAGGCTTAAATTTTAAACTTTGCAGAATGTGCTTTGTAAAGTTTCTTTGTTCATGATCAGGTCATCCAAAGATCAAAGCCTCTCTTTTTCCAGTTCAACAAAGGGTGAATCTTGGAAGAATGATGTACAATATCCCTTTAACTTGAATTTATAATTCAAGAGGTGCTGTTTCATCTAAAGCTAGCTTGCAATATATTGTCCTCCTCAAAATAAAAATACATTACCGTGCCATTTTGGAGACAAAGTTGACCCTGGTATATTATGATGCCCTTTTAACATTTCTTTTACAAATAAAATGTGAAATAGATTGAACTTAAATGTTCTATTTTTCTTGGGATATTCCTGTGTTTTGGCACCTGTGTCCTTTGAAACCATTTGTAACCGCCTGCACCAGATCATTTAAAAGATTTTTTAAGAGATTCCAGTCAATTCCAGCTCATTTGAAATGTTCCATCTGGTGTACGTCAGATTCAAAGATGCCACCGTGTACGTATGCAAAGGCTTCTGGTATTTCTTTTGCCTGTTTAGCAAAGGTACACTTTTATTTAATTCTACAGGATAATGTCCTAATTATATATGAATTCTACCTATTATCTATATTTCCTTCACACTCTAAGTTTGCTCATAAGATTGTTGTGCAGCCTTTATCAAATGCCTTTTGGAGTCCATATACATTACATCAATGGTGTTACCCTCATTAATCCTCTCTCTTATCTCATCAAAAAACTCGACCAAGTTAGTTAAGCACAATTTGCCCGTGACAAATCCATGCTGGCTTTCTTTATTTAACCCGCATTTGCAAAAGTGACTATAAATTTTGCCCCAAATCATCATTTCTAAAAGCTTCCCCAACGACAAAGTTAAACTGACTACCCTGTAGTTACTAAGTTTATCTTTACATCCTTTCTGGAACAACGATGCAACATTTGCAATTTTCCAGTCCTCTGGCAAAGAGGACTGGAAAATTATTGCCAGCCTCCACAATTTTCATCCTCACTTCCCCTCGTTTTCTTGGATGCAGCTGTGTCCAGGAACTCAAAAATTGCATTGCTTCTTTGGTGCCAGGGGTAAGGACATCTCCCTGAGGCTGGAGACAAACTTGGGAGTGAGACAGGGTGGATCCAATTGTCATGGCCCATGTAGGAACCAACAATATAGGTAGAACAATAATGATGTTCTGCTGAGTTAGGATCCAAATTAAAATACATTAAAGGTAGTAATTTCTGAATTGTTAACTGAGCCACACACCAATGGAAAGTTAAACATGTGGCTCAAAGAGTGGTGCGAGAAGAAAGGTTTTGATTCATGAGGCACTGGCAGCAGTACTCAGGAAAGAGAGCCATTCTGTTAGGATGGGATCAGCGTCCTGGTGCATCTATTAATTAGGGCCACTAACAGAATGGGGGAGGGCTCATGTTCAGAGGATTTAAAAATCCAAAGAGCAAATTTGTGACAATAGAACAGTGGTGCAAATTGGGTAAAGATAAGCAGAGTGGAACAGTGAGAAACAGATAGTATAACAATAATAGTGCATCAGTATACAAGGTCCATGAAAAGATTAGCAGAGTCGTGATGATGTGACACATGCATGTGTAATTATAATCTGTAATTTCAACAGCGAGTCAAATATGTACTGAACTTCTTTAAAAGGACTTTTAAAAACCAGCAAAGATACTGGTTTAAAATAGCTGTCACAGGTCGCTTGTCATGTTTTGCATTATAGGTTGGTCAGTTTCTAGAAGTTTCCAACGTGGACTACAATTAAGACATGCTAAAACCTGTCCACATTTGAGCTAATCAATTACCTTATGTGGAATACGTGGGAGGGAGATCACATGACCAGAATCACTATTTTAAAATGTCTTTTATTATAACACCCAGGTTGCTTTAAGGCAGTCTGGAAGAAGTTTGTAAACAGACAACTAACCACCATCTCTCTTCCCTTTGCCCTCAAGTTCAGTGCCCTATCTCTGTTATATTGTGGGATCCATCACAGAAACAGGGAATTTTAATGCAAGGGAACCTCAGATGCAAAAGCATTGATTTTTGGAAAAGACAGATTATGGTTTAAAAGAGACTGCTGCCAGAAATTGCAGTTTAAATCACCCTCAATCCCACTGGAATCCCACGGGAATACAACTCCTTTCCCAACCCAGCTCGGCAGGGCTTCCTTAACTGGCTCCAGCGATCTCAATCAATGTACCTATGTTCTGGAGCTCCAGCGGCAATCCTCATCCATGGGCCTACTATAATTTCAGTAATAAGCATTGGTCCTGACAGCGCTGCTGGTACTCGACATCTCCCAGTCTCAATGGTCAGAAACTCTAGGAGGTGGGACAATTGCCCTGCAGAAGAAATTCCTAAAGGAAATGCCCTCTGCAGGAGTCTGAAACCCTAAAGGCAGACAGCAGACTGCTTGATTGGGATGTAATCCTGACAGGGCCCCTGGTAATGGCCATAATGTGGTTGCCTCTTCAGCTGGGGAATGGACTCACTGTTGCCATCCTTGGTTACAAGCTAACTCGGTTTGGGAAATAAATATTCCAGGGTACACAACATTTTGAAAAGACAGACAGAATGGAAAACAGCCCTGATAGTAAAGGATGGCATAAGGATATTTGTGAGAAACAATCTAGGCTCAGAAAATCAGGAAGCAGAATCAGTATGGGTAGAGATTAGAAATAGCAAAGGTCAGAAAACGCTGATAGCAGTCGTTTTTGGTCCCTAACAGTAAGCATACTGTTGGACAGACCATTAAGCAAGAAATTATTGGAGCTTGTTAACAATGGTAACGTAATAATTGTGAGGGACTTTAATCTTCAAATAGACTAGGCCAATCAAATTGGCAATAGTGGTCTGGAAGATGAGTTTGTAAAAAGTTTTTGTGACAATTTCTCAGAACAATGCATGTATAACTAATTTGGGATAATGCTAGTGCAATGAGGCTGGGTTAATAAGTCATCTCACTGGGAAATAATGAATATATTATAACAAAATTCCATATTACATTTAAAGGTTACATACTTCAATCACAAACATAAATATAAAACTTAAACAAAATCTTTATCTGGGCTACTGTTGATTAGGTAAATAGATTAAAAGGTATGACAATAAATAAAGTAGGAAACATTGTGTTTAACAAAAATCCATTCCATTAAAAAGCAAAAACACAGCAAGGAAAAACCATCTTACTAAGGAAGCTACGGGCAATGTTAAAAATAAAATCAACCATGATGGTATAGAATAGCAGATCAGGCTTTATGGGCTGTATTCCTATTCCGATTTCTTATGCTCTCACAATTGTTCTTCAGTTGAGTATTCTATTTATGCATCTATTTAAGGCACACATTGTGAAAAGTTAAGTTAATTATGCTAATAATGAAATATGTGAAATTTGTAGAGAACAGAATACACATTGATTGGCACATGTAACAAATAGGCTACTGCTTTTTATTAGTGTTCATTGAAGGATTTGGGTGGCATTATATGTCATAACAATGAGGCTCAAGTTGGTTATCAATTCTACCTCATTTTTCTGTCAGAAGTACGTGTTAGTCATGTGCATCTGCTTTTGTTATTTTTCATATATAACGTTAAAATTCAATTTTGTTCAATTTTTATAGGCAGTTCTTGTTGTTGGTAACAAAGGGTATTAATGTTGCAACTGTTGTGACAATTACGTGATGCTCTAATGGTGATTTAAGAGCACCTGATACTAATTGGGAAGGGTTAGGGCACATATAAAAGAATCAGTTTCCACCTGTGTGGGGGAGAAACTGTGTATAAAAGTAGGCTTCACGTATGTTATACTAGGTTTGTCAATTAAGAAATGTTGAAGACAGACTGGCTCCAGCTTTTCCTTTACTAGATGTCTATTTAGCAGATTAACAAAAGGTGTCACGACAAACAGCGAAGTGTGTGGACTACCGCAACAAAATGTGATTCCAGATAAGCATCATTGTATTATGCAAATTAAACTGTAAGCAATACTGATGTAATATTTCACTGTCGCTTCAAGGGGAAATATACACAACAGATTTTTGTGACAGCAGATCTTGACAGGTTTACAATATCATCTAATCCCAAAACTATATCATGGTGTCAAACGTGTTTTCCAACATTACCCATTTTTAAATATAGAACTTTCTAAAAACTTTAATTACTTAAGTATCTGATGTTTTCTTGTAGGTGCTTTGACACAGTTCATAAATCCTGTTACTTCTAATTACTGCTGATATTTCTTATAAAGTCATGAAGATTTAAAATCACTCATTCTTTATGCCCATACTATCACATTGTTGTGTGATTTTAAAATCAATAAAATTGACAATACATGCATCAAACAAAAAAGAGGAATGCATAAAACTGAAAACAGTGAACCATTTTGATTGTATACATTAGATACACATGACAAGTGGAAATGGTCACCAAGTTATATCTGTACATGGATGCTGTGCAGAAGGAGTATACAAGGTTTATAATAAAATAGTGGAGCATTTACTGCAACCACAGGCATCTAGATTTAAAATAAATGATAAAGTCATAAAAATGAAACAGTGATCTACAAATACTGCAAGTCACTGAAAACCCTTTAGAAAAAGTGGGTTCATAGTTATTTTCACCCTATTTAAATCCTATCCTACCTGTTGTTTTACAAGAGGTCTGGTAAGACAGGATCTAATTTCATGTCAAATAAATAGAATTTCCTTCAATCTAGTACTCAGCAAACAGAACATTTAAAATTTTAAGTTACACAACAAATATTCTCTGTGCACATAAGTTCAGTATTTACTTATATTGCGTTTCTATATTACACATATAATTGATGCAATATTGTTACACGTACAATTGAATCTGACTCCAAATATTGGCATGCAAGATATAATCTAATTAGTTTCTTTTTAAATTAATTTAGAAAAATAAAGAACTAAGGTAAAATTAGAGACCTGAATCCACCTTTATGATATTAAATTTCATTTGCAGCTTTCAAAATGCATATGTTCCTCCACTATTAAACAGATGTATTAGAAAATTTCATAATGCACAGTATCCCCCGAGGAAGGTTCTTGCTGTCTGCCAGGCCAACGAAATGCACTGAATGGCGTGAGGTTGGTGCATTTGGGTGGTAGATACAAACTTATCTTGGCACAGAGAAATCAAATCTTGTCATTTCATGTTGAACGATTCTTTTAATGACTTGATATTTGTTAGTGGCCACCAATCAACTTCTGCAGCATTGAAAATTAACTATTAAAAATAGGGAGCCTATTTCCTTCAGTAACATTTTAAGGATGATAGGGCTTTGGATATTTAGATGAGGAAAAGTAAAACTGGTTGCAACTTTACGCGAAGGCTGAACACATAAATCTACATGTATTATTCCCAGGTCAATGCTTTTGCTGCTGCTAACTCCAACAGGATAAGCAATTGCAATAAAAATGAATGGGGCAAGCAGCTGCCATTTCACAGCTTGCTCCAGCTTCACATTCTGTAGTTTTTCCATTCTATATATGTCATTCAATGGTACCCAGAGAATAAACATGGCTCAGATTGTGCAGTTGTAATGGGGAAATTGGTAGCGTTCACTGTCATTACAACATAGAAACCAACTGGAATTTCTGGCATCTGTACATGCAATTAAACGTGGAAATCCAGAAGTTGCTGTCAATGATTTCTTGTTTTTTGTCCTCCACAGAGTAAGTTGTTGAAGTCCCCATAAATGGAAATCTTTAGATATCACTTATTTTGTTATATTGTGAGCTTCTGCTTCTTATGCTCTAATTGCACTTTAAAACCTCCCCCAAAAAGTTATGCCTTGTTGAATGAGGTGTAACTGTGTTTTTAATGGTGTACAAAGTCATAATTACAACTGAACAATCCCTCTGGTGCAGAAAGAACTTATTTTATATTTGTGGAAAGTCAAATTTCTCCATTATGATAAAACTCCATGTGTTTTTAATATAATTTTCAAAAGTTTATTCATGATATTTCATTTTCTACCTTAATAACATATATATGTCCAAATCTTTATTTCACCCTGCAAAAAGGATTAAAAACAAAAGGATAACCAATACATTTTACTTCCTGGTTTTCTGTCTGGGAAATATTTTCAATGTGATTGGCTATTTACCTAGCCTGATGATATCATTGTTTTTGGAAAGCGGAAATCCCCTATAGTTGGTGCCAGACTCAAATTATCATTGAAAAAGGTGAAATCAGCTCCTAATAGATTGTTAGATCTTTGAACAGCACTTTTCGAAGTCAGCAAGGAGCTCTGTCACTTCATTGCTAATCACAAAATCTGGGCCTGTATTACAGTGATTACCCTGGTACATCATGATTAATGAGATATGCTGCGTTCTTTTCCAACTAAAGCACATGAATATGCGTTCAACTTTGTTCCAGTAACCACTCTGATCAGTAAAATTGGCATAATATAATTTGTGTACAGCTGCAGTAAGAACAGGTTGTTCCTGATGCAATGCTCCAAATGAAACTGTTTCGCAAAAATGCTAAATTACAAGGTTCATTCACAGATCATCACAACCCAAATAGTGGGGTTTTCACTGAAAATTTAGGAGACTTATTTAATTCCTAATGCACATGAGAATCTGAACAGTGCGGGTTAGGTTGATTGACCACGCTCAATTGCCCCTTAGTGTCAGGGAGACTAGTAGGGTAAATATGTGGGGGTACGGGGATAGGGCCTGAGTGGCACTGTTATCAGTGCCGAATGGCCTCTTTCTGCACTGTAGGGATTCTACAATTCTACAGCCCAGCTGTGCATAATACATAGGATTTGTTATTCAGTGGGCTAGGCAGGAGCTCCATTCATCAGCTGTTACTAAAGTCTTTGTTTAGACCTGTAGTCACTAGAAATATAGTTTCACAGTTTCCAGTGACTATAGGTCTAACATAAAGCTGCCCAGAATTTTACATATTAATCTCATTAAGAAAGGCCATAAAATGACTAGTGTGGAAGTATCTAGGGTGGGCAGGCAGAGTGAATAAATTTAAGTTGTGTAATATTGCTCGAATGGAGATGAAGATGATCTCTTACGCAGTACCTGATGCATACATTTTCTGAACTGCAAGTGGTTGACAGAGTGGAAAATGTGGTAAAACCCTGCCATTATCTATCTCATTACAATCTTTAAATCCTTTACATTACAATCTTTAAATCCTTTAATAAAATAAACTAATAATTAAAAAATATCTGACTGCACTATTCCATAATAGCACTTCTAAATAATCTAAAGTTTCAGAGATTTAGTCCTATTTTCTGTGGAATGAATAATTAAGGTATATTTATTAAATATTTTTGTTACGTAGAATAAACAATAGTTGTTATTTAATATAAATTTGGCAGGAAGCTTTGATTTTAAAATACTTTTTTGAAATTGACAAATAATATCCAAATAGAAGTATTACGGGTTACTTTTTGCCATACACGTGGATTGGATGTAACCATTTCATTTGCAGTGAACCATTTCTAAAACTGGCAACTTTTGCTGCATGTGCAATCCCAAGGACAGTATCCTTTAAATAATATTCCCTCACACCAAATCTTTCACACCATTTGCAACTGTTTAATATTTGGTCCAATATCCACTTACAAAATCACTATTACTGTAAAACGTAATCAATTTTAAAAATTTATTTTTCTACCTTTGCATACAAAGCTGCCCCCTATTTATACTGTACAGAAATTGGCTGTCATTTACCACTTCTGCAAAGAGCATGAAGCAACCTTCTGCCATACCAAAACCAAACAGAATAAAACCATTAGACTATCTTATATTTATAATAAAAATAATTGATAAAGCACTGGTATTAAACAAGATACACAATGGTATGTGATGGTCAAAGGAGTTAGGGCTGCATGACACAGTCACTGTCTGGACTTAAATTACAAACCTTACATTATTCATCATAGTTTTCCAAAAACAGAACATATTTTATATCCTTCCATAAACTGCTCTAATTATATCAGTCACAGTCATTTTAACAGCCTCCTATAACTGAGTAAAACTGTGATAATTTCATCAGTTACTGCAGAAGCCTTCAAATAAAAGCTGTGCCTTTTCCACCTCACTGTTGTATCAATTTGTACAATAACCATGTAATGTTTATCGAAAACAAAAGTACCTACAATCTCCTATCCCCAAGATACATGGCATTGGTTTTTCAATAGCATACTTCTGCTAAAAAAAAATTACTGTTCAGAAATGACAATTTTAATACAAGGTTTAGTCTCAGGGACAGCCGTATAGCATATTGACATACCTGAATCAGGCAATATAACACAACAGGAAGTATTGCAAGTATCTCATTCTGGATTGAACCCAGAGCCTATATCAGGGTTTTGCCAAAGGGCATGCATGAGATTTTGAAAAAATCACCATTTCCATTGCATTAAGAATGATTTCCAGCTTTATATATTCCAAATTTATGCAATTGATATTCTACGAATAATGTTGGAAGGTATTTCATGGAATACCCACACAATCTGGCACCAATGCCTAACATCACTAGATCACATTTACTTTAATATGCTGCAAGAACCAATATCACAATGATTCACAGCAAAACATGTTTAAACTAATTTTGAATTATCATTCCTATTATTCCTATCCACCAAAAACAGAAATCATTAGCAAAAATTACACATTGTAACAGTGCTGATCCACCAACATGGTGATTCCCGCTATCGATTTAAACTGATTCTTATTTTTATTGTTTAAGTCACTTACCAGTTAGGAGACTTCTGTCCACGGTGTCCTGTGTAGTTGCATGGAGACGTTTCATGTAATCATCACTGTACCAAATTCTCAGCCTCTCTCCGGGGTGAATGTCCCTACATACTCTGAAATAAATCTTCTCATGGTGCTGGAATGCCATGAGGTTCTGCTCATTTTCTTCTCTTGATATAACTACATACCTACAACAGAACAATACATTTTTAAAAGTGTGCTTATAAAATATACACTCTCATCATAAATGTGATTGATGTCTGGGCTTTGTATTCTTGACCAATTGAGTGGAATTTCAATCCTAATTCAAGACATTTTTTAATTTGGCTTTCGTTTGCTGTGAGGTTCGCTCACTTCAGCCGAATGAGGAGGATGCTTCATGTGAAATAAAATATGCATTTACTGGTGGATGAATTGAGTGACAGTATTAGCTGTTTCTAAGGAATGGTCTAGACTTCTAATAATAAATTGCTAAATTAAAGAAAGATTATTTATTTTTTTTAAAAGTAAATCTATCATTTTAAAAGATCAAGTCCCTTCCATTCTTCAATCGTGGTTCTTAATTTATGACAATCACAGCATTTTGATCCTTGTAATGATCTAGAAAACAAACTTGCCCTGCTGAGTTTCAGGTTGAAATCCTCTTTTCTCTCCCCTTTTGATACAAATAGTTTGTAAGATTGTTTTGCTTTGTGACTGTCTCTTTAATTGATGGTAAAATGGAGAACTGAAGCGGTTACGTGACATAGGACATAGAAGCAGGAGTAGGCCATTCGGCCCTTCTCCACCATTTGATAAAATCTGTTCTGAATTCTGCTCAACAAGTTTGAGTGGTTTGGTTGTTGAAAGGGAGCCCAGCTTGTCTTACTGTGAAGAAGATGCAGATATTCACACCAATAGAACATGGCTAACCAGAAGTCTTTCCAATCTTCTCACCAGCCATTGATGTATGTTGGAAAGTCTGGCTCTTTATGAGTGCATCTTTCTTGGTCATAGAAGTCCTGGAGCGGGTCTTGAACCTGGAGTTTCCAGCTCAGAGGCAGGGACACTACTCATTGCGCCACAAGACCACCCTTGCAACATTTTAAAAAGGTTAACTTGAAGGCAATAGCAGAAAAGTTAGCTTTAAAAGTAGGTGGTAAAAGGACTGAAACTGTGGAGATATTGGTTCAATATCTGAGCCTTGGGAAGAAAAGACTAATGGAGATAAAATGCAGGTAGAGTTAGTCAAGATTTAGTTGGAAATTAAGCACATGGTGCTTGAGAAAGCAACAGAAAGAAAAAGACTTGAATTCAAAAGAGAAAAGAGAAAAAGAGAAATGCAAAAACTTGAACTTGCGTTTCAAAGGGAAAGAGAAAAGGAAAAATTAGAAGAGGAAAGCGTCAAATTTCTGAAAGAAAAGGAAGGGAATTTGATCAACAGAAAAAAGCTTTGATTATGCCAACAGGGAGTAACAGGGAGGTTTGATGATGAAACAATTTAACTCCTGACTTGATTTGGCAAAGAATATTTGCCCAGTGGCTAAATTCAGAAAGAAAGGAGTTGAAATGTACTTGTATCATTTGAGAAAATTGTCCCACAGTTACAATGGCAGAGAGAAATTTGGATAATTCTATTTGGTAGGGAAAGCATCGGTTTACATATGAAATAGGAGAAGTAGGCAATCGGCCCCTCAAGTTCCGCCATTCAATAAGATCTGTTTGAGTTTCAAGTTCCACATTTCCATCTACGCCCAATGTATTCAAACTTTTCAAATGAATATTCTGCAGATTATGATACACTTAATACTAATGTGCTTAATGCGTAAGAATTAGTTCCAGAAGCTTATAAGCAAAAGTTTAGAAATCTGAGGAAGAGACAGAATCAGACTTTTGTGGAACTTGTTGGAGAAAAAGAAATGTAATTTGATAGATGGCATATAGCTATTAAACCATAGCTGTAGTTGAGAATTCTGAATACCCAACATAAGGATAATTAGCAGCTAATGTTTTAATATGTGGTTTGAGAATAATACAACATATTTAAGTAACATCTTAATAATGTCTCTAAGAAATGAATTTGTAACATGCCAGTGAAATGAAAGATGTATTCATGAAAGCTCCAGGGACCTGGGTTCGATTCCCGGCTTGGGTCACTGTCTGTGTGGAGTTTGCACATTCTCCTCGTGTCTGCGTGGGTTTCCTCCGGGTGCTCCGGTTTCCTCCCACAGTCCAAAGATGTGCGGATCAGGTTGATTGGCTATGCTAAAATTGCCCGTAGTGTGCTGAGATGTGTAGGTTAGAGGGATTAGTGGGTAAATATGTAGGGATATGGGCGTAGGGCCTGGGTGGGATTGTGGTCGGTGCAGACTCGATGGGCCGAAGGGCCTCTTTCTGTACTGTAGGGTTTCTATGATTTCTATGATATTTTTATGAAAGATATCAGCACAAGTCAGGCACAAATTATGCAACAAAGTAAATTACCCAGGCCGGGTGATAATACCAAAAGATAAAGATGCCTTGTCTTCATTTGGTTTTAGAGCAAGTTTAAACTGGTTAGAGAAATGCTGAATCATAAGAAGCCATTTTTGGGAGTGAACTTCTGTAAAACGAACAGACAAATGACAGATTTATATTTGAAAGTGTCAAAAAAAATTGATTGAAGGACATGCCATCATTAGATTGACAGATCAGTGACTGAATGAAATTGCTTTTAATTAAGTGCTGGGCTGATAAGAAGTATAACTATTCTACTCTTTGTCATGAAATCGGAGATCTTTTGAGAATGCCTCATTGCTAATTTGCTGTGTGGGTAAAATCAGAGATCTCCCTTTCGGCTGAAAGAAATTTGTCTTGTCTTAATTGTATGTTCGTCTGAATATTGTTAATTTGTAATATTTTTGATTCTAACATTTCAATGTTTTAATAAAACTAGTTCAATTGAAGAATTTCATTGAACTGAATAAACTTTTTTTGCCTTTTGTGAAATGAAACTTTAAAAAATTAATCAGGCCACCTAGAAGAATTTAATTGAACTGGATAAACTTTTTTTGCCTTTGTGAAATGAAACTTTAAAAAATTAATCAGGCCACCTAGAAGAATTTCCCACAACAAAAGTTTGAAAATCTTTGAGATAATGTTAAGGAGGAATTTAAAAATATTATCTCTTTTGGAATAACATCCCACCTAAAAGACCATAAAACTTCTAAGATAAGAGAAGAAAAACTGCTGTTATGCTGATGGTTATGAACTATCCCACAAACACATAGGTAGCAGCAAACCTTTGTTTGCAAACCCGTACAGAAGCTGGAGAGAGAAGAGAAATGATGATGAACTGGACACTAATTACAATGACGGGGATAGAAGAAATAAAAAGAGAGGATGGAATTTTCCCAAAAAATGGCAAAGTGTCAATCTTGGCACGAAAACCAGTGCACTTCCCGCTGGTCCCAGTGATGTGATCCGGATTGCAATTTTTAGGCACTTAGGAAAAAATTCTTCCCCACATGAAAAACACCACACCTGAGGTACGAAGCTTCTAATTCGCCTGCCTCAGGGGACATCTGAGCACTTCATCAAGGGGGCGCTACGTTTACATGTCTCCACAGTACTTCCTCTCATTCAAGCCAGGAGGATGGCAGCGAGGAAGCCTACTGCTCGATTCACGGAGGGGCTCTCACTCATATGCAGGATGTGTGAAGGAGAAACATACACCAATATACCCTCAGATGGCAGAAGACCTTCAAGCAAGACAATGAATCTTGCCTGGGAGACAGTAGCAGCACTGGTCATTGTCAGCAGCCTGCACAAGAGGATAGGAGTGCAATGCCACAAGAAGATGAATGACCTATTCCATTTTGCCAGGGTAAATGCTCCGTCTCCTCTCTGCACTCCACCTTGCGGTCACCCCTCGGAATGTCAGCTCGATCCCACATGCTGCCACATAGCAAGGCCCCAGCATCTGACTTCCCACAAGCCTCCTCACACTCCTGCACTCCTCTTCAGAACCCCTCCCTTATTACCAGCAGTGCTCACACATGCCAGGTATCATCGACATCTGACCCACCAGGCGGCCAGCTCACACCATCCCCATTTGTGTTCCTGCAGGATAAGCTTGCCTACAATTGCTGTAAGCAAGAGAAGACAGGTGATGGGATGGCCGAGCTAAAGATCCTGACTCCGTTCGAAGAGAACCTGGAATTCGCAGGAGGAGGAGCAGGACTGGACCTGTGTTGAGAGTGAAGTGGGCCTGCGAGAGAAAAGTGAGGAGCCACTACATGTTCATCCAGATGACCAATCTCAAGTGAGTTCTACATATCCCAGACCCATTGCCCTGCACATGTATAATGTCCATTACGATGTCCCTTTCCTTGCAGGAACATCACCTGATCAGCCTGTCAGAAGTGTCCCATCGCCACCCTCGACAACACCTCAGAAGAGATGTCGGAGGACACCGAAGATGCATCACAGTTATCACCCACACCATCTACCAGCGCAGAGACACATACCTCGATGGGCGGTCTCAGCAGGCAGGCTACTGGGTCACTACCTGGTGAGCACCACACTGCTTCTGATGCACATCAGGCAAAGGCGGGAACGTTCCAGGGATTGGACAGAGGTCTGCTGTGCAACAGCCAGGTGTCGTGCCACTGGACATGTAAGGCCCTCAGCTGCTCGAGATGCAAAGGCAGAACCAGGAATATCAGGAATGGGTGTCAGTGACACTCCTCCATTCGGCCTTGCAGTTGCAGGAGTCCCAAAGCCTCCTGTTGCAGGAAATGGTGCCGGCAATATGTGGCACCCGGGTCAACACATCAGCAATGGAAAGCCTGGAGCTTAAAGTCAGATCCAAAGTGGGAGAGCTCCTGCATGGCTCAGTCCTTGAGGTTCATGGCTGAGGACTTCAAATAAACAGTGCAGACAATGGTGAGCCTCCAGGACTGCAGCGCCAGATGATGTTGAGGCTGCTGGAGCCCATTCCAGCTGCCCCTCCATCCAACTGAGTAACCCAGATGACCATGTGCACCCAGAGGGAGGAGGATCCACTGGTGCACAGCCCAGGACCTTCCAACCAGGAGACCCTGGGAATGCCCAGCCAATCTGAATTCCCCTTTCCTGAGATTGGCGCAACTCAGGCACAGTGGACAGAACAGGATGTCGCTACAACAGTGCCACCCAAAAGTAGGCCAGGGCCCTCTTGGACATGGCCCTCCAGAGGGCATCACAGGCAATAGGATGTGGAAGGTAGCAGGCCGTCTCCACCTCTGATGTGCATCCTGGGAACACACCTAGACGTAGTGGGAGGGTTCACAAGGCTAAGGAATTGTGGGTGCACAGCATGGACACTGGTTAGGCATTAGTAGTTGGGAGACATTGTCACTTGTCACATTTTGATATGTCACTGCAATAAATATTATTGTTGTTCACTACTCGAACGCCTCAGAATCGTTAAACCACCTCCCAGTGGCTTTGTGCTTCTCCCCATCGGGACACAGGTGTTCTCAATAGGTTTCCATGCCTGCCAGATGGTTAGGCTCTCGCAAAGTGAATGCTTCAATCACAGTATAGGATTTGGCCCTTGCCCCTAATCTCCTTCTGGAGCAAAGTAACAAAGGAATGAAGTGCAGACCCTCACTCAGACACGAGCCAGGGAGTCAGCATGCTGGATGCAGCAGACAGGAATCGGACATAAGCAGCAGCTGAGGAGCATCACAGACCATTCTTCACTGACAGTCATCATCATCCTCCTGCAGTGACCGGGCAGCAAGCAGTTAAGGACTCCCCAGCCCCAGCACCTCCATGATTGATATCTTGGCCACCATCCCCTGGTCATTGAGGGATCATGACGTCCTGAGCAGGGGTTCACGCTGTCAGACAGTGAGGTAGTTTTCCTCCATGAAGTGGGAGTCGAGAAGGTGTCTAGCGCTTCTGCCCATGAGCACCTCGCCTCTGCCCTGCCACTATCCTCAGGGTCTTCCTCAGCATCCTCAGGCATGTCCTCCTCATCTGAGGACACATGCCACTCCTCCAGATCATCCTCAGGAAGCTCCTCAGCCTGCTGCAAAATTACAACAATGCAGGAGACTCTCTGGGAGCTGCATTGTAGGGCCCCACTGGACCTATCAAGGCAGTGGAACCACATCTTCAATAGGTCGATGCCCCGGTTGATGACAGCTTTGATCGCACTGTGCGCTTCTTTATACCTGGTCTCCTTGGCGTTCTGTGGCCTCTGCACTGATGTCATCAGCCACAGTCTGAGGGGATATCCCTTGCCCAAGGAGCCATCCCTGTAGCCTGGGGTGTCCTTTGAAGATTCCAGGAATCTGCAACTGATCGAGGATGTAGTTGACATGCATGCTCCCTGGAAAATATGTATACACGTGCATAAAGCACATTTGGTGGTCACACACTGGCTGGACATTGAGGGTGTTGAACCCCTTCCAGCTGATAAAGAGAACTTCTTGGAGTTCCAGCTCCACTGGCTCCATCCCAATATTGCTTGGAATCCTGCAAGGGGTGAGGAGGAGTCAGGTTGGTGTCACTGACCATCATTATCTCCTGACCCATTGAACCTGGTCAGGAAGGCCAACAGCAGCGATCACACTCACAGCTCAGGCACCCACCCCTCTCCAGACTATGAATGGCCTCAGCATATGCCCTCGCCCCCTTAACCTCACTTGTAGCCTTCCATCTGGGTTTCCTGTTCCCTAAGCTCACTGCCACTGGGGTTTTACAGGATGGTCATGCGTTCCCTCATTCTGACTGTGAAAGGTGAACTAGATGGTTATATTCGCCTTGCGTGGGCTGCTGGATCATCACTGGCCGGCATTAGGATCCTGGCAGAGAAGAGACCTCATTGCCTCTTGATACCATGCCCCAAGATTTGAGCCCTGAACCCTGAGGATTCATCCCATTTCTTGTTTTTGAGATTGTGCAAGCTGACATTGCTAAGGGATACCCAATTAACATGAGTCTCAAGACTGTTAGAGGGCACAATTGCTTTCTGATTCAGTGAAAAACAGAGTAATGGGCACCCTTCTTAGTCAGGCTGCAAAATTCAGAGATCTCATTGCTGTCATGCCCCAAATCTTAAGCCTCCAGGACAGGTACTCCCCCCAGGACCTGTCCAGCGGCCTCATGTCCTCTTGGACTCCCTGGTGCTCAGTGTAGAGAGTGGTGTTCAGCTTCTTTCTTCCTCTGAGATCATGAGGCATAGATCCCGTTTTTTAAAAAGCAGTAGTAATTTGTGCTGGTGTGACATCACGCCTGGTGGGTGGGAAGACTCAACGAGGCCTAAAGAGGCAAATGGATTCATAGAATCATAGAAACCCTACAGTGCAGAAGGAGGCCATTCGGCCCATCGAGTCTGCACCGACCACAATCCCACCCAGGCCCTACCCCCACATATTTACCCACTAATCCACGCATCCCAGGACTCTAAGGGGCAATTTTTAACCTGGCCAATCAACCTAACCCGCACATCTTTGGACTGTGGGAGGAAACCGGAGCACCCGGAGTAAACCCACGCAGACACGAGGAGAATGTGCAAACTCCACACAGACAGTGACCCGAGCCGGGAATCGAACCCGGGACCCTGGAGCTGTGAAGCAGCAGTGCTAACCACTGTGCTACCGTGCTGCCCTTCAAATTCATGTTAATCAGGTCTGCACTCTTCCTGGGCATGAACTTGATCATGTCATCAGGGAGGGCCCAGGAAGATGATGTTCCAAAAATCTCATCAGTGCAAATCCTGCTTTTGGCCTCTTACATTATTTAGCGGCCATTCTAAGACTTGTGCCCGTGACTAGCAGGCCCACTAAATCATAGAATCATAAAAATCATGCCCATAGGTTCCTCAGAGCAGTAAAAAAGATAGCATAGAGGATAAGTATGATTTGAGGGCACCAACATATTACTTTTGTAATAAGAGAGGACATGTGAAGGCAAAATGCTGTAGATTAAAACCAAAACGGTAGCATTTGTGAGAATACATAGGGTGAGCACAGAAATGTTCTACCAGTAGACGGCGCTGGTGACAAAATGTCGCTTCAAACATATTTACTATTGGTAAAAATCAAAACATAGAGAATTGTAAGGATTTTATATTTACGGATGAAATCTCCACATTTGTGTCCGGTGAAGCAGGAAAACAAATAAATAGTCTAAGTGACACGGAGACAGCTAAATCGCTGATGGTGGTAGGTGACTCAAAACTCCCCCTAGAAGAAATGCTATTTAGGAATGCATTGATTAAGGGTATTAATGGTCGTTGCTGAACTGGTCCATGGCATAAAGTTAATTTAAACTGTGGTTTATGTGATGACTTCAGCCAGGTTAATGAGGTTGGCTTGCTAGAGTATGAAAAGAAATACCTGATGAGTCCTAATTGATGGCTAAATCAGGGAGCGTCATGCTCCCTATTTAAAGCAGGTGTGTCAGACTCCCAGCCTGCATTCAGCAGGGAGCAACTGGAGAGCTGGCTGTGTACAGATATATGGTGCAAATAAAGTAACTTGGTGACGGGACTTTCGCCTCCGTGGAGTTATTACAGTGGCGATGAGGAAAAAAAAGTCGCCTTAAGGAACTTGCTGAATCACCACACATATTGAGGGTTAAGCCACTGTTGAGAAAACATGCCACTGTTTGGGAAGTTGGACTCTTTTGACCCGCAGTGGAGGACTGGGCCCAATATGTGGAAAGGATGAAGTATTTCTTCAGGGCAAATGACATAACCTCAGATGAGAAGCAAAAGGTTATCGTGCTGACTGCATGTGGACCAGCAGATTTTGTGATTATGCGCAGTTTAACTTTCCCAGAGGCACCGGACACAAAGTCCTTCCAAGAGTTGTCAAACTTAGTTTAAGAATATTATGACCCTAAACCACCCCTGATCTTGCGGAGGTACCATTTTTACTCCACATTCAGAGAAGCAGGGGAGTCAATCACCAGTTTCCTAACATGGCTAAGAAGTCTGGCGGAGGCTTGCGAATTTGGGGGGGGGGAACATTAAATGAGATGCTCCGAGACCAATTGGTGTGTGGAATTAACAATATGACTATACAGAAATGCCCATTGGCGAAGGCCCAGCTGGATTGTAAACAGGCAATACAGCTGGCCTTGTCATAATCAGAACCCATCAAATTGTCAGTGAAACTGAATGGATGTCCAATTTTAATGGCAGTTGACACAGGCGCAGCCGTATCAGTCATTGGGGAGACAGTGTTTAATAAGATATGCACTGGACTCCAACCCTAAGACTTGACCAAAACTTCGGCAAGGTTGAGGACCTATATGGGGGAAACCACTAAAAGTGATGGGTACAACCCATGTGCCAGTTCCTTACGGGAAACAATTAGTGAGGCTCCCATTAATTGTAGTGGAAGATTCAGGACCGAGCCTACTAGGGCGAAATTGGCAAAAAGAGATCCAGCTAGATTGGACAAATATCTTCCAACTGGAAAATGGCCGCCTGAGTGAGACCCTGAGCAAATATCCGGAGGTTTTTCGGGAAGGCCTAGGGACAATCAAAGGAGTCAAGGCAAAACTGCACGTCGACCCGGAGGCTGTCCCAAAGTTTAGCAAAGCCCGACCAGTACCATTTGCGTTAAGGGAAAAGGTCGATGTGGAAATCAAAAGATTACAGCACGAAGAAATAATAAAACCGGTCCAGTTCGCAGAATGGGCGGCACTCATGGTTCCTATCTTAAAACCGGATGGCTCGGTGCGCCTTTGCGGTGATTTCAAACAGACGATAAATCGTTACTCTCAGCTAGACAAATACCCAACTCCCAGGATTGAGGATCTGTATGCAAAGTTGGCAGGAGGACTCCTATCTGGACATGAGCCATGCATACCTGCATGAGGCTGGACGAAGATCCGCAAATATTCGTCACAATAAACATGCTGAAGGGCCTCTTCCAGTATAAAAGATTGCCTTTTGGGGTTTCGGCAGCTTGAGCCATATTCCAAAGGACCATGGAGGGCTTACCACAGGTTGCCATTTACCTAGACGATGTCCTCATTACAGGTAAAACAAGGACGGAACATCTGCAGAACCTGGAGGAAGTTCTCAGGAGATTTGCAGCAGCGGGAGTGCGTCTGAAAAGGGAGAAATGTGTCTTTCTAGCACCACAAGTAACCTATCTCGGGTACAAAGTTGATAAGTCGGGCCTACATCCTCTGGAGGATTGGGTGCGAGCAATAAAAGACGTCCCGGCTCCCACAACCATCCAGGACTTGCGGTCATTTTTAGGATTGATAACATACTACAGGAAATTCATACAGAATAGGGCCTCCATTCTGGATCCTCTCCACCAGTTGCTAACAAAGGGACAAACTTGGGAATGGTCGGCCCACCAGGGCAGGGCCTTCAAGAAAATTAAACAGCAACTCTCATCCGAAAACGTATTGGTACATTATGACCCCAAGGAGGAATTGGTACTCGCCTGTGATGCATCCCCATATGGAGTGGGTGCAGTCCTGGCACACAGGTGGCAGAACGGACAAGAGCGGCCAATAGCGTACGCCTCCAGGACCCTGGCAATGGCAGAGTGAAGATATGCCTAGATTGAAAAGGAAGAACTGGCGGAAATCTTCGCAGCTAAAAAAACTTCACCAGTATTTATATGGGCAAAAATTTACAATCTTAACAGATCATAAACCCTTACTGGGCCTACTGAAGGAAGTCAAAGCAGTACCGCCGATAGCGTCAGACCAGATCCAGCGTTGGGCATTATTGCTGGCGGCATATCAGTATCAACTGGAGCACCGATCAGGGACTAGAGTGGCAAATGCCAATGCCTTAAGTCGGCTACCGTTACCAGACACCCCACCATTAGTACCCAGAATGAAGGAGACCGTGATGACATGAAACTTTATGGATGCACACAATATACGCCAGTGGACACAGAAAGACCCTGTATTGGCAAAGGTAAAGCACCTGGTGCTAACAGGGCAGCTGGAAAGACCGGTCCATCCACAGTTCCACACATACTGGAGCAGGAGGGAGCAGATCATGGTGGAAGACGAGATACTGTTGTGGGGAGCAGGGGTCATCGTCCCAAGGCAGGGCCGTTGGGACATACTGGCGAACTACACCATGGGCACTTGGAGTATCAAAAATGAAGATGCTGGCCAGGAGCTACATCTGGTGGCCAGGTCTGGACGCAGACATACGAAACTGGTAGGACAGTGCCAGAAGGCACCACAGGCAGCCCCGCTGAACCCGTGGGAATGGCCAGGCAGATCATGGTTGCGACTTCATGTCGATTTTGCAGGCCTGTTTATGGGGTCCATGTTTCTGGTGATAATAGATGCCCATTCCAAGTGGTTAGACGTCTACAAACTAAACTCGGCAAACACGACGGAACCGTTGAGAAACTGCGCACCTCGTTCGCAACGCATGGGATCCCAGAGATATTAGTTTCCGATAATGGTTCAGTGTTCACCAGCCTAGAGTTCACAAAATTTATGAAATCAAATGGGATCCGACACATCAAGACGGCACCTTATTACCTGGCATAAAATGGGCAAGCGGAGAGAGCAGTCCAGACGTTAAAGGCCGGGTTGAAAAAACAGCCAGCGGCCTCATTAGAGACAACTCTCAAGGTGGTTATTTGACTATAGGATCACTCCGCATGCCACCACACGAACTGCGCCAGCAGAGTTACTGATGGGCAGATGGCCCCACACGAGACTGAGCCTGTTGTTGCCAAACCCGGGAGGAAAGGTGGAAAGACACCAGGAAGCCCAATGCAGGGGCCATAACAACACTCGCCGAGAGAGACACTTTGAAGCAGGGGAGAGAGTTTGGGTCAGAAATTTTGCAAATGGACCCGCCTGGGTAACCGGAACAGTCGAGTCCAGGACCGGACCGGTATCCTACCGAGTATACATAGGCGAGGCAGTGGTAACACCTTAAGGCCCAGACCAGGTCCAGCCCTCAAGCTCTCCACCCATTCCGGAGCCAAGTCCACCCTGCAGCCCTAGGGATGAGCAGAGTCCTCCTTGACAAGCAAGTGGGGGCCTCAGGGTCTGAAATGGACACGGGACAAAGCTGCAGCGATTCCCCTACCACCTGAAGTGGACGAGGAATCAGACCTCCGGCATTCGCGGCGGAAGAGACGGGCACCTAACCGTTAGACACCGCCGACATCAGAGGCCGAGTTAGAGGATCCTGACCCGGCACTCAAGCAGAGGAAAAGACTCCTGAGGGAAGCAAACCGAGGGGATTCGGGATTCCTCGGACTTTGTGGGGGAGGAGTGTGATGACTTCAGCCAGGCTAAATGAGGTTGGCTTGCTGGAGTATGAACCACCTGATGAGTCCTAATTGATGGTTAAATCAGGGAGCATCATGCTCCCTATTTAAAGCAGGTTTGTCAGACTCCCAGCCTGCATTTAGTAGGGAACAACTGGAGAGCTGGCTGTGTACAGATGTATGGTGTAAATAAAGTAACTTGGTGACGGGACCTTCGCCTCCGTGGAGTTATTACAGTTTAATTTCTAGCATTCTGACTGTGGGAACCGTTTTAAAGAAGATGCCAAGTAATAATGCTGATCATACTGGGGAATGAGCTCGCTCGAGATAAAGTCCTGCTATGTCCAATTATGTCAGACAACTCCAGTTAAATCATAAATGTTGAAAATGTATCAAAAACATCATGAAGTACAGAATTCTGTGACTATCTGCATTCTTATGTGAAAAGTTTAGTTTCAACCAAAGCTGTGTCCAAAGCATCAAAAGCTCAGACTCCATAATTAAAAAGTCACTGAATCCTCAGGCTTATTCATTCAGAAGCCAGATGGTGAAGTAGGAAACCAGATGCCAGTCATTTTTGTAAATACTAGATTTATTTACAGAATACAACATTACATATGTCCACCTCCTTTCCCAACACCGTGTCCCAGAAGTCTCTCTTTATAAACTTTTGAGAAAACAAAAATAAATAAATCAAAAGTGAGAGGGAGTGACAGTCTCTGGTAGGGCACTGTAAAAAAAATCAATTTCAAAGAAAACTTAACTGGCTAAACCAAGGGTGATGATGCACCCCCGCCCCTCACCGGTTGCGGAAGGCCTGAGGCGTGCCAGTGGACACTGTGTACTCCCTCTCCAAAGAAAGCCAGCTCCAAATGTAGTCGCGGTAGAGAGGCAGATAGCGCGGGTAGGACGTCCCCTCAACCACCTGCTCCCTGCTCCTGTTAATGACCAACTTCGCCAGGCTCAAGAGCAAGCTTATGAGGAGGTCCTCCGCTCTCCCCACCTCTCTCCGCACAGGGTGACTGAAGATCAGGAGCGTGGGGCTGAAATGCAAGTCTGTCTTTACACTCTTTTGATTTGAACAAAAAAAATCAATAAAGCAAATGAAAATGATGGGGGTATTCCCTATTTATACACCAAAAACAAAAATAAAACAAAAGTCAATAAATGTGAGTGTGACAGTCCCTGGTCGGGTAACTCCTATTATAAACTTTTTGATTAGAATCCCCAACTTATTTACTAAAACCAATACTCAATAAATTACAAAAAAATAACAGGAGTGACAGCCCTTGGTAAGGCACTGTAACTAAAACAAATCAAAGGAAACTTAACCAACTAAATCAAAACATCTTTCCTGGTATTGATGATGCATCCCAGCCCCTACCAGTCACGGAAGGCCTGAGAAAGAGAATATCAGGATTCTTCTATAAAGTAATTAAAAATTAATTAATTAACACATAATAAAGATGGTAGGGCAGATGATATGTTACAACTGCAGAATGTTAATAGAAATGTAGTGGTAGTTGCGGATAATACAGTTGCAGGGATGGACACAGTTCTCTGCAGCCAAGAGAGGAGTCCAGACAGCTCTGTTGTTTGTCCAGTGCCAGGATTCAAGACATCACTCTATTCTGGAGAGAAATTTACAATGAGGAGGAGGAGGATCTCGCGGTTGTGGTCCACATAGGTAGCAATGGCATAAGTAGAACGAGGAAAGCGGTTCTGCTGTGGGAGTATGAGCAGCTGGGGCTAAATTGAAAAGCACAATCTCAAAGGTAATTATCTTTGGATTACTACCTAAGCCACAAGTTAATTGGCATTGGGGAAATCAGGCTAGAAAGTTAAATATGTGGTTCAAAGATTGGCATGGGAAAAATGGGTTTTGATTCATGTGGCACTGGCAGAAGTATTGGGGGAAGAGGGAGCTGTACAGTTGCAATGGTCTTCACTTGAACCATGCTGAGATGAGTGTTCAGGTGAGTCATATAACTAGGGTGGTAGAGAGAGCTTTAAACTAAATAATACGGCAAAATATCAAGCTTGGGATAAATTATAAAGAGAACACAAGGCAAGTGAGCAAGGTAGAAATAACGGAAATGGTGATCTGAAAGAGGCAGAGTCTACAAACCTAAGAATGCACCAACAAATGAGGCTAGAGGTTACAAAAATAATAAAAAGGCAGAACCAAAGGTTTTATATTTGAATGCATTTGTAAAAAAAAGATGAACTGAGAGTATAAATAGAAATAAATACATATGATCTGATAGCCATTAGAGAGACATAGTTGCATGATCAGAAAGACTGGGAACTGAATAATCATGGGTACATGACATTTAATAAGGACAGGAAACTAGGAAAAGATGGAGGGGAAACTCTGTTAATTAAGGATTACATCAGTACAATAGACAGAAATGATCTTAGTTCTGTACATCTAGATGTAGAATCAGTTTGGGTAGAGATGAGAAATAGTAAAGATAAGAAGTCACTTGTGGGAGTGGTTTATATGTCCCCTTAAAATAACGACACTGTAGAAAGGGGTATACAGGAAGAAATAATGGAGCCTTGTGAAAAACATACTGCAATAATCATGGGTGATATTAATCTACATATAGAATGGACAAATCAGATTGGCAAAGGTAGCTTGAATGACGAGTTCATAAGGATGGTTTCGGGATAGTTTCTTAGAGCAGCACATTTTAGCACCAACCAGAGAGCAGGCTATACTAAATCTGATAATGTCCAATGAAGCAGGATTAATTAATGACCTCATAGTGAAGACTACCCCCCGCCCCCCTCCCAGGTAACATTGATTATAATATGAATGAATTTCACATTAAGTTTGAGGGAAAGAGGAATGGATCTAGGACTCGTGTTTTAAACTTAAATAATGTCAATTATGAGGGGACGAAAGCACAGCTGGCAAAAGTAACCTGGTAAATTAGGTTAAGGGATAGGTCAGCAGAGATAAATTGGCAGACATTTAAGGAGATATTTCAGAACATTCAGAAAACATACTCTGCAAGGGGAGGAGGACACATCATCTGTGGCTAATTAAAGAAGTTAAAGATGGTACTTGACTGTTAGAAAAAATGTATCATTTTGCAAAGATGAATAGCAGGTCAGAAGATTGGACAGAATATAAAGAACAGCAAAGAATGGCTAAAAGATTAATAAGGACGGAAAATTAAAGTGTGAGAGAAAGATAGCTAGAGATATAAAAACAGATATTAAGAGTTTCTACAGGTATTTAAAAAGGAAAGGAATAAGTAAAGTGAGTGCTGGACCTCTAAAAATTTAGAATGGGGAATTAATAATAGAAATAAAGAAATGGCAGATGAACTCAACAGATATTTTGCATCTGTCTTCAGTGTAGAGGATATAAATAATATTCCAGAAATAATTGTGAATCAGGAGGTGAAAAGAAGGGAGGAATTTAAAACAATTATAATCACCAGGGAAAGGGTACTAAGAAAATTATTAGAACTAAAAACTGACAATTCTCCAGGTCCTGATGGACTTCATCCTCAGGTCTTAAAAAAAGAGGCTGCTGAGAAAGTAGATGCATTGGTTTTTATTTTCCAAATTTCCCTAAATTTCAGAAAGAAAGCTCCTAACAGATTGGAAAACAGAGAGTATGACTCCACTATTCAACAGAGAAGGGAGTGAAAAAGCAGGAAATTACAGGTCAGTTAGCTGAATATTTGGTCCATTGAAGGTTGCTGTAAGTTATTATTAAGGAGGTTAAAGCAGGACACTTAGAAAATTGCAGTGCAATCAGACTGACAGATTCAACACAGTTTTGTGAATGTTTGACTTTATTGGAGTTCTTTGATGAAATAATAAGCAACCTGGATATAGGGGAATAGATGTGATATACTTGGATTTCCAAAAGGCAGGGTGCCACATCAAAGGTTACTACACAAAATAAGAGCTCATGGTGAAGGGCATAATAAATTAGCATGGATAGAGGATTGGCTAGCTAACAGGAAGCAAAGTAGGCATAAAGAGGTCATTTTTGAATTGGCAAGATGTAATAATTTATCTCAATGATTTGGATGAAGGGCCCGAATGTATGGCTGATACATTTGCTGATGACACAAAGATAGGTAGAAAGTAAGTTGTGACAAAGACATAAAGAATCTGCAAAGGGGCATAGATATATTAAATGAATGGGCAGATGGAGTATAATGTGGGAAAATGTGAACTTGTCCATTTTGGCAGGAAGAATAGAAAATAAGCACATTACTTAAATGGAAAGAGATTGTAGAACTCTGAGGGACAGAGTGATTTGGGTAGCATGGTAATGAATCAGGAAAGTTAGCATGCAGGTACAATAAGTAATTAGGAAGGCAAGTGGAATGTTGTTGTATATTGCAAGGGGAATAGAATATAAAAGTGGGGATATTTTATGACAGTTGTACAGGAGGTTGGTGAGATCACATCTAGAGTACTGAGTACAGTTTTGGTTTCCTTATTGAAGAAAGGATTTAAGTGCATTGGAAATAGTTCAGAGAAGATTCATTTGACTGATACCTGAAATGGGAGGATTATCTTACCAGGAAGGGTTGGACAGGCTGAGCCTGTCCATTGGAGTATAGAAGGTTGAAAGGTGATCCTGATTGGACTTGACAGCGTGGATGCTGAAAGGATGTTTCGCTTTGTGGGAGAGACTAAAACTAAGGGACACAGCTTAAAAATAAGTTAAAAGTTAAAAGAGGTCTTCCATTTAAGACAGAGAAGAAAATAAATGTTTTCTCTCAAAGGGCCAAGAATCTTTGAAATTCTCTTCCACAGAGAGTGGCGGAGGTAGGGTCAATGGATATTTTTAAGGCAGAGGTATAAAGATTCTTGACTAACAAGGGAATCAAGGTTATTTGGGGGTAGGCAGAATGTGGATTTGAAACCACAATCAGATCAGGCGTGATCTTACTGAATGGCAGAGCAAGCTTGAGGGGCCAAAAGGCCTACTCCTGATCCTAACTGATATGTTCAAATGACTGCCCATTGATGTGACTTTACAAATATTCTTAAAGAAGGGATGCGGAACCAAAACCGTACATTTAAACAGGAGAACAATTCAGTTGTTTGGCTGGCTGAAACTTTCTTTACCGACCTGGACACTAAAAAAACCAACAACCATGAAATGAATGGAAATCCCGAGTTAAAACCTGAGCAAAGTAGTGTACAAACTGTGTTTAAAAGTCAACACCCTTCGTGAATGTAACATAGAATTCTAAATAAGCCACATGAAGTGGAATAGTGACCAAGGATTTTGTCTCAATTTAGAGCTTACACCAATAAAATTTGAAAATAACAAAGATGGTCAATAAGAGACAGTGTGGCTATTGACAAAATTTCTCAGAATGAACCAACTGTGTCATCTTTTAATCAAAGATACCAGAAAACTTTACAAACTGTGCAAAGTGAGTAAGGTGATATTTTGCTGTGCATAACAGAAGGCAAAGCCACTAGCAGTAAAGCAAATTCACATTTATATGAGAGAAATAAAAGACGTACACAAACTGAACTGTAAATTTGAATTGTCACATTGAATTGGTAGTAATGGATTAATCCATGTAAGAATGTGATGTGGATTGTGTAATGGTGAAATGTGAAAACAAGGGAGAGAATATTACCTGTCTTATATGTGGTAAGTTAATTTATAAATTATTTACAACGTTACATTTTGATGGTGTTATCACCTCAATGATAATTTTTAATCTTTTAGGGCACGTGTTACAAATATGAAGTTTATAAGATAGTTAGGTTTTGGGACTGTATCTTCAACTTAGGGTAAAATGAAGGAATGAATGGAGTCATGTGACCTGTTCTGAATTTTGCCCAACAATAAGGTTGGGTGGTTTGGTAGCAGAAGTTTAAAGGAGGAAGAAGATAGGAGATATTCACACCAATAGATATTGGAAAGAGCAACTTGTTAATTTTGGTAAACCATTTGGCTTCATACCTCACAGGAAGATGTTAGGAATGTCAGGTTTTGTAAATGGATATATATTTATATAATTTCAAGATTAATGGAGTCGTTGGTCTAAAACGTAAAATAATTAGCATTTCTACCTCAATACAGGGTCTATATGATTTACATTGCCTTGAAGATGGGTTTTAGAAGGGAGAGGTCCAGAGGAGAGGTCCACTGTAGAATTGGGTTGCTGGTTTCTTAAGATATCCCTGAATGTCACCAACACGGTGAGTCTGCAAACATCTGAGAGAGAGAGCACAGAGATAGAGGCAGCTAGTCTCTATAGTTCACCACGCAGAATGCAGGTGGGAGCTCACACTCAGATTGAAGAGACCAAATTGGTGAAGATTTAAACAAGGCTGGAAGATTCGCTTCACTTTGGACTAGAGGGAGCAATCTCCATGTTGACCCTCACTGGGAAAGTCAGTTAGGGAATTAGAAAATGAAATAGACAGCAAGCCATCAAGAGTTGAGAGCAGCTTTGGGCTGGTTCCTGGAGAATAAAAGGACAGAGTTAAAAAGTATAATTGTGTAGGGGAACCTTTGTCCATTTTAAAAGTTAAATGGGGAATCTTTTCTGTATTTTAGAGTATAAGTTGCCTATTGAATATGATTTCGACAATGTTGCTTTAGTTTGTTTATTTCAGTAGAGGTTTTAAAACCTGAAATCTTATCGTGTAATCCTTCTTGTCAAACAAAGAAATTCAAATATCTCTTTAAAGGCTATCGGTCTCCAGGAATCATAACATTCTATATTCAATCTCAAAGTAACACTTGTAATGAGAGTTCCTAACTTACCTCATCCAATTGGCTTTGGTCTCATCTGTGCCATCAATGGACTTATATGTGTTATTCTTGCCAAGTATCTAAATTAACAAAACAAAATTTGATCAATACACAGCTGAGGTTTCAACTGTTAAAGTCACAGACCTGCAAAAAACCAATCATTAACAGTTTTAGACAAATTTCCCCTTGTTCCTTTAGATTTTTTGAAAAAATTCTAGGAATAAAAAATAAGTAGTTGTCAAGAAGTCAATCCGTTATAGTTAAGCAAATTACGACATTAAAAAATGAGTTAAGACACAAACATTTTGACATCAGTTATCAAGTTCTTCCCAAGAGCCAACTGGAAGAATGAGAAATACTATTTGTATAGAAGCATGAAAAGGGCATTCAGTCCTCCAGACTTCGTCCGCCTTTCGGCTGGATTCTAGATCATCTGCATCTTAATTACATGCAGCTGTCTTGGTATCATAACCCATGTACGATCTTGTATAACAAAATTGTATAACAAAATATAAATCTCAGTTTTGACATTTTTGATTTATCTCCACAGCCTCCGCTTTTAGGTATAGGAATGTTCCAGATTCCCAGGAGCCTGTGAGAAGAAATACTTTCTAGCACCGTGGACTCTTGTTATAAAAGCTGAGATCAGCTGCCTCTATTGCTTCCCTCCCTTCCCTTAGCCCACCAGGCCCAACTTCCTCTTAAGGATCCCCCTGCCCTAACCCCAAATTCACATCTTTCTCTAGTTTCTCTTCCATCTCCCCATATGCCCTCTCCAACAAGCTCATCCTGTTGTTGAGACCACCTTTTGCTCTCTACAGCCTATTCCCACTAAACCTGACCACCCAATTTCTCTTCCTGGTTCCTATGTTAGCTGATATTATTAGCAGTTCTCTTGCCTTGGGTCCGGTCCTCCTCTCAGTCACCCCTTTCCTCAAAATTCCCCTTGATCTCTCCATCCTTGTTAACTGCTATCCAACCTACAATTTCTCTTTCCTCTTCAAAGTTCTTGAACACTTTTGGTCACCTAGTTACAGGAAGGATGTAAATAAGGTTGAAAGAGTGCAGAGAAGGTTCACAAGGATGTTGCCGGGACTTGAGAAGCTGAGTTACAGAGAGAGATTGAATAGGTTGGGACTTTATTCCCTGGAGCGTAGAAGATTGAGGGGAGATTTGATAGAGGTATATAAGATTTTGATGGGTATAGATAGAGTGAATGCAAGCAGGCTTTTTCCGCTGAGGCTAGGGGAGAAAAAGACCAGAGGGCATGGGTTAAGGGTGAAAGGAGAAAAGTTTAAAGGGAATATTAGGGGGGGCTTCTTCACGCAGAGTGGTGGGAGTGTGGAATGAGCTGCCGGATAAAGTGGTAAATGCGGGGTCACTTTTAACATTTAAGAAAAACTTGGAAGGGTTCATGGATGAGAGGGGTGTGGAGGGATATGGTCCAAGTGCAGGTCAGTGGGACTAGGCAAAAAATGGTTCGGCACAGACAAGAAGGGCCAAAAGGCCTGTTTCTGAGCTGTAATTTTCTATGGTTCTACTTTGTCACCTCCATCTTTCTGGAACTTCATGTTTAATCCCTCTGATTAAGTTTTACCTTCTGCTACAGTACCAAAACAGCTTTTTAACCACTCTAGTTTACTGTAACAAAGGTAAATTATGCCTCCTCATCCTTCTCAGATGGTCTGCAGACCTTGACATGGTTGATCATGAAATTCTGTTCCAACACCTCTCCACCGTCACCCAGCAGGGTTCAACTGTGCCTGCCCAGTAACATCTTACCTATGCAGTCATAATCAGAGAATCACTTTCAGTGGCTTCTCTTCCCATTCCCACATGGTCACCTCTGGTGTCACCCAAGGAGAGCCTTAGCTCCCCTCTTATTTATCATTTACCTGCTGCTCCTCGACAGCATCATCTGGAAACAGCATCAATTCTGCACATATGCTGAAAATATCCAGATCTTTCTCACCAATTTTGACCTCCTCACCCCCACCACTGTCACTAAACTTTAAAACTACTGGTTCAATATCCAGTACTGCTTGAGCAAAAATTGTCTCCAACTAAATACTGGGAAGACAGAAGCCACTGCTTTCAGTCTCCGTTGTTCGATTCTAGAAAGCAAAGTGGTGAAGAAAAGAACTGGAGTCCAATGTATAATACACTTTGTAGGCATTTATTTAGAGAGATACAGATTATAAACGTGCACTTACAAAACCAAACGTTTCAATCTGCTCCTGTATTTCTGACCTCATGTGAATCCTCAGTTAATACTCACCATATGAATATAATTAAATAACAATACAATTGTGAGGACTTGAGGAAGAGAAGCAAAGAAATACACAATAATTTGTAGTATTTTGAGAAGTCTAGAGGAACAGAGCAACATGGGAGTGTATGTCTATAAATCCCAAAAGGTAACAGGACAAGGCAGTCAAGAGGGGAGGCAATGGCCTAGTGGTATTATTGCTGGACTATTAATCCAGAAATTCAGTGAATGTTCTGGGGACTTGGGTTTGAATCCCACCACGACAGATGGTGAAATTTGAACTCAATAAAAAAAAATCTAGTATTAAGAATCTACTGATGACCACAAAACTATTGTCGATTATCAGAAAAACTCATCTGGTTCACTAATGTCCTTTAGGGAAGGAAATCTGTCATCCTTAACCGGTCTGGCCTACATGTGACTTCAGAGCCATAGCAATGTGGTTGACTCTCAACTGCCCTCTGAATAAGGGCAACTAGGGATGGGCAATAAATGCTAGCCAGTCAGTGGCGCCCATGTCCCACGAATGAATAAAGAAAAAGAGGACATACAGGAAATGTTTCATAGAATTCCTACAGCATCCAACAAGTTTGTAACGACTCTCTGACAGAGTATCCTACCCAGTCCCTCTCCTTGCCCTATCCCTGTGATCTCATGTATTCACCCTGCTAATCTCCCTAACCTATTCATTTTGGGATACTAAGGGGCAATTAACAATGGCCAATCCACCTAATCTGCGCATCTTTGGACTTTATTATCTTTCTTTATATATCTTTCTTTATTAGCCAAGGCATCGAGCATAAAAACAGAGGTTATGGTGGAATTGTATAAAACTATGAACGAGTTAGACCACAGCTGGAGTATTACATACAGTTCTGGTCACCACATTACAGGAAGGATGCGATCATAATAGAGATGGTTCTGAGAAAGTTTATGAGAATGTTGCCTGGAATTGAGAATTTTAGTTACAAGAAAAGATTGCATACGCTGTGGGTGTTTTCTTTGTGACACAGGAGGCCATGGGAAGATTTAATGAGGTCTATAAAATTCTATTTCTATTGATAATGAGGTCAATAACCAGGGACATAGATTTAAAGTAATTGGTAGAAGGATTAGAGTGGAGGTGAGGAGTATTTTTCTCACTCCAGGATGGTGGGTACTTAGAACTCACTGCCTGAAAAGATGGTTAAAAAAGTAACCCTATCATATTTTTTAAAAAACATGGATATGCACTCAAGGTGCCAAAACCTGCAGGGTTGCCCACCAAGAGCTGAAATCGAGATTTGACTGGATAGCTCTTTTTCAACTGGCATGGACACAATGAACCGAATGGCCTCCTTCAGTACCAAACCTGTATGTTTCTACATTAACAATCGTCATAAACTCTGTTCCCTTGCCACCAGCACCATACCAGTCCCTGGCAACTATTTGAGACTGAACAAGACTGTTTGCAAACTCAGTGGATAGTTGACACAAAGATGAGCTTCCTGCCACATTTCAGCACATCACTAGGACTGCCTTTATCCATCTCTGTAACATCACCCAACTCCCATCTTGCTTCAGCTCAACTGCTGATGAAATCCTCATTATGGTCTTTGTTATCTCTAGACTTAATTATTCCAGTGCGCTCATGGATGATCTCCCTCCCACATTTTACCCTCCACAAGTTTGAGGTAATTCAAATATCTGCTACACATATCCTAACTTGCACCACGTCCCGCTTACCAATCGTTCCTAACCTCACCGACCTATATCGGCTCCCAGTTAAGTAATGTCTCAATTTTAAAATTCTTTCCCTGTTTTCAAATACCTTCATGGCTTAGCTGCTCCATATATCTGTAATTTCCTCCATCCTACAATCCCCAGTGATATCTGCACTCTGCCAATTCTGGCCTCATGAACATTCCCAATTTTAATTGCTCCATCATTGATAGCCAAGCTTTCAGCTGCCAAGGTCCTAAAGTCTGGACTTCTCTTTCCTTATTTAGGATGCTCCTTAAAACTTACCGCTTTTATCAAACTTTTGGTCATCTGACTTACTATTTCCTGATGTGTTTTGTGTCAAATTTTGTGACATGATGCTCCTGTAAAGCATCTTGGGAGGATCTATTATAAGATAGATGCCATATAAATGAATGTTATAATTGTTGTTATTAGAGTTTTTGAGAATGTAACTAATAGGGTAGATAATAGATGTAGGAGATTTGAATTTTCCAAAAACACATTTGATAAGATGCTACATAAAATGTTAAAACACAAGATAAGACTCATGTAGTAGGGCCTACTCATGGATGGGGGATTGGCTAACAGAAGAAGCAGAGGGTAGAGAGTAGGGTGTAAACTGGTCTAGATTTTATTTTAGTAGAGTTTAGTGTGCTTCCTTCACTTGGCCATTTTGTACTAATGTGAGCAGATGTTGTTAATCTGTTTTAACAAGCTAACTTAATGTAGAACTATGAAGTAGTCACCGACTAGCAACAGATGATTTTATTGGAAAGAAGTACCTCAATTAACTTATAATTAGCTGTATTTGAAGGATAGGTATCAAATAAGTCAATCTTTTGTATTTTTTCTTATTTTTCTATTTCCACATTAACATCCCTATGTAAGGATTAAAAGTGCTGTCACAGAGACAGGAAAAGAAAGACCCTGATCTATCCATGAGATCCTGGTATATCAAGAACACATTGGCCTTGACTGGCTCAGTCTTAGGTTGATGAATGTGTTGTCTGTAAGCCATTAAGATAAGGGAGACAGCTTGAAGCAAGCAATTGTTTTAAGTTTAAAGCAATTTACGCAACTAGTTAGAACTAATTACATTAACCTTTATAACATCAGTGGCCAATCATCGATTTCCAGCGACATGGGCTAAGGTGATGTACAACATTTTTAGATCTAAAAAAGGATTGCGGGAATCATCTTATTGTGTACAGCAAGTAAAGGAAAACCAGTTTAGATATTTAGGGACAGAGATGAGAATTCCTGTCAGCACAGAGATCATAATAGTAGTACTGGGTCAGGAGCAGAGACAAGATTCCTGTCAGCACAGATGTCAGGAAGGTGGGGTGTCCTCCAGAGGTAGATGTGAATACATGTCACCATAAAAAGTTGAGACTATTGTCCACTTTTTCTGGATTGGCCAATCATTTGAAAGTGTGAAGTCTTTAAAGTTTTGTTCATAAGTTTCTTTTCTCTTATTCGTTGGTTGATAAGTTTTAGTACATTAAATAACTTAATTAGTCTTTGATTGCTTGACAAGTGCATTATTGTTTTGTATTGCTTGTGTTCATTAAGTTTTGCTATTACTTGTTAATTCAGTGACCGAGTCTTTGCCTGATGGTTATATCTCTGTCAAACTAAATTAGTTAAAAGGGTTAATTTAGGACACGGTAATTAAGCTGCATGCAACTAAATTCTGTCACGTCCAAATTTATTTTACACCCTTCTTAAAACATACAGAGACATTTTCAAGTTGGCTGGCTGTTACTATTGGAATGCCCCCACATCAGAGCTGGGACCTCACTATTTACAATCTGTATTAATGACAGACAAAGAGATGATAGTAAGTTTACTGATGCAATGGAGCTATATGGAAATCCAAACTGTGAGCAGAACACAAAGAGGCAAAAAAATGGACAGGTTTAATGAGTTGGCAACAAGGTGGCATTTGGTGTTTTTAATATGGAAAATTGCAAGGTCACTTTGGTAGTCTGTGGTAAACCACTGTTAGCTTATTGCCTGTGTGTGTGACATGCCTGGACACGGCCCTGCCCGGGACTCCTCCCCCCCTGGTCCAGGTATAAAGGTGACTGCTCCCCACCCCCTGCCTCAGTCTCTGGACCAGTTCATCGGCATGGGTGTGCTCCAAGTATTTTGCTAATAAAAGCCTATTTGTTCTTGCGTACCATCTAGTCTTTGCTTGATTGATGGTGCATCAATTTTATTAACAAAAGTTTTGGGATGGAGCAGATACTAAAACCCGATAAACTAGAACTGGACCCTCAAGCTGTAGGAGCCTCTAACAGCTTTGATCACTGGCTGCGCTGTTTCGAAACTTTCCTCACCTCCTCCTCCGTCGTCCAGACCGAAATCGACAAGCTACACGTGCTCCACGCCTGGGTAAGCGATCAAGTATTCTCGATGATTAGAGACGCTGAAACTTACAAGGATGCGATCGAACTTTTAAAAGGCCAGTACAACAAACAGTCTAATGAAATCTACGCCAGACATCTTCTGGCTACTCGCAGACAACAGCCAGGAGAATCAGGCGATCAATTCCTGCGTGCATTGTGAGCACTTGGCAGGGCCTGCAACTGCAAGGCCATAACAGCCGTCCAAAACACTGAGGACTTAATCAGAGATGCCTATGTCACGGGTATCAGGGCAAACTATATCCGACAACGACTGCTGGAACAGTGTGGGCTGGACCTACAAAAGACTGTGGCGCTTGCTGACTCATTAGAGGTGGCCTTCCGTAATCTCGAGGCCTACACCCCCGACCACGGGGACGCATCGTGGACACCGCGGCCGCCGCCACCTCTGTACTCGGGAGGGCCGCAGGCCTACGCCACGCCATGGCCCACCAATGACCCGACCACTGCGCAGTCTCCGGAGGCCCGAAGTGCTACTTCTGCGGCCTGTGGAAGCACCCCCGACAACGCTGCCGGGCGAAGGATGCGATCTGCTCCGGCTGTGGAAAGATGGGCCATTATGTGAAGGTATGCAGAGCGAAATCGACCTCCAAGCCCAGTAGCGCTGCGTGCGACCCACGGGGGCCGCCATCTTGGGTGCCGGTAGCCGCGTGTGAGCCATGCGGGCCGCCATTTTGGGTGCCACCAGCCACGTGTGAGCCGTGCGGGCCGCCATCAGCCGCGTGTGAGCCGTGCGGGGGCCGCCATCTTGGACGCCACCAGCCGCGTGTGAGCCGTGTGGGCCGCCATCTTGGACGCCGTCAGCCTCGTGTGAGCCATGCGGGCCGCCATCTTGGACGCCATCAGCCGCGTGTGACTACTCGCAAAATCCAACGGTGGCTTCGATTACGCTGGACCAATCCAGGCCTCACCAACTCGCCAGGTCCATGATAGACATCAAGGTAAACGATCGCATTACAAACTGTTTATTTGACTGTGGGAGTACGGAGAGCTTTATTCACCCTAACACAGTGAGTCACTACGCCCTTTCAGTACTGCCAGTGAAGCAAACGATCTCCATGGCTTCAAAGTCCCACTCGGTGGATGTCCTCGGGTACTGCGTGGTGATCCTGACAGTATGGGGCACAGTGTACAAACATTTCAGGCTCCTCGTGCTGCCACACCTCTGCGCTGCAGTACTCCTGGGGCTGGACTTTCTGAGTCACCTTAAGAGCGTCACCATAGAGTATGATGGACCTTTTCCCCCACTCTCCGTTTGCAATCAGCAGTTCTTAGATCGCCCACCACCTGCAGCCTCTCGACCCTTAATGTAGCCCCTCCCTCACTGTTTGAAAATCTCACCCCCGATTGCAAGCCCATCGCCACCAAGAGCAGACAGTACAGTGCTGGAGACAGAGCTTTTATCAGGTCCAAAGTGCAACGGCTCCTAGGGTAGGGGATCATTGAGGCCAGTACCAGCCCCTGGAGAGCTCAAGTAGTAGTTGTTAAAACTGGGGAGAAACATCGCATGGTCATTGACTACAGTCAGACCATTAACCGCTACACGCAGCTGGATGCGTACCCCCTTCCCCGCATATCTGACATGGTTAATCAGATTGCGCAATATCGGGTGTTCTCCACCATCGACTTAAAACCTGCATACCACCAGCTCCCTATCCGCCTGGAGGACCGCCAATATACTGCCTTCGAGGCGGATGGCCGCCTCTATCACTTCCTTAGGGTCCCCTTCGGCGTCACCAATGGGGTCTCGGTTTTCCAGCATGAGATGGACCGAATGGTAGACCAGAACGGGCTGCGGGCCACCTTCCCGTACCTGAATAACGTCACCATCTGCGGCCATGATCAGCAAGACCACGACGCCAACCTCCACAAATTCCTCCACACCGCCACACTCCTAAATCTGACCTATAATAAGGAGAAGTGCGTATTTCGCACACACCGCTTCGCCATCCTTGGTTGTGTTGTGTTGTTTTGGGGTCATCGGTCCCAATCCCGACCGCATGTGTCCCCTCCTGGAACTCCCCCTCCCCACCAGCCTCAAAGCACTGAGGAGATGCCTGGGCTTCTTCTCGTATTACGCTCAGTGGGTCCCCAATTATGCGGATAAAGCCCGTCCCACTCATCAAATCCACCTCTTTTCCCCTGACGGCAGAGGCCTGCCTGGCCTTCGACCGTATCAAAGCAGACATCGCGAAGGCCACGATGCATGCTGTAGACGAATCCATCCCGTTCCAGGTGGAGGGCAATGCGTCTGACTTCGCCCTAGCTGCCACCCTTAACCAGGCGGGCAGACCCGTGGCCTTCTTCTCACGAACCCTCCAAGGCCCTGAAATTCGACACTCCTCTATTGAAAAGGAGGCCCAAGCCATAGTGGAAGCTGTACGGCACTGGCGCCACTACTTAGCCGGACCAACGGTCAGTTGCATTCATGTTTAATAACACGCAGCGGGGCAAGATCAAAAATGATAAAATATTGAGGTGGAGAATCGAGCTTTCCACCTACAATTACGACATCTTATACCGTCCCGGGAAGCTCAATGAGCCCCCAGATGTCCTGTCCCGGGGAATATGCGCACAAATAGACCAATTGCAGGCTCTCCACAACGACCTCTGCCACCCGGGGGTCACCAGGTTTTTTCACTTCATTAAAGCCCGTAACCTGCCCTACTCCATTGAGGAAGTCAGGTCTATAACCAGACACTGCCAGGTCTGCGCAGACTGCAAGCCGCACTTCTATCGGCCAGACAGAGCACACCTCATAAAAGCCACCCGCCCTTTCGAACGCCTAAGCGTCGACTTCAAGGGCCCCCTCCCCTCTTCTGACTGCAACATATACTTCCTCAACGTCATTGACGAATATTCACATTTCCCCTTCACTATTCCCTGCCCGGATATGACCTTGTCCACGGTCGTCAGGGCCCTGCACAGCCTCTTCACCCTGTTCGGTTTCCCTAGCTATATCCATAGCGACCGGGGATCCTCCTTTATGAGTGATGAGCTGCGACAGTACCTGCTCTCCAAAGGCATAGCCTCGAGTAGGACCAACAGCTACAACCCCAGGGGGAACGGACAGGTAGAGAGGGAGAACGCGACAGTCTGGAAGGCCATTTTACTAGCTCTGAGACCTAAAGGTCTTCCAGTCACCCGCTGGCAAGAGGTCCTCCCTGATGCACTACACTCGATGAGATCACTCCTTTGCACAGCTACCAATGCTACCCCTCATGAAAGAATGTTTGTTTTAGAACATAGAACATAGAACATAGAAAGCCACAGCACAAACAGGCCCTTCGGCCCACAAGTTGCGCCGATCACATCCCCACCTCTAGGCCTATCTATAGCCCTCAATCCCATTAAATCCCATGTACTCATCCAGAAGTCTCTTAAAAGACCCCAACGAGTTTGCCTCCACCACCACCGACGTCAGCCGATTCCACTCACCCACCACCCTCTGAGTGAAAAACTTACCCCTGACATCTCCTCTGTACCTACCCCCCAGCACCTTAAACCTGTGTCCACTCGTAGCAACCATTTCAGCCCTTGGAAATAGCCTCTGGGAGTCTACCCTATCCAGACCTCTCAACATCTTGTAAACCTCTATCAGGTCACCTCTCATCCTTCGTCTCTCCAGGGAGAAGAGACCAAGCTCCCTCAACCTATCCTCATAAGGCATGCCCCCCAATCCAGGCAACATCCTTGTAAATCTCCTCTGCACCCTTTCAATGGCTTCAACATCTTTCCTGTAATGAGGTGACCAGAACTGCGCGCAGTACTCCAAGTGGGGTCTAACCAGGGTCCTATAAAGCTGCAGCATTATCTCCCGACTCCTAAACTCAATCCCTCGATTAATGAAGGCCAGTACGCCGTACGCCTTCTTGACCGCATCCTCCACTTGCGAGGCCGATTTAAGAGTCCTATGGACCCGGACCCCAAGGTCCTTCTGATCCTCTACACTGCTAAGAATGGTACCCTTCATATTATACTGCTGCTTCATCCCATTGGATCTGCCAAAATGGATCACCACACACTTATCCGGGTTGAAGTCCATCTGCCACTTCTCCGCCCAGTCTTGCATTCTATCTATGTCTCGCTGCAACTTCTGACATCCCTCCAAACTATCCACAACACCACCTACCTTGGTGTCGTCAGCAAACTTACCAACCCATCCCTCCACTTCCTCATCCAGGTCATTTATGAAAATGACAAACAGCAAGGGTCCCAGAACAGATCCCTGGGGCACTCCACTGGTCACTGACCTCCATGCAGAGAAAGACCCCTCCACAGCCACTCTCTGCCTTCTGCAGGCAAGCCAGTTCTGGATCCACAAGGCAACAGCCCCTTGGATCCCATGCCCTCTCACTTTCTCAAGAAGTCTTGCATGGGGGACCTTATCGAACGCCTTGCTGAAGTCCATATAGACCACATCCACCGCTCTTCCTTCGTCAATGTGTTTGGTCACATTTTCAAAGAACTCAACCAGGCTCGTAAGGCACGACCTGCCCTTGACAAAGCCGTGCTGACTACTTTTGATCATACTAAACTTCTCTAGATGATCATAAATCCTGTCTCTCAGGATCCTCTCCATCAACTTACCAACCACTGAGGTTAGACTCACCGGTCGGTAATTTCCCGGGCTGTCCCTGTTCCCTTTCTTGAATATAGGGACCACATCTGCAATCCTCCAATCCTCCGGAACCTCTCCCGTCTCCATCGACGATGCAAAGATCATCGCCAAAGGCTCCGCAATCTCCTCCCTCGCCTCCCACAGTAACCTGGGGTACATCCCATCCGGTCCCGGCGACTTACCAACCTTGATGCCATTCAATAGTTCCAACACATCCTCTTTCTTTATGTCCACATGCTCGATCCTTTCTGTCCACCGCAAACCAGCAGTACAACCACCCAGATCCCTTTCCACCGTGAATACCGAGGTAAAGTATTCATTAAGCAGCTCCGCCATTTCTAACGGTTCCACACAAACTTTTCCCCCTTCACCTTTTAAGGGTCCTATGCCTTCACATCTCATCCTTTTACTCTTGACATATTTGTAGAAAGCCTTGGGATTCTCCTTAATCTTACCCGCCAAGGCCTTCTCATGACCCCTTCTCGCTCTCCTAATTTCCTTCTTAAGCTCCTTCCTACATCCCGTATACTCCTCTAAATCCTTAACACCTCCTAGCTCTCTGAACCTTCTGTACGCCTCTCTTTTCTTATTCACCAGGTTCATCACAACCTTCGTGCACCACGGTTCCCGTACCCTACCAACACCCCCCTGTCTCATCGGAACGTTGTCATGCAGAGCTCCAGACAAACATTCCTTGAAAATCCTCCACTTTCCTTCGGTACTTTTCCCCAAGAATGCCTCCTTCCAATTTACCCGTCTAATTTCCTCCCTGATGACACTGTATTTCCCTTTACTCCAGAGAAACACTTTCCTAGCCTGCCTGATCCTATCTCTTTCCAATGCTATCGTGAAGGAGATAGAATTATGATCGCTATCCCCAAGATGCTCACCCACCGAGAGATCCTCCACCTGTCCAGGTTCATTAGCCAGCACCAGATCAAGTACAGCCTCTCCTCTAGTAGGCTTATCCACATACTGTGTCAGGAAACTCTCCTGGACACACCTAACAAACTCCTCTCCATCCAAACCCCTAGCCCTAGGGATATTCCAATCTATGTTTGGGAAATTAAAATCTCCCATCACGACAACTCTGTTATTCCTACATCTCTCCAGGATCTGTTTCCCCATCTGCTCCTCAACATCTCTGTTACTATTGGGCGGCCTATAGAAAACACCCAGCAACGTTACCGACCCCTTCCTGTTCCTCACCTCCACCCACAGAGACTCCGTAGTCAATCCCTCCATGGCGTCCACCTTCTCTACAGCCGTGACACTATCCCTGATCAACAGTGCCACTCCCCCCCCTCTCTTGCCTCCCTCCCTGTCCTTCCTGAAACATCTAAAACCCGGCACCTGAAGCACCCAGTCCTGTCCCCGAGACATCCAAGTCTCCGTAATGGCCACCACATCACAATTCGAAGCAGCAATCCACGCTCTAAGCTCATCCACTTTATTCACTACACTCCTGGCATTAAAATAGACACATCTCAGACCTTCAGCCTGAGCACTTCCCTTCTCCATCACTCATCTAACCTCCCTCTTACCCTGTTTACATTCCTTATCTATTTGCGAGCTAACCTCCTCGCTCTCAGTCCCCTCATTTCGATTCCCTCCCCCCAACCTTTCTAGTTTAAAGTCTCTCCAGTAGCCTTAGCCAACCTTCCCGCCAGGATATTGGTCCCCCTGGGATTCAAGTGCCACCCGTCTTTTTTAAACAGGTCACACCTGCCCCTAAAGAGGTCCCAATGATCCAAGTACCCAAATCCTTGTCCCTTGCTCCAGTCCCTCAGCCACGCATTCATTCTCCACCGATTCCTGTTCTCACTCTCCCGCGGCACAGGCAGCAATCCCGAGATTACTACCTTTGCATTCCTCTTTCTCAGCTGTCTACCTAACTCCCTATATTCTCTTTTCATGACCCCTTCCCTCTTCCTACCTATGTCAGCAGTACCTATATGCATCACGACCTTCGGCTCCTCTCCCTCCCCCTTCAGGATTTCTGGGACTCGACCAGAGACATCCCGGACCCCTGCACCAGGGAGGCAAACCACCATCCGAGAGTCCCGTCTGTGTCCGCAAAAACGCCTATCTGACCCCCTCACCGTAGAGTCCCCAATTAGCACTACCCTCCTTTCCTTACCCTTTTGCACTACTGGGCCAGGCTCAGCTCCAGAGACACTGCCACCGCTGCTTCCCCCAGGTGGGCTGTCCACCCCATTAGTACTCAGACAGGAGTACTTATTATTAAGGGGCACATCCACCGGGGTGCTCACCATCAACTGAGCTTTCTCCTTCCTCACTGTTACCCAGTTACCCTCCTCCCATGGTCCCGGTGTGACCACCTGCCGATAGCTCCTGTCAATGACCTCCTCACTATCCCTAACCCGGCGAAGGTCCTCGAGCTGCAATTCCAGTTCCCTAACATGTTCCCTTAGGAACCGCAGCTCAACACACCCAGCACAGATATGGTCGTCCGGGAGGCTAGGAGCCTCCAGGACCTCCCACATCCTACATTGGGAACAACATACTGGCCTCACACTCATAATTGCCCCTTTAAACACACAGGGAAAAAAAAGTGAATGAAAATTTTAAACTTACCTTTCCTCCTCCTGTTTTCTCCAAAGCCCTGCTCTCACTGGGTCTTTTTTTTTAGGTTAGAGGAGGAGGGAGAGTGGGATACTCTACAAGTGTAGAGTATCGGGATTCCTCTCTGTTCCAATTTATTGGGGAAAAAAAATCTCTCTCTCCCAGACCTCCCTGCGCGACCACTTCCGGGTTTAGATATTTTTAAAGAAAAAACCCGCGAAAAAGTAAGTTAAAAATAACAGCGCTTACCCGCAGCACTCCTCTCGCGAATCTCTCCCTCTCTGCTGCACTTCCAAGACGCAATGACTTTCTACAGAAAGTCCTCCTCGGGGACGTCACTGCCATCGTGGCTGACGTCCCCAGGCCCTGTCCTGCTCCGGAAGCACGTGAGGACCCAGAAGTCGGACCCCCTGGTCGAAAGGGCCCAACTCCTCCACGCCAACCCCCAATACGCCTATGTGGCATACCCCGACGGGCGGGAGGACACGGTTTGTATTCAAGACCTGGCACCTGCAGGTGCCCCAGGGACCACTACGACCCACAACCCCAACCCCTGTATACAGCACGCCTGAGCCCCAGGAGCTGCTACCACACACCCGACAATCGGAAGGGACTACAGACGACTCAAGCGACTACGGCCTGGCGCCTGAACCAACACCGCAGCCACCGGAACCGACACCACAACCGGCACTACGGCGGTCGCAGCGGCAGATCAAGCCCCCAGAGAGACTAAATTTGTAAATTTGTAATTCTGTAAATATCGTTCCACCCACCTCACCCCCGCCGGACCCTTTTTTAAAAACGGGCCGAATGTGGTAAACCACTGTTAGCTTATTGCCTGTGTGTGTGTGTGACATGCCTGGACACGTCCCTGCCGGCCCTGCCCGGGACTCCTCCCCCCCTGGTCCAGGTATAAAGGTGACTGCTCCCCACCCCCTGCCTCAGTCTCTGGACCAGTTCATCAGCATGGGTGTGCTCCAAGTCTTTTGCGAATAAAAGCCTATTTGTTCTTGCATACAAACTAGTCTTTGCTTGATTGATGGTGCAGCATAGTCAAAATAGAAAAGCAAAATTTTTTTTTTAAAGTAATGTACCTTTTAAATCTTTATGTTGTGAGAGACTTGGGTGTATTTGTACAAGGAACACAAAAGTTAGCATGCAGGCACAGCAAGCAATTTGGAAGGCAAATAGTTTATTGGCCTTTATTGTAAAGGTACTGGAGTACAAGAAAAAGTAAATTATGCTGCAATTGTATAGAGGTTTGGTGAAAGCACACCTGGAAAATAAGAATATAATTTTGGTCTCCATATCTGAGGAAGAATATATTTGTCTTGGAGATGTTACAGTGAAAGTTCACTAGATTGTTTCCTGTGATGATAGGGTTGTCCTATGATGAGAGGGTGACTAAATTGGGCCTACAGTCTCTAAAGTTAAGAAAAATGAGAGATGATTTCATTGAAACATAGAAAATTCTGAAGAAGCTTCACAGTGGAGATTGTTTCCCCTAGCTGAGAGATTGTTTCCCCTAGCTGGAGAACCTAGAACATGTGAGCACTGTGTCAAGATAAATGTTGATGATTTAGGACTGAAATGAGGAGAAACTTCTTCATTCAGAGAGAGTTGTGAATCTTTGGAATTCTCCCCCAGAGGTTGTGGATGTTCCATCACAGAATGAATTCAAGACCGGAGATGGTCAGGTTTTTGCTCTCATGAAACATTGGGATTTGGAGAGTCGGCGGAAAAGTGAGGCAGAAAATCAGCCATGATTGTATTGAATGGTGGAGTAGGTTTAAGGGACAATATAGTATATTCCTGCTCATATTTTTTATGTTCTTATCACCCCTGAATAGGCTAGCTCTAATTTTGAGGTTATCGTCCTGTGTTCTGAACTCTTCCACCAGAGGAAATAGCTTTTAAATGACATATTTAAGGTGATCAGATGAGTTGATAGGATAGATTGAGAGATCTCCCTTTAATCTTATTTATTCAAGGAATACAAGTTTGTTCATGCAACCTGTCCTTGTCTTTAACCCTTTTGGACCCAATTTCATTCCGGTAAATCTATTATATAACCTCTTCAGGCCAATATATCCTTCCTGAGGGTTTTGCCCAGAAAGTAATACAGTACTCCAGATGGATTCTAACCAGAATATCATGCTACCTTGAAATAAAGGCCAACATTTCATTAGCCTTTTTAATTATTATTTGTACGTTCATTAGCTTCTAGGATTTCCATATTTTGACCCTTAAATATCTCTGCTTATTAACAGTTCCTAACTTCTCACCATTTAGAAAATCTATCTTTTTGGATCCAAAGTGGATGACCTCAGATTTTCTCTCAGAGAACATCATCTGCCAGTTTTTCCCACTCACCTGGTCCATCAATATCACTTTGCAAATTGCTGATCACAACGGCACTATTTATTGTGAAATGTAAGTTAGTGTCATCAGCAAACTTAGAAATGATGCTCTACATCACTTCAACCAAACCATCTGTAGATCTACTGAAAAGCTGAGCCCAAGTACAGATCCACACAAACTAGCCACAGAGGGGGACACAACTAGCCACTTCCTACAAATTACAGTACATACCTATTATCCATACTCTCGGACTCATTTCTCCTATCCAATTTCCCATCCAGGCCAATAGGTTTCCTACAATTCCATTTGCTCTCATTTTTGTTCATGGTCTCCTACATGAAACCTTGCTCAATGCCTTATGGAAGTCCAATATGAATTACAACTAGCTACTCCCTTTTCTACTATGTTTGTTTACTACACTTTTGAGATTTGATTAAGCAAAATACTGCAGATGCTGGAATCTGAAACAAGAACAGAGGAAGCTGGAAAAACTCAGCAGATCTGCTAACATCAATCAGGAGAGAAACACAGTTAATGTTTCAAGTCATGGATCCTTCATTGGAATGAAGGGTTCATGACCTGAAACATTGAGCGGGATTCTCTGGTCCTCCATGTGGCATGTTTCTTGGCAACAGGTGGTAACCCACCATTTGCCGGCAGCAGGATCTTCTGGCCCCATCACTGTCAATGGGAATTCCCCTTGAATTCACCCCACGCTGCCAGGAAACCCGCTGTGCGGGTGCACCTTCGGCAAGACCAGAAGATCCTGCCCATAGGAAGGATGGGAAAATCCCTCCCGTTAACCGTGTTTCTCTCTTTTGTCAGACTTGACTTTCCTTTATGGATTTATGCTCTATCTGGACAGTTCAACTGCCCAGTCACTTATTGTGATGCCCTATTGTAATGCGGGAACCATTCATGTTCGTAAATACAATCTTCCTTTGATTCCACTCCAGAAATATGTGTGGCTCCTTTTTTGATTACTATTCCATACAGGATTTTCTATTCTTCATACTTCCTGATTTATTTCATAGCTTCAAACAGTAGGGCTTTTACGCCGGACATTTTTGCCTTTTCCCTGTGATGATGGGACTCAATCTTTTCTGTTTTATTCAACAATTATTCAATTTGCTTCAAAATCATATCCTTCCTATCCATCATCGACACTTATCCACATTCTTCTTCCATAAGCATCCAAATTCCCCTATAAATTCCACGAGTCTCTATATCTCTTTTTCTTCTATTCCACATCTGCCTATATTCCACCCCTTTCCTGCTCAATGTATACTTCAGTTTCTTCATCACTCTTTTATGCATCTAATTCCCCTCTTTTTCCTGTTAAACAAGTTTCCCTAAGGAATAGGGAATTCAGAAGAAACTAATGTAAATGTGAAACTCACAACCACAGGGAGTGGCTGGAGCAAATAATAGATTAATTTAAGGGGAAGTTAGACAAGCATATGAAAGAGAAGGGTACATAGGCTTACAATTAAAGAGTTAGATGAGAAGACACTCAAATGGAGCATAAACGCCAGCATGCACTGGTTTGCTAAATGACCTGTTTCTGCACTGTATATCCTACATATTTATCCTTTCCTTTCACTCTCTCGTCAGATGATGATGTCAGGAATGTTATTGTGAGGTAGAACTATTCCAGCCTCTTCTGCACTCCAAATTTACCCAAGGTTCCTGGCAGGGACTCTCATTCAATGGAAACACAGATCAGAAAGAAGGTCAAAGTGACAAATTTGCAATGTTCTAAACTCTGTGTCCTACATTCTCATTAAGCAAGGCTCTACTTTAGGTACCTCACTTCATAAAATGTGCCTATAAAGTTCTCCTTATTCTGGTCTAAAGGCAATGTTCAACTGCCAAAGATATGTACCCCTCGCCATACTGCAAAGTGCGTATGGGCACATGTTCTTTTTAAGTAAAGAAAAGCACATACCAGCCATGAGAAAAACCCGGATGACTTATCGGTTTGGCACACTTCTCCTTCGTATGGTCCAAATATCCTTCCTCTTGGAATGATGACATCCAAACAACGAACATCAATCTCTCCTCCAGGCTCCTTCACAACTGCTACACCAGCAGGGACCGTGAGGGATGCCCTGTCTGGCGTACCTACTGGTATCGGCGTATCAGCAACAAATATTGGGCATCCATGAAGAGCACACTCATCAATGAAGTACTCCTGGCAAGTCTCACAAACTGAGATACAAATGACAATAGTTTTCAATTAGATGCACATTCATAGAAGAAAAAAGTGCAGTTAAACCATATTTTCTGAATCTCACTTGCTCTAAAATTTCCTTTATTCTGATCTTTTTTTATTCTGACAAAGTCTACCATGACAACCACCCTTATTTCAACAAACACAAATCTTTTTGTAACAAGAATTCTACCTGATCTCTGTTGAAATTGCAGTCAAGAACCTCATCTCAAAGTCAAGGTCTTCGTCAAGTTACTCAGTAATCGCTTTATTGATATTGTAGTGCCTAGTTTTGTTCCAATGGGATTATATGATTGAACAACTGAACATATTTCTATAAGATCATAAGAAAGCCACTTACACCAGTATTCATATTGCTCAGGGGATTCATTCATCATCACTTCTTCACCTTTTACCTTCCCCAATTCCAGTTCTGCTTCTGTGGGATATACCTGGGTATGGCCTGGCACAATGCTATAAGAAGGCAAAGAAAGGAAAGATGAGTTTGAATGAAATTTAAGCACGTGTCAAGACCAAAGAAATATGGGCATAATTTTTGGTTTATGCAGTGTAAGATTTCAACTGATGTAACAAAGAACAATGATTTAGATCAGCAATAATTTGCTACAAAGTGAGTTTTCCTGGGTTTCTAACTCTGCTTGGATGTATTCCTGGAGTCAAACCCAGTCAAACACCCTGTTCCCATCTCTCCATCATCAATGTTTTTAGAATTAATAAAAGTAAAATGCTGAAAGTAAATAAAAAACTACAATTTTCTAATGTTCCTGCAGGTTACTCACAGCAGTATTTAGGAAATTAATCTTTAATCTCTGGATGATAGGAAACGCTATGGGAATTTCCATATCTCACCTCGGTGTTCTTGAGGACACTGAGCAGGGACCAGGTACCTCCCTGTGATGGGAGAGGGGAAAGAGCCCATTAAATCATTCTAAGAAAATTTCCATAGACTCCCAGTTATAAATGATAGGAGTAGGTCATCAGTCCTTCCTTTCTTGCAGGAAATATTCACGGCTTGGCACCCATCAATCCCCTAAAGAACTTAAAAATAAATATGTTTGGGACTAAATTGGATATCCCCCATTAAACGGGCACAGGGGTTTAGTTATGATGCTCGATTATCCTGTGACTGTTATCTGTGACTTTGCGCTGCTTTCTGATTTTCATGATTTTAATGTCCAGCAAGTAGTAAATATACTGCTAATTGAGTTAGCTTATCATCAGGGGGCCAAAGTCATGAAGTGGCTAGTGCCACATAAAACTAGCCTGCACTGGGTAAAGCCAACTCATAAAGGAGAGATACATTATGGCTATAGCAGTTGTGAGGGAAGTGAATCTGACCTGGGAAACAGTGAACAATGGTACAACATGGAAGAGGGTGGACTCCAAAGGTTTTAAACACTTGCATTAGAGACCTGGATGGAGGAGGCAGAAATAGAAAGAGATGTCCTGTATCTGCAAGGGTCAAGAGGCCCTAAAGATCCACACTCCAAAGGTAATGGGGGAAGATAGCTGCGGATGTCAATGCCAGGGGTGCAGTCCTGAGAACCAGAATACAGTCCTGCAAGTTAAATGAGTTTACACAAGTGGTTAAGGTGAGTCAATGAATCTTCACATGCCCTATCTTACCAACGGCACTACTAGCCTCAGAAATTGCTCAATTTACTAAGTCTTCCTTCACTTACCTCAAAATCTTTTATCAATCAGGGTACATAACTAAAATTCACATTTCACTTCACCTTCACAAACTTAGCACTGTTGTAAACCTCACACCCACATCTCAGCTTGCACACAGTGCTCCCTATTCAACCATGATACCACATTACCTAAATACATTGCATGATACTCACTGACACACTTCCCTCTTCCTTTATAGGACAAGGCAGCACACAATTAGTGGGGACAGGAGCTAACTGGAGGGTACAGGTGTGTTTGCATGCCCCAGTGCCGATGAAGGAGATGGGCCAGCTATTATTGGGGTGCCAATTGCTGAAGCCATTCAGCAACAGAGCTGAAACTATGAAAGTTGACAGTATCCTCAAATCCAACTCTTCTTTCTCCCCCACCCGCCACACCCCTCCAGTCTTGTACCTTTCCACTTTCAGATACGCAAAAAGTGCAACTTTGCCAGGTTATGAAGGAACAGCAAGAACACAATGATGATGAAGACATGCTGGGCAGGATTCTCTGATCTGGTCTGTTCCTGCCGCGCAGCCAGTGAGAATGGCAAATTAGGTGCTCAGCCAAAACTCCATTCACTGAAGCGGCACCAGAAAATCCCAGCCCCAGGTGAGATCGGACATTTTTGGCGACGGTCACTTGATTTCACATTCACAGCCATCAGTTCCAATAATGACACTGGGCACACAGCATAGGTTGGAGGCTGGATCTGCATATGATGAGATATTGAGCTCAAATTACCTGCAGCTAGAGCAGGAGACAAGAACAGCGTAGGTGTCAGCTTGCCGGAGGTGAGGCCACATACAGGTTCTGCTGCAGAAGACGACAGACTGGTATGCACTAAGAAATGTTTGGTGCATTTAGTGCAACAAAGCAGTCCAGAACTACAATTCCACATACCCCTGAACCACCAGCCACCAATTTCACAGTTGGCAAACAGTCATAAATGATCAGTTTTCTGAATATAACAGCCTGTTAAACCTGAGATATCAGCTGCCAGTTATGAATGAGTGAACCTTAATATGTCATCTAGTCCGGCATTTGTTCTCAGATCCTGCAGGTAGCATGCTCAGGTGGGGTCAATACCTGTTGTCAAGATGGTGCATTGGCATCCTCTGGAGAGGATACAAGAGAGTACAGGGCAACTAACTTCATGTATAACCCATACAAGTGCACTTTGAATTCACCAGCCGTGGAACAGGAAGTCACTTACTGCTCTGTACCCTCAGTCTTGGTTTCCTGTTTCCATATTGGGGTTTCTTTTTGCTGACATTTCTTTCTCTGGTCTCACATACAGTCTTTGTAAAACGTACCAAGGGCACAAAACATCCTGAGCTTTTCTAAAAGCTTGAAAATATATCCCTGACAACATGGTCACTTACCTTTAAATGGCCACTTCCCTTTAAATTGCAGGTAACACATGAATTAAAGTACCTCCATCATGCTAGCCAGCTGCATAAAGCTTCATTGGCAGTTATGAATAGTATTGCCATTGAGCTGGCATTGCCAATTGTAGGTACTCAGTTCACTGTAAGCCAGCTTTGTATAGGCCAGTAGATATTCAAACCTAAATGGATCATATATTTGGCCCCTTAGACCATAACAACACAATCAATGAAGTGCTTTTCTTATGTCTTTTTGTGCTCCTCCATAGCAGTTACCAAGTGGTTAATGCTGGTCAGACATCTGTCCCATTCTGGCAGAATGATGGATGAACAACTTCTGCATCATCCCACTGACCATTTTGCGAACAATTGCAGGAATAGACTCTCAGTAAATACACCCACAGAATTTTCAGCATATGATTCACATATTACAGAAATCAGCATATGCTTTCACCTAATGCAGTATCTTTCATTTGAAAGTAAGCTCCATGAAGTATCATTCCTGAAGCAACAGAGCAAGTTGCATTGCCAGGTCTACCTAATACAGTCGGCCTTATTCTGTCCACTAATTGTATCCCTTGCTCACGTGTGCTGAATTTTATCCATTGATTATTCCTCAAATCTATTATAATTTTCTCAGGCATAATTTCTGGTTTGATGCTTTCTTTAGGTGGAGTTAGTGCAAAGTGTACTTCTGCCTAAGAGAGCCTGGCTTCCTTCCACAAGAGTGCAGTCTGTGTCTGAGTGCGCAGCCTCTTTTGTAACAATGTCTTTCTGTCAAAAGGACAGATGGCACATTGTTAATATTGTGTTGGATTATTTAACATTTACCAAGATGTCTGTTGCATACCTGCTTGATCAAAGTATATCCGTAGATTATTGCAAACATAAAATTCAATACTAATTTCAGAGTTATCGATGGAAAATGCTGCAAGAATTTCCTTAAATGTATATTCAAAATGAAGTTTCAGTAATCTGTTGTGATATAACTGAATTTTCATTATACCTCTATTAATTTGGTCGTTAACCTTCTACAGCAAAATATTTGCACGCACGTTACCTAATTATGATCCTGAAGTACTAAATAATTGCGAGTCTATGAATATCTTCTTCGAGGGCTTAACAAGAAAAGCTAATTCATTCACTCTGCAGCTTATAAACATCGTAAGGGAAGGTTGTTGGTGTAAATGCTAAACTAATCCAAAATGTTGACAGTCTCTGCTGTGATAAATAATAAAATAACTTTCCTATAAATATGCTAGCTAAACTAGTACCTCATTAAATCAAGTTTGTTGCCGGTTCCGGAGCTGTAATGATAGCTATTTAAATGTACACTTTATATATCTATCTTGGATACATCTTTCAGCCAAATCTATATATCAACTCGTCTATTTTAAGCTCTGATTAATATTAGTTTTAACATGGCACTAGTGCACAGATCAATTTCTCAGATTGTGCCTTGCTACATATTCAAAATTAATGTCTTACCAAAGCAGTTCAAATACTTCCTTGATGAGTTCATCACAAGTGCAGCAGATAGAAGACATGGTATTATTGATCGGCCCTGCCTTTATGCCTAGTGTATGCATCATTTGCTTTCTAGCTGCACACCCCATAGCCCTTTCAATGCTAATTTGCCTTCCCCACACCTTCTCTGAAAACCTGATGCGCATCATCACTGAATTACACCTTCCTTTAATACTTTCCCTGCTCTTTTGAGAAAAATTCAAAGTTTGATTTCTGGAAAATGCATGTCTTAGAGTGGTTAAGATTTCTGATAATTCATTAACAATTGATTCAGAAACATTAATGAATTTGCATTGAGATTTGCTTCACTGCAGCGTATGCACTATACCTCAACAGATCTTGGCTAAAACATTGCTTTAAAAAATCTGTTCACAGGAGTGCAATAAAACAGTACAAAAAACTTAACTCAAATAAGAAAAAATTGAGGTGAAAAAGATTTTTTTAAATTCATTCATGGGACAGGGTCAGCATTTGTTGCATAGATGACCTTGAGAAGGTAGTGGTGAGCCACCTTCTTGAATCGCTGCAGTCCATGTGCTGTGGGTTGACCCACAATGCTGTTAGGGAGGGAATTTCAGGATTTTGACCCAGCGACTGTGAAGGAATGGCGATATATTTCCAATTCAGGACGGTGAGTGGCTTGGAGACAAATTTGCAGATGGTCGTGTTCCCATGTATCTGTTGCCTCTGTCCTTCTAGATGGAAGTGATTGTGGGTTTGGAAGGTGTTGTCCAAGGATCTTTGGTGAATTGCTGCAGTGCACCTTGTAGATAGTACACACTGCTGCTACTGAGCATCAGTGGTGGAGGGAGTCGATGTTTGTAGATGTGGTGCCAGTCAAGCGGGTGCTTGGTCCTGGATGGTGTCAAGCTTGTTGAGTTTTGTTGGAGCTGCACCCATCCAGGCAAGTGGGGAGTATTCCATCACACTCCTGATTTGTGCCTTATAATGGATAGGCTTTGGGGTGTCAGGAGGTGAGTTACTCATCGCAGTATTCCTAGCCTCTGACCTACTCTTGTAGCCAGTGTGTTTATGTAGCGAGTCCAGTTGAGTTTCTGGTCAATGGTAACCCCAAGGATGTTGACAGTGGGGGATTCAGTGACGGTAACACCATTGAATGTCAAGAGGCAGTGGTTAGAGTGTCTCTTATTAGTGATGGTCATTGCCTGGCATTTGTGGGGCATGAATGTTACTTGTCTCATGTCAGCCCAAGCCTGGATATTGTCCAGATCTTGTTGCATTTGAACATGGGCTGCTTCAGTATCTAAGGAGTTGCAAATGGTGCTGAACATTGTGCAATCATCGGCGAACATCCCCACTTCTGACCTTATGATGGAGGGAAGGTCATTGATGAAACAACTGAAGATGGTTGGGCCTAGGCCACTACCTGAGGGACTCCTGCAGAGATGTCCTGGAGCTAAGATGATTGACCCTCCACAACCAGAACCATCCTCCTATGTACCAGGTATGACTCCAACCAGTGCAGAGTTTGCCCCCTAATACCCATTGATTCCAGTTTTTCTGGGGCTCCTTGATGCCATACTTGGTCAGATGTGGCCTTGATGTCAAGGGTTGTCACTCTCACCTCACCTCTGGAATTCAGCCCTTTTGTCCATGTTTGAACCAAGGCTGTAATGAGGTCAGGAGCTGAGTGACCCTGGCAAAACCCAAACTGGGCGTCATTGAGCAGGTTATTGCTGATATTGCTTGATAGCACTGTTAATGACCCCTTCCATCACTTTACTAATGATCGAGAGTAGAGATCACATAAATCTTTTTTGTTTTCCAAAGCTAGACTCCATTCAGCTTGTTCCACTCTATCATCAAACTCCTTTGGCGGGATTTTCCACACACGATGCCACCTGTTTTGCAGGGGCAGAGGCGGCCTGCCATTGGCTAAGGTCCCGCCATTGTCAATCGGGTTTCTCGTTGAATGCATCCCCTGCTGCTCGTAAACCCACAGTGGAGGGTGTGCCATCAGCAGAACTGCAAGATCCCCTGACATGAACAGCCAGAAAATTCCAGCCTTTATGTAAGAAAGGACATAATTATAGAAAAAGTTCACTCAACTGATTCCTGCGATGAGTGGTTTATCTTATGAGAAAGGTTGGGCCTGTATCCACTGAAGTTTAGAAAAATAAGAGGTGATCCTATTGAAATACACTCTGTCAAGGCCCCAGGATCTTATGTATGTTGAAAAGATGCTACCACTTGTGGGAGAGGCTTGAATTAGGGGACACAATTAAAGAATAAATTTCCTCATCTCCATTTAAGATGGAGATGAGGAAATATTTTTTTCTCTCAAAGAGTTGACAGGCTGTGAAACTCTCTAACCCGGCAAGTGGTAGAGGCAGGGTCATTGAATATTTTTAAGGCAGAGGTGGATAGATTCTTGAATAACAAGGGGAATTAATAAGTATCGGGGGTAGGCAGAATAGTAGCATTGAGGTCACAATCGGACCAGCCATGATCTTATTGAATGCCTGAGCAGGCCAGAGGGCAGAATGGCCTACTCCTGCTCCTAATTTATATGTTTGCACGTAAAGTGGAAACAACGTCAAAATCAGATTGGATGTTTATTTTGCTGCTTACCACTGTCCATACTTTGCTTCCTCTTCAGGCAAAATTTTTTCAATCTTCACCTTCACACCTGCTTGCCTGTGGTCCAATTGGTCTTTGATTTGTTTTGAAGACCAGTTTTCATTCATTTTATCTGCAAAAAAAAATATGTTTTAAAAGCAAAATTTGGACATATGCACGTGTCAAACTGAAAGATATTTACGATAGGAATTGGAAGGTTATTCCTCTTTGCAGTGTACCCACAATATCAAGTATTCTCAGGACAGCTACAAATCTTCAAACCTATTCAAGAATTAGCTACTGGGAATGAGGTAAGAAAAAAAATTGAAAAACATCAGAGCAAGAAAACATTCAAATGTGGTAATGCAAGTAGCAGACATTACAAAATTGTCCTATTCATGGCAGAGCAATTTTTAATGTTATTTTGAGGACCCTATGTTGAATAAACAATTAGAGGACGATGTCTGACATCACCTCGAATCACAGCAAATGGCACCCAGCTCTTCCTCATTATCTTGACCCCACCACTGTATCCAAATTGTCAGATTTCTTACCTGACATCCAGTACTGAGTGAGCAAAATTTTTCACCAATTGAATATTTGGAAGACTGAAGCCATTGTTTTCGGTCCCTGCCACAAACTCCATCCCTCTCCCTGGCAATTGTCTGAGGTTCAGCAAGATTGCTTGCAATATTGGTGTCATATTTAACCCAAGGTGAGCTTTCATCACATATCTGATTCATCACTAAGATCACCTATTTCCACCTCCCTAACATCACGCAACTCTGCCTCTGCATTGGCTGTGTCTTCCTTACCTCAAAATTTGATTATTCTAATGCACTCCCAATCAGCCTCCTACATTCTACCCTCTGTAAACGCAAGATGTTCTGACATTTTGCTACAGAGTCCTAACTCGCAAACACCACATGGACTACAGCATTTCAAGAGGGGGGTGCACCAGCACCTTCTCAATGGCAATTAAAAATAGGCATCAAATGCTCACCTGGCCAGCGATGCCCATATTCCATTAAAGAATAAATAAAATCAAAAGAAGGAGCTGAGGTAAATCATATACATACATTTACAGGATGGCTGTATAAGCTCAGATGCAAAAACAACATGCAAGTCCTCATCAACCGTCACAACAACAAGAAGCTGCTTGGCAGAGTTAAGGCCTTTGATAAGCAACATGGTGTTAGAAAACATCAAAGAGATGTGGATTAAAGTGCCCAAACATGGGAAGGGCAAGAAAAAGTCAAAACCGGTCAACAGGGACTGATACATCTTGAAGATGTTGCTCCACGGGGTCTCTGGTCGTTGCACTTAGAAACCTATTAATTACTGGCAAATAAAATGCCCGTTTCTGTGAGGAATTGTAACTTATAATGCCGAAAAGAAAACTTGGGACTAAAAACCAAACTTAGTTCTTTTCTGTTTCTGATGTCACTTTGCTAGTAATACCTTTTTTGATAATCTGATTAATTACTTTGTAATAAAATTCATTTTTGACATATGAAAATTGCCCAGGTACGTTCAGTACTCAAAAAGCAGGACAATTCCAATCTGACTAGTTACCATTCCATCAGTCTACTCTCAATTATCAGCAAGTGATGGAATGCGTCATCAACTCTGTCAAGTGACACCTATTCAGTAACAAACTGCTTACTTTTGTTAGTTTGGGTTCTGTCCAATGGCCATCTCCAACAAGTGATATTGGGGTGCACAGAAAGCTGGAAGAGACAGACAGCTCCATAGTAGGAAATAACAGAAGGAGAGGGAATTAAATGAGATCCAAATTAAGTTTATTGTGCATGTATGTGAATGCTCAGAGCTGTTGGGGCAGATAGCTACGTAGGAGTATGATTTTGTAGCGATTACAAAGACCTGGCTCAAAACAAGAACAGGACTGGGTTCAAAATATTCCTGGACACAAGGTGTTCAGAAAAGATAAGGAACAAAAAAAAGTTGGTGGGGTAGCAGTACTGATTAAGGAGAATATTACAAAGCTGAAGAGAGAGGATGTCTCAGAGGGGTAAAAAACAGAATCTACTTAGTGTTATATATTTAAGTAGTTGCATTATTGCTTTAAGAGCCAGTCACATGATTTGATGGTGATGCCATTAGTATGTTGCACAGGTTGTTGTTTCAGATTCAGTTTGTATTCTGTACAGACAAGAGGTCCTAGAATAAATCTTTTGTTGGCTAGTTTGAATCTACATGTCAAACCACATTGTTTTTTGTTTAAAAGCCACAATCCTTAATATAGTTAGGACATTACAGATAGAGCTAAGATAACATTCCATTACTGGGTGCATTCTTACTGTGTTTACCCCAGTCCAACGCCGGCATCTCCACATCATGCATTCTATAAGCCAGTATAGAAGAATCATAGAATCCCTACAGTGCAGAAGGAGGCCATTTGGCCCATCGGGCCTGCACTGACTCTCTGACACAGCATCTTACCCAGACCCTATTCCTGTAACACCATGTATTTACCCTACTAATCCCCCTAACCTATATATATCTTCGGACATTAAAGGGCAATTTAGCATAGTCAATCCACCCAACCTGCACATCTTTGGACTATGGGAGGAAACCGGAGCACCCAGAGGAAACCCACGCAGACACGGGGAGAATGTGCGAACTCCACACAGACAGTCACCCAAGACCGGAATTGAACCGGGGTCCTTGGCGCTGTGAGACAGCAGTGCTAAAATTAGTGCCACACTATGCCGCCTACTAGAATCTACTGGGAAGAGATAGAGAAACAATTTACAAGGAAATTACAGAGAGGTTCAAGAGCTTATTGAATGGTTATAGTGGGAGACTTTAATTATGCTATTGTGATCTGGGATAGGTAATAGCATAAAGGGCAGGGGGAAGGGTTTATAAAGAGTCTGCAGGAGAATTTTCAGCAAAGATTCACAAGATGGTTCCAAGGATGAGGAACTTTAGCTATGTGGATTGGAGAAGCAGGGCTGTTTTTCTTGGTGAAGAGAAAATTAAGAGAACAGATTAAATTTTTCAAAATCATGAGGGGTCTGGAGAGAGAGTAGATAGGGAGAAACTGTTCCAATGGCAGAAGGTTTGAGGCCAACAGGTTTATTTGGTAGCAAAAGCCAAACAAGCATATCGACACAGACATCAAGTTTCTACAAAGATGCACTCCGAAAGCTTGTGTGGCTTTTGCTACCAAATAAACCTGTTGGACTTTAACCTGGTGTTGTTAAACTTCTTACTGTGTTTACACCAGTCCAACGCCGGCATCTCCACATCATGACTACCATCGACACCGCAAACTGCCGGCTCCAAGTGGAGAGGATCTCCAAGAAGATCGCACATATCGACACAGACATCAAGTTTCTACAAAGATGCACTCCGAAAGCTTGTGTGGCTTTTGCTACCAAATAAACCTGTTGGACTTTAACCTGGTGTTGTTAAACTTGTTACTGTGTTTACCCCAGTCCAACGCCGGCATCTCCACATCAGAAGGTTTGAGGACCAGAAGACACTGATAGGGTGGCACAGTTGTTAGCACTGCTGCCTCACAGCGCCAGGTTCAATTCCCGGCTTGGGTCGCTGTCTGTGTGGAGTTTGCACATTCTCCCCGTGTCTGCGTGGGCTTCCTCCAGGTGCTCCGGTTTCCTCCCACAGTCCAAAGATGTGCGACTTAGGTGGATTCGCCATTATAAATTGTCCATTAGTGTCAGGGGGATTAGCAGGTCAAATATATAGGGTTGCAGGGATAGGGCCGGGTTGTCGGTGCAGGCTTGATGGGCCAAATGGCCTCCTTCTACGCTGTAGGGATTCTATTTAAAGTGTTTGACAAAAGAAGCAACTGTGGCATGACGGAAAGCCTTTTACATGGCATGTGGTTAGGATCTGGAATGTTCCAGAGGCAGATTCAATAGAAGATTTCAAAAGAGAATTGGTAATTAACTGAAGTGAAAATATTTGCAGGGCTGCAGAAAAACGGTGGGAGAGTGAGACTAGGGGAGTAGCTTTTCCAGAGAGACAGGACAAACATAATGGGACAAACACGATGGGCTGAACTGCCTCCTTCTGTGATGTAAAGATTCTATGACTGTCAGAGAAAATCTAACCATCTCTCCTTGACATTCAATGGTATTCCCATCGCCAAATCCCTAACCATCAACATTCTGAGGGTTATCACAGATCAGAAATTGGGCCAACCATATAAATACCATGGCTACAAAAACAGGTCAGAAGCTGGAACTCACCCCCTGACTTGCTATAGCCTACCTACCACCTATAAGGCACAAGCCAGGAGTGTAATGGAATACTCAACACCATCTAAGAAGACAAAGCAACAAGCTTGATCAGCAACCCATCCCCCAGCCTTAAACATTCATCTGGCACACGATGGCAGCAGCATGTTCCATCTACAAGGTGCACTTTAGCAACTCATCAAGCATCCATCAACAGCACCTTCCAAACCCATGACATCTACCATCAAGAAGAACAAGGCCAGCAGACACATGGGAACACCACCACCTGCAAGTTCCTCTCCAAGCTACATGCCATCCTGACTTGTAACTATGCCACCTTTCCCTTACTATTGTTAAGTCAAGATCCTAAAATTTATTTCCTAATTGCACTGTGGATGTACCTACACCACATGGACTGCAGAGATTCAGGAAGTTGACTCACCACCACTTTCTCAAAGGCAATTATGGATAGGCAATAAATGCTGGCTTTGCCAGCAACACCTCACTTCCTAAGAACAAATAAAACAGAACAGGAGGGGAGAAGGAAATGAAGGGTCATGCTGATAAGAGTTTGGTGGGGAAAGATATGAGGAAGTTTAAGTGCAGCATAAATGCCAGCTTAGACTGGTTCAGCCAAATGGTCTGTTTCTGTTCTGTATTTTTTATGTAAGTCCTGTTCCCCTATCACCCTTCAGCTCAATGACCTATACTGGCTCCTGATTAAGCAACTCATCAATTTTTAAACTCTCATCCCCGTTTTAAAAATCCCTCGCTATCTGTGAGGTCTCCTCCAACCCAGAACCTTCTAAGACATCTGCACTTATATAATTCTGGCCTCTGGAACATTCCTGATTTTAATTTCCCCACCATTCATGACCTTAACTGCTTTCTCAAACTGTCCTGCCAACTTCAATGATTTATACACACTAACACTCAGGTACTGCTACTGGATTTCTTTTCACAGAATCATCGAATCCCTACAGTGCAGAAGGAGGCCATCCAGCCCATCGAGCTTGCACCAACAATCCCACCCAAGCCCTATCCGCCCATAACCCCATGTATTTACCCTGCTAATCCTCCTGACACTAAGGAGCAATTTAGCATGGCCAATCCACCTAACCTGCCCATCTTTGGAGTATGGGAGCAAACCAGAGCACCCAAAGGAAACCCACGCAGACATGGGGAGAACATGCAAACTTCACACAGGCAGTCACGCGAAGCCAGAATTGAACCCGGGTCCCTGGCTCTGTGAGGCAGCGGTGCTAACTACTGTGCCACCGTGCATCCCAGAAGGCCTAGTGTCAGACAATGACACAGCATTTACCCAGGCCATACATCATTGAGCAGGAAGAAGTCAGGAAGAGCTTTTTGGGGGAGAGATATCTTGTGCTCCACCGAGGTCTGAAGTAAAGAAAGTTTCATCGGCTTTCCCCAAATGTGTCCCCGCACGAAGTAAGAACCGGAGGATGTGGGAAATGGGCATGTCCTATTCAGCCAATGATTGCTGATGTTCAGAACAACTGCAATTATTGGTTGAGGAGCTTGTCAATCTGGATGCTCTACATGCTAGATTGACTGCTTTGGACACTACTGACTTCAAGGGTGACTCATTGTGACTTCAAGTTAAGAAGGGTTTAATTACCATAAACATATATATGTTAAGACAGAACTACAAGACACGACTACACTTTCAGCTTCCTAGTTCTATCTGAGGTTCCTCCCTGGAACCAGACGTGTGCCCTTGTATCCGATTGGCTAGACTTCCCATGCTGACTCTCCATAGGGGTCTGACCCAATCATGTGGCCCTCAGGGATTGGCCCCTTAAAGAGGCCATGCTACCACACTCCTTCCCCCCTAACTTTGACGTTCACTTGTAAATGAAACAAAAGGAACCATCATTAAACATAAGCAAGCACAACTCAACAAGAGATGGAGGACATCATCAGGAAAAACTCATCACAAATTCAATCTGCCAGACTCTGGAGGACTATCTCAATTTGGTACTCCGATCTTCAGTGGGCAAGACATCTTAGCAGCCTGTTGCAAATGGTAAACTCAGACTCCCTTGTGAGATCTGGAACATACCACCGCCACCAATCTGTTGGATATGCATTTGGATCTCAAATGGGACAGAATCAGGCTCAGTTATGATGCATGCTGGCATATAGTCTTAGCTTGCACATAAAGAATAGCAGCAACCTGAATAAGTACTCAAAAGGTTTCTAGCACAATACACAGGCGCAATCTTACCACAGCACCCTGTTGGCCAATGGGCGGGGTGAGCCGGTAAGATCATGACAGAGCCAAGAAATCAGGTTTGCGCACGATTTCTACTCTCTCATTCTTACCAGCACCAGATATCCAGCGCGTTCAGCCTCGCGCACGAAAGGACAAATATATTATTTAAATTTATTTCAATGCTCATTTAAATGGAATTAGCGAGCCCAGGACGGAATCGTCCAGGCTCATTTGCCTGTGTGGACACACCGGGAAAGGTTCTCTCCAGCGAGGATCATGTATGGTCTCCCATCAATGGGGACCAGAGGTGATGCCCTTGCCGGTAGACCCAGAGGCCATTGAGACACCCCTCCCACCAGGGAGGTTGGGGACAAGGGATATGCCCCTTGGGCAGTGCCAGCCTGACACCCTGGCACTGCCAGCCTGGGGGTGCGGAGAGAGAGGTGATTACTGTGAACTCTGCACAGTGATCAGTGGGGGGAGGGGGGGTCACAATTGCTCCAGGCAGGGGGTGGGGGGCTGCGATCATTCTGGGCGGGTGTGTGCGTGCGTGTGCACGCGGTGGGGTGGGGGGGGGGAGGGGGGGGGGAGCTGGGCCACGGTGGCCAGCTATTTCAGCAGAGGCACTGACAGGTCTCTGCTGCTCTCAGAGCACAGAGACCTGCATATGTGCAATGGTGCCCTCAACTGTCTTTCTGTCCACTCCCACCAATGGCAGGAATCAGATCAGACGATTTTTTATTGCACAGAGTGCATAAGATTCGACTGGTGGCCTTGCTGAAAAAACAGATCCGAAACTCTCCCATTTTCACGCTCATTCTGGACTTCGAATGTTTTGCTAAGATCGTCCCCAGCATCTTCAAAAAAATTGTAGACTGAAAAATGGGGAGCAGGGACGTGGAATCTAATAACCAAGACTCAGGGGGATTACTCAACACCAGAAAATACGGTACTAATCTAGATGGCGACAATAGAGACCAAATTCTGAAATACAAATAAGCTAAAGTTATTCCATATTGTAATACGTTAATATAAGGCACCAACAGTGTAAATTCTACATTCAACCCCTTACATTTAAGCTTGTTGCATGGTAAAAGTTCTTTCATTTTAGTTGCTGTTACAACAGGTGCAATTTTGTACAAATTTGACCCTGTTGGTTCCTGACTGAACACAAATATGAGAGCATTTGTACTGAAATACCAATCAGAAGTTTACAATATTCCAATGCAACTTCAACAACATTTATTAAACAAGTCGTGTAACTTTATATGAAACTTAAGTAACACGCCTATATCCCATGAACAAGTAAAAAGAAAAGACAAATTACTTTTATTAAAAGCTTTTCCATCTATCAATCCTCCAACAAATAGGCTACAGTACTAACCAACAACTGTACCCATTTAACTCCATGTACTAGAACAGTGGTCTCCAAATAGTGAATCGCAATCGACAGGTCAATCTGGCGTCTCAAAAAATCGACTGTCATTGGCTGCCGAAAATGCGTGAGACTCAGGTTTCTTGTGATGACAAGCAAATCAGCTCAGTGACTGCTGAATCACAAGCATCAAAACGAGGACTAAGTTGGGTGAAGACAAAATGATGAGCAAGAGACCAGGAACATCCAAGAGGGCAAAAACCTCCCATTTCCACCAGGAATGGGACAGTGAATTTATTTTCATGAATGTCAAAGGCAAGACCATTTGACAACAGAGTAGCCTTGAGTAAAAGAGATAATTTGGAATGACATCACAAAACAATGCATGCAAATTTTCAAGAAAAATTCCCTTTAAATAGCGCCATTCAGACAAAGAAAGTTGGGGAATTAAAGGGAATGTTGCAAGTTCAACAGTCACTATTTTCAAAACCTGTGGCTAAAGGCAAGGCCAGCAAAGAGGCAACTTTTCGCATTAGCCATCTACTGGCAAAGTATAAGAAGATGTTCACCGATAGCGAAACTATCAAGGAGGCTGTCGACACCTTGTTCAAAGATTTTTAAAACAGAGATGAAATTATGACAGCCATCAAAAGCATGCCACTTTGTGCTTTAAAAGTAGCCATAAGTGTGGAATTGTTGTCCAAGGATGTGTCTCAGGCTGTGAATGTTTCTCACTGCAGAAGGCAGATATAGCCCAGCTGACTGTTTTTGTTTGCACGCCATTCAAAGATGCAACAACAATGGAGGACTTTCTCACACTTTTGCCACTCAAAGAGATGACAAGAAAGAGAGGAATTTAAAGGTATGTGACTGAGAAAAACGTTCCATTCAAGAAACTGGTATTAGTAAAGTGATGGTGCACCGTGAATACCAACATGTCAACTAGAAAGGATTCCATCCAAACAAATTCTGTGACCACCTGAACAAATTGGAAAATGAATTCAACAGACAATTTCAGGAGTTAGACAAATGGAACAAATCGTTATATTGTCTCAGATCCTTTTCTTCAAGTGGACATTGGAGAACTGACAGCAAAATTTCAGCAATGGACTTATAGAATTCCTACAATGCAAAAGGAGGCCATTCAGCCCATCGAGCACGCACTAACAACAATCCAGGTCTTATCCCCATAACCATGTAGTTACCCTGCTAATCCCCCTGACACTAAGGGGCAATTTAGCATGGCCAATCAACCTAACCCGCACATCTTTGGAATGTGGGAGGAAACCGGAGCACCTGGAGGAAACCGACGCAGACCACGGAGAGAATGTGCAAACTCCACACAGACAGTGACCCGAGGCCGGAAATGAACCTGGGTCCCTGGCGCTGTGAGGCAGCAGTGCTAATCACTGTGTTGCCCTTGACATGGAAACAATCACCGTGCAAAATAATATAGAACTGAAAGCTTCTTTCAGGTCAAGCGACAGAGACTTTCGGGGACTTGTAAACAGAGAGAGGTACTCCCTTCTGACACTGTGTGCACTAAAGGTGAAGGCCTACTTTGGTTCTAAATGCCTCTGTGAGATGGCTTTTTCCCAGATGAAAATCATCAAGTCCAAGTATAACACTCGTCTCACCATCTGATAGACTGTATGAGACTGGCTACTCAAACCATGACCCAGACTTCAGAGCACTCACAGTGCGACACCTGTGCTTGCATACTAGCTAAGAGGTGAGTGTTATGCACAAGTACATTTCGGGGGAGGTTTTGTAAATTCGAATTTTGAGAGAGTAGATCTTATGCTGCATTTTGATGTCAAAAGTGATCTTGTGCTTATAAAGTTTGGAGACCACTGTACTAGAATCTTTCCATTAATATATCTAGTGAAAAACAAATCTTCTCTCAAAACAGTGGAATGTGTTTGAGTAGTAACTACTATGGTAGTTACATATTTACACATAGATGTGTTGTTAAGGACCAGACAAGAAACTCCAAGGTACTTTATGAAGTTAGCCTATACCCTAACTTTTACATTTGATTTTGGCATTAGGGTGAGCATAAGGTAGTTCACTCAAGGTATGATCCCAGTGACCCACTAAGAAGCTTTCCTAAAAACAAAATTTACCAATATAGTTAGAATACAACAAAAATAATTAGCATTTTTCCTAATTAAAAGACTTAACATGACAAAACATAATTCTTTAAAGCTAGCTATATCTATTGTTCCAATTTAGCAGTATCCCCCATAGACAAAAATCTCTTCTTTAGAACCAATTAACATAGAAAACCAAATATGCTTACATGACTACTCAGTTTCTGGCCTGTTAACACCTCTGGAGAGTGATCAAGACAGACACTTGTCTTCTAATTCTCATGCAACAACTTCCACCCCCAAACAGCCGAATTTCAGAGAGAAAGAGGCTTATTTCTGAGCAGATTCCAGTTTCCACTTCAGAGAGAGCAAAAGGTACAGAGAAAGTAAACTTTCTCTAAAGATACCAAAAAGCAGACTGCCTTGAGTTCTATTTATAAGCCTAGCTGCAACCAGTCATATGACCGTACCTGGCAATCAACGTAATTAAGCCTCATCTGCAATATACCAAGGGAAAGCACAAAACAACAGAACCCTGCATTAGTTCAGATCAAAACAAACATTGTAGCAATTAAAATCAATTATACTGCTGCAGCAACAACACAGTGCTGCTGTTCAGACAGAACAGCTCTCATAATAAAATAAATCATGCACAAAAAAACATGACAAATACATTTCTTAAAGGTAAATATTGTCACAGTGTCACAAGTATTTTTGCCTTTCATCAGTTCATTTGACATAAATTGTAATAGTTACAGGGTTCCTCTGCAAAACTGTATCATTTTTTTGCAAGGAGTAATACTGAAAATTATCTACAGCAGGGAGATCTCTATGTGGTGCATATTCTTATTGGAGAACATTAGTAGCAGGATTATGTTTGCTTCTAATTGCACACTGATTTAAGTACATTTTGGATTTTTGTCCAAGGTCTCTGTCAAGTATTTGCCATGTTTATGGGAATCTAATTTTTTCAGATGCAATAACATTTTTTATTTATGGAAATTAAGTCAGGTGGCATGCATAGAGATAACAAAGATCCTGAGCACCATGTTGACAATGCCACAAACAGGAGATCGATATAGGAAATACAGCAATCTAACGAGAAAGACAAGGTAAGCATTCTGAGTGCTTCAATTTAAAATTATCTTATTAAACATACTAAAACCTACTTTAGTGTTTTTTCCAAAACACTAGATAATTAATTGTCCTTCCTTCAGTTATTGCAGAGTAAAGGAAGGTTAGATAGTTTACTATTGGTTTGTTCAAGGCAGAGCACACAGTCATGTAAGTCATCAATCTGAGATGTCTTGGGAGACATTGGCAGTGACCAAAGAAAAGATTCCAAAGCCTGTAAAGAAGTATTTCAATCTCAGCAACCAGTGTTGCATTCTTTGTATTCTCCCCACAGAGCAAGATATTTCATAATAGAGTAATGCAATATTAATATCATGGAGCAGTCTCAGGCAGCAGCTGACATTGCACATAGTCAGGACCTAAAGCTACATTGATGGATAGAGCTTTATTGGATGCAATAAAAGTGAATTTCAATGCCTCTAACTTTTATCTCTAGGCAGGACTTACCCAAGGATGATTGTAAGGGGGTGGGAAGGGAGCATTAGAGACTGCAAACTGCATGTATTCAACTGACTGCAAGCTGAAAGCCTCTTTCCAATCAGGATTGCAGGGTGGCAAAACACATTTAAGTGGCAGGGTACTCATGCAGCTCAAATTGCTTTTTTCCACATCATGCAATGAATAGGAAGGTGATAATGACTGGCAAATGAAAATGCAACACCAATCTTTTGTTCTTCTTTCCCACAGCTACACACCAACTGGAATGAACAGCATGGGAACTCCTATGAGGCTTCCCTTGACAGTGGTCAGCTCACCCCTAGAAGCACACCCTCCTCTCCAACTCCTTAGGAGGGAAGGAGGTTAAAGCTTGAGAAAAAAAGAGCATAATTAAAAACTGTATTAAAAATCAGGTAAGAGTCAAGCTGGCACTGGCTTAACTTATTCTTTACATCTCATTTCAAAAAAACAGATGCAACATCAATAATTTTAGCAGACACGCTATCCTATCTCACAAATTGCCTAATGGACAATCTCTCATACTTGTTAGAGCAATAGTTAGGACATCATAATTAGCCTGAGCAGCATAAGGTTCTGAACTTGGATGTTACTCATACAAAAACTGCCTTCTGATACTCTGTGTCAACTATGGCATGATGTGGCGATGCCGGCGTTGGACTGGGGTAAACACAGTAAGAGTTTTAACAACACCAGGTTAAAGTCCAACAGGTTTATTTGGTAGCAAATACCATTAGCCTTCGGAGCGCTGCTCCTTCGTCAGATGGAGTGGAAATCTGCTCTCAAACAGGGCACAGAGACACAAAATCAAGTTACAGAATACTGATTAGAATGCGAATCTCTACAGCCAACCAGGTCTTAAAGATACAGACAATGTGAGTGGAGGGAGCATTTAAGCACAGGTTAAAGAGATGTGTATTGTCTCCAGACAGGACAGCCAGTGAGATTCTGCAAGTCCAGGAGGCAAACTGTGGGGGTTACTGATAGTGTGACATAAACCCAACATCCCGGTTTAGGCCGTCCTCATCTGTTCGGAACTTGGCTATCAGTTTCTGCTCAGCGACTCTGCGCTGTCGTGTGTCATGAAGGCCGCCTTGGAGAACGCTTACCCGAAGATCACGGGCATTCAGCCTCTGATCTTCGGGTAAACGTTCTCCAAGACGGCCTTCACGACACACGACAGCGCAGAGTCACTGAGCAGAAACTGATAGCCAAGTTCCGCACACATGAGGACGGCCTAAACCGTGATGTTGGGTTTATGTCACACTATCAGTAACCCCCACAGCTTGCCTCCTGGACTTGCAGAATCTCACTGGCTGTCCTGTCTGGAGACAATACACATCTCTTTAACCTGTGCTTAATGCTCCCTCCACTCACATTGTCTGTATCTTTAAGACCTGGTTGGCTGTAGAGATTTGCATTCTAATCAGTAGTCTGTAACTTAATTTTGTGTCTCTGTGCCCTGTTTGAGAGCAGATTTCCACTCCATCTGACGAAGGAGCAGCGCTCCGAAAGCTAATGGTATTTGCTACCAAATAAACCTGTTGGACTTTAACCTGGTGTTGTTAAAACTCTTACTAAACTATGGCAGCCATTTGGAAAACTGCTGGCTCAAGTAGAACTGTACTCCACCACAAATCAATGTCTTCAGAAATATGGGGAAGAAAACTTGTTGGAGGGGAAGAAGAAAACAGAATCATAAACAATACAGTGCACAAATAAGCACACAGCCCATCAATTCAATCATTCTCCACCCATGAGAATTTAAATCTAATCTTACTATTCTGCTCACTTTTGACATCCATCTTTTTTGAGTAAAACTTGATATCCTTTTGAAAATATTTAATGATACTGCTTCAATATTGGTATGTAACAGAAAATTCCACATTATAGCTATCTATTCTGAAAAAATGTTTATAGCTGTTCTTTTAATTCATGTTCTGATCATTTTAGGATTGCGCCCTCTAATTACTGCCTTGTTGACTAATGTAAACTATTACACTTCTATTTAACATATCCCTTTATAATTTAAATACTTCTATCAACCTTCCCTGCTCCAGTGAAAAAGCCTGAATTTCTTTTTCATTAGCTTAACCCTTCAGTCTGAGCAATTTCTTAGTGAATCTATATCTCCTTTTTCATTACACATATATACTTTCTACAGTGAGGTGCACAATACTACAGTATACTTCAACTGTGGCCTATATATAGTGCCTCTATACATAACAAATCATCAAAAGGCATTTCACAATACTGTTAACAGACAAAATCTGACACTGACTTATAATAAGACAATATTAGAACAAGTGACCAAAAGGTCAAAGTGATAGGTCTTAAGGGAGGAGAGAGGTACCACAGCAGAGAGGATTAGGAAGCAAGTTCTATTTAATTGTTTAACTTAAGTACTGCACAATATTTAAATATGTGCAGGGGAGGTGATGGTGTTGTGGTATTGTCATGGACTTGTAATCCAGGTATCCAGAGTAATACTCTGGGGACCTGGGTTTAAATCCTACCTGGGTTTAAATCCTGCCACAGCAAATGGTGAAATTTGAATTCAATAAAATATCTGGAATTAAATGTCATTTCTAATGATGACCATAAAACCATTATTGTCATAAAAGCCTATCTGATTCACAAATGTCCTTTAGGAAAGGACATCAGCTATCCTTACCTAGTCTGGCCTACATACAACTCCAGACCAACAGCAATGTGGTTGACTCTTAACTGCTCTCAGAAATGGCTTAGGAAGTCACTCAGTTCAAAGGCAATTAGGGATGGGCAATAAATGCTGGCCCAGTTATCAAAGCCCACAGAACAAAAATAAACGGGTACAATATCGTCTAGTTGTCTTTTCTACACTTCCATATACAAACCCAAGCTGGATTTCATTCACCAGTGGAGATGAAGCTAGGTTAGGACACGCTTTGAAAATAGCTCTCTTAGATGCTATGACAATCTTCTGACACCTCCATGACACGCTGCAGCTTTTAAAGAGAGGATGGCTGTGGGGATGGAAGAGGGAGCCAGAAACCCACGTGCTTCCAAATAACTTACTCTTATTAACATTGTTAATGGGCTGGAGAGGGACAGAATTAAATTTTCAAAGGTAAAAACAAAAAGAGAACAGTCGGGAATATGTTAGTACACAACTGTGGGAGAACAGCAGGAAGACATATAGATTGTGTCTGTTGATTTAAAATCATGTAAACAAAAAGGATAGTCAAATGAAGGTGCACATGCAAAGTTGCCATCATGTGAGCAGAGCAGATTAAGTACCTGATGAATGAGCATTTGGGAATTTGTTTTGGTCGTGAGGCTACTGCCACTCTTCCCTCCAGCCTGCTCCAATTCCGCAGGCGACGGGAAGCCCAGTCATGGTTGCTTCTGCCTTTTAAGGTTCCAAACTCACCTCCATCCCAGTTAGGGCCTTGGAATTTAACAATCACATTGCATCACTGATGCTGACATGGCGCGGGACAGGCTCCAGATATGATGCTAGTGTTGGGTTCTGGACTCCAGATTGAAAATCTAACCTCCTCATCCCCAACATGTATTTTCATGGGTAATGTGAGGATATGCTACTTGCACTTTTGCTTAGTGTTACATTTCTGGTTTTCTTGCCTATATTTAACTGTTAATGATAGCACCGTTGTGCTATCAATGTTTCAGTTGTTTTGAAAATATCGTTGATAGTATTAAATGACATATGCTTTTTAAAAAAATAATGACAGAAGCTAATCTCACTTAGAATGTCTTTGGACTGTGGAAAGAAACCGATGCAGATGTGGGCAGAACGTGTAAACTCCACACGGACAGTCATCCAAGACTGGAAGTGAACACAGATCCCTGGCACTGTGAGGCAGCAGTGCTAACCACTATGCCACCATGCTGCCTTAGACAAATTTCTTCAGAGCAACAAGTTTTTGTTCCCTTTCATTTTTTAGTAAAGGAATGAATACAAGAGAATACAAGAGACAGTTGACACGAGAGGTGAGCAAAAATTAGAGCATATGAAATTGGCGGTTACCTTATGACATGGACTGATACCTGGTATTCAGAGGTAAGAAACAGAAAATAGGGGTAATGGGAATGTACTCTGGTGGTAGGATCCAACAGTGGTGTTCCTTAGGGATAGCCTCTGGGCACTGAATCTTTCAGCATATACATTGTAACCTGTGGGGAGGCAGTGGCCTAGTGGTGTTGTCACTGAAGTAGTAATCCAAAGACCCTGGGTAATGCTCTGGGGACCTGGGTTCAAATCCCACCACAGCAGATGGTGAAATTTAAAGGGCAGCGCAATGGCACAGTGGTTAGCACTGCTGCCTCACAGCACCAGGGACCCGGGTTCAATTCCGGCCTCAGGTCACTGTCTTTGTGGAGTTTGTACATTCTCCCCATGTCTGCGTGGGTTTCCTCCCACAGTCCAAAGATGTTTGGGTTAGATTGATCGGCCGTGCTAAATTGTCCCTTAGTGTCATAAAATATGTAAGTTAGGGGGATTAGTGGGGTAAATATGTGGGGTTACAGGGATAGGGCCTGGGTAAGGTGCTCTGATGGAGAGTTGGTGCAGGCCTGATGCACTGCAGGGTTTCTATGATTCTATGAACATCTCAGGTCCAGACTTGGCACCAAGTCATTTCTGGATTATAGAATTACATTGCAACACCTAACCATAAGAACTGGAAAAAAATATAGATATAAATATTTACCTGAAACATAAACAGGGTGCTAAAACATAAACCAGCAATAAAAATTGTTTACTTACCAAATACTGCACCTTCCATACTCCCAAATTATTGTACTAAAATGATACCAATTATGTTAACGGTCTGCTCACAAAATTCCTGGACAACTGGTGTTTCCAAACAATAGATTGCCGGACTGGAGAGATTAGTATATATCAATAACTTTGATGAAGAGAGAGCTAGTTATATGCCCAAATTTACAGAGGACATTAAATTAGCAGGCACAGTAAATTGTAAAGTTGGGATCAGGAGGTCCCAGAGGAACATGGACAGGTTAAGAGAAACTTGGAAAAACTGACAAATGAAGCTCAACATGAAAAGTGTGAAGTAGGTTATTCACTATGGATCTAAGAAAGACAAATTTGAATATTTTCTTAACGGTGAGAAACTAGAAATTGTGAAATGGCAAAGGGATTTTGGTTTCTAGGTACACAAATCACTAAAAGATACAAAGAATAACTCAAAAAAGATTAGAAGGTCAAGGGATATCTAAAATATTAAAAGGGTAGTGTCACGACAGAGGAAGGCATTTCCTCTAGTGGGGGAATCCAGAAGAAGGAAGTGTAATCTTAAAATTTGGTCATTCAGGAGTGAAATGAGGAAGCACTGTTTCACACAAGAATTGTAGAATTCTCACCCAACGACTGTGGGTGCTGGATTATTTGAAATTTTCAGAACTGAGAGAGACAGATATGTTTTAAATTATCTATGGATATCATTAACTATTTACATATTTAACATAGTAAAACATTCCAAAACACCTCATAGGAATATCATCAAACAAACTTTGATACCAAGCAACACAGGAAACGTTATATAAAATTAACTAGAATATACAGCACTGAAACAGGCTGTTTGGTTCAACCAGTCTGCACCAGCATTTATACTTCACTTAAGCATTCTCCCAGCTAACTATATCAGTATAATGCTCTATTCTCTTTGCCCTCGTGTATTTATCCAGTTTTTCCTTAAATGCATCTGTATTATTCGACTCATCTATTCCCTGTGGCAATAAACTCCACATTTTCACCACTCTCTGGGTGAAGAAGTTTCTTCTGAATTTCCTATTTAATTTCACAGTAACTATCCTATATTCGTGGTTTTGCTCTTCCCCACAAGCAGAAACATCTCTGTGTCTGCTCCATCAAAATCAAAAACTCTATTAAGTCATCCTCCGGCTTTCAAGAGAAAAGAGAGCCAACCTGTTTAACCTTTTCTGATAGCTATAATCATGCAGTTCTGGTACCATCCTGTAAATGTTTATTTGGACATTATCCAATCCCTCTCTATTGTTTTTAGAATTTAGCAATCAGAACATAGTAATCCAAGTGTGACCTAACCAAGGTTTTAGGACAAATGATCAAAACCTCGTCAAAGAGGTAGGTTTCAGTGAGGGTTTTCAAACAGAAAAGAGATGACAAGAGGTTGACAGCAACATTCCTTCCATTTTTTTTGGAATGCACAGCAACTTATTTAAGTACACAGCCCCTTCAATTGTTTTTTTAAATGATCGCGCACACGTGCTAATTTAAAGGGGTCAACTTGTGTATAGCTTGCCAGGAGCTTTTGGGTAGCTGTACAGCTTAGAAGGGACATTTGTGGAGAGGTTTAGGGAGGAAATCATGGAGCTCAGGTCCTCGGTAGTTAAAGGCACAGTTGCCAATGATGCAGCAATTAAACTCTAAGATGTGTAATATGCCAGAATTGCTATCTCAGAGGTTTGTCGGATTTAAGTGGGTTACAGAGATGAGGAGTGAGGTCAGGGAGAGATTCAAAAACAAAGATTTGAAAACAAAGATGAGAATTTTAAAATCAAGGCATTGGATGAAAAGTACTTGGTCCAAGTTACAATACAAAAGTAAAAGTATATTTATTAGTCACAAGTAAGGCTTACATTAACACTGCAATGAAGTTAATGTGAAATTCCCCTAGTCGCCACAGTCCGGCACCTGTTTGGGTCAATGCACCTAAACAGCACGTCTTTCAGACTGTGGGAGGAAACCGGAGCACCCGACGAAACCCACGCAGACACGGGGAGAACATGCAAACTCCACACAGATAGTGACTCAAGCGGGAATCGAACCTGGGTCCCTGGCGCTGTGAAGCTGCAGTGCTAACCACTGTGCTACCGTGCCACCTCAGGCACCAGGACTGTAAGTTTATATAGGGTGGAAAATGGCATTCAAGGGCTAAAGTGGGTAAATGGAGATGAGACACAAATCATTCAATATCTAGTTGAGAGGTGGAACAGTCTGGAGAGACTAAATTGCCTACTCCGGTTCCCATAACTTTCCTTTAAAAGAAAGCTACAAAATTATAATACAAACCTACTGCAAGTTATTTTTAATTTAAATTAAAACTATTTGCTTTAGGCTGCAAATTTCTGTTAGAATTCCCAAATTCTCTGTTAGCCTATCATAACTGCACATTCAGAAAAGCTGCCAAAATAAGGCTTTGTTTCTTTTAGAATACATAAAATCTTTCAGAACAAAACACTTAACTATAGGCTGGTAAGCTTCACATGGGTAATAGAGAAAATGCTAGAATGTATTTTTATTGATCTGCTCAAAGGACACTTAGAAAATCATACTATTATTAAACACAGTCAATCTGAGTTTATGAAACAGAAATAGTATTTGACAAATGTATTAAAATTACCTAAAGATATAACTATTCGGATGGGTAAGGAGAAGCCAGTGGATATGGTGTATTTGGATTTTCAAAAAGCCTTGCAAGAGGTTATTATTCAAAATGAAGGTTCATGGGATTGGGGGTAATATTACTATGGATTGAGGATTGATTAAAGAACAGAAAACAGAGGAAAAGATTAAATGGGTCATGCTGTCAGGCTGTAACTCACTGGGTAATGCAAGGATCAATGCTTGGGCTTCAGTTATTTATATGTCAATGGCTCAGATGAGGGAATCGAGTGTAAAGTATACATAAATATTGATGATACAATGGTAGGTGGAAAAATAAATGCTGAGAAGGACACAAAGAGACAAGTTAAGTAAGTGGACAAGAACACAGAAGTTGAATGCAATGGGGGGGGGGGGGGGGGAGTGTAAAGTCATCCCTATTCAAAAGAAAAATACTTTTTAAATGGTGAAAGACTGATAAATGTCAGTATTGAAGGGAAACTGGATATCTTTTCTAATGAATCACAGAAAGTTAACATGTAGGCAAGCAATTAATAAAGTAAATGGTGCTGGCCCTTATTTCAAAATGATTGCCATGGAAAAGTGCAAGTCCTACCACAATTGTATAGGGCATTTGAGAGACCACACCTGGGTTACTGTCTGCTGTTTTAGTTTCCTTACCTAAAAATATATTTGCCTTAGAGGGAGTGCAATAAAGGTTCACCAGACTGATTCTTAAGATCAAGGACTGTCCTGTAAGAAGCGATTGAGTGCCAAACATATATATTTCCTAGAATTTAGAAGTGTGAAAGGCCTAATAGGGCAAATACTAGGAGAATGTTTCCCTGACTGGAACTAGGGGTCACTGTCTCAGAATAAGGCTTGGACATTTAGGTCTGAAACAAGAAGAAACATCGTAATTCAAAGAGTTGTGGCTCTAGTGTATCAGTTGTGGCTCAGGCGATAGCAGTCTTGCCACTGAGTCACAAGGTTCTGAGTTATGTCCCACTCAGAGACTTCAGCACAAAATTCAAAGCTGACATGCCTTGCAGTACTGAAGGAGTGTTGCATTCTCAGGGATGATGCCTCTTGGATGAGAAGTCAAACCCAGGTAGGCAAAAGGTCCTACAGCACTATTTTTAAGTAGAGTAGGGGAATTGCCCCTGGTGTCCGGACCACTCAGATCCCTCAACTGACATTTTGATTTGATTTGATTTATTATTGTCACATGTATTAACATTCAGTGAAAAGTATTGTTTCTAGCGCACTATACAAAGCATACCGCTCATAGAGAAGGAAACAAGAGAGTGGAGAATGTAGTGTTATAGTGATAGCTAGGGTGTAGAGAAAGATCAACTTAATGCAAGGTAAGTCCATTCAAAAGTCTGACAGCAGCAGGGAAGAAGCTGTTCTTGAGTCGGTTGGTACATGACCTCAGACTTTTGTATCTTTTTCCCGACGGAAGAAGGTGGAAGAGAGAATGTACAGGGTGCGTGGGGTCCTTAAATATACTGGCTGCTTTGCCGAGGCAGCAGGAAGTATAGACAGAGTCAATCAATGGGAGGATGGTTTGCGTGATGGATTGGGCTATATTCATGACCTTTTGTAGTTCCTTGCAGTCTTGGGCACAGCAGGAGCCATACCAAGCTGTAACACAACCAGAAAGAATGCTTTCTATGGTGCATCTGTAAAGGTTGGTGAGAGTCGTAGCTGACATGCCAAATTTCCTTAGTTTTCTCAGAAAGTAGAGGCGTTGGTGGGCTTTCTTAACTATAGTGTCAGCATGGGGGGACCAGGACAGGTTGTTGGTGATCTGGACACCTAAAAACATGAAGCTCTCGACCCTTTCTACGTCATCCCCGTTGATGTAGACAGGGGCATGTTCTCCTTTACGCTTCCTGAAGTTGATGACAATCTCCTTCGTTTTATTGACATTGAGGGAGAGATTATTTTAGCCGCACCAGTTCACTAAATTCTCTATCTCATTCCTGTACTCTGTCTTGGCATTGTTTGAGATTCAACCCATGACGGTTGTGTCGTCAGCAAACTTGAAAATCAAATTGGGAGGGGAATTTGGCCACACAGTCATAGCTGTATAAGGAATATAGTAGGGGGTTGAGAACACAGCCTGGGGCACCGGTATTGAGGATGATCGTGGAGGAGGTGTTGTTGCCTATGCTTACTGATTGTGGTTTGTGAGTTAGGAAGGATTCAAAATTGAGAAGGAGGAAGTATCAGGTAGACTGTTGGTACTTGTTGACAAGGCAAAACCAGATGAGATACATTCAAGGATATTGAAGGAAGTGAAAGTGGAAATTGCAAGGGCACCAGTTATAATCTTTCTTTCAGTCTACTCTAGACTCAGAGGAAATGCCAGAGGACTGGAGAATTGCAAACATTATGCCTTGTTCAAAGAAGGTTGTCAGGATAAGCCCATCAATGACAGACCAATTAGTTTAACTTTAGTGTCGGGGAAGCTTCTAGAAAGAATTATTCAGTATTGAATTAGGAGTCACATGGAAAAATGGGGGTTGATTAGGAAGAGCCAACATGAATTTCTAAGGGGAAATTATGTTTAACCAACTTACATAAGAACATAAGAAATAGGAGCAGGAGTAGGCCATCTAGCCCCTCGAGCCTGCCCCGCCATTCAATAAGATCATGGCTGATCTGACGTGGATCAGTACCACTTACCCGCCTGATCCCCATAACCCTGAATTCCCTTACCGATCAGGAATCCATCCATCCGCGCTTTAAACATATTCAGCGAGGTAGCCTCCACCACCTCAGTGGGCAGAGAATTCCAGAGATTCACCACCCTCTGGGAGAAGAAGTTCCTCCTCAACTCTGTCCTAAACCGACCCCCCTTTATTTTGAGGCTGTGTCCTCTAGTTTTAACTTCCTTACTAAGTGGAAAGAATCTCTCCGCCTCCACCCTATCCAGCCCCCGCATTACTGAAGTTTTTTGAAGAGGTAACAGAAAGGATTGATGAGGGTAATGTTGTTGATGTGGTGTACATGGACTTTCAAAAAGCTTTTGATACAGTGCCACACACAGACTTACGAGAAAGATTATAGCCCATGGAATAAAAGGGACAGTAGCAACGTTGGCTGTGTAATAGGAAAGACACAATAATGGTCAATGGATATTTTTCAGGTTGGAGGAAGGTTTGTAGTGGAGTTCCTCAGGGGTTAGTATTGGGACCCTTGCTTTTCCTGATATATATTAATGATCTAGATCTTGATGTGCAGGGGACAATTTCAAAGTTTGTGGATGACACAAAACTTGGAAGCATTGTAAACTGTAAGGAGGACAGTGTAGCACTTCAAAAGGACATAAAACAAGCTGGAGAAGTAGGCAGATGAATGGCAGATGAAATTCAAGGCAGAGAAGTGTGGGGTGATGCATTTTAGTCGGAAGAACATGGACAGACAATATAAAATAAAGGATACAACTCTTAATGGGGGCGGGAGCAGAGCAATTAGGGTGTATATGTCCATAGATCATTGAAGGTAGCAGGACAGATGAAGAGAGCAGTTAATAAAGAGAGAACAGTGGACGAGATTCTCTGATCTCACCCATGGCCGCCCCACTGCAAGTGAGAACAGAGAATTTGGCGTTCCAGCCAAAATTCCATTCATATTCAGCAGCATCAGATAATCCCAGCAGTGACGAGGACTGAGGTTTTCAGCAAATATTTATTAATAGGGTCATAGAATACAAGAGCAAAGAGGTTATGCTGAACTTATACATTAGTTAGACCTCAGCTGGAGTACTGAGTTCACACAATGGAAAGGATGTGAATTCATTAGAGCAAATGCAGAAGAGGTAGATTGGGGGTGTTGGGACTGTTCTCCTTAAAGAGAAGGCTAAGAAGAAATTGATAAAAATCATAACAGAGTAATTAGGGAGAAACTGTTCCTGGTTGTAATAGGATCAAGAACAAGGGGGTACAGATTTAAAGTGATTTACAAAAAGAAGCAAATGTGATGTGAGAAAAGCGTTTTCACACAGTGAGTGCTTTGAATCTGTACTCCACTGCCTGGCAGCATGGTGGATGCAGCTTCAAGCAAAGCATTCAAGAGGGCATTAGGTGATTCCATATACATAGAATCGCACACCCCCCGCCCCCGCCGCAGGATGCCATTCACCCCATCGAGTCTGCACCATCTCTCCGAAAGAGCATCGTACCCACCCCTGCACAATTCCTCCCCCCCAACCTCCGTAACCCCACGCATTTATCATGGCTAATCCATCTAACCTACACATCTTTTGAACACTAAAGGGTAATTTAGCATGGCCAATCCACCTCTCCCTCACACCTTTGGATTGTGGGAGGAAGTCCACACAGACAAGGAGAATGTGCAAACTCCACACAGTCACCCAAGGCCAGAATCGAACCTGGATCCGTGATCTGTGAGACAACATTCATTGAGTAGAAACAGCAGAAAAGGCAGGGGAATGACACTGTTGATAATACTCATTTGGAGAGTAGGTGCAGAAACGAGGGGACCAAATGGCCTCCTTCTACGCGGTAACAATTGTGAAGACTCAAACTCTTTCAACAGCTGGATGTAAAGGTGGTGCCCCAACCATGTTTAGCCACAAGTCCATAACCAACCCCCAAACCATGTTTAGCCACAAGTCCATAACCAACCCCCCCCCAACCATGTTTAGCCACAAGTCCACAACCAAACACCCCAAGCCACCACACCCAAACTCTACAAGTCAGGATTTAAAAACATTGCCCAAAATCCAAACTCATGATGTCATTAAGATTGACCTGATACAAGCCCCGCCTTTTTCTGCCGCTGTGACGTCACCCGCCGTCCATTTTCAAACAGGCTCATCCAGCTCCTCTCCCCATTGGCCGGTCCGGCCGTCAATTACACAGCTCCCCCCCCCCCATCCTCAGGTTTGGTTGAGCGCTGATTATTCCCCCCCCCCACAGCCCCCCCCCCCCCCCCGGTGGGCAACGATCCACGGCCATTGATTAAATGTGATCCTGTCTCAAAATAAAATAATCCACCATCTCGGCAAGTAATCAACCGGGGTTCCCAACAAGAAAATAAATAAAAAGCAAGACCGCAACGTTTCAATTCACTCGCCACCCCTTTACCTTTTACTTGTTTGTTTAATAAAGCCCGTCCTATTAAATCGCACTTGCTTATTATTATGGCAGGCCCGGCGATCTTCCAGCGAGCCATTTTTTTGGTGCAAATTTGCCACCTTAGCTAGTGCAGCTCACTTACCCCTGCAGAAAATAATATTGATGGTCGTTTTGTTTTTAAATCCTCTCCACTTTTATATAAATATATGTTGTTTGTAAATGGTCGTCCGCACTGAGCCAGGAAGGTTTGCTTTGTGTAGGCGTCAGTCGAGGTGACTCCCTTTGGCTGCCGATGGTGCTGCAGCATTCACTAGTCAGAGAGGCGAGGAAGAAGTTGTTTGCTGGTGTTGGGAATACATATTTTTTGGGAGTCTGGCTCGTCTCTTTGCCTTGACCACCATGTTGCAGGAAATGACATGTAAAAGTTGAAGCGGAAGAAAGGAGTCGAGACCCTCAGACAACCTCTGATCGGCGCGAATGGCACACGGAAAGTTTAGCGGTGGGTTATTGAGTGGAGAAAGGCTACCTGCAATGGGGGGGAAAAATACAGTTTGTTTACCTGACGGATCGTGCAGAACAGTAAATCAGAGGGTGCTTTAAAAAGATGGTCTTTTGAAATTTTGTTTGAATTCATCGACGCGAAGTGTGAGGAAAATGTTGGATTTTTTTCGGTTTGTACATGTAAATATCTTATTAAATTACCCAGCACTGGCATAGGGCGTGCTGCTTTAATTTGTGAACAGGGACCCGAGATTTTATTGCAGGTGGCGACCGACTGGCTGCAGCTGCCCGCCGAGAGGCTCCACGTCCCAGAAAAAGAATCAGAAGCAGCTTCCCGGGGAGCCGGATCCCCCGCGCGGCCAACGGTCACTCACCACCCCCGCCCCCGCGCGGCCAACGGTCACTCACCACCCCCGCCCCCGCGCGGCCAACGGTCACTCACCACCCCCGCCCCCGCGCGGCCAACGGTCACTCACCACCCCCGCCCCCGCGCGGCCAACGGTCACTCACCACCCCCGCCCCTGCGTGGCCAACGGTCACTCACCATCCCCACCCCCATGTGGCCAACGGTCACTCACCATCCCCACCCCCATGTGGCCAATGGTCACTCATCATCCCCGTCTACTCACGTGCCAATGGTCATTCGCACCCCTCCACCCCCATGCGCCAATGGTCACTCACCCCCAGTCCCCGTGCATCTGTGGCCACTCGCTCCCAGGCCAACTGTCACCCGCCACCTTCCCCCACCACTACGTCAGTTGATACTCGCTACCCCTGCCCCAATGGTCACTCAGCCTGTCCCATGCCAATGGTCACTCACCCCATGACAGCACTCACTTGCTCCTGCACAAACAATCATGCCCCCACGCCACTGGTCACCTGCTGTTCCCCCCCATCAATGGTCACCCGCCCCACCTGAATTGTCACTTCTGCCCTCCTGCCAACAGTCACCCCCCTATCAACCCACAGTGTACTAACCTGCCCACCGACGGGATGTGTCTTCCCCCTCTCCCCAGCCCATGGTCCTTCCCTAACATGGTTCCCCCTTACCACCATGCACTTACACCGCCTCCCTGTCCCATCCCATAAGACATAGGAGCTGAGATAGGCCATTCGGCTTGTCACGTTGCTCCGCTATTCAATTAGATCAAGTACTCACCTGATGAAGGAGCAGCGCTCCGAAAGCTCGTGATTCCAAATAAACCTGTTGGACTTTAACCTGGTGTTGTGAGACTTCTTACTGTGCCCACCCCAGTCTAACACTAGCACCTCCACGTCAATGAGATCAAGGCTGATCTGATATTCTTAACTTCACTTTCCTGCCTTATCTCCATAACCCTTGATTCCTTGCTGATTAAAAATCTATCTATCTCAGCCCTGAACATCCTTAATGACCCAGCATCTACCACCCTCTGCAGTAATGAATTCGACAGTTTCACTACCCTTTCTGAGAGAAGAAATTCCTCATCTCTGTCTTAAATGGGCAACACCCTCACTCTTAAGATTATGCCCTCTGATCCATGACTCCCGCAAGGAAAAACAACCTCTCAAGCCCCCCGAGAATCCTATATATCTCCATAAGGTTGCCTCTCATTCTTCGAAACTCCAATGAGTACAGGCCCAAACTACCCAACCTCTACTCCTAAGAAAATCCTTCCGTATCTGGGATCAACCGAGTGAGCATGCTTTAGACTGCCTCCAATGCCAGTATCTTTCCTTAGATAAGGGGACCAAACCTGTTCACAGTATTCCAGGTGTGGTCTAACTAGTACCTTGTATAAAATTTGGCAAGATTTTTATACTCCATTTCCTTTGACATGTAGGCCAACCTATATTTGCCTTCCCTATTACCTGTTGAACTTGCATGCTAACGTTTTGTGATTTATGCTCAAATTACATCCTTGGTAACAATGAGGCTTATGAACTACATCTGTTCATCCTACACAATCTATCTGCAACCTTCAATGTGGCTGACCACACCATCCTCCTCCAGTCCCTCTCTTCCATTGTAGCCCCATCCAGCGAGACATCAACTGGTTCCATTCTTATCTCTCCAGCCATAGCTAGAGAATCACCTGCAATAATTTCTCTTTCTACTTCAGTGCTTGTGCATCTGGGTTTATCCTTTGCCCCCTCCTACTTCCCAAGGTAGGGGAAATTTAGACTCCCCTACATTTTCCCAAAGGTAGGGGAGTCTAAAACTAGGAGGGCATAGGTTTTATAGAATCCCCTAAAATTCCTATAGTGCAGAAGGAGGCCATTTGGCCCATCAAGTCTGCACTAACCACAATCCCACCCAGGCCCTATCCCCATAACCCCATGCATTTACCCCAGCTAGTCCCCCTGACACTAAGGGAGTATTTAGCACCTAACCCACACATCTTTCGAGTGTGGGAGGAAACCGGAGCACCTGGAGTAAACCTATGCAGACATGGGGAGAACGTGCAGACTCTACACAGACAGTGACCCAAGCCGGGAATCGAACCCAGATCCCTGGCGCTGTGAGGCAGCAGTGCTAACCACCGTGCCGCCCAGGGTTTTCGGTGAGAGGGGAGAGATATAAAAGGGTCCAGAGAGGCATTTTTTTTCACTCAGAGGGTGGTGAGTATCTGGAACGAGCTGCTAGAGGCAGTAGTGGAGGCAGGTACAATTTTGTTTTTTAAAAAGCATTTGGACAGTTACATGGGTAAGATGGGTATGGAGGGATATGAGCCAAATGCGGGCAATTGGGACTAGCTTAGTCGTAAAAACTGGTGGCATGGACAAGTTGGACTGAAGAGCCTGTAAGCTTCTATGACTCAATGTAAATCACTATCTATCTGCTGACTCTCAGCATCTGAAAAAATGCTAGGTTCCATATGGACGCTGACACCACCCACCATGACCATTCCCCTGTCCACTATCTCCCAATTTGAACTGTTGCTTTGTTTTTTAATCTTTACAATTTGTTAATATTTTAATGTAAGCACCATTTGTTATCAATTATAATCAACAGCAATCGATATGGTGAGTATTTAAGACAAGATAAAAACACACTAGTAAAAACATACCTTCTGTTCAGTCCCCACCACAAACTTTGTCCCCTACCACTGGCTCTATCACTCTCCTGAAAACTGGCTGAGGCTAAACCAGATTCCTCACCACCCTTGGGTCATATTTGACACTGAGTTGAGATTTCCACCACATATCTGCTCCATCACCAAGGCCACCTATTTCCTCATCCATAACATTTCCCAACTCTGCTCCTGCTTCAGCTCATCTGCTGCTGAAACCCTCATCCATGCCTTCATTACTTCCAAAGTTGACTATTCAAATGCATTGCTGGCCAGCCTCTCAAACTGCACCTTTTGTACACCTGAACTTCTCCAAAAATCTGATTACCATACCTTAACCACACCAGGTCCCCATCATCCTTGTGCTTTTTCGTCTCCATTGTTTCCTGGCCCAACAAAGCTGTTTTTAAAAAATTCTCATGCATGTTTTCAAATGCTTCCATAGGCTCCCTATCTCTGTAAGTTTCTCCAATATCCTCAATTGCTATCATGCCACCAACAGCAACTGTCCAGGCTCCAAGATCTGGAATTAACCCTCTAAACCTCTCTATCTCTTTTTCCTGCTTTAAGACACTTTTTGGCCAAGCTTTGTCCAAAGATCTGCTTGTGTGACTTTGTGTAAAATATTACTTGAGACATCTTACTACATTACGGTGCTAAATAATGAAAGTTGTACTTTCAATTGTGTATTTTTGTATAGGGCAACTGGTCAAAGACATTGTGTTTGTCAGATCAAATACAATAAAAGGATTATGTTGCAAGCATATTTGGTTTGTCACATTAGGATTGTCTTATAGCCTTCCACTCTGCCCACTCAACTTTTAATGTCATGGCACCCACTCATTGCCCCTACCCACCCAATGCTACTAATGGTTTTGAACTCACACTCACAAATCTAGCAGTCTTCAATTTCCGGTTGCTGCCCTTCCCACTTTAACCTGTCACGGTGTCCCATACGTGGTCTCTCACGCATCTTAATAGGCATGACTATTCAATTACTGTTACTATTGCTATCACTTCCTCATACGTCCCCAGTCATCTGCTTTCAAAGAACAAACAAAGAAAAGTTAGGCGCAGGAACAGGCCCTTCAGCCCTCCAAGTCTGTGCCGATCATGATGCCTAACTAAACTCAAAAAAAAACTTTCTGCCCTTACTCGGTCTGTATTCATCTATTCTCTCCCTATTCATGTACCCATCCAGATGCCTCTTAAATTTGCTAATGTGCCTGCTTCCACCATCACCTCTGGCAGCGCATTCCAGGCACCCACCACTCTCTGCGTGAAAATCTTCCCCCGCACATCCCCCTTAAACGTTCCCCCTCTCACCTTGAACCTGTGCCCCCTTGTAATTGACACCTCCACCCTGTGAAAAAGCCTCTAACTATCCACCCTGTTTATGCCATTCATAATTTTGTAGACCTCTATCAGGTCTCCCTCAGCCTCTGTTTTCCCAGTGAAAACAATCTTAGTTTATTCAACCTCTCCTCAAAGCCAACACCCTCGACCAAGCAACATCCTGATGAAACCAAAAGAGAAAATGCTGGAAAATCTCAGCAGGTCTAGCAGCATCTATAAGGAGAAAAGAGTTGACGTTTCGAGTCCAGATGACCCTTTATCAAAGCTTTGACAGCTCTTTTCTCTCCTTACAGATGCTGCCAGGTAGATATGGGGGTAGGGCCTAGGTGGGATTGTGGTCGGTGCAGGCTCGATGGGCCGAATGGCCTCTTTCTGTACTGTAGGGTTTCTATGATTTCTATGACCTGCTGAGATTTTTCAGCATTTTCTCTTTTGGTTTCAGATTCCAGCATCTGCAGTAATTTGCTTTTAACATCCTGGTGAACCTTGTTTGCACTCTCTCCAAAGCTTCCACGTCCTGGTAGTATGGTGACCAGAACTGCACGCAATACTCCAAATGTGCCCTAACCAAGGTTTATTTAGCTGCAATCTGATTTCCCAACTCTTGTACTCAATGCCCCGGCTGATGAAGGCAAGCATGCCATATGACTTAATCACCTTGGCCATCTGTGTTGCCACGGGAACTGTGGACCTGCACGCAGAGATCCCTCTGTATGTTAATGTTCCTAAGAGTTCCATCATTTACAGTATAATTCACACCTAAATTTGATCCTTCAAAATGCATCCCCTTGCATTTGTCTGGATTAAACTCCATCTGCCGTTTCTGTGCTCAAGTCTCCAATCCTGTTGTATCTCCTGACGATCCCCGGCACTGTCAGCAACTCCACAATCTTTGTGTCATCCACAAACTTAATAATCAGACCACCCACATTTTCCTCCCGATCATTTATATATACTACAAACAACAGAAGTCCGAGCACTGATCCCTGTGGAACACCACTGGCTACAGATCTCCATTCTGAAAATCACCCACCGCTACTCTTTGTCACGTGAAAAAACACAAGTTCTGATGTCTGACAATTTTTTTTCCTTCTCTACTACCATCAAAAAATTAATTCTTCATCTCTAATATTTGTCAGAACTCATCCACAGATTGGCTGTTGAAATAACAATTGAATTTTTTTTTAAAATAGTTCAACAGATATGAAGGGTTTTAGCTCCAATAGTCACATGTCTTAGTCACCAGTTCCCTATTTTGCTGCCTTTTGTTCTCCTTTTTCTTACATATAATATTTGAGACAATTCCCAGTTTCTGTCTGCATTTCTTGAATCTCACTATTTTATTATGCTCAACTGCCTGGGGAAAATCTCCCACCACTCCAGTAGCAATTGTCTTTTGAAGCTGAGGTTCTGAAAGGAGTCATACTCTTTATTTTAAAGGTGAGCTTTCTTAAAAGATCAAGGGCTGCAACTAACATACAACCATCAATGACCCACCTTTAGTCTATTCCCAGTACCATGTGGAAGTGAGTATAGAAATAGGAGGATATGGCTGGAAAGGTGGTGCAGGAGGGAGGGCTTTAGATTTCTGGGACATTTGAACCAGCTCTGGGGAGATGGGATCCATACAAGCCAGACATGTTGCACTTAAACAAGCTGAGACCAATTTCCTTGTGGGGCGATATTGTAATGCTATCAATGAGGGTTTAAACTAACTTAGTAAGCTATGGGAACCAGGAAGTAATATCAGAGAGGAATATCAAGGTGCACTGAAGAGAGACACAACTATAACTATAGTTAATCACATTTTAATTTAAAGTTTCCTTTGTGATTTGCTTTTGTTTGAGGCAGTATCCCTTCATGGGCCTGCTCTTTTCATTTGTGCCTCAGTTTATTTGATTTAGTTTAATTGTTTGTTTGTTGTGATCAAAAGAGTAAAAATAATCCCAGTCCTTGATCATTTATCACCCCTTTGCTTGCTGATCTACATTGGTTCCCAGTCAGTGAAAAACCTGCAGGTTATTTGGAAGTGTTTAACCATGATGCTTCAGGCATCATGAATGTGGGGCAAGCTTAATGGACCTCAACGTTGTATATTCCTAAAAGAGTTGTATGCATTTATTATCTATAATTATTTTACTTCATCCTTCCATTGCTTTCAAATCGTTGTGTTCCTTTTTCTTGAGTGCTATGTCCAAAGGCAGATCTGACCCATATCTCCACATTCAGGGCAGGCAAGGAGGCAGGTCCTGGAACTACTCCAGCCGGAACTGAGATTGAACCTCATGCTGTTGGCACCAATCTGATCCATATCAGCTGTCCAGCTAACTGGCACCCCCAAAAGAGTGGGAGTTGCTTCTGCAGCATATAGTTTTACATGCTTGGAGCTCCAATTTTATTTCCATCACATGGCTCCTGCTCTTACTGCCTTCCATTGGCATATGTTGGAAGGGCTTATGATAACATAACATATTTGGTCATGTTATAAACTCACATTCATCGGCCATCAAGTCCTCGAGTGGGTCCTAAACCTGGAGTTTCTGGCTCAGAGGCACTATCATTGCACCACAAGAAGTCCAATAACGTCTCTTTGTTAACTAACATTAAGCCCATATGTAAACCTGCCTTTTCAATTCAAGAGAAAACAGTTACCAATTAGACTCGTATTCTATTATTATAAAAACTTTAATCACAGAAAATGATTCATCTTCAGGGACTAAGAACATTCTGGAAGAGTTTCTGCTTTTTTTAAATACTTTGTTCCTCGAAGGTTTCATGCAAGAACTCTGGTTGCTGCACTGTTACTGGAAAATGTAGCATTTTATAAGAAAAGTTAATTAAGCAGTTTTTAAAAAGCTGAAAACCTCTAGACCCTGGTGGACATTTACAAAAGGATTACACGGTGGTTTATGGCTTTGGAAAATAAAATGCCTGGAAAACTTTTAAAAGCTGGTCATTGGTTTTGCTTTTGGGGATAAACAAGAAGGATCAACGACTTGAGTAAATATGATAACAGCTTTTGAAACTCCACACCCCATCAAAAGCAAAAGTGAATGGAAACTGCTCTGAAGTCGCTTTATGTTCTGAAATTGAATACATTTTTTGTGATGTCCGCCTGAAAAGCAGCGCAAGAATCAGTAAATATTTTGCAGGCCAGTGCTGAGAGATCAACCATATAACCTGGACACCATTTCAAGGACTCCCATCAACTATCCCTTTCCCTTGAACCACTGATGGGGCAACACAGTGGTTAGCACTGCTGTCACACGGTGCCAGAGACCTGGGTTCGATTCCCGGCTTGAGTCACTGTCTGCGTGGGTTTCCTCCCACAATCCGAAAGACATACTGGTTAGGGGCATTGGTTATGCTAAATTCTCCCTCTGTACCCGAACAGGTGCCGGAATGTGGTGACTAGGGGATTTTCACAGTAACTTCATTGCAGTGTTAATGTAAGCCTACTTGTGACACTAATAAGTAAACTTTTAAACTTTAACTTTGACATTTAACCTTCTGGCAGAATTTCTCTTTTTCTAATGGGTCTGCATGTGAGAGTTAGGGTATTTAGAAAGAGCTATTACACTTGCATTTTTCATACTCTATGTTAATAAGCTTTGCCATCTACATGACAAGTCTGGTTTTATAATAAACTAATAATTTTATTTATTAAAGAAATCTGGGCATTAAGTGGTCATTCTGAGATTCATAGGTAAAGTACATATTTGGCTGTAGAGCTAGCTGGAGAAATCATTTAAATATAGGGGTGGCATAGTGGTTAGCACTGCTGCCTCACAGCGCCAGGGACCCGGGTTCAATTCCGGCCCCGGGTCACTGTCTGTATGGAGTTTGCACGTTCTCCCCGTGTAGGCGTGGGTTTTCTCCAGGTGCTCCGGTTTCCTCCCACAGTCCAACAATGTGCAGATTTGATTGATTGGCCATGATAAATTGATCCAAGGTTCGGGAGGATTAGCAGGGTAAATATGCGTGGTTACAGGGATCGGGTGGGATTGCTGCCAGTGCAGGTTTGATGGGCCAAATGGCCTCCTTCTGTACTGCAGGGATTCTATAAAATATATGTTGCGACCCATGGAGCAGTGGAACTAGAGACAGACAGTGCACTGCTCCCATCTCGGTCATAATACTATGACTATAAATAAGTCAGAAGGCTCAACTCTTGACAAAATTTGTATTTATATTCCTAGATCGATTTTTAAACAAGGACAGCTTTATGTCCTATTTCCAGAGTAAGAAATGTTGATTCTTTGGTGAAATGATAACTAGAAATCATGTATTTGAAAAAGTAGTAGTGGTGATCTGCACAAAGGCCGGTTCTCCGCTCATTGCTCTACACCTCACTAACATAGAATAGAATCCCTACAGTACAAAAGGAGGTCATTCAGCCCTTCGAGCCTGCAGCTATAATCCCACCCAGGCCCTAACAACACGTATTTACCCTGCTAATCCCCCGACACTAAGGGTCAATTTAGCATGGCCAATCGACCTAACCTGCATATCTTTGGACTGTGGGAGGAAACCCATGCAGACACAGGGAGAACATGCAAACTCCACACAGTGACCTGAGGCCGGAATTGAACCCAGGTCACTGGCGCTGTGAGGCAACAGTACTAATAACCGTGTAGCCCTATTCTACATGATTTTACACCTTCCTCTTCAGTTGTTTGTTAAGAGGTTCCCATTTTCAACTTCAATATGGAAGTTGTCCAAGTTTGGCTTTTTCACTAAACCCATTGCCCCAATAGTTTTCTCTAGTTTGCTCAATGACTAGTTAAAACTAGTCCATTGTCAACTTGTCGGACTACACACTTCAACCAGATGAAATCGAAGTTCTCAGCCGATTTTTGCCCCACCACCAAAATAGACCCCATAAGTCTCGCAGCAGACACAGAGGAATTCATCAGGCGAATGAGGCTGCGGAGGTTCTTCCACAAACCCCAAGAGGCCAACAGCGAACACAATGAGACAGCCAATGAACCGGAACAGCCGACAGAGAGATCCGCAGTGCATCCGAAGAGGAAAGAGTCGAATTGGACCCCTCTGGAAGGCCGCTGCCCTCGACTTGACATATATGCCCAAGCCATTAGGAGGTGCGTCAACACCAAATTCATCAGCCGCACTCACAAGACAACCCTGAACATCACCCAAGCACAACGCAATGCCATCCACGCTCTCAAGACCAACCACAACATTGTCATCAAACCAGCAGACAAAGGACATCGTCATACTGAACAGAACGGATTACTGCAAAGAAGTGTACCGACAACTGAACAACGAGGAACATTACAGACAGTTACCCACAGATCTGACCAAAGAACACACCTGTCAACTCAACACTCTGATCAAGACCTTTGATCCGGACCTTCAGAGCACCCTCCGTGCTCTCATCCCACGTACTCCCCGCGTTGGCGATCTCTACTGGCTCCCGAAGATACACAAGGCAAACACACCCAGCCGTCCCATCGTATCGGGCAATGGGACCCTGTGCGAGAACCTCTCCGGCTATGTCGAGGGCATCCTGAAACCCATTGTACAAAGAACCCCCAGCTTTTGTCGCGACACTACGGACTTCCTACAGAAACTCAACACACACATGGAGCAATTGAACCAGGAGCACTCCTCGTCACAATGCATGTCTCGGCACTCTACACCAGCATCCCCCACGACGATGGCATTGCTGCAACTGCCTCAGTACTCAGCGCTGACAACTGCCAGTTTCCAGATCCAATTTTACAACTCATCCGCTTCATCCTGGACCAGAATGTCTTCACCTTCAACAACCAGTTCTTCATCCAGACACACGGAACAGCCATGGGGACCAAATTCGCACCTCAATATGCCAACATCTTCATGCACAGGTTCGAACAAGACTTCTTCACCGCACAGGACCTTCAACCAATGCTATACACTAGATACATCGATGACACTTTCTTCCTTTGGACTCATGGTGAACAATCACTGAAACAACTATATGATGACATCAACAAGTTCCATCCCACCATCAGACTCACCATGGACTACTCTCCAGAATCGGTTGCTTTCTTGGACACACACATCTCCATTAAGGACGGTCACCTCAGCACCTCACTGTACCGCAAGCCCACGGATAACCTCACGATGCTCCACTTCTCCAGCTTCCACCCTAAACACGTTAAAGAAGCCATCCCCTACGGACAAGCCCTCCGTATACACAGAATCTGCTCGGATGAGGAGGATCACAACAGACACCTCCAGACGCTGAAAGATGCCCTCGACTCATCGATCGACAGTTCCGACACGACACAGCGAAAAACTGCACCGACCTCCTCAGAAGACAAACACGGCACACAGTGGACAGAGTACCCTTCGTCGTCCAGTACTTCCCCGGAGCAGAGAAGCTACAGCATCTCCTCTGGAGCCTTCAACATGTCATTGATGAAGACGAACACCTCGCCAAGGCCATCCCCACACCCCCACTTCTTGCCTTCAAACAACCGCACAACCTCAAACAGACTATTGTCTGCAGCAAACTACCTAGCCTTCAGGAGAACAGTGACCACGACACCACACAACCCTGCCACAGCAACCTCTGCAAGACGTGCCGGATCATCGACACGGATGCCATCATCTCATGTGAGAACACTATCTACCAGGTACACAGTACCTACTCTTGCAACTCGGCCAACATTGTCTACCTGATACACTGCAGGAAAGGATGTCCCGAGGCATGGTACATTGGGGAAACCAACTAGTTGGGTTTTTTAATTGAAGCAAAATCCGTAATCGCTGGAATGAAATAAAAATGGTGAATATTGATTTATGAACACACTAATAAGGTTTTGAATGTGTGTCTGGCAATCAATTATAACTTACGTTGGTTTAAATCGTAACCAGGACATATAGTGCCAGCCACTATAATGATTTCCCACTCTGTGCCAGTGAAGGTTCTGCTCCATTCTGACAGTGGTGGGGCCGGAACGTTTGTTGTGAGTTGATGTTGTTGCAGGGAAGCAGAGCGGGGTCGGTTCCCTCAAATATGGCGTCCCGCAGCGGTGTGGGCTGTGGTGTTGGCGGCTGCAGCCCGGGGACGGAGTCTAACTACCACTGACAACAAACCCGGTGAGGCCGCGCTCGGGGGGCGGGAGAGGGAAGTGTCTGGAAGACCAGCTGTGATCTTTAAACCCAGAGAGTCTGGCTCAGTAGCAGCACAGGCCCCATCAGGAGCCATACACAAACACACAGCCTGCTTTTCACAAACTGAACAAGTTTCAATTCTCGCCCAGACTGCTGTATTTACAACACCACTCCTCGTTCATCCAGCTTAACCTGGTCAACAGGGACACTAGACGAAATATATAATTTTCATAATTGGATGGCTTCCTGTGTTACTCGTGACCATTTTTAAATTCTCCCTTCTGTAACTATTTGCCCCTTTTTTTTCTGCCTCATATCCTTGGGTTTCCCTTTCTCCCATGCTGAGCACTTTCTTTCGTATCCCTGTCTCTCCCTCTTCCTCAACTTCTATCTGCCTTTTGCACACGTTCTGTCTGCGTGGCTGCCATTCACTTTCTCTCTTGGAGACAGGCCCCAGGGTCGTAGCAACGTAGAAAGTAGGAGCAGGAGGAGTCGGCTATTCAGCCCTTTGAGCCTGCTCTGCCATTCAATATGACCGTGGCTAATCCTCTATCTCGACACCATAGTCGCACATTCTTTTTGCACGCCTTGACACCTTTAAGAGCCTAGAAATCGATCTATTTCCTTATTAAATATATTCAGTGATTTAGCCTGCAGCCTTCTGTGGCAGAGAATTCCACTGGTTCACTCTTGAGTGAGGTAGAAGGGCAGGTTGTGATGAAGATATTGTGATTCTGTAATGGATACAAGTAAATTGGGTAAAAACCTGGCAAATGGAGTTCAATGTGGGGAAGTGTAAAGTCATGCATTTTGGTCGGAGGAATCAAAAGGTAGATTATTATCTAAGTGGAGAGAGACTGCAGGTCAGTGAAGTACAGAAGAAGTTGAGCATTCTAGTGCATGAATCTCAAAAAGCTAGCAAGCAGGTCTTTTGACTTATTGTCAAATTGTAGTGGTATACAGTAAAAAGTATTGTTTCTTGCGCTATACAGACAAAGCATACTGATCATAGAGTACTAGGGGAGAAGGAAAGGAGAGGGTGCAGAATGTAGTGTTATGGTCATAGCTAAGGTATAGATAAAGATCAACTTAATACAAGGTAGGTCTAGTCAATGGTCTGATGGCAGCAGGGAGGTAGCTGTTCTTGAGTTGGTTGATACATGAATATTGTATCATCTTCCTGACAGAAGAAAGTCCAACAAGTAGTTAAGTAAACAAATGGCATTTTGGCCTTTATTACAAAGAGGTTGGAGTTTAAAAGTAGGGAGGTTTTGTTGCAATTGTATAGGGTGTTGGTGAGGCCTCACCTGGAATACTGTGTACAGTTTTGGTCCCCTTACCTAAAAAAGGATGTAGTAACATTGGAGGCATTTCAAAGGAGATTCACCAGACTAATTTCTGGGATGAAAGGATTGTCCTATTAAAAGAGACTGAGTAGTCTGGCTCTGTACTCCTTGGAGTTTAGAAGAGTGAGCGATAAGATATAATGGGAGAGTCTTGAACAAGGAGACATAGCTACAAGATAAAGAGCAATCATTTAAAACTCGAGATGCATAGAAACTTCTTCTCGCAGAGGGTGGTGAATCTCTGGAATTCTCTGCCTCAAAGGGTAGTGGAGGCTGGATCATTATAAGTATTTAAAGTGGAGGTGGATAAACATTTGATAGATCAAGGAATAAAAGGGAACTGGCATAGAAAAGGTGTTGTATCAGCCATGATTGTATTGAGTGGCTGGGCAGGCTTCAAGGGCCTGGTGGTCTACTCCTTCTATTTCTATAACAATTCTGCTATCTGAGGTGTGCCTTCCCTATTCCCCCTCTATGGCAAGTATATCCTTTCTTAAATAAGAAGACCAAAACTGCACACACTACTCCAGGTGTGGTCTCACCAAGGCCCTGTACAATTGCAGTAAGACATCTTTGCTCCTGTGCTCAAGTCCTCTTGCAATGGAGGCCTTCCTAACTGCTTGCTGTTCCTGAATGCTTACTTTCAGTAGCTGGTATACTAGGACCAAAGTCCCTTTTATATGTCAACATTTCCCGACTTATCACTTCTCTGCATATGTAGAAATCAACTTGACTTCAAGGGGATATATTGATAGGTTTCCTCTTGGGCATCAATGTATTCTTGAAATTGACCTCAAGTATCCAACCATCATATAATCATCCTCTTAATCTGTACCCATCTCTGTAACCACTAGAATGTCACTTAAGTGGTCTATCAGGTATCATATAAATGGCTTAGTTGCTCTTGGGTACCCGTAAGCAGAGTGTTAACATTTTACATGCATACGATATTATGTTACTCAAATCCAAGCGACAAAATAAATTTGTTGGACTCTTTTTTAAGAAAATAAATTGAATGCTGTCTTTTTCAGTCTCTGGTTTTGGTTCCAAAATATTTAGATCCAATTGACTGCGTATGACAGTTTTATATATATTGGGTAATTCCAGCATGTAGGTTATATCCTTGAAATAAATAGGTTTTCAATAACTTTTACTGTGTGAGAAGGGATGATCTATGATGTGAACTGTGATATCTTTCATTCAGGAACCAGAATCTCTCTCAATCCCCATTTAACCCTTACCTGTGTGTGATTTAACCAGTGAGGGCCTGGTTCAAATTTAACTCTTGTTTGAGTGTAGTTTCCCATGGCATGGGTTAGAATTTACTAAACACAGGCTCAGCATGCCTAGGACAGAATTTGATCAAGGTTCACGGGGGTGGGTGGGGGGAGTGATGGGATTTATTCTGTTTTGTTTTTCTAGTTTTGAATTAATAAGGCTTCTCTTTGTAGGTATGTTACCACAAAATGCCACAAGTAAATGAAGAAAATGAGGGATTAGGGTTAACTGAAGATGACCTTATTCTACCAGATCACAAGCAGCAGCTGTGTAAGTAAAACCCTGTATGTATTTTTTTTAAATACAACAGCTATTGACAATGGCATAACTGACTTGGATGATGGGATCTCATTCCCAATTTGTACAGAGTTAGGTAATCTCAGCTGAGGCAACAAGTTCAAATTAGAGTCATAGAATCAACGGCACGGAGACAGGCCCTTCAGCCCAAACTGGTCCATGCCGACCAAAATGCCCATCTAAGCTAACCCCATTTGCCTGCATTTGGCCCATATCCCTCTAAACCTTTCCTATTCATGTATCTATCCAAATGCCTTTCAAATGTTGTCAGTGCCTCAACTACTTCTTCCAGCAGCTCATTCCACATACGTACCACCCTCTGTGTAAAAACAAGTTTCTCCTCTTAACTCGAACCCATTCCCTCTAGTTCTCGATTCCCCAACCCTGGGGAAATGACTGAGTGCGTTCTATAAGATAACTCCTCAGTCTCCAACGTTCCAGAAAAAAGTCATAGCCTGTCCAATCTCTCCCTATAACTCAGTCCCTTGAGTCCTGGCAACATCCCTGTAAATCTTTCTGTACTCTCTCCAGTTGAATGACATCTTTTTTCCAGTTTAATAACATCTTTGTTGCTGTTTGTCTCTGTGCCTCGAGACGAAGGGGACAAAAGGAAAAATAAGCCAGAGTATCTACTCCTGCCTGTGATCAAGCAACCTCTGCTGGAAAGGCTAATGTGTGAATGTCCAGTAAAAAGAGAGATATGGACTCGACTGTGATAACATCATGTCAACTACCCTGTCAGCACTCGTCATCCTCAATGAACAGCAAATCCATGTATCTCCTGTACTGAGTGCTAAACCATATAGTGCACTCACCCACAATACCAATAGGGGTTGGGCTGGGGTTGATTTTTGTTTTATTTACCAGTCCAAGTGTAACTATAGGCTGTAAAATAATTACTGCAAAGTGATCATTTGTAATCTGTCAGCAGATAATTGGTAGTATGATACTTGTCCTATCATGCTGAAATCCTTTAGGTTCTGCATTACAATTATTTTAAATTGAGCCCCGAATTCCTATATTTTCGTCAGGCGCAATGTAGGACTCTCACAGTCAGGCCCATGCCAATGTAAGATAACTTAAAGCTGCATGAGCTGGAATTCTGAAACAGAAAACAAAGTGCTATAAGCACCAGTAAAGTGTTGATATTTTGGAAGTAGACAGTGGAGTATCAGCCTTGGCTCAATGGATAATTTTTGCTTTTTGAGTCAGAGGTTGTGGATTCAAGCCCCATTCTGATACTTCAGTAATCCATACTGATGCTCCAATGCATTACTGAGGGAGTGCTGCCCCTGCTGGAGGAGCTGTCTACCCTCTCTGGTGGATGACATTATTTTGAATATGAGCAGGGGAGCTCTGCTTGGTGCTGAGATCAATACCTATCCCTCACTAACATCACTAAAACAAATCATTTGGTGTTTAAAGCTGTTTGTTTAGTTTGCAAACATGCTGCTGCGTTTTTGACATTGCAACAGTGATGACACAAAAATGTTAGTTGGCTGCAAAGCCTGAGGTCATGAAAGGTACTATTTAAATGAAAATTCCTGTTTCTTAAATTAATACAGTGTATTATGAGCTTTGAAGAGGATCTTAATAACGGCCAAGGGATTGGGACTTTTGTTTTTAGCTCCTTCCAACAGAAGGTAGAGGTCAGCTAAAAACCACTTTCCTCACTGTGTTCTTACCGCACTTTGGCTCTCCAATTCTACATTGCATCCTCCCCCCCCACCCCCGTCATGGACTGGCGGAACGCAATCTTTTGACTTATGGATTAGTTCTGCCACTGTTTAATATCGCAGGTTTTAAATTCCAGTGGATCAATATTTTTAAGAATTGAAAATAGTAATTCAATCATGAGGCCCTTGAGGAAGTAAATGCTTTTTGTGTTCCCCTCACAATATACAGCCTTGAGAATTATTTTCTCAGGTGTTCATGGTCCACCCAGTTCATTTCTGGGAAGCCTTTCTTTGCTCCATCCCTGATGGTCATAATTTCAGCTTCAGCTATAAGTCTGTAATAACTCAGGAAGCCTGACTGGTATTGTTAAACAAAATTAAGCCACTGCGCCATGGTGTACACACACAAGTCCCAGTTCTGCAGACCCTTCCTGGTGTCTGCCTTATAAAAGGGTTCAGGTGATGAGGTCCAGCTGGCCAGTCTATTGCCTGTTACCAAGGGAACTCATTAAACCAGCCCCTCTGAGATCAATTAGTGAATCCCATGGAACTCATGAAGGTTATCATTCCCCTCCCCCTTGGAGTCAGAGGACTCCCCTTCACTCCTATGGTGATGGTGCCTTCTCTATATACAGCCCCCGACCAGTCCATGCAAATGACAGAAATGAGACTATGGGCCAAATTATAGAGTGGACGAATGTCGAAGAGCCACTGCAGTGGGATCGTCCTCAGTGGCAATCTCTGACTGCAAGTCCACCGCTTCTGTCTCGATTCTGAGGCTGAGCCTTCGTAGACCTGTCTTGGGCTTTGTGGATGGAATTTCCTGTCCGCAGTCCAGTATATAAGGTGCCAATGATAGTGTTTCCGGTGAAGCAGTTGCCCTGAGGAAGGTCCCCGATGGCAGAGGTGATGATCAACATTTTTTAAAATGTAGTCTTCACCCTAGTCTTTACTGTGTATGACACCAGTTTTTGAGTGAACAACTCCTTGAATCCACGAGACGCCGTCACCGAAGTTTCATACGTGGATGCTGTCTCCTGGTTTGAAGGTCCTGTCAGGTTACGTCCAATGTGGTCCCTTTTCTGGACTTCTTCTTTTGCTGCCCCGATTTTGAAAAGTCAGGCTAAGCCCAGTTCATATGTGTCGGCCAATCAATAGCTCTGCCGGGGCTACTCCAGTCGTCATGTGTGGGGCTGCCCTATAATTAAAAAGAAAGATTGCAAACTTAGCTTCCAAAGAGCCTGTCATCATTTTTGAATACTTGAACTGCTCGCTCAGCCATACCATTTGATCACAACAAATAGGGTGCTGTGCAGATGTGCCTCATCCCATTTGTATTCATGAAGCTCTGAAACTCCCTGCTGATAAATGGGGTCCTGTTGTCCTTTACGAACACCTCAGGTATAGCGTGCGAAGAGATTGCTGGAGGTAGTTGAGACTATTCGGTGCATGTAGATCCACTTTGGGCATCAATAACGATTAAGAACATAAATGGCCCTGCAAAGTCTGCATGCACTGACACCCAGGGTCTCCCTGGCCATTCCCAGGGGTGTAAGGAGGCTGCTGATTGGACCATCTGATTTTCCTGGCAGTGTTTGCATCGCTCGACCAGGTTTTCAATGTCATTATGGCACTGGCTGTCTGCTAGAAGTCCCTTCATTGCTGCTTATTGGTTTAAGTGGGGTTTTGTTTATTTTTACTCTGGGATTTTTTATGACCCTGCATTGTGAGGGGGAAGATTGATTGACAAGTCGAAGTCAGGTGGTTCCTCCCCAGAAGAATTCAGGGACTTGCTTTCTGTTTTAGTTTAGAAGGGAGTGGACATCAAGCTGAAAAGTGTTTATCTCTCTCCTATTTATTTATTAGTGTCACAAGTAAGCTTACATTAACACTGCACTCCACACTCTGGCGCCTGTTCGGGTACACAGAGAGAATTTAGCATGGCCAGTTCACCTAACCAGTACGTCTTTCGGACTGTGGGAGGAAACTGGAGCACCCGGAGGAAACTCACGCAGACACGGAGAACGTGCAGACTCCGCACAGACAGTGACCCAAGCCAGGAATTGAAACCGGGTCTCTGACGCTGTGAGGCAGCAGCGCTAACCATTGTGCCACCAAACTGTCCTCTCCCTGGTTTTGGAAATTCTGCTGTTAGCTGAAACTAACATTCCTGGCCTTCCTGGAGTGGTTGGCTTGCTTAGAGTCTCTCTCTCTGGTGTTTTTCGAAACTGTTCTGACTCCCAAGTTGTTCTGGGTGTATATCCAGAGGGTTGCTAGAAGTTACAAGTCTCCACCCAAAGAACTAAGTTCCAACATCATGTGAGCATTTGCATTTTACTGTGTTAAACCTGTGGCAAACGTTTTGGTTATGGAATTTGTTTGATTGGAACATTTTCGATATTCGTTAAGGGTTATACAATATCATGACTTTTTTTCTTGTTCATAATTGGTAAAAGTTATTGCTAATCTTTCTATGAGTGGCACGGTAGCACAGTGGTTAGCACTGCTGCTTCACAGCTCCAGGGACCTGGGTTCGATTCCCGGCTTGGGTCACTGTCTGTGTGGAGTTTGCACATTCTCCTCGTGTCTGCGTGGGTTTCCTCCGGGTGCTCCGGTTTCTTCTCGCAGTCCAAAGATGTGGGGGTTAGGTTGATTGGCCATGCTACAAAAAAAAAATTGCCCTTAGTGTCCTGAGATGCGTAGGTTAGAGGGATTAGTGGGTAAATCTGTAGGGATATGGGGGTAGGGCCTGGGTGGGATTGTGGTCGGTGCAGACTCGATGGGCCAAATGGCCTCTTTCTGTACTGTAGGGTTTCTATGATTCTATATACATGTTAACTGTATTTTCCAATAAACTTTGTTTGATAAAAGCTCCCTAGTGGGTCATTTGAATCATACCAGAAGTGAAATATCTCATGCTCACCCTAGACAAATTCAAAGTGTAAAACGTATGATCCAGGCAGACTTCATAAAACACTTTGGAGTTTCTGACCTGAATTATAACAATTATAACAAGAGTGTGTGTCAATATCAATGTGCATTGCCTGGAGGCACTGGTGGCATCAGGAAATGCCTAACAAAATATGAATACACAAGGCTATGTAAAAAGTGATGGGAGGAGCCCAAGTTATTAACACTACAATAACATCTTGTACTTTGGACAGTGTTTTTAACATAACGAACCATCCCAAAGCACTTCATAGAGGACTCAAACAAAAGGTGTGGTGACTGTTGGCAATGCTGTCTCTTAGATATTTCCACTCGTTAAATGAGTCGGATGGGGCTGGGTTAAATGGAGCAGAAGAAACAGGAGCATTATGCAAAACCAACATACAGACTGACCAATGCTAACCAACAAATAGAGCCACAAAGAAGGTAACAATCAGAACTAGGTTAACAGCTCTCTTTTGGAGCTTTACGTGTTACGTGTTTGTTTGAGTGAATGGGTGCATGGGCAACTTTAAATACCACTTTCATCATGACCCCTGGCTGTGTTGAAAGAGCAGCAATGAGAATGACTGCGTGGAGCCTCTCAGCCACCAGCCATGTTTGATAATTTAACACCAAAAAAGTGAAAGTCCATAGCTTTCTTCACTAATCTGTTGCTTTACCTAGTTGTTCTTGAATTTAAATGTTCCGTAAATTTTACTGTTTCATTTTTTTCTTCAGACTGTGAGGGCTGTCAGGAGTTCTTTGAAAAGAAATGTCCAGTGCACGGCCTGCCACCTTTTATAAAAGATACACCAGTGGAGCTTGGGTTGCCATGCCGAGCCTTCTACACACTGCCCCTTGGTCTGGCAGCAGGACCTTCCCAGACTCTGAAAAACCAGCTGGGCATCTGGTGTGTTTCCAAGCCACTTCCCAGAGGAGTATTCTTTGGACCTCTCGAAGGAAAACTGGAATGTGATGACGTAAGTGGACTAACATCTTTCATTTCAAAGAAGGTACAGAATATGTTAGTAAACTCTCCTACCTAGAACCCCTTTAATATCTTGACTCTGCATGATAGATATGGAAAATAGACAGTAACATTCATCAGTTTAAAACTATATCACTGAATAAACAGACATGCTGTTGAAGCATTAGGTGTGATTCCGTGATTGGCAGCACTTGCTAAACAATCCTGAGTGTGCTGAAAATTAAACTAACAACCAGTTTAAGATTATTAGTTTGTTTGCAATGTAGCTCACCGATGCTTGCTAAAAGCTACATTTTTAATGTGCAGGCAAAAGGACTATGTCCAGGCATTGCGTCTTTTTTTGAATTAAACAAAAGCATGGAAGACAATAGCACCTGGCGCATTCTCCATGTCAACACCTTGACCAATCAGAGCCAACTTACCAACCAATTAACATCCTTTTCTCATGCAGTATAAATTGTTGTTTCAATTGAAATTTGGCATTCTTCCATCTGTCCTGGTGAGTGCAAGAAGAAAAGCTTCGGCAGCTTGCCTCTTTTTCAGCAGTACTTAAGTTCTGTACTACCAATTGATTCAAGTATATCTGATAGGTGAGTGTGATTAATCTTTAAATAGAAATGTTTGTTGACACCATCATCTTCTCTGTACTCTGTTCTTGGTGTTGCTGGATACTTTGCACATTTTGTAAACAATTGATGCAGACTGAACTCCTGGTACTCGTCAGTGTGCTTGAATCCTTGATGTTTAACATTCACACAGCAGTTTTAAGACTTATGAAGTTTTTGCAGCAGACTTAACAAGAAATTGGCTGCCATGTCCAAATTCATAGCTGTCCACCCCACCCCATCAAACTTGGTACTGCCCCACATGGACAAGAGGAGTAAATTAAGAGATGAAGAAAAAGATCTAATGCTTAGCAGTGATGAAGTAAATCCTGGTCTTTTGCAGTCCAAATATTCCTTCATAAGTGCACTGTAGTTTATCTCCATAACTCAATACTAGCAAGTGAAATTAGAGTATGAGGGCAATTTTGAGCCCATGCTCTCTCAGTGGGAATGGTAGCGGGAGCTCAAAATCCAGAGAGCGCGATTTGCACCAGCAAGTTTCCAAAATCTGATTTTACTGGCCTCCTGCTGATGGAGCGGTCTGAAACGAGCTCATTTTAATACATTAGCTTGTCATTGTCTCTCTCGGTATTAAGCCTGCACCGAATTTTGAGCTGGCGTAATTTACAACAGGTCTACAGAAGCATGAAGCTGGCGCCTTCACCTCCGATGGGGGTTTCGGAGGTGAGCCCTCAGTAGTTAGCACCCGACACAGTGTGCACTGCTCAGGGGACATAGGAGAGGACCCGGGGACACAGATGGGTGGCAAGTGTCCCACAGTAGCCATTTTGAGGAGAGGGGTCGGGAAGGGTCACTTGCAGACCTTCTCTACCCTTCATGCCGGGGCCCCCCTTTGTTCTAAAGGGGTTGTGAAGCTTGTATGCAAGCCGTGCTTCCTGTATCCTCCATCCTGGGTTCCTGTCCGTGTCACAACTGAGGGAGTGCCCTCCTTATTGAGGGCTGGCAAGAGGGTGGGAGGAACATAGCATTGCCATTCTCACACGCCACAGGGCTGAGGCGCTGGGTGAACGTGCTGGTACCCCCAAGCTTGGTTACACAGACAGGCTGGAGGCTGCTGCCATCCCTCCCTGAGTTTCACAACTCTGCCTTTGCAGCTCCAGCCACTGTGGGACGACTGGGCTCAGGGGCACATCATCGTCAAGATGCTCAGGGAGTCGAGAGCTCCAGCATCCCTCTGAATGCCTGTTTCCAGGGATGTCCCTGCCTCCACCTACTGAGGATCTTCAGCTGTGTGGTGCTCACCAGTGAGTGATCCAGAAGCCTGCCTACTAAGTGGACCCATCGAGGTGCTCATATCTCAAGTTTCAAATTTAAGTTTATTTATTAGTGTTACATTAACACTGCAATAAAGTTATTGTGAAAATTCCCTAGTCGCCACACTCTGATGCTTGTTCGGGTACACTGAGGGAGAATTTAGCATTTAGCAACTACATGTCTTTCGGACTGTGGGAGGAAACCGGATCACCCGGAGGGAACCCACGCAGACACGGGGACAATGTGCAGACTCTGCAAAGACAGTGACTCAGCAAAGCCAGGAATCGAATCTGGGTCCTTGGCGCTGTGAGGAGGCAGTGCTAACCACTGTGCCATCGTGCTGGTGTGGGTGACAGCTGTTACACTACTTCCATGGTGGGATTGGAGAAGTCCCCCTCTGCACTGCCGGACTCCAGTGGTTCCAGGGGGGGTGTGAGGATGGTTCAGCCTATTCCAGTGGTCGGCCTGCAAGAGAAGGGAGATGGCATCAGTGCATTACAGGAGCTACAGAGAGCACATTGTTTACTCATGTGAGACTTGAGGAATGACAGCATTTGTGTTGAGGACTCTCATGTTTCTTTGCTATCCCCATGTCACCAGCAGTGCATTCATGGTCTGCCTCCTCCCCGGCCAGGTCGACAGCACGCTCATTGAAGTGGGAGTCTTAGCAACTTGGCCATCACACTAGCTGGCTGTGCCCGTTGTGCTCCAGTTGTCCTGCAATGATACGGATAGGGAGAGCATGGGTCGGGCTGTTGACATTTATGATGATGAGTTGTAGGTCTTGGGTGGGAGCTGGAGTGTGAGGAGTATAGCAGCTACTGGGGGAACATGGTGATTGCGGGAGGGAGGGAGATACCTGGTGTCTGATGTTGGCAAAGGCCAAAGTGGCTGAGTGAGAAAAAGGGTTGGGCATACAGAGGGGGGGTCCAGTGGGAGTCCTGTGGGAGTCCCGGGATGGTTCACTTACCTTGGTTGAACGAAGATCATTCATCTTCTTCCAGCACTGCTGCTCAGCCCTCTTCTGCACGGAACTCACACTCGCTAGGGCTGCGACTGCATCCCAGGCAAGGGTGGTCACCCTGCTGTTGGATGGCTGTCACCTACTGCGAGGGTAAAGGGTTTGCTGCCTCTGCACCATTCCGTCCAGCAGTCTGGCCAGAGCTGTTTCTATGGAGCTCCCCAGTGCTTGCAGCTGATCAGTTATTATGATGATGGTGAATTCGAGGGAACCCACCGCCAATATGGCATGAAATCTGAGGGAACAGAAATTAATACTAGTGGTCATAGAATCCCTACAGTGCAGAAGGAGGCCATTTGGCAGTCACGGGGAGGGGGAACGTGCAGATTCCGCACAGTGACCCAAGGCTGGAATTGAACCCAGGTCCCCAGCGCTGTGAGGCAGCAGTGCCAACCACTGTGCTGCCCATAATAAGGTGTAAGATTTGGCCCAAAAACACACTGATGCTGTCGGCACGAAACACTCCGTTTTTCATGCCAGACCCAACACTCTACCATTCTTTGGTAAGATGTCATCCTATATTTCCAAAGGTGCCATGGGTGTTGTAAGGATGATCTTGATTATGAATTTTAAATAACAAATGGCTTTGTTGCTGAACAGATTATATTCATAGCATGTATTTGGGGCAGGAATTAGTAGCTCTATTGTGATCTTTATTACATAATCATTTATGTTTCTGACTTATCAAGCCTGTGTTATAGCAATAATATTAATATCCTCACTGAAGTGAGGTGCCTGCAGTTAGAGAACGTTGTAAATGTGTGAACAAGTACGAGAAACAGCGACAGATATGCTATGAATCTGCGCTTTCCTTCATATGAAAAGGCTTATTTCATTCACCGTGACTGATTGATTGTCTTTGTTACCGCAGCTTAGAGAAAAAGGTGGAAACACAGGAGTGCCAGAAGAACAGACAGTCAATCAATCATTGTCAAATTGGATGAGGTAATGTATAATTGTAGTGGCACTCAACAGAGTCTCCATTTATTATATTTTGGTTTATCCTAAATTCTATTTCAATGTTGTTGACTTTTCTGTTCTCCCACTGGTCAATTTGGCGGGTGGATTGTACTACAAAGATCCTGTAATGGTCCAAGAGGGTCAATACCTGATTTTCTGGTGAAACTTGCATGTTGGCACCTTGATCACACGAACATAGTGAGTCACTACCCCAAACCCCTGAAAATATTCAAAGTAATTATCTTCACTATTAGGGTGCTCTTCCTAACAATGGAAGCTTACAAATATCTACATCTAATGTTACTTTTATCTACTGAAACCAGCTACACCACTATAACTGGTATTCAAAGCTTTAAAATCATTGGAGGAATTGAAAATGACTAGCAGCAGTGCAAAAAATTAATTGGCCTAGTAAGATAGTAGCACTGTGATTTAATCAATGACCAGCTCCTGTACCTATAATGGCATCATCAGACAGTATCTAAAGACTGTTGACTCCTCCATGGTTGTTACTAGTGCCAAGTTTCAATCAAGCAGAACAAGTTGAGTCTACTCAATTCTTTTTCTTTCTCAATTATCCTTCCCTTTACAGAAGTAAGAACAAGTTAGTGCATGTTACATTGCTTCATCTAGCTGCTTGCTGAGAAGTGATAGAATTATAGGATCCCTACAGTGCAGAAGGAGGCCATTGGGCCCATCGCATCTGCACCGACAACAATCCCACCCAGGCCCTATCCCCGTAGCCGTACATATTTACCCCTGTAATCCCTCTAACCTACGCATCCCGGGACACTGAGGGAGAATTTAGCATGGCCAATCAACCTAACCTGCATGTCTTTGGACTGTGGGAGGAAACTGGAGCACTCGGAGGAAACCCACGCAGACATGGGAAGAACATGCATACTCTGCACAGACAGTGATCCAAGCCGGGAATCAAACCCAGGTCCCTAGAGCTGTGAGGCAGCAGTGCTAATCACTGTGCCACCCATTAAAGCAAGTTTATTTCAACACTTTAAATTGAATGAACTGGCCCACCTACACTCAATCCCAAAAAAAGTTAATTGCCCCAGGACACTCCATTTCAGTAAAGATGTACAAAGCTGAGCAGGTGAAAATACTCTCTTCCACCTTCTTCTGTCAGGGAAAAAGATACACCCTAGCTATGACTGTAACACTACATTCTGCTCCCTCTCCTTTCCTTCTCCTCTGTACTCTATGAATGGTATGCTGTGTCTGTTTAGTGCAAGAAGCAATACTTTTCACTGTATGCCGATGCATGTGACAATAAATCGAAAAGAAAACCTGAAACAGTCAGACTGGTCTTTAAATCACTCCTTCCACTTCTTTCTACTTCATGGCCACCTAGTTCATTTTTCTCAGGTCTTTTCCAGTATTTTAATATATTTTGAATAAGTTCATTTTAAAAAGGGTCTCCAGTATCGTCCACTATATGATGTGTTTGCATGCAGGCATTTCTGCTGATTTACTCCATTAAAACATATAAATATTTCACCCGAGGCTGACCTTCAAAGTGGAATACACAGGAACAATTCCAAGATGTTATAAAAGAAATTCAGATATATTGGAGAATACTGGAGAATTGGCACAGGCTGAATCTAATTGAGATGTTTAGGTTGTGTCATAAACTGTGAGAACAAAACTGTCTAGACATCATTCATGTGAACAATACAGACACAATAATACATCTCCGCAAAAGTTACAATTTATTTGTGATGTTTTGCTATAAAATCCCTCTTTGTTTTTCTTCTCCATTCAGCTTCCTCCCTTACCCCTCACATGCTTAGAAGATGCCTTAGTGCCTCTGCTGTCCATTAGTGGCAGGGTATGCATGCGAAAAGAGTGGGCATTTTAAATTAAAAATAATACTTTTTTTAATACATTCAATAAATTGAGCTGAGAGTTGGTCAAATAGACAGCCATTACAGGGAGTATCTGCAGAGGCCCAACCTCAGATACAATTGGGTAATTAATTTGAGGATTTTTGTTTTCATAGATATGCAAACAAGGCAAAAACAAAAGAGGAAAGCAATGCAGTCATTTTCCAGTTTTATGGAAAGATCTACTACCGGGTTTCTAAAACCATCGAACTTGGCCAAGAACTTCTCTTATGGCCAGAGGAGAATCAAGTTCAAGTAATACAAGATGTAAAAAATGCACACGAGGACAATGAGACAGTTAGTGTTCACACAGGTAAATGTGGTATGAAACCTGCTTCCACACTTTCATGTAGATACCGTGCAGTTTATGTTTCCATAACTTGTAGTCCACCTAGCTGCAATTGTGCTTCTGAAGCTTCACATAAATACAGTGCATCATCATTATCTATCATTCTACTTTTTTGGTAATATACTTAACTGATGGCATGGGCTGCTTGACCAGGGCTAGATGGCAGTCCCTAATCTGTTTAATTAGCCTCTCCTGCCTCTGTTTGTCCTAAAGGACATCTTTGAGGTGTTGCTGTAGTTCAGCCAGGAGCTGTGTCTCCTCTCCCAGCTCCAGCTGCAGGTCAGCTGTTTGCTTTCACAACAGTGTGTTTTTCTTTCTGTGGTCAGTGCACCCAGGCAGAGAGATCCGGAGCTGCTGCAGCTGAATCTGGCAGCTATTTAATCCCTGCTTCAATTGATCATTCTCCAAGACCAGTATTTCAAAATGTTTCTCCAAATTGATTGTGTCCAGCTCAGAGTACAGCCTGTTCAGTTCCTGTGTGTGGTCAGACAGTTTCACTTCCACCCCCTCGAGCTAGATTGCAAAGTGCTGTTGGGGCTCAGTCGTCTTCAATCTCCTCTGGTAGTCTCACTTTGTCTTCCTGCAGGCAGCTGATCACCTCAATGAGTTTTTCAATGATGCTGAGTGATTTCCCACCAAACAAAACTTCCCCGCCTTCACAATGTGGAGTGGATCACCTTGGCAATGGGAGTCCTTACTATCCAGTGTACTCACTTTAGTTCAGAAGACGTAGAGGCCTTATGTTTATCAGCCCTCATTCATTCACAGGTCTCCATAACTGTTCAGGGCCCAGGTTTCTCAGTTCAACTGAAGCTCTGCCCCTCGTACATTGGTGGAGTACGATATCGCCAAAGTCCTTGTGCTGAACAACCACAAGAGCCAATTGCTGTTGCTGCTACTGTTGGCCCCGCTGCCACAATAGTCTCATGTTCTATCTAATTGAACTATGGATACTGATGCTGTTTATTAGAAATGGGACTGCAAAGACTATCCCCTGCATATACTGAGCTATGGGCACAGTGTCTGGTTAATTCAGTCCTGGTACATCAGGCACACTCTGTTTTCAGCACTCTCTCTGAGGTTTGGTTGCAGTATCTTGTTCCATTTTCCAGTAGATAGAATACATTCTCTGCTTCCACTACTCTAGATAAATAGGGAGCTTTTTTTTGTCCTACCATTCTTGCGAAATAGGGCACAGTTTCTCGTGCAATCACAGTTTCTAGTTCTGCCATTCCAAAAGGATTAACTAATGGGGGCTGTCGGCATAAATTTGGGTTTATTCTATTAAGTTTAAAACTATGAGAGATGATCTAGTTGAGGTGTTTAAATGATGAAGGGATTCAATTGGGTCGGCATAGAGAAACCATTTCTACAAATGGGGAATTCCCGAAGAAGTGGACATAATTTTAAAATTAGAGTCAAGCTATTGAGGATTGAAATCTGGAACTCTCCGCAGATGGCTGTGGATGCTGGGTCAATTGCTTATTTTTTTCAAGACTGGGATTGATTTTTTGATGGGTAAAGGTATCAAGGCATATGGATCAAAGGTGGATAAATGGAACAAAGGTATAGATTAGCCATGATCCCATCAAATGACTAGATAGGCTTGAGGGGCAGAGTGGCCTTCATTTGATTTATTATTGTCACATATATTAGTATACAGTGAAAAATATTATTTCTTGCGTGCTATGCAGACAAAACATACCGTTCATAGGGAAGGCGAGAGTGCAGAATGTAGTGTTGCAACAATAATCTCTCCCTCAATGTCAACAAGCCGAAGGAGGTAGTCATCAACTTCAGGAAGCATAGTGGAGAACATGCCCCTACCTACATCAATGGGGACGAAGTAGAAATGGTCGAGAGCTTCAAGTTTTTAGGTGTCCAGATCACCAACAACCTGTCCCTCCATGCTGACGCTATAGATAAGAAAGCCCACCAATGCCTCTACTTTCTCAGAAGACTAAAGAACATTTGATAAGTCATAGCTAGGGTGGAGAGAATGATCAATTTAATGTGAGGTAGGTTCATTTAAAAGTCTGATGGCAGCAGGGAAGAAGCTGTTCTTGAGTCAGTTGGTACATGTCCTCAGACTTTTGTATCTTTTTCTCCAATGGAAGAAGGTGGAAGAGAGTATGTCCGGGGTGTGTGGGGTCCTTAATTATGCTGGCTGCTTTTCTGAGGCAGCGGGAAGTGTAGACAGTGTCAATGGGTGGGAGGCTGGATTGGGCTTCGTTCACAACTCTTTGTAGTTTCTTGTGGTCTAAAAGTTGGTGGGAGTCGTAGTGGACATGCCAAATTTCCTTAGTCAACTGAGAAAGTAGAGGCGTTAGTGGGCATTCTTAACTATAGTGTCGGCATGGAGGGACCAGGACAGGTTTTTGGTGATCTGGACACCTACAAATTTGAAGCTCTCGACAATTTCTACTTCGTCCCCGTTGATGTAGATAGGGGCATGTTCTCCACTACACTTCCTGAAATCAATAACTATCTTCTTCATTTTGTTGTCATTGAGAGAGATTATTGTTGTTGCACCAGTTCACCAGATTCTGTATCTCTTTCCTGTACTCCGTCTTGTCATTGTTTGAGATCCGACCCACTATGGTGGTGTCATCAGCAAACTTGAAAATCGAGTTGGAGGGGAATTTGGCCACACAGTCATAGGTGCATAAGGAGTATAGTAAGGGGCTAAAGACACAGCTCGTGGGGCACCGGTGTTGAGGATGATCATGGAGGAGGTGTTGTTGCCTATCCTTACTGATTGCGGTCTCTGGGTTAGGAAGTTCAGGATCCAGTTGCAGAGGGAGGAGCTGATTCCCAAGCCACAGAGTTTGGAGATGAGTTTCATAGGAATAATGGTGTTGCAGGCTGAACTGTAGTCAATAAATAGGTGTCTTTGTTATCCAGGTGTTCCAGGGTTGAGTGCAGGGCCAGGGAGATGGTGTCTGCTGTGGATAAGCTAAGGTCTATCCTTACACCGATGTTATACACCCAGTAGGAAGGACAAAGCCTCTGTTCAGTCATTCCTGATAGGTAGAACAAGATCTGTGGTACCACAACATCCAATAGCTGGAACATTCAGTGTCTACTCTTAAAACACACGTCTCCGCTATGTGAATTCATGATTACAGATAGGCCATATCAATTGATATTCGGGATGTTTAGCTCATCCAAATTATAATTGTTCCCTGAGTGTTTTTTAGCAGCAGTTTAACAAAAGACTATTGTTAAGAACAAATTAACAGTAAGCAGCTGACACAAAAATAGAAAATGCTGGAAAATCTCAGCAGGTCTGACGTCATCTGTGGGAAAAGAATAGAGCCAACATTTCGAGTCTAGATGAGAGCAAAGAGAATCAGCAGAGATTTATACTTGAGGGTTGTGGGGGGAGGTGTTGGAATGGGACAATGTAAATGAGGATACAGAAGGCTGAGAAGGTGCTAAAAGTGTCTAAGTGATCAGAATGCGTGAATGGCAGAACAGTGGTACAAATGGTTAAAGGACTGCCTGAGGAATGTGGCAATTGCCCTGGAAGGGTGGGGGGGGGGGGGGGGGGGGGGGGCGGGACAAGAAAGAAAGCTGGAATGGAGAAGTGGAAAAATGGAAGTGATAAAGAAGGATGATAAAATGAATGAATGAGATGAAACAAAGTGAACTAAAATAAATGGAAATGGGGTGAAGGTGGAGGAGAGAGTTCATGCCCTGGAGTTGTTGAACTCAATGTTCAGCCCGGAAGGCTGTAAAGTGCCCAATCGGAAAATGAGGTGCTGTTCCTCCAGTTTGCATTGGGGTTCGCTAGAATATTCACTAGAACATTCTTTCTGGTTGTATCACCACTTGGTATGGCTCCTGCTCTGCCCAAGACCACAAGGAACTACAAAAGGTTGTGAATGTAGCCCAATCCATCACGCAAACCAGCCTCCCATCTATTGACTCTGTCTACACTTCCCACTGCCTCGGCAAAGCAGCCAGCATAATCAAGGACCCCACGCACCCTGTACGTTTTCTCTTCCACCTTCTTCCACTGGGAAAAAGATACAAAAGTTTGAGGTCACGTACCAACTGACTCAAGAACAGCTTCTTCCCTGCTGCTGTCAGACTTTTGAATGGACTTATCTTGCATTAAGTTGACCTTTCTCTACACCCTAGCTATGACTGTAACACTACATTCTGCACTCTCTCATTTCCTTCTCTATGAACGATATGCTTTGTCTGTATAACTTTTCACTGAAGGTTAATACATGTGACAAATCAAATTACAAAAGATCAAAGACGGACTTGTCAGGAGAAGCAGAGATTTATACTATGAGAGTGGGTTGGGGGTGGAATGGAATGGGACAAAGGGAATATAAATGAGGATACAGCAGGCTGAGAAGGTGTTAAAAGTAGCTCTATTCTCTCCCTAAGATGCTGTCAGACCTGCAGAGATTTTCCAGCATTTTCTGTTTTTGTTTCAGATTCCAGCATCTGCAGTATTTTGCTTTTATCTTAGTAACAGGCTGACGTCTGTTTCACACATTGAGTATTGTGTATAGAATTGTGTATTAATACTCAAGAGAAGACTTCCCTTTTAAGTACTAATTATGCTTAGATCAGTGTTTTAGTCCAGTAGTGTTGCTATGGCGGAGGTTAGATACTGTCATTTTATATTTGGCTAATTGTTGACCTATAGTTACATACAGATGAGTTTCTGTATTGAATGCTCTGACCTCTTGTTAACAGATGTACTAGATGAAGAGCCCATGGATAATGCACCAGCGCATGCTGTTGATGTGCCAGCCAAGTCTCCTCTGTCGCAGCCACTGTGTACCAAACCACCTGTCGCTGAAAAAGAGGCAGAGTGCATGAACACGGTGAAAATAGATCAACCAGTTAAAAGGTCACAGCGGCTACAGATCAAACATAAAACCCAGAATGTGTTGTCAGAGAACAAAGTGAGCTCGGTTGCCTTGGGATGTCCATCAAAATTAAACCGAACCAATACCATTGAAAAAGTACTCTTCCCAGCCTCTTTCTCCAAACGGGGCGATACGAAGAAACAGCATGACCCTGGGGTTGGCAAATTAGCACAGGATGCTAGTGAAATGAAGCCCAAAAAGCAGAAGAAAATTAATCAGTCTGAACTTGGTGAGAGGACTTTAAGGTCATCAGTATGCAACAAGGGCCTTGGAGCTTGTACAGCTGGGAGAGCTCAAATGATGCACCCTGAGCTCAGTTCACAAACACTGAAGCAGCAGGTACCAAAACAGAACAGGAGGAAGAAAGCAATGTTGAAAGACAACCAGGAAAAGTCTAAAGAAGCAAAAGAGAAATGCTGTGTTCAAAATACAGAAGCCAAATCTCTAGAGAATCACGCAGCAAAAGAGAAATCGGGCAGTGATTTGGCCACGCCACACAAAAAGGTGGAGGGGTTAAAACCTCCTGCTGAAAACGGAGAGCACGTTCGAACCATTGGAAAACGCAAACCTAAAATCAAATCAGGGGGCAGGAGAAAGTTCTGCCGACGTGACAGTTCCCAGATTGATCCCAGTGAGAGAAGGTACAGATGTGACGACTGTGGAAAAGGTTTCATCCAGTTGTGCCACCTGAAGAAGCATCGGTTCACTCACACTGGGCATAAACCATACCTGTGTAATGAGTGTGGAAAGAGCTACAGCTCCGAGGAGAGTTTTAGAGGTAAAAGGAAGGGGCTACCCGAATTTGTTGCAGCCATTTTCACACCAGAGAGGGAGTTGATGCTCTGTGGACTTTTATTTTTATGTAAAGCATTCTGTATCTGATTTTTTTTTTGTTATTATGCTAAACCAGTAGATTTTATAGAGGCAAAGCAATAGAATTCTTCCAGTTTTGTGTAAACCATTTTTAAAATATCTCCCCACATCCTTTACAGTCTCCTGTTAATCCTTCCTGTGTCAGTTAGGAGAGCTTGGCACAGACCTTGCCAAGTGTACTGTATTGTAAGCAGCCACTTGGATTTGCTGGAAGAGGACCCAGCTGTCCTTTGCATCATTGGCACTCCACATCTGAAGAAGCTGTCTGGCAGACTGCCAGAGGATCAGCGGATACAGTTTTGCATCCTTTGATGCAGAGTACCAGCTCTTTAGTATCATGTTTATCAGTCTTTAAATATGAGAAAGAGAGATAGAACTTGAATTATGTAGTACCTTTCAGGGCTGATCAAGATTTTACAGCTTTTGATGTTACTGTTATCATTAGGAAACACAGGAGCCAATTTGCTCACATTTTACTGCCATAAACAACAATTAAATAATTATTAGATAATCTGTTTTAGTAATGTTGCTGAGGGATGAATATTGATCAGGACGCTGGTGAGAATGCCCCTGCTCTTCTTATTTTGCCCGAGGACTCATCTACATCCAGGGTCACTGAGCTATTGATCTCATTGCAGCCATGGTCCAAAACTGAGCCGTAGAGGTGAGATGAGAGTGACTGCCCTTGACAGCGTTTGACTGAGTGTGGAATCAAGAATCCCCAGCAGAATTGAAGTCAATGTGACTCTGGTGGGGTGGGAGAGCTGAGGGGTGTTGGGGAACACTCCACTGTTTGGAGTCATACCCAGCACAAAGGAAGGCCTATTGTCTCAACTAAGGCCATAAGTACAGGAGTTCCTCAGGGTATTGTCCAAGACCCAACCATCTTTAGCAGTGAACATCCCTCCATCATAAGGCCAGAAATATTTGCTGATGATTGTAAAATGTTCAGTGCTATTCATGACTCCTCAGGTACTGAAGTAATTCGTAATTAAGCAGCATGGTAGTACAGTGGTTAGCACTGCTGCCTCACAGCGCCAGGGACCCAGGTTCGATTCCCGGCTTGGGCCACTGTCTGCGTGGAGTTTGCACATTCTCCCTGTGTCTGTGTGGGTTTCCTCCGGGTGTTCCAGTTTCCTCCCACAGTCCGACAGATGTGCTGGTTAGGTGCATTGACCCGAACATGCACCTGACTGTGGTGACTAGGGGAATTTCACAGTAACTTCATTGCAGTGTTAATGTAAGCCTTATTTGTGACTAATAAATAAACTTTAACTTTGCCCCTAAGCAACGAGAACTGCACAATATTCAGGTTTGGGTAATATTCGCACCACATAGTTCCAGGCAACAACCATCTCCGACAAGAGAGAATCTAACCATCTTCCCTTGACATTAAATTGCATTAACATTACTAAATCCTCCACCAGCAAATTACCTTGGGGGTTAAGATTGACTAGAAACTTAATTGGCCTACTCGTATAAATACTGTGGCTACAAGAGCAGATCAGAGGCTAAGAATTCTGTAGCGAGTAACTCACTTCCTGACTCCCTAAAGCATGTTAACAAGCTACAGGGCATGGGTTGAGTGTGTGATGAAATATTCTCCATCTGCCTGGATGAGTGTGACTCCAACAACACCTGAAAAACCCTAATTTCCATTCATACGTATGTTCTGTTAACAGTATTGTTCACCTGCCTGACTCAGGTGTGAGATTACAGCCTCTGCTACAGGTTTAGTTCTGGACTACCACAACCTGATCCAAAGGAAGCCCCAATTATTTTCCTTCCACCTTGAATACAGATGGTCATTAGTTGTTCATTAGTAACTAATGAGACAAACTGCAAGTAGAGTTTCTCACAGGTTGTGTAATGAACAGTACAGCTCACTGTAAAATGAATGAGATCATGCCAAATACACACCATGCCCCATAGAAAAGTTGTTCCATTACTGTAAAGCTTCAGCATCTTATCATTTCCTCTGCATAAGCACCGAATCCTGGCTATACATGTACATGTTCTCATATTAGTCCTCCCAAGTAACATCTCCCAACAGTTATTATTCTGAGTCTGAGCTTGTTCAACAACTCTATGACTTGCTTTCAGTGTGGTGGAGGAGTACCTTGCTCTTTGCCAGCCACTCAATGATCTAGATGGCTAGTCTGGTGCCACATGCAAGGCTCACTCATCACATTGTTTAAGCCAGGTTCTTCTAAGCAACTTTGGCAATGGGATAGGTGCGGGTGACTGTCCTTGATATCAAGGTAGCATTTGACTGAGTGTAGCATCAAGGAGCTGTAATAAAACAGGGAATGAGGTAAACACTCCGCTGGTTGGAGTCATACCTGGCACAAAGGAAGATGGTTGTGGCTATTGGAGATCAACCATCTCAGCCCCAGGACATCTCTGCATGAATTCCTCAGGGTAGTGTCCTAGGCCCAACCAGCTTCAACTGCTTCATCAATGACCTTCCCTCCATCATAAGGTCAGAAATAGGGAGGTTTTGCTGATGACTGCACAATGATCAGCACCATTCGCGACTCTAGATACTGACGCAGTTCATGTTCAAATGCAGCAAGATTTGGACAATTCCCACACTTGGGACAAGTGGCAATTAACATTCACACTACTCAAGTGCCAGGTAACTACCATGTCCAACAAGGACGAATCTAAACATCGCATGCTATTCAATGCTATTACCATCACTGAATCCCCCACAATCAACATCTATGAGGTTACCATTGACCAGAAATTGAACTGGACTAATCATATAAATACTGTGGCTACAAGAGTAGGCTAGGAATCCTTCACCTCCTAACTCCAAAGCCTGTTCACCATCGATAAGGCACAAGTCAGGTATGTTATGCAATGTTCTCCATTTGCCTGGATGAGTGCAGCATTGATAACACTCGAGAAGCCTGACACCATCCAGGACAAAGCAACCCAATTGACTGGTACCCCATCCACAAACATTCACATGCTCTATCACTAACGCACACCACAATCACTGCCATTTAGAAGGACAGGGCTAGCAGATAAATAAGAACACCATTTGAAAGTTCCCTCCAAGCCACTCATCGTCTTGACTTCGAAATATATCACTGTCGCTGGATCAAAATCCTGGAACTCCCTCACTAACAGCACTGTGGGTGTACCTACACCACACGGATTGCAGTGGTTCCAGAAGGCAGCTCCCCGCCACCTTCTTGGGGGCCATTACAGATTGACAGTGAATGCTGGCTTAACCAGTGATCCCACATCCCCTCTGAATAAATAAATAAAACATAATGGGAGTTGAGGGTGCTAGTCCATGGTTTCCATGATCCTTTTACCATGCATCAGCACTATATTGCCCCCCTCAGAAGGTAATTAATTAGTGGAGAATTGAGAGGCTAAAAGAGACAGAAACCATGCTTGCTTTTCTAAGACAAGAGGTCTATTATTTACTTGGGATCATGGCCAAGAACTGTTTGGCATGGTTTGCTGGGTTATTCTATACAAGCTGCTTGCTGTTTTAAACACCATCTTTTCACTATCTTTTCTAATAGCCCACCAGATGCTACACAGAGGCGAACGGCCATTCAAGTGTCAGCAATGTGACAAGGCCTATGCATTGAAGCGAGACCTCCGAGAACATGAGCGAGTGCATTCAGGGGAACGCCCTTTTGTATGCGGTGAATGTGGAAAAGCATTTGCCAGGCCACCATCCCTCCGGATTCATAAGAAGCTCCACCGCCTGAAGGCCATGAACCTTGGCAACCCAAAAGCCTGCCGCTGCAGTGTGTGTGACAAGGAGCTGGCCAACCCAGGCTCACTGAAGAATCATATGAGGCTACATACGGGTGAAAAGCCATTCACTTGCACATACTGCGGCAAAGCCTTCAGGCAGATCGGCAATCTTCGAGGCCACCAACGAATCCACACTGGAGAGAAACCATATAAATGCGAGGATTGTGGAGAGTTCTTCTCTCAATTGCCTGAATTGCGGAGGCACCGGATTTCTCACACTGGAGAGGTCTACCTCTGTACAATATGTGGAAAAACGCTGAGGGATCCACACACTTTCAGAGCTCATGAACGCCTGCACACAGGAGAGAGACCCTTTAAATGTAATGAGTGTGGGAAGGCATATACCCTTGCCACCAAGCTTCGCAGGCACCAGAGAATCCACTTGACTGAAAAGCCATTTAAATGTGATATATGTGGAAAGGGGTACACTATGACCCAAAGCTTAAAGAGACACAGGGCGTCCCACAAAAAGAGTGATGTACGAAGTTTAGGGGAGGTTGCGGAAGCTATTGCCTCTTTAGAAAAAGAAAGCTCTGAAAGCAAAACTCTTATTTTGACTCCAAAACGAGTTAGGAAAGTCGGCTTAAATGCTAATGACCAAGAGAGTGCCAACTCGGGTGGAAACGAAAGTGTAGTTTTAAACCTCTATGTGCACACCATTGAAATGGTGGAAATCCCAAGTACAGAACAGAAGGAGAACATGATGTTAAATACTGATGGTCAGAGCTCGGGTGAACCCAGTGTTACATTCCAGCAGGTAGAGCACAATGTAACCTTGGAGACTGAAGGAGCGGTTGGAAACCCCTCTCAAGATGTGGTTGCCCAGGCCCTGGCAGGAAGTCAGCAACCTCTCAATGAAGAAATCATTGAAATAATTATTCCGGACACTGAGGATTATGGGGAACGAGCCAATACCAGAAAGTGTGTTGTTGTAGAGCAGGAGAAATTGGCTAACAATGCTGTTGTCATTGAGGAGGATATTGGGTTTAACACTGTTGCTGAGATTATAGAGATATCAACTGGCAGTTGAACTCCAATAACGATGTCTTTATTAGTGTGTCTAACTTGGTATTAAAATATATTTCCTGCATTTGGCAATCTGATATGTTACAACTTTTCCACAGTAACTGACCCTTCTGCTGTGTGACTAGCTTGTTTGCCTAGAAATACCTATTTCTAGATAGGTATGACAGTGTATATCCTAGAAGCTGTATCTTTGCACTTGATTCCCACAAATTGCAGGTGGAATTACATAAGTTATGATTCTGTTTTTATTTATAATGGATTTATTTACAATCTATTTCCAAAGTTGATAAGGAGCATGTACAAAGGTATAGGTTGAGAGTGTTGTCAGTGGTGATTGTCAGAATTTCCTGGAGTATCGATGATAAACAAATGCTCTGTGTTACAGCAACAAAGAGCAAAAGCAGTTGAACCAGTCATCACATGACACATTTTCAAAGGATTTTACATTGCAAATCACACACAGCTACTTGCTAAATATGAAGTGGTGTTATTTCTTCATGACCAGAAAATTATCAATCTACTCTTGTAGCAGACATTTCACAATTGTTAAGCCTTCAGTATAAAATTCATTGTCATTTGCAAGGAATGTATCAGTTATCTGCCTCTTCCATAACACTGAAACAAACTGAATTAGTGCAGCCTCAAAAATGTCCGCAATGCATATTTTTTGAAATGAGCTGCTGAAGAGATTTCATGACAATGATTTTTACACTAAAGGCTTAACAATTGTAACATGTCTGCTGCAAGAGTAGATGGATAATTTGCAGGTCATGAACAAGAAATAACAATGATTCAGGTGATGACTATCAATTAATTTGAATGGATTCTAGCAAGTGATCCAGACTTGGACTAACAATTCACAGCAGGTAAGTTCAAATCCCATCAAGCCCATTTGAGAATTTGAAATCTGGTCAAACATGGAAATAAAAAGATGGTACCAATAAAAGTTATGACATTGCTGTTGGATTGTCATGAAAATCCAACTGGTTGACTAATGTCCCTTAGGGAAGGAAACTTGATGTCCTTGGCCTGTCTGACCTACATATGACTCCAGATTCAAAACAGCGTTGTTGACCTTAACTGCTCTCTAAGGTGGATGAGAAAACGACTCCATTGTACTAGACTATATGCAGTAGTTCAACAAGACTGGCTGCCACCATTGTGGACAATTTGATTTATGGTTGAACCAAACCTTGCTCCCAGGCAAACATAGTAGGATGATGCAAGAGACTCACTAAAAGGTTCCTTAGGCCATTTCATCTGGAAAGAGGCAAGATGAGCTGAGTCAATGATATCACTGCAGTTACTTTTCAAAATAACTCCTACAGACCATACTGTCCAGAATTAAGGTACAGTATAGTCTGATGAAAACAAACACTGCTCTTTTTATCTGAGGTTTCTTTACTCTAGTATGGGAAGTGTATACATAACAAAAAAAATTATCAGGTGAAGAGAAACTCAGTTCTGGTGTTGGAGTGCAAGAGTCTTCTGTTAAGAGTTCACAAAATGGACACAATCTTACAACCTCATCCTGCCCGTTGTTCGGTGAGGCAAGGTGGTAAGATTCTATGAGGCAAAAAATCGGGTCCGCGCCTGTTTTCTCGCCTCTCACAATCTTACCGGCACGGGTGGTCAGGAGCATAGTTGGACTGTGCCCATGGGGTAGTGCCAGCATGGCACTGCCCACTAGGCATACTGGCACTGCCCACCGGGCACCATAACTGCCAAGGCAGTGCCAAGTAGATGGGGTCTGAGTAAGAGTAGGGCCTGAGTGGTAATGGGGCAATGAAGGGGGGGAGGCAAGGGAGGAACTCTGCGAGGGGGGGGAGGGGGGGGGAGGTAGACTTATGGGAGTGGTGATCGGCGGGGGGATGGGGGAAGTCTATAGACGAGGAGTGATCGGGGAGGGAGGGAGGTGGGAATCTCAGCAATTTTTTCCTAAGATTGCGCCCAATGCGCAAATTACTGATAGAATCCAAAAATTCAATATTTTTCTTCATTGTTTGTCATTGAAAGATTAGGCTGTAGAGCTCAGAATGACAACTCGTTTTGGGATTTCCTAACATCAGATGAACAAATGTTTAGTCACTGATAGCTATCGCAAACAATTGGTCATGGTCAGAGAAACTTGCAGTACAGAGGGGGGGATCATGAGGGTTATCAAATCTGTGCTTTTCCTTCACAATTTCCTTCAAGACCTTCCAATTCTAATTCTACTCTCCTGCTTGCTCCCTTTATCCTTTAATGCTCATCCTTGTGTGAAGAATTCCACATTCTAAGCACCCTCTGTGTAAACACTTTTTTTTCTAATTTCCCCTTTAATTTTCTTTGCTATTTTGAACTTTTTTCTCTTGTCACTGTCCAATAGAAACAATCTATCATTATTTACCCTATTAGCGTCCTTTATAATTGTAGAGTTCTAGCATGTCAGTGCTATCCTTCTCAGATCTAATGAGGAAAAACATAACTTCTCAAGTCTTCCCAATAACGTAACCCTTCATTTCCAATAACATTTGTGTAAATACCTTCAGGTTTGTTTCCAATACAGGGTGCCTAGAACTATTCACTACATTCCTAACTGGAGTGAGGTCTTGAATTAATTCCATATTACCTCCTTACTTTTGCATTCTATGCCTCTGGATGCAAATTAAAGGAGTCAATTTGCATTTATTTATTGCACTGTCTATTTGTGCTTTCGCCTTTAGTAACCTGTGTATTTTCACACCCAAGTTCCTCAATTCCATTTGAAAAGTCTTAGCATTTCAGAAGTATTTTCTTTCCCTGTTCTCCTCATTCCCCAATAGCTCATTAACTGCGTGTTTCTCCACATGTTTATTGACTTCATCCCATATTAACTTGAACAGTTTACCAACAACTATAAAAAAAAGATTATCTGCTCAATAATATCCAGGCTTCTTGCTGCCTTCCCTGCAGGCAGCAGTGATATTTTTCAAACTCCAGTTCTTTGGCACAATTTTCTAAAAGGATTTGGAAAATTACATCCTGGGTCTCCTGGCCTTTTGTTTCATGGGATGGAGGTGTTGTTGACAAGGCCAGCATTTGTTGCCCATCCATAATTGCCCTTTAGAAGGTGATGGTGAGCCCTGAACCACTGCAGATCATTTGGTGCTGACACACCAAACTGTGCTTCCCTCAGATGTGAATAGAGTACCCATTATTTGTCCTTTGTAAGCATGTTATTTGGTACCAGTTCATGGTGAATAGTTCCTTTTCATAATTATGTGCATCTCTTTCTGTTCATTGCAATTCTGTGCACTGCTGTCATTCCTCCCTCTGTCCAGTTTCTGATGTTGTCCACTTTCTTTCCTGATGTTTTTACCAGACTTTCACCCTGCCTTTTCTTGTGATCATATTTTCTCAATTTGGCTTCTTCACTATGTCTAAAAACACAGAAAATGCTAGGACTCCTCCAGATAAACTAATTGGTTCTTTCACTAGAGCCACATTTCAAAAGCTGTAATCCTGTTCTCATCAGCCTTGAAAATGAACAATGAATAGTAGCGTCCACTAATATTTCTACATCCATATCTGGCAATTTTACAATCTTAATTTAATTCAATTAATTTTAATATTTAATTAACGTTCTCTGAGAAATGAGATAAATGGGGACCTGTCTGAGGGGGGCAGGGTGTTTATAAACTCTGCAGGAAGTATCCAAAGGGGTTGCGGGGAAGACAAGACAAAGTTGTGTGAAGGTGAATAAGAGTTTTAGGAACGGCCATGTCATCAGCACCTGGAGGGCATGGAAGGTGGGAGGGTAAGTCCAGAGGGCATTCTAACCCCTGTTTCTAAGATGACTGACTGGGAATTCTGGTGGAAGAGGTCAGTGCCAGATGGGACATTCCCATGCCCAGGGATGGCAAGAAACGTCCGCCCACTTGACCAAAAAAGGTTGGGCAGAAGTTGCTGCTCAGGTCAGTGGGCACGACATAGTGCACCGTACGTGGCATCAGTGCTGAAGACCATTCAGTTATCTTTTGTGGTCAAAGGAGAAAAGTGCAACAATGGCATGGAACTGAATGGAGAAGTGTGTGTGGGTGCTTATTCCTCAGAATGGTCAAGGTGTAAATGTGTATGTGTCAACTGGTACTGAAGCCTGTGCTGCCGAGTCTGGGATGTTAGCATGATTGGCTCGGTACACTAGAGGGTGAGAGGTGCCACTGTGACACATCCCACTAATTGGCTTGGGTTGGGGGGCACGTTGGAATGGACCTTCAGGGAGGGGCTGGCACAGTGGTTAGCACTGCTGCCTCTCAGTGCCAGGGACCCGGGTTTGATTCCCGGCTTGGGTCACTCTCTGTGCGGAGTCTGCACATTCTCCCCGTGTCTGCATGGGTTTCCTCTGGGTGCTCCGGTTTCCTCCCACAGTCCGAAAGCTGTGCTGGTTCGGTGCATTGGCCATGCTAAATTCTCCCTCAGTGTACCTGAACAAGCACTGGAGTGTGGCGACTTGAGGATTTTCACAGTAACTTCATTGCAGTGTTAGCGTAAGCTTACTTGTGACACTAATAAATAAAACTTTAAGAAGAAGCATGAACGATGAATTCTACTTCTGCTTTCAGGAGAAAAGCCATAATGCAGAGAAGCGCCAAAGAATGCACAGTGGGGTATTCAATCTATGTTCTCATCAGATAAGAGAATAACATTAGAAAGTAAGGATATTAGAACAGTCATACAAGGTTGCCAGAAAAAGTAGCAGGCCTGGGGATTTGGAGCAGTTTAGAATTCAGCAAAGGGTGACCATGACATTGATTAAAAATATAAAAGAGTGTGAGAGTAAATATGCTAGGAATATTAAACTTGGCTGCAAAAGCTTCCATTAGTATGTAAAAAGAAAAAGATATTAGTGAAGACAAATGTCCCTTACAGTCCAAGATGGGAGAAATTATAATTGAGAATAAGGAAATGGCCGAACAATTAAACAACTATTTCAGTTCCGTCTTCGCAGAGGAAGACACAAATAACTTCACAGAAATGCTAAGGAAGCAAGGGTCTAGTGAGGAGGAGGAATTGAAGGAAGTTAGTATTAGTAAAAAAAGTCACAGAAATGAAGGGGACTGAATGCAAATAAATCCCCGGACCTAATAATCTGGACCCCACTGTACTAAAAGAGGTGGCTGTGGAAATAGCGGATACATTGGTTGTCACCTTCAAATATGCTGTTGATTTTGGAATAGTCCTGATTAGAAGATAGAAAATATGACCCTATGATTTTTTAAAAATAGGGAGGAAACAGGGAATTATGGACAGGTCAGCCTTAGGGAAAATAATAGTCTATTTTAAAGGATGGGCGGCAAGGTGGCACATTGATTAGCACTACTGCCTCACGGCAGTAGGGACCCAGCTTCAATTCCAGCCTTCAGGACTGTCTGGGTGGAGTTTGCACATTTTCCCCATGTCTGTGTGGATTTCTTCCAAGTACTCCAGTTTCCAGGTTAGGTTGATTGGCCATCCTAAATTGCCCCTTAGTGTCAGGGAGATTAGCAGGGTAAATATGTGGGGTTACGGGGATAGGGTCTAGATGGGATTGTTATTGGTGCAGACTCAATGGGCTGAGTGGCCTCCTTCTGCACTGTAGGGATTCTATGATGTTATAATAGGCCACTTTGTCTAATCATGTTGATATTTTCTAAGTCAATGTGGATTTATGAAAAGAAACTGTTTGACAAACCTACTAGACTTTATCGAGGAGATAATTACCAGAGTAGATGAGGGGCATTTTCAGAAAGTTTTTGATAAAGTCCCACCTAAGGAGTTAATGTGCAAACTTAAAGTGCATGGGATTAGGGGTAATATGGCATAAATTGAGAATTGGTTAGCAGACAAGAAAAATAGAACAGGAATAAATGAGTGGCGACTCTCAGAGAGGCAGCTTCAAGGACAGCTTTGGGGGTAACAGGGGTTGGGCTTGGACCTGCCTGACTCCTGTTGTATCTCTCCTCAGCCTCTGTTATTGGGTGCTGGAGTGGGGTCATGAGCTTATCCTTGTTATCCAGGATGCACAAACAGCCTTGGTCCCTTTGAGTGCCACAAGATGTAAGCATCATGTGAGCTGGCAGGATAACGGGCACAGACTTGGAGAATCTGTCCTGTGGTTGCAGACTATCTGCATATTCATTAAGTGGAAGCCCTTTCAGTTCACAAAGACGCCCAGCTCATTGCTAGATGGCCATATGAGTGCAATTGATTACACTCTGGATCATAGAATCATAGAAACCCTCCAGTGCAGAAAGAGGCCATTTGGCCCATCGAGTCTGCACCGACCACAATCCCACCCAGGCCCTACCCCCATATATATATATTTACCCACTAATCCCTCTAATCTACGCATCCCAGGACACTAAGGGGCAATTTTAGCATAGCCAATCAACCTAACCCGCACATCTTTGGACTGTGAGAGGAAACCGGAGCACCCGGAGGAAACCCACGCAGACACAAGGAGAATGTGCAAACTCCACACAGACAGTGACCCAAGCCGGGAATCGAACCCAGGTCCCTGGAGCTGTGAAGCAGCAGTGCTAACCACTGTGCTACCGTGCCACCCTTGTGGGGGAAGCCAGCAATGCGGTAAAGCCTCTGGCTCTCTTTGCCTGACTGTCCTCATCTGTTCAGTAATAGATAAGCACTGGACCTCAGACATTTGGAGGTAGTTGGAGAGCTGCCCATAGACTCTAGCCAGTTGGTTTGGTGCCTTTTGCAGACTTTACTACTTTAACCTGGCTCTGCACCAACTGAGCCCATGCCTCTCCTCAAAGGTCTCTCTTTGGGATGCTGCCTATGCTCACTGGCCTCCTCTCCTTCCTGCCCCTCGCTTGCTCTTCAGAGGAGGGACCACAGCTGAGTATACCATCCCCATTAGGTAAGATGCATAAGGACCTGTGCCTGTCAGATAAGGGTGCAATCCTCAAACAAAGCTTCCAGGCAAGATGAGGTCCTCAAATACAGCCAGAGAGTCTTGAAAAGCTACAGAAAATCTCTCACAATTCTGTACTGATACAGCAACAAACTCACATTGAGACTGAATGTGCTGGTGCTCTGGGGACCTTTCAGCCTGCCCTTGGATGATTAAAATCTCTTGGCTGCCCACCCATTTTGCCTGTGCAATGAGCAGAAAATTACTCAGACAGGGTAAAGTCATGATCTATTGGCTTTTCAATTACCTTAATTGGCCCTTTAATTAGCCACAGATGTGGAAACGACTCGTGTGCATGCCCACTAACCTCAATATTGCATCTCAAAAGCAATAACGTCAGGACACATCCCCAACATAATTTCTCGCTATTTTGTTCTGTCCAGTTGAACACACACCCAACCTCAGAAAGTAAAATTCAGGCCCTGGAGTAATTATACCGGGAGACTTATCGACAATCCTTAAAATTTGAATAATCTTAGCTGACTTCAGAAGCCCTGGCATAATAACTAATTACTTGGTTAGCAAAAAGGCACTAGACACCTTAATGATTTTGTCATCCTTCAAGTAGTCAAGCAAACATGGTAGAGGTGACAGATTTATTCATGTGGGTACAGAAAGAGAACTTGACCCTAGAAGAGGGAGTAGTCCTGATGTGCTCCCTGCCCAGACTGACGTGGACTAATCTGGTTCCACCCATGCTACCACCTAGCTATGCTCTCAAGGACATAAAATGATCAGCACCCCACCAAGCTGCTCAAGAATCATTGCTCACACTGTCCCAGGCAGAACCAGAGGGGTAGCCAGAAAGTCCAAAACCTGGAAGCAACAACGTCAAGGTGTTTTTTTTTATTTGAGGGCCTATGGAAAAACCAGCGCTGATCTCTTAGAAATCTTGAAAGGTTGTTTGGTCTTGTAAGGTTTGCCCATTTATGATAGGTTGATTGCTTACTTTCACCCCAACTATGGTGAATATGACATGTACAGTCTGGTGATGGGTGAGTGTTGTAAGAAATTTCCAAATCATAGACAGTGACCTAGTGAAGGACAGTCGAGTATATAAAGTTACCGACAAGCAGGATGAGCACATAAGTACACGTGGCCAGATTTTGAGTTCTGAGTCAGGGGCCAGGAGAGTGATAATCTATTTGTTCATGTTGTCTGACGTTTTAATAAATAATGACATAAATATCAAGTGAGTTGTAGACAGGTAGCTCAGGGTAGAGGGGATGAGGGTGATGCAACTCAAGACGTGACCATAATCATCCAGGTGCAGTACTTGCTGACTAAGTTAGACAAGTAAGAATTAGGGCTCTCCATCCCTGAAGAAACTTGGGGAGGAGCAATTAGATGGCTTCAAGCAAAGAAATCATAGAAACCCTACAGTACAGAAACAGGTATATTTACTCAATAACACAAAACATAAAGAGTGTCTCAGTTTCACCAGGAAAACCAAATACCATATCAGCACATACCTGTAATTCTACATTTTAAAATCAAGAATTAGGAATTTAAAAGATATCTCCAATTATGTCCAAAGATGTGCAGGTTAGGTGGATTGGCCATGGTAAATGCGCAGGGTTACAGGGACAGGGCAGGGGGTGGGTTGGGCCTGGGTAAGATGCTCTTTCATAGAGACATTGCAGATTCGATGGACCAAATGGCCTCCTTCTGCACTGTAGGGATTCTACTTACTATTTATACCCTGGATTGTTCTGGTGCTTCATGACATGGTACAACAGTTCACCTATTCTCTGACTTTACCTGCGGCTGGGATTCTTCTGTCTTGCTGCTGTGAACGGAGATTTGGCTGAGTGCCAAATTCTCTGTTTTCGCTGGTAGCAGTGGCAGGGCTGTCTGAAATATCCTTCAATTTGAGTTTTCTGTCATTTACTTCCCACCTGAAGGCTGGGGGGGGAGTTTTCCCATCCCACTTGCCATGAGAATTGTAGGGGGGGGGGGGGAACGGGGGACGTACACCATGCAAAAGTCCGTTGGGATTTTCCAGTTTTGGGGCGACCATGAACAGAAATTCCTGCCCCTAGAGTGGAACAGGTAGCTTCTAACATCATCCTGGTCAGGGAACACATTTTCCACAGACATTCAAGTCTGTTGCACTGTACTCATGTAGCGATAAGTTATGGAGTCAATGTAATGACCCATGTGCTGGGAAAAGGCATTTTCTTTTTGTGCCTTTAACAATAAAAATATACTGGGGAATATTTTGAAAGGGGGTTAGTTGGTTGCTTGATCATGACATAATTAGGTTCCAGGAAATGTCCATGTGACCTGGGTTTGCCATTGGGATGAACAGTTAAGTATCAAAGGATAAATAGAAAGCTAATTGCAGTGGGGTTGGGTCTTCAGTTATATTCTGATTGGCAGTTTAGAATACTGGGGATTTGTGCAAAGAGAAAACAAGCAAGCTCTCTCCAAATAGAAGCTTTCTGTTTGTCAGCCTTCAAAAAAGTCCTGATATTGAAGCCGGGGTATCTGAGAGTAGAGCAGAGACTGTGTGTTATACAGTTAGAAAGTACAGAATGCTGAAGACAGGAAGAGAGACAGATTATGGATCGGACAATAGCCATTACTGCAGTTGAAGTGGTGCCAGGCCCTACCAGACCATTTAAAGGATTCAGAGAAGGATATTTCTGAGGATTCTGTGCCATCAGGTCTCTCACCACCCAAGTAAAGGAGGATCATTGATGTGCACCTTGTCAGTGGGACCTTGTCAGTGGTAACCATGTTCAGGGACCTTGGATGAAATATGATTGTTGACGAATGCAACTCAGGAGCCAAGATGATTGGAAGGGAAGTGAGAGATCATTCAAAGTGAAGGCTGAGTTGGAAAGATTGAGCTTGCACATGGTACTATGTTTGTGCAGGAAGCAATGTAAGTGCTTGTAAAATGACATGAGGCTTATCTTTGTTGTATTGACTTTTAAAAGTGAAAATTACTTTGTTGTTTGAAATATACTGTGCCTGTTAACTAATGTTTGAATTATGATCATTTTTGTTGGTTTGTTGCAGTAAAAGTTTTAAAATGTTGAAATCTTGCCCAGTGGTTTTCTTTCCATTGGCATCATGGGGATTCCTTTCATTTGAAAAAATGGTTATTCACGGGGTTTGTAACATTAGTAACATTCGCATCACACAAATGCCAAGCAGTAACAATCTCCAACAATAGTCTAACCAGTCACCCGCCCCTCCTCCCCCCCCCCCCCCCCCCCCCCCCCCCGCCTCTGACATTCAATGTTATTGCCATCATTAAATCCCATCCCACCACCCCCCTCGCCACAACAAAATCCTGGGGGTTACCATTGACCACCCATATAAATATTGCAGCTACAGCTACAAGAACACATCAGAGGAGATTCCCCAAAAGCCTGTCCACTAGTCAAAGAGTGTGATGGAATATTCAGTTACCTGGACGAGTGCAGCTCCAGCAGTACAGAAATAGCTTAACACCATCCAGGACAAAGCAGCCCACTTGATAAACACCCCATCCACACCCTTAAACATTCACTTCCTTCACCACTGCTGCACAGTAGCAGCAGCTCATAACATATGCAAGATTTATTGCAGAAACTTGCCAAGGCTCCTTCAACAGCACCGTCCAAACCTGTGATCTCTACCACCTAGAAGAACAGCAGATGCATGGGAACTCCATCATCTATAAATTCCCCTCCAAACCACTCACCATTCTGACTTCAAAATATATCGCCACTCCTTCAATGACGCTGGGTCAAAATGCTAGAACTCCCTTCCTTTCAGCACAGCGAATGCACCTACACCACATGGACTACAGTGGTTCAAGAAGGTGGCTCATCACTACCTATGCAAGGGTCATTACGGATGGGCAATAAACTCTGGCCTTGACAGTGATGCTAACATCCCATGAACACATTTTAAAAAATTATTTTCCTTTGGTGTATGACATTCCTTTATCTTCCCCTATATCACATACTATCTTTGAGCAAAAGGGAAGGTCACCTGCTTTCAATACCAATCTCAATTGGGACATACACAAGAGCAGCATTGTAATGACTTCCCTCTGAAATTCACTTCTCTCTACCTTCTAAAAAATTATCCAGGTTCCACTCAGAATCTCCTCACATTTAGAAGAACTTGTATTTCTACAGCATCTTTTATGACCTAAAGTTTAAAGTTTACTTATTAACATTACCTACATTAACACTGCAATGAAGTTACTGTGAAAATCCCCTGGTCGCTACACTCCAGCGCCTGTTCGGAAACACTGAGGAAGAATTTAGCATAGCCAATGCACCTAGCCAGCATGTCTTTTGGATTATGGGAGGAAACTGGAGAACCCGGAGGAAACCCACACACAAACGGCGAGAACGTGCACACTCCGCACAGACAGTGACCCAAGCCGGGAATTGAACCTGGCTCCCTGGCGCTGTGAGGCAGCAGCAGTGCTAACCACTGTGCCATCATGCTGCCCCCAACATCAGGTTATCTCATAGTGTTTTACACCCAATTAAGTGCTTTTGAAGTGTTGTCACTGTTTTAGATGTTGATTATGGATAAATATTGTGAAGGACACCTAGAAAAACTTCCCTGCTCTTTTTTGAATCACGCCATGGGATCATGTTATGTTCACAAGAGGGAAGACTCATTTTAACACATCATCCAAAATGGGACACCACTGAGAGTGCAGCACTAAGTATCACCCTATATTTTATGCTGACGTCAGGAGGTACCAAGACATGGCTGATAATGGTGTGATTGGTAACTCACAGCAGGGGTAATAAGGCTGTGTCAAATCCATTCCCAACACTGCACGTTGGCTCACCAATGTATTGAATGCAAACTGTGCTTCAGTCGTTTTTATTTCTATTGATGTAATCTACTCTAGTGCTTCCTTCAGCCGACAGAATCATATAGCACAGGAGGTGGTTCTATAGACCATCATGACAATGAAAAATAAGTTATTCAATTAGTCCCACTGCCCCAGTTATTTTCTCACAGCCTGCCTTTTCAAATATTCATCCAATTCCCTTTTACATTCCTGTGGAATCTGTTTCCACCACCATTTCAGGCAGTACGTTCCAGATAACAACTTAATGGTGTTAAAAAAATGTTCATCTTCTCCGCAGTTTGTTTTGGCCAGTTCTTGCAAATCTTATACCATAAGCTGTTCCACGCCGTACTTCAATCAAGAAAAGATGAACTGTCAGTTTTTCCCACTGACGAGTCTGGAAGCAAGGCAACTGACACCTCACTCCCAACATAAAGCCCTTCAAGTCTTTGAGTTGTGTGGATCGTGGGAGCTAAGTTTCAGAAGATGCTGGGACCAATCTGTGGAGTTCAGCAAATGTCCCATTTACATGCTTCAGAAGAGACAAACAAGAAATCACAGTGGACAGATTTGTGTAGCCTCAGTGAGATGATTAATGCAAACAAGATGTCCTGATTCAGTGGAGGGCAGCAGTGGGCAGTGGAGGAAGGCAGATGATTTTGAAGAATTTTAAAACACGAACAACTTCAATATTAAAACCACATTTCATTTTCTTTAATTCTTGACTTAAAAATTGTGTTCACATCATTCATGCATCAGGATTTAATAATTGATTGCTAATTGCACAAACATCAGATTAATGCTATATTTTCCTAAGGGGTGACAGCAAGCTGTGGGGAAATGTAGTTGGGTATGTATGACCCTGTGTCTCTCAGATGCCCTAGCCCTGAATGGAAATGTCAAAGCTTCAAAGGACTGTCTCCCATTTCACGCTGGGTTACAGGTTCAGAACTCCTGGCAACTACTTGCCGCCACATCCTTTCTCTGCTCTGTTTCTCACCAATACCATCATTCGGACACCAAAACACTGAGCAGTTTAAAGAGAAGCAGCATGGTTAAATCCCACCCTCTTAAATCTGTGCTAGTTCACTGGTAAACCGAGTTCTGCCTCTGAGCCCGGGTTGCACAGCGGTAATTTAGCGTCTCGCTTCTTGTGGACATTAAGGTGCTTCCTCAGGTGCTGTGAGACACGGAAGCTCTTGCTACACTTGCTGCAAGTGAAGGGCTTCTCGCCGGTGTGAATTCGCTGGTGCTTTTTCATCTCCTTCAGCAGGGTGTAACCCTTACTGCAGTAACTGCAAGCATAGGGCTTCTCACCCCTGTGGGCCCTCAGATGGGCCTGAAAGCAGGCAAAGTCATTGAAGCACTTGCCACACTCGCTGCACAAGTACTGCTTGACCCCGGTGTGGATGTAGCGGTGGGTGTCCAGGTAGGCCATCCGGGTGAATGACTTACCACAGTCTGGGCACTGGTAGGGCCTTTCGCCAGTGTGAACTCGCAAGTGGCGATGCAGCTCGCCACTGCCTTTGAACTGCTTGCCACACTCTGGACACTCCAGGCTATCAGTGCCCTGGTGCGTCTGGAGGTGGAGCTGGAGGCTGGAAGGCTGCTTGTACGACTTGTTGCACATCAGGCACACGTGGGTCTTGCCTTTCAGGTGAATCTTCTGGTGCGCCCGAAGGTTGGCTACCTGAGCAAAACCCTTGGCACAGATCAGGCATGTGTGAGGCTTCTCCCCACTGTGGATGCGCACGTGGTTACGGAGATCCCCTGATTGCACAAAGGCCTTCCCACACTCCTCACACTTATGGGGCCGCTCGTTTTGGTGGTAGTCCTTGTGCAGCTTGAGGTGCTGGAGCCGCTTGAAGGCCTTGCCACAGCTGTCACAATTGAAGGGCCTCACCGAAGTGTAGATCACGCACTGGTCAAAGAAATGGCTCCGGCGGTTCATGCTATAAGGGCGCTGTCCACTCTTATACTTCTTATTGGCCCATGGCTTTGAATCTGCCCCTGGAGATAGGCTCATCACATTCCCAGCTTTATCTGCAGGGATAATCTCCTCCTTCTGATTTTCTTCACTGACTTCTAACACCACAACGTTCAGACCTGGACGCATGAGAAACAAAATCACAAGACATATATCTTAAAAAATAATTTTCATAGGAACAGCAGTAGGCCATTCAGCCCCTTGAACTTGTTTTGACATTCAGTCATGTCTGATCCAGTCATGTCTGATCCACATCTCAACCTCATTTACCTGTCTTTACCCCAATCCCAAAATACTCTTACCTAACAAAAATCTATCAATCTCAGTCTTGTAAGTTCCAACTTTCCTTTTAGGTTACAGTGTTCCAGATTAACCTCTGAAAAATCTCTTTCTGATTTGCCTCCTAAACAGCCTGGCTCTAATTTTAAATTATTCTTGATTCCTAACTTGGGAAAACAGTTTCTCTGAATCTGTCCTATCAAATTATTTTTAATAACTCAATCAGATCACCTCTCAATCATCTATACTTTTATTGAGCTTCAGAAATGCAACAGGAAATGTTTTCACAGATTTTCCCCCTTTATATGGATATCTGATGACACTCTCGATGTTTAAAGTACAAAAGACAGTCGGCCAAGTTTAACCAATTAAAATGACTCCAGAAGGAATGCTCCTTTGGTATTCAGTACTGAATAGCAGAAAGGATAACAACACCTTAGAGGGGAATTGGGTTGAGGGTACCCATGTACGTGAGGCAAATACAGATAACACAGGGGGACACAGAAAAGTGTAAAAGTGCAGTGGGAGGAGAGGATTTGATGTTTGGGGAATAGACAGTCATTCTCTGAAATCCCCAATAGGAGTCCAGTATGCATGCTGCCTTTCTAGTTTCAGGCTAAAGGGTGGTAGAGAGTGCAGAATAACAGCCAGAAGTTATAGTCCTCACAGGAACCAATGACACAGGATGAGGGTTAAGGTCCAGTAGTCAAGAGTTTCAGGAGCTAGGGAGAAAGTTAAAAAGCAGGATCTCAAAGGTAATAATCTCTGGATTACTCCCAGTGCCATATGCTAACAAGTTTAGGAATAAAGAACAAACCACGTTAACACATGGCTCAAGAAATGATACACGAGACCGAATTACAGTATCCTGAGGCATTAGGACCAGTTCTGAGCTCAGGCGGAGCTGTTCAAGGTAGAAAGGCAGCACCTCAACAGAGGTGGAACCAATATCACTGTGGGAAGGTTAACACATACTGTGGGGGCGGGTGTGATAAACCAATTTGTCAGGGATTGGGAACCATGAAACATTAGGGAGGAGAAACATAAAGCACAGATGACTGGGAAAGACAAATGACGCAAGTGGGAAAAAATAAGTTCAGAAGTGGGAGGAATCAGATATGCAGCAGTCTAAGATGGGTTTGTACTGCTAGTATATAAATGCATGGAGCCTGATAAATAAGGTTGGTGAGCTGCAGGCACAGGTCACCACATGGAAATATGGCAGCAATGACAGATACTGAGCTCAAAGAAGGGGAGTATTGAGAATTAAATATTACTGGCTACAAGGTATTCAGGAAAGGTTGGTAGAACCATTTCACATGGGGGCACAAGATGGTACTCTTGATCAAACAAAAATCACTGAGGGACCAAAGAAGGAGTCCAATTGGGGAGGCAATGGCCTGGTGGTATTATCGCTAATTTAGAAACTCAGTTAATGTTCAGGGGACCTGGGTTCGAATCCCACCATGGCAGATGGTGAAATTTGAATTCAATTTTTAAAAAAGTTCTGGAATTAAGAATCTACTGAAAGCCATGAAACCATTGTTGATTGTTGGAAAAACCCTTCTGGTTCACTAATATCCTTTGGGGAAGGAAATCTGCCTTCCTTACCTGGTCTGGCCTATGTGCGATTCCAGACCCACAGCAATATGTTTGACTCTCAATTGACCTCGGGCAACTGGGGATGGGCAATAAATGCTAGCCCACCACAATGCTCATGTCCCATGAACAAAAAAAAAGTATATAGGCTTAAAGGATAGAAGAGTTATTATGCTACTTGTCACAGTCTGAAACATTAACTCTGTTTCTCTACAGGTGCTACCAGGTCTGCTGAGTATTTCAAGAGCTTTGTTTTTATTTCAGATTTCCAGCATTCTTAGTATTTTGCTTTTGGAGTGTGCAGAGGGGTTCCCCTGGGATCAGTATTGGAACCACAGCTCTTTTTGATATGTGTTAATCAACTGGAATTGGATATACAGGACATAATTTCAAAGCTGTAGATGTAACAATGAATAGACAACCAAGTAGGATAGTTACAGACTTCAGGTAGATGTAGATGGATGAAATGGCAGACACATGGCAGTAAAACCTTTTGGTACAAAGACAGAGGACAGGCAATGTTAACTAAAAAGTGTAACTCTAAAGGGGGTGCAGGAATAGAGACACCTGCGGATATATCTTTGAAGATGGCAAGAAAAATTGAGAAGGCCATTTAAGAAAATCATATGGGATCTCAGGCAATGTTAATAAAAGTATAGAGTACAAAAGTGATGCTTTTTTATATAAAAAACATTATTTTGTCCTCAGCTAGACGTCCTTGTTCAATTCTGGGTAACACATTTTAACAAGAATGTCAAAGCCTTGGGAAGAGTGAGGAAAAGATTTACTGGAGTGGATACCAGAGATGATGAACGCAGCTATGTACAGAATCTGAAGAAGCTGGGGTTGCTGTCCTGAGAGTAGAGAAGATTAAGAGGAGATTTGATAGAGAAGTTCAAAATCATTAATAGTTTTGATAGTGTAAATAAGGAGAAACTGTTTCCAGTGGCAAAAGGGCCATGGGAAGTAACTAGAATACACAGGTGACTAGCAAAAGAACCAGAGGCAGCATCTGAACACTTCATTCAGCACTGTGTTGTTGTGATCTGAAATGCACTGCCTGAAAGGTTGGTGGGAGCAAATTCAAAACTATCTTTCAAAAGAGAATTAGAGAAGTAATTGAAAGGAAAAAAAAATAAGACTATGGGGAGAGAGCAGGGAGTGAGATTAACTGGATTTGCCCCATGGAAGACCCAACATAGGTATGATGCCTGGTTTTACTGAGTCACTGCATCACATAATGTCCATCAAACCACACAGATCCCTAAAAGCAATAAAACTGGGTTCAAGGTTCCAATATAAGGAATCCAGCTTCTAATGTCTCCCATGAAAATCTCCTTTTCTAAGAAAGTGTATACTTGTCAAAGAGAGAGTGCAGCAAAAGTTCACCAGACTGATTCCTAGGATGGCAGGATTGTTGAATGAGGAGAGATTAGGTTGACTGGGCCTGTATTCACTGGAGTTTTGAAAAATGGGAGGGAATCTCATTGAAACGTATAAGATTCTGACAGGGGTGGACAGACTGGATTCAGAGATGTTGTTTCCTCTGGTAGGGGGCTCTAGAACAACAGCTCACAGTCTCAGGATACGGGGTAGGCCATTTAGAATTGAAATATGGAGAAACGTCTTCATTCAGAGAGTGATGAACCTGTGGAATTCTCTACTGTAGAAAGCTTCCAGCCTTGGGTGACTGTGTGGAGTTTGTACGTTCTCCCCATGTCTGTTCCGGCTTCCACCGGCTGCTCCAATTGGACTTTAACCTGGTGTTGTTAGACTCCTTACTCTGTTTACCCCAGTCCAACGCCGGCATCTCCTCCCACAGTCCAAAGATGTGGAGGTTAAGTAGATTGGCTGTGCTAAATTGCCCCTTAGTGTTCAGAGATGCATAGGTTAGGTGGATTAGCCTTGGTAAATGTGAGGAGTTAGGGGGATAGGGCGGGATGGTCCTGGGTAAGATGCTCTTTTGGAGAGTGATTGCAGACTTGATGGGTCGGTGGCCTCATTCTGCACTGTAGGCACTCTATGCTTCTAAGGCTGTGGAGGCCAAATCACTGAATATATTTAAGAAGAAAATAGGCTCTAAAATGTCAAGGGGTATGGGGAGAGCACTGGAGTATGGTGCTGAGATAGGGGATCAGCCTAGATCATATTGAATGGCGGAGCAGACTTGAAGGGCCAAATGGCCTACTGCTGCTTCTATTTTCCATGTTTCTATCTGTGCAATTGTGGGCATCTGAACTGCAGTATAAATCATTGAAAAAAATTAACACATTCACCACTCCAATTAAAAGGAAAAGACTTGAATTTAAATGGTGCCTTTCGTGAGCTCAAGATGTCCCAAAGCACTTTTAAACCAACAAAATACTTTTAAAGTGTAGCCAGTGATGCAATGTGGAGAAATATTGCTGCACAAGGTCTCACAATAATCTGTTTCAGTGATGTTACCTGAGAGATTAAATGTTGGTCGGGGCAATGTACAGCACTCCCCTGCTGGTCTTTGAAACAGTATCGTGGGATCTTCTACCTCCATTTGAGACAGCAGACAGCACCTCAATGTTGCACCGCACTAAAGTGTCAGTCTAGATTTTCTGCTCAATTCACTACAGCAGGACTTGAACCCACAACCGTCCGACTCGGAGAGACTGATACTGGCACTGAGCCAAGGCTGACACTTTGCACTGTTCTAAATTAGTGAATCACTGATCTTAACCAATACTTCTAATTTAACTAGCAAAAGTCACCAAGTTTAGATTACATCATGGAACAGGTTTAAATTATTAGCATTTTTGTGTTGGTTCATCTGGTTCATCTGTCAGCATGAAGACAAGGAAGAGTCAGTTCCTAAACAGTTGAACATTTCTGATCAGAGAAAACGCTTTCCCAATCTCCTGTCCCTACATCTGCTCCATTAAAGCCATCGACTTACCACATTCCATCTTGGAATCTGTGATCTTCGATGCACTCTCCCGGGCCTCACTTTGACCAATGTCACCGAACCACACCAGCAATGCCGAGCCTGGCTCTATAGATTTGCATACACGGAAATACACCAGGTCCTTGTACAAGAAAGGAACTGCATTTTCCTCAGTCCTATTACGGGCGCAGTTGGCATATCTGAAAACGCAAAGATTACTATCACTGAAGATACACACAATGATTCAGCACAAATACTTCAAAAAAGGGTAAGAAATAACCATTAACGGACTGCAGACTGATAAAGCCGAGCACACATCAAGCATTCCGTGCACAACTTGCTACACAAATAGTTCCACATGTCATACCTCATCCAATTTGATTCAGACTCCTTGGCCTTGCATTTTGCAACAAAGTGGCGCATCTATATTAACGAAAGGAAGGTAGGAAAGTTATTTCAAATAATAACGATAGTGGCATCAAGGTACCGTGATGCAACATTTTGGAGCTCCGAATGGCTCAGTTGGAACAAAGCGTTAGAACATGCTTCTCCATGTGGCAGGGTCCTGATCTCAACAGTGCTGTGAAGGGACAGAGGTCAGGCAACTCCCCATTTTGGAAGATGGGCAATCACTTTTTTTTCACTTCCCAACAGCAGCATAAAAAAATTCAGGGCTCCAGTGAAGTGCTCGCTTCTTACACTCCTATGCATACGAGAAAGAGATGCTCTTAAATCGTGTAAAATCTGCCATTTTCCCCACAAAGGGAGTCCTACATCTCACACTCACCAAAGCCGATATATGAGAGATGCTAAGTAAGTGCTCAGATGAAGAAGGAAAATCAGAAGAGGATTTAGTCTCTGGGCAGGTCTTACACAAGCCAAGAGACCGGCATTGGCAAAGGTCCCACAGCAGCACACCCATGCTCTCAGCAGCAAGAGGTGAATGGATCTGGGATACTCAAATTGAATGTGAGTGGATTTGTTCCCTTGGTTAAAAATATTTTTTCACATTACATGTTTCACATGATATTTTTCCAAAATCTGTAGTTAATGCAGAGGAACTTGGTGCAATCAATCACCATCACTAGAGAGAAGGTACTGAATAAACTAATTGGATTAAAGGCAGATAAGTCTTCGGGACCTGATGGCCTGCACCCTAGGGTATTAAAGGAAGTGGCAGCAGAGATAGTGGATGTATTGGTTGTGATATTTCAAAATTCCTTGGATTCTGATAAGGTCTCGGTGGATTGGAAAATGTTTATGTCACGCCCCTATTCAAAAAGGAGAGAGGCAAAAAGTAGGAAACAATAGGCCAGTTAGCTTGACCTCTGTGGTGGGGAAGTTGCTGGAATCAATTACTAAGGAGGAGATGAATGAGCATTTGGAAAGACAAAGCTCAATCCACCATTGTCACATGGTTTTATGAAGGGTAAGTCATGCTTGACAAACTTGCTTGAGTTTTTTGAGGACATAACCAGCAAGGTGGATAGTGGGGAACGTGTGGATGTGGCATATCAGACTTCCAGAAGGCGTTTGACAAGGTGCCACATAAAAGATTGATCCAGAAGGTGAGCTCGCAGGGGATTGGGAGTCGAGTATTACATTGGGTTAAGGATTGATTGACTGACAGAAAGCAGAGCGTCGGGATAAATGGGTCCTTCTCTGGCTGGCAAAATGTAACTAGCGGGGTGCCACAGGGGTCAGTCCTCAACTGTTTTCAATCTATATAAATCATAGAATAGAATCATAGAAACCCTACAGTACAGAAAGAGGCCATTTGGCCCATTGAGTCTGTACCGACCACAATCCCACCTAGGCCCTACCCCCATTTCCCTACATATTTACCCACTAATTCCTCTAAGCTGCACATCTCAGGACACTAAGGGGCAACTTTAGCATGGCCAATCAATCTAACCCGCACACCTTTGGACTGTGGGAGGAAACCAGAGCACCCGGAGGAAACCCACACAGACACAAGGAGAATGTGCAAACTCCACACAGACAGTGACCCAAGCCAGGAATCGAACCCAGGTCACTGGAGCTGTGAAGCAGCAGTGCTAACCACTGTGCTACCGTGCAAGCAGAGACAGCGTGTAACATAGCAAATTTGTGGTGATACGACAAATAGGTGGGAAAGCTGGCAGTGAAGAGGATATAAAGATTTTACAGATGGATATTGATACGCTAGGAGAATGTGCCAAAATTTGGCAGATGGAGTTTAATGTGGATAATTGTGAGGTTATCCATTTTGGCAGAAAAAATAAAAAGGCAAATTATTACCTATTATTAAATGGAAAGCAGATTCAAAATACGTCCGGGCAGAGGGATCTGGGTGTCTATGTTCATGAATCGCAGAAAGTCAGTACACAGGTGCAGCATGTAATAAAAAAGGTAAATGGGATGTTGGCACTTATAGCAAAGGGACTGGAGTATAAAAGTAGAGAAGTGTTGTTGCAATTCTATAGTGTGTTGGTGAGACTACATTCAGAGCACTGTATCCTGTTTTGGTCTCCTTATTTGAAGAAGGAAGTGGTGGCACTGGGGGCAGTTCAGAGGAAGTTCACCAGATTGATTCCAGGGATGAAAGGGTTGACGTATGAAGAGAGATTAAACAGTTTGGACTTATACTCACTGGAGTTTAGAAGGATGAGAGGGGATCTGATCGAAGCATACAAAATTTTAAAAGGGACTGATAAAGTAAATATAGACCAAATGTTTCCTCTTGTGGGGCAATTTAGAACAAGAGGTCACAGGTATAGGTTGAGAGGCGGTAGCTTAAAACTGAGATGAGGAGGAACTACTTCTTGCAGAGGGTGGTGAATTTGTGGAACTCGCTGCCCCATAGCACAGTGGAGTCTGAATCGTCGAATGGTTTCAAGAAGGAGATAAATATATTGCTAATAATAAAAAAAGGATAATGAGATATGGGGAACAGGTGGGGAGGTGGATTTGAGACCAGGGAAAGATCAGCCATGATCTGATTAAATGGCGGAGCAGTCTCGAAGGGCTGAATTTTCCCTATTTCTGCTCCTAATTCCTATATTCCTATGTTTTTACATAATTAAAAAGTTGAATATATTTGTATAGGCAATTAGAGAAGGGCAATAATATAGAATAGAATATAGAAACCCTACAGCACAGAAAGAGGCCATTCGGCCCATCGAATCTGCACCGACCACAATCCCATCCAGGCCCTACTCCCATATCCCTACATATTTTACCCACTAATCCCTCTAACCTACGCATCTCAGGACACTAAGGGCAATTTTAGCATGGCCAATCAACCTAACCCGCACATCTTTGGACTGTGGGAGGAATAAGTGCTGGACCGGCCAGCAAAGCCCACATCCTTGAATGAATGAAAGAGAGCATTGTTTGTGCTTTTGGGTGGCACGGTAGCACAGTGGTTAGCACTGCTGCTTCACAGCTCCAGGGACCTGGGTTCGATTCCCAGTTTGGGTCACTGTCTGTGCGGAGTTTGCACATTCTCCCCGTGTCTGCGTGGGTTTCCTCCGGGTGCTCCAGTTTCATCCCACAGTCCAAAGATGTGCGGGTTAGGTTGATTGGCCAAGCTAAATTGCCCCTTAGTGTCCCGGGATGCGTAGGTTAGAGGGATTAGTGGGTAAATATGAGGGTTAGAGGGATTAGCAGGTAAATATGTAGGGATACGGGGATAGGGCCTGGGTGGGATTGTTGTCGGTGCAGACTCGATGGGCCAAATGGCCTCTTTCTGCACTGTAGGGTTTCTAAGGTTTGTAATTTTCCTTGCGTTTTCTTCATTACCCACAAATGAGGTACTTCAATTCGGGGATTTCATTCATTTTGTTCCTTGCTTCACCTGCTAGGTTACAGAAGAAAAAAATATTTCCCAATGACTTCTCCTCATGGTAATCGGATCTAGACAAGAAATCTCACCAGAAGATGGAAATTAGGAAGAGGAGGGAGTCACAAGTATAAAAGAATGTAGGGAATGGATGCCAGGCTCTGAATTTACAGTTCAATGCACTAATCTACCCGAGTAAGAATGGTCCACTTAAAATACTCAATAACCCAGGATTAAGAACATTGCTGAACTTACTATCCACGAGTGCAGAGCAGATCCTTTATTATTGTTATCAAAAATATCCCCTTGCAAAGGACCAAAGATAGCTCCTTTAGGTATTGTTTTTAAGGTACACCAAACTCCTAGTCCTTGGTCTGGATCCTCAGAAGGGCCCAATGCCAGTCCATATGGAAGTGAATGCAGTGCCTGATAGGGTATTCCATGGGCCACAGGACAATCTTTGATAAACAAAGGGGGTCCATGTACTGGGCATATATCCACAAAGAACTCCTGGCAGTCTTCACAAACTAAAAAAACAAAGAATTACGGTTTTTCCAAGACAAAGCACCTTTATAGCAAACAGCAGAATTTTCATAAACAAGCTTCCAGTAAAGAAAGAGTGATCTTATACACAGTATAGGAAATAAATATTCTTTCAGTTTCATCGCGAGTGAGGAATATTGACTCATACGAGGATATAATTCCATGGGCACTGACTGTGAGCCATTTTACCTATGGACAACAGTAACCAACTTAGCCATCATGAGTATGGACCACCATCTCACCCACAAACAATGTCAACCAACTTACCCATGGGCACTGCCCATCATCTCACCCAAGTGCCAGCTTTCATGTCTTGAAAATATGACTGCAGGTGTCAATAAACCAGAGTCTGGTTCTGCCTTTCCCTAACTACACACATGTACTTATCAAGTGAGAATCATCAATTTATAGAGGGAACTCTGGCTAACTTTTCCCTTTTCCTTTCTCCAGTTTATTCCACTAATCCCCCTAACCTACACATTTTGGGACAGTAAGGATCAATTTAGCATGGCCAATCCACCTATCCTGCAGATCTTTGTACTGTGGGAGGAAACTGGAGCACCCGGAGGAAACCCACACAAACACAGGGAGAATGTGCAAACACCACACAGACAGTCACCCAAGGCTGGAATCGAACCCAGCTCCCTGGCACTGTGCGGAAGCAGTGCTAACCATTGTGCCACCTTGCCACCCATAGCCCAAACCATCTTTCTACCATCTGACAGGTTGGTTAGTTAGGAGGATTCTATGAGCTCCTACAATTCACAGCCACAGAACAAGAGCATCCCTGCTGAATGTCAGCCCAGAGCTCCAGCTGCCACTTGCTCAGATTGTCTTTATCAGGGGCTGAACCCTGCCATCTTATGACTCACAGGCTGGAATGCTAAAGGCTCACTCCAGGATCACTGGCATTACAAGGCAATAGCAAGTAAAGATAGATGTACAATTCTGAGATCCAAGCACAGCAGACCCTGCACTACATACACAGCTGTTCCTGCTCTGGCATCGAGATTCTAGTGTTCACTCCTACTTCGCTTGACATGATGTAAGCTTGTCCTTCTAGAACCTGGAGCAAGAGGAGAACCTGCAGAAAATAAAATATTTGAATCATCAAATAACTAGGCACACTTCACAAGAAAGCATTGAAGGAACATTGAGTTAGAACCAACCTACTCTCCGCCAGTGAATGTTGCACCACGCCTTCAAATAGGACAGTGGTCAGTGTCCAAACTCCCACACAAGGTGAAACCCTGTCAGTTTATTTCTTAAGACACATTGCTATATGTAAAAAGGTCAAGGTCCCACCATTCTGGTCAGCATTCCTCCCTCGACCAATATTATTCATCTAATGCTCCTCCATGTAATGTCCCTCAGCCTTTTCTCCTGTTTCTAATTGTCTCCCTAAAGAGTCTGGCCCATAGATTGACCACTCATTCACTGAAATATTGTTTTGGCAGTCCTTCTACAGGATAGACAGGGGGTGGGTCAAGCCATTCAGTTCAATTATGGTTTGTAGGATTTGTTTGAATTTACATTTGATTGGCTCGGGATGCGTAGATTAGAGGGATTAAACTAGGGTTTATTTAAAAAAAACCAGCAGTTTAAATTTGTTTGCTCCCCATCAATTTCTGGAAAGTACTTCTCAGCTTAGCTGATTCAAACTGGCAAGTTTCGCTGAAGCATTCTGCTAAATATAGTCAAGCCAGATAACTTTCATGTATCATGAGGAAAGAAAGCAAAATGTCACATCAAAACAATGTTACAGTTTAGCACAGGAATCATAGCTATTTATTTAAACAAAAGCAAAGAAATACTGTGCCTGCTGGAAATTTGAAATAAGAACATAAAATGCTGGAAATATTCAGCAAGTCAGTCAACATCACTAAAGAACGAAACAAAAGTTAATGTTTTAAGTTGATGGTTTTTTGTCAGAATAGAATGCTGCCTTGCTGTTTTTATTTATTACAGCTATTTATTCCTTCTTACTGAAAACTTAATAACTACTATAAGCATCATGTGGCATCATTGCTAGTTATTGATGATTTATTCTATCACAGTTTCACAAATCTGGCAGGTAAAAGACCAAATCATGGTGTAGTGTAGCGTTAATCTGGTACTTTCTGAAATCAAATAATATTACACAGCAGCGAATGATAAGACCAGTAAACCAATGTTGAGACTCATTTAAAGAAATAATTAAAAACTCCCTACCACAAAAATGGCTTCAATACATTAAATACATAACAATGGCATTGAACAATGTAACCTGATCACTTTGTGAACTTGTGTGCTCTTCACAGAAAATAAACTGCAGTGCACTGTTAATGTAACTATGGGCAATGCCCTTCTGAGTGTTCTTTTGTCCTTCCTGAACTCCAGATTGTGATGTATGTTCTTCCTGCTGTTTACACCCCTATTGCCTCTTTAAACTATCTCCCCCTCTATTTCAAACTGTGGGACTCTAGCTCTCATTGTTGGCCTTTCCTTTTATAAACTGTTAGTTTGTTTTGTTTGGAAAAGAATTCCAAATCACTGCTCTTTAACCTGCCTAGTCTTCGCTTTCATCTATCCCCATCTGGGTGCCCGGCATGGGCACTTCACCTATGCCACAGGATCCAGAAAAATCAAAATCTGAACAAAAGAAAAATAAATATAAAAAAGGGAATATCAAAAGGAAAGCAGTGGTAACAGAACACAAACTGGAAATATAGTAAAACAATCAGTAACAAACACAAAAAAATGACAAAATATGAGAATAGATCAATTGTTTCCAATTTCAGAATGTGTTTGAATTGTTAACATCAGTGTTTGGCGAAGATACACACTACTGTGTCCATTCTGTGCATCCCTTTATAACGCAGACACATAGATGGCCCAACCAGATAAGTACCCCAGCTACCCAATCACACCCTGGCTAAGCATCAAACAATGCAGAGCTGCATTTACAATGTCAGACTTACTGTGGGGAATTAATAATAACGCAACCACTATTTCAACAATCCCTTCCAAGGAAACAGGCTGATCTTCTTGTCCAGACTTTGATGCAAATGAACACTGAATATTTACACTCAGACATCTCGATCTTCCTCGCTTCGCTGCCAGAACCCAGCAGCAACCTCCACGCATTGGCAGATGGGAATTGTAGTCCGCTCCTGCGCGGCTCCCCCCTTCTCCGGCTGTGCCCAGGCGGCGTGTGGAAACTACCATTCCCAGAGGACGCTGCGCTTTCCCGCGCGTGCGCATTGAGGCCTGAATGTGTGAGTGTGTTTGACCTAAGGGAGAGTGAATGATGGATTCCTGCACAATTGGCTGGAAACTTGAATGCATCAGGAAGATACACGAATTTCAAATAACATCACATTAGTTATGAAATTTAGTAATGTCTGTAAATGTGCAGGTTTATCTTATGTAATCATTGTTTAATTTTAGGTGGGAACAGTAGCATGATTCATTTTCTATGATTTCTATGATGGTCATATCAGTGGATGATCCAGAGACATAGCCCATCACAGCAACTGGGGAGTTAACTCAGCCTGGAATAAGATGCCATCCAGTTGTTGAAAAAAACCCATCAAATTCAGTAATGTCCTTTAATAAAAGATGTCAGCCATCTTTTTCCTTGTGGCACAGTAGCACAGGGGTGGCACGGTGGTTAGCACTTTTGCCTCACAGCGCCAGGGACCTGAATTTGATTCCCGGCTTGGGTCACTGTCTGTGTGGAGATTGCACGTTCTCCCTGTGTCTGCGTGGGTTTCCTCACACAGTCCAAAGATGTATGGGTTAGGTGGATTGGCCATGGTAAATTGCCCCTTAGCTTCAGGGGGATTAGCTAGAGTAAATGTATGGGGTTATGGGGATAGGGTGTGGGTGGGATTGTGGTCGGTGCAGACTCGATGGGCTGAATGGCCTCCTTCTGGATTCTATGATACTCTACCTGCACGAGAAATCAATCACTGTGGTAATTATTGCAGACTTCCCAATAGTTTGAATCAGCCTAATCAATTGGGTTGTGTTCTTCATTTGCTGTCACTGCTGAGTTTCAGGAAGCTCAGGAAACCTGTGAATGTGACGTTAATCACACCACTTCTTATTACCCTAGATTTATCGGCTGAGTTGGACAAATGATTAACACAGTGAAATCTCTAAATCGCAAATGTAGAGAGACCAAGCATATTCTACACATTGCAATGTTACACCTGAGAGCTTTAAGTAAGTGCAACTATTCTCTCACTGGCAGAGTTCATGTTTGGCAGACCAGTGCCGATTTACTTATTACTCATTTTACTCTCTCAGAAACTAGACTGTAACTTGTAAAACTGCAAGAGAAGATGACCAACATACACGTTAAGAATGCAGGTACAGAGCTGCCAGATTAGCAGTTAGAGCAACAAGTTTGCATTCAGGGTCCCACAGAAGGAATGTGGCAACCAGCAGAGGTGACAAGGATTTGTTCAGAACTGAGGTCCAATTAAGTCATTACATGCAAAGGCATAGCGGTGAGGTGTAACTGAGGACAAAACAGATCCAGCTTCCCATCCACTGTGCAGTCCTGTTGCATCTAGGACAAAATTCCAAAATGCAACCTGGAACAATGCCCAAGAATGACAACCCCACAGATCACTGAAAGCAATTAAAGAAACCTCCAGACAAGGTTACCATTGCAAGATCAGCGTGTACCAGCAAATTACCTTTATGTTTCAGAGACTCAGAGATTCATCAGTCCTATACACTTACGAAATTGTATTGTTACTAATAGGAGGGGGATTAATTTATGCAGCCCTGATTTCTCCTCTACCTGTCTGTAAACAGGAAATGTGTTTTTTTGATTTTTGATTTCCCCCTTTATGAATGGTAGCCATGATGTGGAGATGCCACGTTGGACTGGGGTGGGCAAAGTAAGAAGTCTCACACCAGGTTAAAGTCCAACAGGTTTATTTGTAAAGTCCAACAGGTTTATTTGTATCACGAGCTTTCAGAGTGCTGCTCCTTCATCAGGTGAGTGATGAATGGTGACATATAAATGGTGACATATTTTCCTCAATCCTTAAATTTGGCGTGTTCCAATCCTCTATGATTAACTCACACAGACACTCAAGATAAAATAACAGGGTTGGTTTATTTTGCGCACGCACAAAACAGAGAAAAAGGGAGTTTGCATTGTCTGCACCTTTTTGCACTCACACAATAAAAGTGGGATAAGGGAAAGAAAGGGGTTATTGAGCCAGACCGCAATAAAAATACAAGTTATGGTTTTACGTGAGTCCAGACTCCAGAATCGAAAGTTTGTTGGAGGGTTACTTCAGAGAGAGGTTGGTCTTTCCAAAAGTGAGGACTTCCACAAGAGAAGAAGGCACAGAGAGTTAAATTAGTCTTGAAGCCACAAGTTCCAATGTTCCAGCAGTTCACCATGTAGATGAGGACCAGGACAGAACTCCTTCTTCAATTATATGTTTGATGGTAAGAAGGGAGAAAGCAACAGGCTGTTTGCTTGAAGCCCTGTTCCTGTTAGAGGTCTAAACAGTGACTGAAGATATGGTCCAACAGCTTATTAATTAAAGGAATTCAAACAAGTTTCAGGTTGGCTAATGAGGCCCCTGATTGAAACCCATTGTGCTTTGGAGCAGGTATGAGTCGGGCCATGAATACTATATTGGATATTAGAAGTCACAAACAGCCATCTTTGTCCTTGGTGACACAGCATCTCTGGTAGCCAGAATTCTTCTTTAGAAAAGCAAAGAAGCTTCCTGCAGCTCCAGGAAGGGGCACTGATGCTAATGTATGGCTAATACCTATCAGGCAGCAGTTCTCCTTGAAAGAGGCTGCAGAAATCTGCAACCATCTGCCATGTCAATCTGAGATGCAGAAACATTGTGTTTCAGGTCAGGGAATGGGGGCATTGCAGTTAAGTTACTGGGCTAATGATCCAAGAACATGAGTTCAGATCCAACCTGAGAAGAAATTTAATTAATTAAATAAATTTGGGATAAAAGATTAGTCTTAGGAATAGTTTCCAAGTAACTATGGTATACATGTAGATGGTTCTCTTTGTTAATAAAGACTTACAGCTAACTCACAGAGGACAACAGAGACTTTCTTTAAGATATACTGTTATGTACCAAGAGCCTCCCAACAAAATCATAATATTGCCCCAAATTTGAATGGATTCTCACATGGATGCGCTCCATGAGTTAAGTTGTCAAACTCCTTCAATTGGCATTTGACACATGTTAACAGTTCTCAGCTGAGCCTTCAGCCGAGAGTTATTAGGGTACCCCTTCAATAGGTCTAACACTGCAGTCATTGAGTTCTCTCACATCCTTCCCAGGGTAATATTCTTTCAGCTTTTTTTTTCAATTGTGTCATTGCGTGTTGGTATTTTGTTGGTAACATGTTGGCATGTTGCTGCACAGGTGGCACGGTGGCAGAGTGGTTAGCACTGCTGCCTCACAGCACCAGGGACCCAGGTTTGATTCCCGACTTGGGTTACTGTCTGCGTGGAGTCTGCACATTCTCCCCATGTCTGCATGGGTTTCCTCCGGGTGCTCCGGTTTCCTCCCAAAGTCTGAAAGACGTGCTGGTTAGGTGCATTGACCCGAACAGGCGCCGGAGTGTGGCGACTAGGGGAATTTCACGGTAACTTCATTGCAGTATTAATGTAAGTCTTACTTGTGACTAATAAATAAACTTTACTTTAAAAATGGTGCTTCTGCCCTCCTTATGGGAGAGCAGCTTTCAACCGTTCCCTATTACACACCAAGTCCCTTCCATCCTTCTCTATCCTCAGCACATCCAAATTCTGCCTCCTCCAATCACTCTCCTACCTCCCCCCAGTTACCGTTGAACCAACTGTCATTGGCGTTGATATCCTCCTGCCTGAACGATTTAATATTGACAACCCCATGCCTTTTATTGCCCTGATCCTCCCCTCCTCGAAGGCACATGCAAAGTGACTTTCCGGGAACCCACTCCCCATGAAACCATCCAAACCCCAATCTGATTGTTTAGCTCTGACTTACAGAATGCAGATGCCCCCCCTCCCCCCCCCCCCCCGCCCCCGCCGTGTTGTCTGTGCTATCTGCCACCTAGTACGAAGCCTTTAAAACCCAAGACCAAAATCTCTAACCGACTGACCATGTCCTGTACACCGTGCTGTGCACACCTAACACTGCCCAGAGAGGCCTATTCCCGCCTAGGACCAGGATCAAGACAAGCACGTTATGCTGAGCCTTCAAACAGGGCTCGCACAGCCCCAAGGCAATCTCTTCCTTTCAGACAGTGCTATAAATCTAGACTCAGACAGTTTTACACTACTTTCCTCTGTTCCTTTAACAACTCCCCCTCCCATCTTAGTCATTCTTCTGTGTTATCCCATTCCTACTGGTCTTTCCTGAAGGCCAATGGCCTTGACGCTGGGTCCAAGAAGTAGCAAGTAGAAGTTAAAGGTAGGTCAGCTTAAAAGCAACACCTACATACCTCAAATTTGCTGATGAAGTGAAGTTCAACAGGTACACACCACTTAGAAAAAAACATTTGAAGTATCAGCTGGTGGGACACTACATTTGGAGGGAAGATGAGATTCCAGCAATTTGGATTTTTAATGAGCATTCATGAGATGCAAATGAATGCAATATGATTCCCAACATCGTTAAGTGGGAAAGTCAGCCCAAATTTAACCCGCCTTGAAAGTTCTGAGAACAAAATTCCAAACTAATTTGCCGCCGGTGGGAAACCAACTTTTGCGAACATTCCAAATTTTGTGTCCCCACCATTCCTGCTGCTGGCAGAAGGGGAAAATTCCGCTCAATGTTTCAACCTGTAGGGGGAGCCAAATCTAGGGGTCATTAACAGAAGACAGTCCATAAAGGAATTGAGGAGAAACTCTGCACCTAAAGGATGATTAAGATGTGAAACTCACTATCACAAGAAATGGTAAAAGAGAAGAGCAAAAATGTATTAAAGGGCGAGTTAGATGAGCACATAAGGGACAAAAGAGAGAGAGAGACATACAGTGTCTCCTCTCTCTCTTGAGAAACATTAAGGTAGACAAGTTCCCAGGGCCTGATGGGATATACCCAAGAATACTGAGACAGGCAAGAGAGGAAATTGCTGGGGTCTTGAGAGAAACTTTCGTATCCACACTGGCTACATGGGAGGTACACACAGTAAGACGTTTAACAACACCAGGTTAAAGTCCAACAGGTTTATTTGGTAACAAAAGCCACAAGCTTCCGGAGCCTTAAGCTCCTTCTTCAGGTGAGTGGGAATTCTGTTCACAAACAGGGCATATAAAGACACAAACTCAATTTACAGAATAATGGTTGGAATGCAAATACTTACAGCTAATCAAGTCTTAAAGGTACAAACAATGTGAGTGGAGAGAGCATTAAGACAGGTTAAAGAGATGTGTATTGTCTCCAGACAGGACAGCCAGTGAAATTCTGCAAGTCCAGGCAAGCTGTGGGGATTACAGATAGTGTGACATGAACCCAATATCCCGGTTGAGGCCATCCTCATGTGTGCGGAAGTTGGCTATCAGTTTCTGCTCAGCGACTCTGCGCCATCGTGTGTTGTGAAGGCCGCCTTGGAGAACGCTTACCCGAATATCAGAGGCCGAATGCCTGTGACCGCTGAACCTGTTGGACTTTAACCTGGTGTTGTTAAACTTCTTACTGTGTTTACCCCAGTCCAATGCCAGCATCCCCACAACATGGGAGGTCACAGAGGATTGGAGAATAGCCAATGTTGTTCCTTTGTTTAAGAAGAGTAGCAAGGATAATCCAGGTAATTACAGGCTGGTGAGCCTTACGACAGTGGTAGGGAAATTATTGGAGAGGATTCTTTGAGACAGGATTTACTCCCATTTGGAAATAAGTGAACGTATTAGTGAGAGGCAACATGGTTTTGTGAAGGGGAGGTCATGTCTCACTAACTTGATCGAGTTTTTCGAGTAAGTGACGAAGATGATTGATGAGGGCAGGACAGTGGATGTTGTCTACATGGACTTCAGTAAGGCCTTTGATAAGGTCCTTCATGGCAGACTGGTATAGAAGGTGAAGTCGCATGGGATCGGAGGTGAGCTGGAAGATGGATACAGAACTGGCTTGGTCATAGAAGACAGAGGGTAGCAGTGGAAGGGAGGGCTGTGACAAGTGACATTCCTCAGGGATCAGTGCTGGGACCTTTGCTGTTTGTAATATATATAAATGATTTGGAAGAAAATGTAACTAGTTTGATTAGTAAGTTTGCGGACGACACAAAAGTTGGTGGAATTGCGGATAGCGATGAGGACCATCAGAGGATACAGCAGCCTATAGATCAGTTGGAGACTTGAGCGGAGAGATGGCAGATGGAGTTTAATCCGGACAAATGTGAGGTAATGCATTTTGGAAGGTCTGATACAGATGGGAAATATACAGTAAATGGCAGAACCCTTAAGAGTATTGAAAGGCAGAGGGATCTGGGTGTACAGGTACACAGGTCACTGAAAGTAGCAACGCAGGTGGAGAAGATAGTCAAGAAGATATATAACATGCTTGTCTTCCTCGGCCAGGACACTGAGTTTAAAAATTGGCAAGTCATGTTGCAGCTTTAGAAACATAGAAACATAGAAAAACTACAGCACAAAACAGGCCCTTCGGCCCCACAAGTTGTGCCGAACATATCCCTACCTTTTAGGCCTACCTATAACCCTCCAGCCTATTAAGTCCCATGTACTCATCCAGGAGTCTCTTAAAAGACCCTATTGAGTTTACCTCCACCACCACTGACGGCAGCCGATTCCACTCGCTCACCACCCTCTATGTGAAAAACTTCCCCCTAACATTTCCCCTGTACCTACCCCCCAGCACCTTAAACCTGTGTCCTCTCATAGCAGCCATTTCCACCCTGGGAAAAAGTCTCTGAGAGTCCACACGATCTATGCCTCTCAACATCTTATATACCTCTATTAGGTCTCCTCTCATCCTATGTCTCTCCAAGGAGAAAAGACCGAGCTCCCTCAGCCTATCCTCATAAGGCATGCCACTCAATCCAGGCAACATCCTTGTAAATCTCCTCTGCACCCTTTCAATTTTTTCCACATCCTTCCTGTAATGAGGCGACCAGAACTGAGCACAGTACTCCAAGTGGGGTCTGACGAGGGTCTTATATAGCTGCATCATTATCCCCGGACTCCTAAACTCAATCCCTCGATTGATAAAGGCCAGCACACCATACACCTTCTTAACCACCTCCTCCACCTGCGGGGCCGATTTTAGAGTCCTATGGACCCAGACCCCAAGGTCCTTCTGATCCTCTACAGTACTAAGAGTCTTTCCCTTTATATTGTACACCTTCATCCCATTTGACCTGCCAAAATGGACCACTACGCATTTATCTGGGTTGAAGTCCTTCTGCCACTTCTCCGCCCAGTCTTGCATCCTATCTATGTCCCTCTGTAACTTCTGACATTGCTCCAGACTATCCACAACCCCACCAACCTTCGTGTCGTTGGCAAACTTACCAACCCATCCCTCCACTTCCTCATTCAGGTCATTTATGAAAATGGCAAACAGCAAGGGTCCCAGAACAGATCCCTGGGGCACACCACTGGTGACCGACCTCCATTTAGAAAAAGGCCCATCTATACCCACTCTCTGCTTCCTTTGGGCAAGCCAGTTCTGGATCCACAGGGCAGCAGCCCCTTGGATCCCATGCCCTCTCACTTTTTCTAGAAGCCTTGCACGGGGGACCTTATCGAACGCCTTGCTAAAATCCATATAAACCACATCTACCGCTTTCCCTTCGTCAATGTGTTTAGTCACATTTTCGAAAAACTCCACCAGGCTTGTAAGGCACGATCTACCTTTGACAAAGCCATGCTGAGTATTCTTGAGCATACTAAACCTCTCTAAATGCTCATAAATCTTGTCCCTCAGGATCTTCTCCATCAGCTTACCAACCACTGAGGTTAGACTCACCGGTCGGTAATTTCCTGGGCTATCCCTATTCCCCTTCTTGAAAATAGGAACCACATCCGCAATCCTCCGGCACCTCTCCCGTCTCCATCGACGACGCAAAGATCATCGCCAGAGGCTCTGCAATCTCTTCCCTCGCCTCCCACAGTAACCTGGGGTACATCCCATCCGGACCCGGCGACTTATCTATCTTGATGCCATCCAAAGATTCCAGCACAACCTCTTTGTTAAAGTCCACATACTCAATCTTTTCAGTCCACCACAAGCCCGCAGTACATCCACCCAGGTCCTTCTCCTCTGTGAAAACCGAGGCAAAATACTCATTAAACACCTCTGCCATTTCTACTGGTTCCGTACAGATTTTCCCGCCTTCACCTTTTATAGGCCCTATTCCTTCACGTCTCATCCTTTTACTCTTCACATATTTATAGAACGCCTCAGGGTATTTCTTAATCCTACCTGCCAAGGCCTTCTCATGACCCCTTCTGGCTCTCCTAATTTCCTTCTTTAGTCCCTTCCTACAAGCTGTATACTCATCTAGATCCCTATCTTCGCCAAGCTCTCTGAACCTTTTGTATGCTTTCCTTTTCTTCTCGACTAGGTCCCGCACAGCTTTCGTGCACCACAGTTCCTTTAACCTACCAACTCCTCCCTGTCTGCTCGGGACGTTGTCCTGTAGAACTCTAGACAGACATTCCTTGAAAAACTGCCACCTCTCTTCAGTACATTTCCCCGAAAATACATCCTTCCAATTTACTCCTCTAATTTGCTGCCTTATGTCTTCATATTTCCCCTTACTCCATATAAACGCTTTCCGAGCTTGCCTGATCCTCTCTTTTTCCAATGCAAGCATAAAGGAGATAGAGTTATGATCGCTATCCCCAAGATGCTCTCCCGCTGAGAGATCTGACACCTGTCCAGGTTCATTGGTCAGTATCAGATCAAGTACAGCCTCTTCTCTTGTAGGCTTGTCCACATGCTGTGTCAGGAAACCTTCCTGAACACACCTAATGAACTCCTCCCCATCCAATCCCCTTACCCTCGGGATATTCCAATCTATGTTTGGGAAATTAAAGTCTCCCATCACAACAACTCTGCTATTATTGCAACTCTCCAGGATCTGTTTCCCTATCTGCTCCTCCACCTCCCTGTTACTATTGGACGGCCTATAGAAAACTCCCAGCAAAGTGATCGACCCCTTCCCACTCCGAACTTCCACCCACAGAGACTCTGTAGACAATCCCCCCATAGCATACACTTTCTCTACAGCTGTGACACTATCCCTGATCAGCAGTGCCACTCCACCCCCTCTCTTGTCTCCCTCCCTTTATAGAACCTTAGTTAGGCCGTACTTGGAATATAGTGTTCAATTCTGGTCGCCACACTATGTGAAGGCTTTGGAGAGGGTACAGAAAAGATTTACCAGGATGCTGCCTGATATGGAGTGCATTGGCTATAAGGAGAGGTTGGAGAAACTTGATTTGTTCTCACTGGAACGACGGAGGTTGAAGGGAGACCTGATAGAAGTCTACAAGATTATGAGGGGCGTGGACAGAGTGAATAGTCAGAAGATTTTTCCCTGGGTGAAAGAGTCAATTACTAGGGGGCATAGGTTAAGGTGCAAGGGGCAAGGTTTAAAGGAGACTTTTACACAGAGGGTGGTGGGTGCCTGGAACTCGCTGCCGGGGGTAGGTAGTGGAAGTAGATACGATAGTGACTTTTATGGGGCGTCACTACAAATACATGAATAGGATGGGAATGGAGGGATATGGTCCCCAGAAGGGTAAGGGGTTTTAATTCAGTCGGGCAGCATGGTCGGTGCAGGCTTGGAGGGCCAAAGGGCCGAAGGGCCTGTGCTGTAATTGTCTTTGTTCTTTGTTCTAAAACAATGTAAGATAATACTGAGAGGTTAGAAAGAAAAGGGTAAGAGGCAGCTTATGGAAATGTAAATTGGCAGTGCCGAGTTGGGGTGAATGATTCAGTTCCATACAGTATATATTCTATATAATATTGTGTAAACAGTTTAATATGCTCTATTACACAAAACTCAAAAATATCCAATTGCAATGTACCATATACATCTTGCATTGAATTAATCCTCTGCTGTGATTCAATGCTCTGCTCTTGTTTGTGTCAGATCGCTGGCAAGATGTTTGTTTTATTAAATCCGTTTCCAAAAGTGTCTCATCAAGACAATGTATTTCAAGAGTCCCCCTCCATTCCCTCTTTTGGAGGAAGTGCAGTGTGTATCTCCCAGTGTTTCCTCTCTCTCTCACTGGAGGAGGCGCAGTGTGTATCTCACAGTGTCTCCTCTCTCTCTCACTGGAGGAAGTGCAGTGTGTATCTCCCAGTGTCTCCTCTCTCTCTCACTGGAGGAGGCGCAGTGTGTATCTCACAGTGTCTCCTCTCTCTCTCACTGGAGGAAGTGCAGTGTGTATCTCCCAGTGTCTCCTCTCTCTCTCACTGGAGGAAGTGCAGGGTGTATCTCACAGTGTCTCCTCCCTCTCTCACTGGAGGAGGCGCAGTGTGTATCTCACAGTGTCTCCTCTCTCTCTCACTGGAAGAGGCGCAGCGTGTATCTCACAGTGTGTCCTCTCTCTCTCACTGGAGGAGGCGCAGTGTGTATCTCCCGGTGTCTCCTCTCTCTCTCTCACTGGACGATGCGCAGTGTGTATCTCACAGTGTCTCCTCTCTCTCTCACTGGACGATGCGCAGTGTGTATCTCACAGTGCCTCCTCTCTCTCTCACTGGATGATGTGCAGTGTGTATCTCACAGTGTCTCCTCTCTCTCACTGGAGGAGGCGCAGTGTGTATCTCACAGTGTGTCCTCTCTCTCACAGGACGATGCGCACTGTGTATCTCCCAGTGTCTCCTCTCTCTCTCACTGGAGGAAGTGCAGTGTGTATCTCCCAGTGTCTCCTCTCTCTCTCACTGGAGGAAGTGCAGTGTGTATCTCACAGTGTCTCCTCTCTCTCACTGGAGGAGGCGCAGTGTGTATCTCCCAGTGTCTCCTCTCTCTCACTGGAGGAAGTGCAGTGTGTATCTCACAGTGTCTCCTCTCTCTCTCACTGGAGGAGGCGCAGTGTGTATCTCACAGTGTCTCCTGTCCCGCTCACTGGAGGAGGCGCAGTGTGTATCTCACAGTGTCTCCTCTCTCTCATTGGAGGAGGCGCAGTGTGTATCTCACAGTGTCTCCTCTCTCTCACTGGAGGTAGTGCAGTGTGTATCTCACAGTTTGTCCTCTCTCTCTCACTGGAGGAAGTGCAGTGTGTATGTCCCAGTGTCTCCTCTCTCACTCACCGGAGGAAGTGCATGTGTATCTCACAGTGTCTCTTCTCTCTCTCACTGGAGGAGGCGCAGTGTGTATCTCACAGTGTCTCCTCTCTCTCACTGGAGGAGGTGCAGTGTGTATCTCACAGTGTCTCCTCTCTCTCACTGGAGGAGGTGCAGTGTGTATCTCACAGTGTCTCCTCTCTCTCTCACTGGAGAAGGCGCACTGTGTATCTCACAGTGTCTCCTCTCTATCACTGGAGGTGGCGCAGTGTGTATCTCACAGTGTCTCCTCTCTCTCACTGGAGGAGGTGCAGCGTGTATCTCACAGTGTCTCCTCTCTCTCTCTCACTGGAGGAGGCGCAGTGTGTATCTCCCAGTGTCTCCTCTCTCTCTCTAAAGCCGGAGGTGCAGTGTGTATCTCACAGTGTCTCCTCTCTCTCACTGGAGGAGGTGCAGTGTGTATCTCCCAGTGTCTCCTCTCTCTCTCTAAAGCCGGAGGTGCAGTGTGTATCTCACAGTGTCTCCTCTCTCTCACTGGACGAGGCGCAGTGTGTATCTCCCAGTGTCTCCTCTCTCTCACTGGAGGAAGTGCAGTATGTATCTCACAGTGTATCCTCTCTCTCTCATTGGAGGAAGTGCAGTGTGAATCTCACAGTTTCTCCTCTCTCTCTCACTGGAGGAGGCGCAGTGTGTACCTCACAGTGTCTCCTCTCTCTCACTGGAGGAGGCGCAGTGTGTATCTCACAGTGTCTCTTCTCTCTCTCCCACTGGAGGAAGTGCAGTGTGTATCTCACAGTGTCTCCTCTCTCTCACTGGAGGAAGTGCAGGGTGTATCTCACAGTGTCTCCTCTCTCTCTCACTGGAGGAAGTGCAGGGTGTATCTCACAGTGTCTCCTCTCTCTCTCACTGGAGGAAGTGCAGGGTGTATCTCACAGTGTCTCCTCCCTCTCTCACTGGAGGAAGTGCAGGGTGTATCTCACAGTGTCTCCTCTCTCTCTCACTGGAGGAAGTGCAGGGTGTATCTCACAGTGTCTCCTCCCTCTCTCACTGGAGGAGGCGCAGTGTGTATCTCACAGTGTCTCCTCTCTCTCACTGGAGGAAGTGCAGGGTGTATCTCACAGTGTCTCCTCTCTCTCACTGGAGGAAGTGCAGGGTGTATCTCACAGTGTCTCCTCTCTCTCTCACTGGAGGAGGTGCAGTGTGTATCTCACAGTGTGTCCTCATTTTCTCTCTGGAGGAGGCGCAGTGTGTATCTCACAGTGTGTCCTCATTTTCTCCCTGGAGGAAGTGCAGTGTGTATCCCACAGTGTCTCCTCTCTCTCACTGGAGGAGGTGCAGTGTGTATCTCACAGTGTCTCCTCTCTCTCACTGGAGGAAGTGCAGTGTGTATCCCACAGTGTCTCCTCTCTCTGACTGTTTCTCAGTCAGCTTCCTCCCTCACTGGGAGTCCGTGCAGTGTACAAACCTTTTGAATCCTTGTCTTTTGGTATGTAGCACTGTCGCTGTGTTAATATTTGATTACCTGTTATCTGATTTCTCTCCGCTTGCAGTTGCTGCTGATGCATGTTCATATTATTTTGTTCTGTTCTGTTACTCAATTCAAAAGTAAACTTTATAGTGTATACACGCAAATTGTGCCCCAAAAAACAAACATTCTAAAGCAAACTGATGGGAGGGAAATTCTGTTTAAAAATATTTTGTTCTCATGCAGCTCAGATTAGTCATTGATGTGACACTGAGTGATCAGCAATTCAAGGTGGCCAGCTCACAACCTCAATGTTTTCCCCCCTTCTGCTTCACTGATCCTTCTCTCAATTATTTTAAATCTCTTGCATTGTTATTGTCTTCTCTATTAATGGAAAAGAGTCCTTCCTATCTACTTTCTCTCAACATTTCATTCAGCTCAATTAAACCAGTCAGTCTCCTCTGTTCAGCCTCCCCAGTCTTTCCTCATTACTAAAAAACCCATTCCTGGCAATATCCTCATAAATCGCCTGCATATCCTGTCCACTGCAATCACCTCCATCTTGAAATGCGGTGAATAGAACTATAGAAAAGCAAAATACTGCGGATGCTGGAATCTGAGACAAAAACAGAAAATACTACAAAGGTTCAGCATGCCTGGCAGCGTCAGTGGAGAGAGAAAATAGAGTTAATGTTTCGAATCTGTACAGACTTGAAACATAGGCTGGAACTCTACCATCTCTCCTGCCACGGAATCGTAGCGGGGGAGGGTCCGGCAACGGAAATCTCCATTGATCTTGGGCGGGAATTTCCAGTCCCACCTGAGCGAGGCTATAAAATCCAATCATTGACTCTATTTCTCTCTCCACAGATGCTGAGTTTTTCCAGCATTTTCTGTTTTTGACTAGAACTGAATGCTGCTGCACTCCAGCTAAGATCTAACTAGTGTTCTATCCAACTCCACAAGAATCTCCTGCTCTTATATTCTGTGCTTTGGTCAATAAAGGAAAGTATTCTGTCTGTCTTTTTAACCACAGATCTATCTGTCCTGCTGCCTTCTGAAATCTGCCAACATGCACCCTAAGGTCCCTCTTTTCCTCTACACTTCTATAAATCCTTCCCTTCTCTTGCTAGCTTTCCGCAAGTGCATTACCTCACATATCTCCATATCAAATTCCAAATGCCACTTTTTTACCTTATCAGTGAATTGGTAATTTCCTGCATTCTAGAGCTTTCTTCCTCACTATCAACCACACAGACCATCTTCATATCATTTGCACACTTTCATATCACTTGTTAATCATGCTCCCAATATATAACGCTAAGTCATTGATTATCCACTTTGGTGGCAAAAACGGGAAGGCAGTGAAGTGGGAAAAACATAAAGATGGGTACATAACGCATAAAATGGCTGCCTGGCACACAAAAAGGTTACCTGAGAGAGAGACATTAAGAAGGCACTGACTTGTAGCGCAGACAGCTACTTGAAATTAAAACATGCAGGACAGACAGTTATTTACAATAAATGGCAGAGTCATCAGGAGTATAGAAACACAGAGGGACCTAGGTGTGCAAGTCCACAAATCCTTGAAGGTGTCAACACAGGTGGAGAAGGTGGTGAAGAAGGCATATGGTATGCTTGCCTTTATAGGACGGGGTATAGAGTATAAAAGCTGGAGTCTGATGATGCAGCTGTATAGAACGCTGGTTAGGCCGCATTTGGAGTACTGCGTCCAGTTCTGGTCGCCGCACTACCAGAAGGACGTGGAGGCGATAGAGAGAGTGCAGAGAAGGTTTACCAGGATGTTGCCTGGTATGGAGGGTCTTAGCTATGAGGAGAGATTGGGTAGACTGGGGTTGTTCTCCTTGGAAAGACGGAGAATGAGGGGAGATCTAATAGAGGTGTACAAGATTATGAAGGGTATAGATAGGGTGAACAGTGGGAAGCTTTTTCCCAGGTCGGAGGTGACGATCACGAGGGGTCACGGGCTCAAGGTGAGAGGGGCGAAGTATAACTCAGATATCAGAGGGACGTTTTTTACACAGAGGGTGGTGGGGGCCTGGAATGTGCTGCCAAGTAGGGTGGTGGAGGCAGGCACGCTGACATCGTTTAAGACTTACCTGGATAGTCACATGAGCAGCCTGGGAATGGAGGGATACAAACGATTGGTCTAGTTGGACCAAGGAGCGGCACAGTCTTGGAGGGCCGAAGGGCCTGTTTCCTGTGCTGTACTGTTCTTTGTTCTTTGTTTGTATTTACATGCAGGGAACAAATACTGCAGGAAGCCAGAGCTTGAGGCACTTTAAGATAAGGACAATAGGGTCTGATAAAGAGATTAGCCACAGATGGGAATGGGAATACATAAATGCAGGAAAATCAATTACTGTATGTATAGACCGAAACTAAAGTCATTGATAAATCACTGAAAGAGGAAATGTATCCATTCTATGAAACAATACGATATCAAAAGCTAATGTCTGTATATGTCTGGCTGTAACGATTTGTTAACTATCGATCCTACTCAACTGTAACGATGTGTTAAATGGCTAATGTCCGGACTATCCATTGTCTGAAAAGTATAAAAATGAACCACTCCTATTGTATCATTGAGAGAAGGTAGCTGCCTAAAGTACTGCGGAGTGCCAGTGCCTTTCTCCACGAAGCTTCGTGAAATAAAACTGTATTGTTGAAACCTCCAAGTCTGACTCCGAAGTGGCAATTTTCCTACAACAATTGGCGTAGTCGGCAAGGATCCTATTGCTGGTAAGCTGGTAAAGCTCCGATTGATTGGCCACGATCGGAAAGCCGGGGTAGAGATCACTGAATCTGTGGGAGTCAGACAGGGTCAAGAATACAGTTTGAAAGGGGTTAAACTTAAGGGGTATTTGTAGTAATAAGTATTGTTATATACGGTATAGTGATAAGTACTAACTGCTGATTGTGATAAGTAACTGTTGCTTGTGCTGACCGACAAGAGGACAAGGTAGTGCCTTTCTCAAACACCCAGCCTTAGACCGGATGTTAAGAGGGGAAATCCGCCACGTGATGGTCAGGAATTGAAGTGGGCAAAGAGACACCAAGGGCAAGGTAGTGCCCCATTGTAGCAAGCCTTCGACAATCCTGAATGGACTGTCACAGGAGCGCAAAATATTCACAGTATTGGACATAGCCAACGGATTCTCGTCCTTACCATTGGATCCTGAATCCCAAGACAAATTCGCCTTTACAGTGGGAGACAAGCAGTACACTTGGACTCGTTTACCACAGAGATTCCACAACAGCCCCGCTATATTCCATCAAGCAATGAGTGACATCCTGAACAGGGTAGAACTGCCAGAGGGTAGTACGGTCCTACAGTATGTAGACGATATCCTGATAGCTTCGGAGTCCAAGTCAGGACATCAAGAAGCCTTATATTTAGTACTGAATGAATTAAAAGCCGCAGGGTTAAAGGAGAGCCCAAAAAAGGCACAAATCGGGAAAACACAGGTCCTATACCGAGGACACCTTATATCCCAAGGACTTAAAGAAATGCCAATGGACCGAAAAAAGGCAGTACAACAAATGCTGCGACCCGTCACCGTAAGAGGGGTCAGAAAGATGCTAGGACTATTCAACTATAACCGGAGTTTCATCCCAGGGTTCGCAAAATTAGCAGAACCCATACAAAGATGAGTCAAAGGGGGAAAACCAGCTTTAGATCCCGTAGAATAGGGACCCAAGCAGGAAGAGGCTTGCACTAAACTAAAAACAGAACTGATATCAGCCCCTGGACTAGGATTACCCGATTCTAATAAGGACTTCCATATCCATTGTAGTAATGAGGGAGGGTTCTATTCCGCAGTGGTAACACAAGACCATGGCGACAGAAAGAGAGCCATAGGGTATTATTCCACAGCAGAAGGGCCGGTAGTCACCAGACTGCCAAGGTGCTTGGCCGCCTTGGATTGCATCGCCTGGGCCGTAAAGGTTAGTGAGCCAGCAATCGTGACAGGGAATATAATCCTTCACACCAAACACACCTTGGTGGAAATGTTGAACACGGGAAAACTAAGATCAGTCTCAAACATGAGAAGGGCTAAGTGGGAAGCTGTTCTCCTACCTCCAAGCAAGTCCGTGATAATAATAAGGGACACAGGGAATAACCCAGCAGAAGGGATTTTAGACGAAAGGAGAGCCACACAATTGTGAAGATATAGATGTGGACGAAGGAGAGGGTAGGATAAAGAATATGCCCTCAATAACAGCTGAAGAGATCCTTTTTGTAGATGGGTCACGCAAATATGTGGAAGGATCACCCCGAACAGGGTGGGCAGTAGTAAATGACAAATTAGAGACAGTAAGGTCAGGAAGGATTGACGGAGGTCTATCCGCGCAAGTGGCAGAACTAGTGGCACTCACACAGGCACTAGAGTTATCTGAAGGTAAAACGGTGAACATCTATACAGATAGTCGCTATGCATTCGGAGTCATACATGACTACATGACAGCATGGGGAAGAAGAGGGTTCATAACCACGGGAGGGACGCCTATTAAGCACCAGCAAAGAATTGAGGCATTATTGAGAGCTAGCGAGAAACCTAGAGAAACCGCAGTAATCAAAATTAAAGCGCACCAGAAAGAACCAGGAAGAGATAACACGGACTGGTTAAATTTCAAAGGGAACCAAGCCGCAGATAGGGTGGCACAGTTAGCCTTAGGACAGGAGACAATTGGTGAGCTGCCAATAGCAGCAACAGAACAGACAGGAGATTAAATAGATATTCGGGACTTACATGAGGATACCTCAAAAGAGGAAAAGGAGAAATGGAAAGCACAGGGAGCAATCAAAGGGACTGATAACATTTGGAGACGGGAAGATAAGGTAATAGCACCAGAGTGCATACAAAACATCCCATTGGAACTACACCATGGACTCTCGCATGCGGGTAGAGAGGCCATGATAACCAGTATAGGAAAGGAATGGTGGTGGAAAGGAATGGGAAGAGATATAGCCCGACACTGTCACCGATGCATGACGTGCGCGCAACACAACCCTGGTCAACCCGTAAAAATTAAAATGGGACACCAGCCGAGACCAAAGGGGCCCTGGGAACATCTGCAAATAGATTTCACACGGCCACTACCACAATCCCATGGCAAAACTTATTGTCTGGTTATTATAGACCAGTTCACCAGGTGGGTAGAAGCGTTCCCTACTACAAATTGTACTGCTACCACGGTGGCTAGGATATTGGCAGAAGAGGTAATCCCTAGATGGGGTGCACCCCTACAAATCGATTCGGACCAAGGGACGCACTTCACTGGAAAGGTGGTAAAAACAGTATGCCAATTAATGGGGATAAAATAAAAATTTCACATCCCTTACCACCCACAGAGTTCTGGAATGTTGGAACGTATGAATAGAATACTTAAAAATGCACTAGCTAAAGCCATACAAACATCGGGAAAAATGTGGACAGAGATATTGCCCACTATACTAATGAGATTAAGAGCTACCACAAACCGGACAACCGGATTAACCCCTTATGAGCTAATGACAGGACGGGCGATGCAATTACCAGAAAGTATCATAACAGGTGAGACCGATGTAGGTCCACAAAAAGACAAAATCAGGAGATATGTTTTGGAACTAAGCACCCAACTCAAAGGGATGCGCAAATTGGTAAAGGACAATCAGGAAATAAAAGACGCAGAGAGAGAGCTTAAGATGCTCCCTGATGTCCCAACAGCGGGAAGTCGCGTCCTAGTGAAAACACTACCTGACAAAAACCAGGGTTTGCACCAAACTGGAATGGGCCATATGAAGTTATAATTAGTGGAGACACCTGTGCCTGTATAGACATGATGTGGAGATGCCGGCGTTGGACTGGGGTAAGCACAGTAAGAAGTCTCACAACACCAGGTTAAAGTCCAACAGGTTTATTTGGTCGCAAATACCATAAGCTTTCGGAGCACAGCTCCTTCGTCAGATGGAGTGGATATCTGTTCTCAAACAGTGCAAACAGACACAGAAATCAAATTACAGAATACTGATTAGAATGCAAATCTCTACAGCCAGCCAGGTCTTAAATGTACAGACAATGTGGATGGAGGGAGCATTCAACACAGGTTAAAGAGATGTGTATTGTCTCCAGACAGAACAGCTAGTGAAATTCTGCAAGTCCAGGAGGCAAGCTGTGGGGGTTACTGATAATGTGACATAAATCCAACATCCCGGTTTAGGCCGTCCTCATGTGTGCGGAACTTGGCTATCGAACTTGGCTATTGTGGGGGAGCACTTCAGCAGTCACGGGCATTCAGCCTTGGATCTTCAGGTAAGCGTTCTCCAAGGCGGCCTTCACGACACACGACAGCGCAGAGTCGCTGAGCAGAAACTGATAGCCAAGTTCCGCACACATGAGTACGGCCTAAACCGGGATGTTGGATTTATGTCACATTATCAGTAACCCCCACAGCTTGCCTCCTGGACTTGCAGAATTTCACTAGCTGTTCTGTCTGGAGACAATACACATCTCTTTAACCTGTGTTGAATGCTCCCTCCACCCACATTGTCTGCACATTTAAGACCTGGCTGGCTGTAGAGATTTGCATTCTAATCAGCATTCTGTAATTTGATTTCTGTGTCTGTGCACTGTTTGAGAACAGATATCCACTCCATCTGACGAAGGAGCTGTGCTCCGAAAGCTTATGGTATTTGCTACCAAATAAACCTGTTGGACTTTAACCTGGTGTTGTGAGACTTCTTCCTGTATAGACATACCAGGGAAAGGTATATGGAAACATTGGACACAGCTAAAATTACACAAGGGAATAAATGAATGACAGAATTAATAAACTAACAGAACTGCTTTCCTCAACACAGGCAAAGACTGCAAGCAAGAACAACTGGTGCGTGCGGGTTAATAAGATAAGATTATATGAATTATAGTGTTAGGTTTGATATTTGATCGTTGCGAATATGTATGTACTCACGTATGTAACTGTACTACTTTGCGTTGTCGCGACTGTAAATTTAACTGGATTGGAGGATAACTTGTTTTACAAAGCTCACATACATTTACACGGGAATCGAACTGTATGTTACCCGTTAGTACAATCGGTAGAAGCCCTATTTGTAGCCACCCCTGGGTGGACCCCTCATGACTTATATACAGTAGATACATCAGATACACCCTGTAAGGGACAAATTGGCAAATACAAAAGACAGGGGAGATGTGTGGGACTTGTAAACCCCACAGATCCTGTGTGCAGGGGGTTCCAACAGGTGGGAGGAAAAGCTTGTTCAGATACTGCAAGCTATCCGCTTTGTTTTACGGGGCAGGGATGGGGATGTGCCTATGCCTTGGTCCCTAAGAATGATTCCTGCATACAGACGCAGTGTGTCCATCAACATTGTCGGGTTAATAAGGGACAGATTACTTGCACTTGTGATGAACAGAAATGTCTGAATATAACTGCGGGAAGACAGCTCATTTGTGGACAATGCAATGGAACTCACGTAAACTCAGCCAAATGGACATACCCATTTGATACTTACCAGGTGGTGGGATCAAACAGGGAGTCAAGTAAACCTAACAATTGGCAATATGAACAAACACATAATCAAGACACTAAATGTTACTGGGCTAAGAAGGGATATGTGTTCCTCTTCAATGGTACTTACATGACAGAAACACCAAACCTCCCAAACTGTTTTGCAGGGACAATAGGACCACTGACTGTTCCATGCCCTCAGAAGGGGCATATTCAGAGGAGAATAGTAACTCGGGTTATCAGCAAAGAATTCTGCGCTGATTGGGAAGCCCCGGGCACAATGGGATCCTCACTAGGATATGGGTTCCTTGGAGCCTTATCACTGGGGGGGGGGGGGGGGGGGGGGGGGGGGGCAGCAGGAGTGATTAGTGCAAATAATAGAAATCATATTGTTTGTGGACTAACAGTCCTGGGAAACAGCACTTCAAAAGTACTGGAGGCTGTTAACCAAGAAATGGCTGAACTGAGATTATATGCACAGCAGACACGATACGCAGTGGACTACCAGTTAGCACAACAAGGGGGAGTGTGTACAATTATGGGCAATAAATGCATAGCCCATGTCACAGACGAGTCTTATAGCATTACACAAGTCATCAACAACATCAGAGAACAACTTGATAGCTTCAGACAGGGACCCAAGAAAGGAAGTAACTGGCTGGAATGGCTAGTAGGGGGGTCCTGAGAATCTTGCTTATTACATGGATTGGTCATACTCATTTCAATTGTAACTGTCTGTTGTCTAATTGTTGGATGCCTAAAAGTCTGCTGTATGGTGACAAGAATTGTGCCAGGAGCCAGTGCATCCATCAAGGAAGAACCCATGAAGATGAAGATCCCCGAAGACATCAGAAGAAACAAAGAAGGAAAGAAGACGATTGACCTATATATATAAATGTATAATTGTTGGTCTAGGGATTATTAAAGTCATAATCCGGACCAAGTGAAGTGGGGAAAAACATAAAGATGGGTACATAACACATAAAATGGCTGCCTGGCACATAAAAAGTTACCTGGGAGAGAGACATTAAGCAGGCACTGACTTTTAGCGCAGACAGCTACTTGAAATTAAAACATGCAGGACAGACAGGCTTGATTTGGTCCAGATACTCCCTTGTGATTATTCCGAAGAACTGGAGTTTGTTTGCATGTTATTTACATGCAGGGAACAAATACTGCAGGAAGCCAGGGCTTGAGGCACTTTAAGATAAGGACAATAGGGTCTGATAAAGAGATTAGCCACAGATGAGAACGGGAATACATAAATGCAGGAAAACCAATTACTGTATGTATAGACCGAAACTAAAGTCATTGATAAATCACTGAAAGAGAAAATGTATCCATTCTATGAAACAATGTGATGTCAAAAGCTAATGTCTGTATATGTCTGGCTGTAACAATGTGTTAACTATCGATCCTACTCAACTGTAACGATGTGTTAAATGGCTAATGTCCGGACTATCCATTGTCTGAAAAGTATAAAAATGAACCACTCCTATTGTATCATTGAGAGAAGGTAGCTGCCTAAAGTACTGCGGAGTGACAGTGCCTTTCTCCAGTTCAATAAAACTGTATTGTTGAAACCTCCAAGTCTGACTCTGAAGTGGCAATTTTCCCACAACAGGCAGATTATTATCTGAATGGCCATACGTCAGGAGAGGGGAATGTGCAACATGACCTGTGTGTCCTCATACACCGCTCACTGAAGGTCAGCATGCAGGTGCAGCAGGCAGTAAAAAAGGCAAATGGCATGTTGGTCTTCATAGTGAGAGGATTCGAGTACAGGAGCAGCAGTGTCTTGCTGCAATTATACATGGCCTTGGTGAGGGCACGCCTGGAATATTGTGGGCAGTTTTGGTCTCCTTATCAGAGGAAGGATGTCTTTGTTCTTGCTCTAGAGTGAGTGCAGAGAAATTTTACCAGACTGATTCCTGGGATGGTGAGACTGATGTATGAGGAGAGACTGAGTCAGTTCTTTGCTTCTATATACTACAAAAAGCAATAGACCTAGTACACAGCCCGATGGAACCCCACCGGATACAGCCCAAACACAAAACCCTACAAACGTGTCCTTTTTCTTCCTATCACTAAGCCAATCAGCGATAAAATTTTCACTTTCACTTGGATCCCATGAGGCTGTCATGTGAGACATTGTCAAAAGCCTTGCTAAAATCTACACAGACTATGTAAAATGTGTTACGCTCATCAACTCCTTGTTACTTCCTCAAAAAATTCAATAATGTTAGTCAGATCCCTAACAAATCCTTGCTGACAGCCTTTGATCAATGATTGAAACTGTCAGAATTTTTTTCCAATAATTTCCCCACCACCGAGGTTAGGCTGACTGGCCTGTAATTACTCAGGATATTTCTTCCTCCTCTTTTAAAACATCAGCGCAATATCAGCAATCCACCAGTCTTCCGGCACCACACCTCAGAGAAAAATAAACACCCTAGCTCCAGCCACTGACAAACAGGAAATGGAAATCAGGAATTCAGTTCCCACACCAGCTCTCAGTGAACAGAACTTTCTCCAATTGCTATGTCATCATTGTGTATTCTAAAATCTCAGTTTCTGCATTCCCCAACTTCCCTCCTGCCCTTCCCGCTCCCTTTGCTGCTTCTCCCACTCCCCTCACCGTTTCCTCACCATTCTCCCCACTCCCCTCACCATTGCTCTAACCATTCTCCCTACTCCCCTCACCGTTCCCTCACCATTCTCCCCATTCCCCTCACCGTTGCTCTAACCATTCTCCCCACTCCCCTCACCATTCTCGTTACTCCATTCATGATCCTCTAACCATTCTCTCCACTCCCCTCACCATTCCTCTAACCATTCTGCCCATTCCCCTCACCGTTCCCATGTTGCTTTCCAGGCTGCTATCTTCGGTCCCCTCACCATTTTCCAGCTGCCTTCACGACCTCCCTCGCTTCCCTTGCCATTCTCCTTGTCTCCATGCTGTTTCCCCTGCCGCTCCTCCCCCCAATTTCTCCTGCTGATTTCTTTGCTTTCCTCACCCCTTGACCCAATCGCTTCACCATTCTCCTTGCTTCCCATCCCCTGCCCCACCCCTTTATATCCTACTGTTGAAGTGGAAACTTTCCTGCTTCTTGACTGTGATAGAAAAACTCAACAAAGTTCGTTCAGACAAAATAACAAGCCTTTATTTAGGAAAGACTGCATGCAGTATATGGCTGAAACTTGAGGTCAGAGAGCAGTTGGTACAACTGCTGATTCTTCCACAAGTCTGCAATTACACAAAGAATCAGTTCAGTATTTATACATAATCATTATCAGTTTGCGTGACCAGAGCATATTCAGGAATTCGATTAGTAATTGAATCATAAGCAATGCCATTAATCATGTCATAACTTGCTGACCTCCTAGAACTCTTTGTCTCATTATTCATACCCTTATCTTGTCCTTTGATGTAACAGAAGAAGGTCGGTGACTCCGTCATCCCTGACCTTATCTTGTTTTATTTACTCATACAGCCTTAAGTTATGCGGAGTCAGTCTTGCTTATATTGTATCAAATAGCTGACCAATTTTCCCATCATGCTATTCCTTAGTTCGTACTTCACACTACCACCCTTCATTCTGGAAACAAGCCATGGAAAAGTAACAGGGGAAGTGAAGAGAATGGCAAACTGAGTGGGAAAGCAGCAAAGTGGGGATGGTTGAAGTGAAGAGGCAAGCAGGGGGCTATGGGCAGAGCAACAAGAGAAATAAGGAGAACAGTGAGCAGAATAGGGAAGCAGTGGAGCGACTGTCAGCAAACCGCTGTTGAAACTTAATGAAATTTCCTTGTTTCTAATTGTGTGCCAGTTATCAGCTTCTAAGGCAGCATTGAGCTAGGACAGTGCCCACTCTGGGAAAATCTGTATGGTTATCCGTGTTAACTTCGAGTTACAAAGTTTAATGTATGTAACTTCCTGAGACATCACTCTCCACACCTCTAACATGGCATTGCACCCTAATATTGAGGCACAAGTAAAGACAGCTTTTTATGGACAGGACATCTGGTGTAACTTAGAAAAAATAGGCCATCTTTTCTTGTTTCAATGGAGCTCATTGTTTAGATTTCTCATGGTTTGCTTTAACATTTGAGCTCATTATAAATGCTTTGCTGAGCGTCAGTAGCTAATGAACCAGTTATTGCAGCAAAGTGATGCACTGACATTTTGAAAGGCAATTTTAAGATGCTATTAAAGGCTTATGAGTCTTTGATGCGGTAAATAAATAATTGCTTATTTTGTGATGTTAGTGGTTAGGAATTTGTTTTAATTCATGCTCACAGCCTTGGGTGATGTCATTGTTGGAAGGAAAAAAAACTGGGCAGGTCAGGTGACAGGGATTTCATTTTCAGTTTCAGTTTGGAGCTGCAGGTTTGAGTTTTTAGTTTGAGAAGGGTCAGCAAGCTAAAAGGAAGTGTTTTTCCTCTCTCCCTGTTGTTTTGAAAATTCTGTTGGTTGGTTGAAGATAGGATCTTGTTTCCCTGAAGGGTGAAAAGCCGCTGTTGTTGGGGGCTGGACCAGAGTCTCTCTGGTGTTTTGGGAAGCGGCCTTGTTTTCGAACCATTCTGAGCCTCAAGAGCATTTGACTGCAGAATTCAACCAGCAGCCTCAATCCCAGTATCACGTGAGCATTAGTCTGTGCTGTGTTAAACCTATGAAAAGGGTCTTTTGTTTATTGGATTGGTTTGATTGGAACATTTTAGAGATCCTTATTAAGGGTTATACATTATCATGATTGTTTGTTTCTTGTTTGCAATTGATAATAGTTCTCGTTAATTTCCTTATTATACATGTTAACTATATTCTTAAATAAACTGTGTTTGATAAAAGCTCCCTGGTGGGTCACTTGAATCATACCTGAAGTGAAATATCTCATGCTTATCCTAGCCAAATTCAAAATGCAAAACTTATTTATAAGTATTTATAAAGAGCGAAGTACACATCTTGGACCTCCATACACAAATGACCATGATGATCACTAATTAACCCTGGTTTTTTTCTTCGTTATTCTCTTGCTCTTTCCATTTTGGATTTCCTTGACTTTAGTTGTCAACATTCTTTCATTCTCTCTCTTTGCTTTCCTAATTTCCTTTTAATTTCATCCCTGCACTTTCTACACTCCATTAAGCTTTCTGCAGTATTGACCTTGGAGCCAAATTGCCAAAACAGAATTGACTACCTGACACTTGGATGAATTCTGTACCCCACCCCAACACCTGAAATGCCTCGCTCTTGAATGCTACTTTAAAATTCAAACCACCTAATTGGTCAGGTGGTGAGCTCAGTGTCCAGTTAGAAGTGTCGAGCACCTCCAGAAGGTGAGAACTGCCTGCCTGGGACCCACCAGCAAAGGCAAGCAGCAGCCACATTGAAGGCTGCCACTTCATTGCCAAAGAGAGCAGATGTTCTTCAGTGGGCCAACAGCAAGATGGGACTGGATGGCACCATGAAGGAAAAATGAATGCCCAACGCTCACACCAGAGCAAATAGGTCCCATGATGAACTCAACAGCTTTGCACTAATATACGCCAGACTATTCAGGTTCACCAAAATGATATTTAAAAATTCCATTCTGCAGCAGACAGGCCCCATAATAATCTCCTTCTTAAGCTTAAGGGGCTGTGAATTGGCATTGAGCAAGTTCCCTGTAATCCTTCCTCTGGCCCTTTGAAAATTGCAAACTATCCCAGAGGCATTAGGATCTCAAAGCGGCCTTGTGATTTTCAAATCCTGCCTACAACAAGTCCAACTCCACGGCCCTTTGAAATTCTGACCCTTGGTATACGACATAAGCATTTTTTGCCTTATCCTACTTTTTATGCCCTTTGGCACCCAAAGTGGTCTAAACTTGAGAGTCTCACTTTTTTGCTCTCTGGAAACATATTTCTCCTGAACTTTTCTCAACTTTCTTCCTTATGTTCACGTATTTTGATTATTTTTTCATACCTACAAAATCTGTGTGCCTTCCTCTGTTATTTTAGTTTGTTTCTAATCTCTTCTTTTCTCTGACAGCTTGAAACTTGAAATAACTTTTTTAAAAGCAGTTTGTGCTTTTTTTTTGTTTTTATTCCAATTCAATCAAATCAAGTCCAAATCAGAGTCTCAACAAGTGAGACATTCCCGATCCAAGCTGACAAGACAGGGCTCTCACCTCCTGTCTTGGGCTTGATCTACATGATCCAAGCTGATTGGAGCAGGCATTGCTCCTCCTCCAAGGCTTGATCTCATTTGCATCTTAGCCAAAAGGCCGAGATGCCGCTTTTAAAAATTGCTTCAAATGAAGCTAAAATGTACCCTAATGACTTCAACCAAGTACAGCATGTCGATACTACACCTGGAAGAGCAGCACTCCCTCAGCGCTACTTTAGAATGCCAGGTTTTATGGGTATTGGTCATTATCTTGATGCTGTTGTGGGATTGCTTATTGCAGCAGTCACTATTCTTTAAAAGTACCTCAGCTGTAAAGTGCTTTCAGACGCCCTATGATAGCAAAAGGTGCTATACAAATGCAAAATCTTTCGCTCTTTGTTTTCACAAACACACTTTGAGTTGTTTAAAGATTTACAGCAGGAACAAACAGTGAATGACACAGTGATCAGTGGTGAAATGCTATCGGTCATTTCTGACTCAACTGCTGTCCAAGACAATATGGGGTCATTGCATTTCAGACCTGCACTGAATCTGGGGGATGAGGGGCAGTGATCAATGGAAATATCTCCTGTGAAGCTGCCCCTGCAGTGCTGTTGGTTAACGAGTTCCAGGATATCGACACAGTGGAGGTGAAGGAACGGTGATATATGTCAGAAGTCTGTAGTCCATTCTCTGGTCTGGAACACAGAGGAGAGAGGAGCTTCTTTGCTTGAGCAATGTGACCTCTCTGTGATGCAACCTGCCCTCTGCTGATCTCGGTGTACCATTAACCAGAATATATTCCCAGTCTGTCTATTAGCTGTAGTCTTCCATCAGCAGTTAGCAATCATGGAGCTACTCCGGGACTCGCTGGTTGTACAGCTCTTCATACTTTCTGTTGTCCAGCTTTGCTGGGCTGACAATGGTATGTACAATGATTTTTTTTTAAAACAATTTTGGAGTTATGAGAGATGTTCAATTGGGCCTTCTGTTCTCTTGAGAGGACTGGGGTCCAGATGGAAAACTTACTTTCAGCGTCTGTAATTTAATAGAGGTAAAGGAAGGAAGGGGTGGAATTCGACAAGAACCTTTGAGAGGGGACTGGGCATAAAAGGGAAGATGCCATACTTCAGTTCTATAAAGACAGTTGTGTTCTGTCCTGTGCACTACAAGGAACAATATGTTGCCCTTCAATATGGTTTGAAGTTTCTTTCTCTCTCCTGAAACTGGGGCAGTAGTTGTAACAGATGCTGGAGAGACATAAGTATTATATTAATGTTATAGCATAATTAATTATGACTGGTTAAACATGACTACAGATAGTCGTTGAATGATATGATTAGGACGGTCCGGTGGCACTGTGGTTACAGCAGCAGTGCCTAGGTTCGATTGCGGTCTTGGGTGATTGTGTGGAGTTTGCACATTCTCCCTGTGTCTTCGTGGGTTTCCTCTGGGTGCTCCAGCTTCCTCCCACACTCCAAAGATGTGTAGATTAGGTGGATTGGCCGTAATAGATTCCCCCTTAACGTGCCAAGATCTGTTGGTGAGCAGGATAAATACATGGGATTGCGGGGATAGGGTGGAGGGTAGGTCTGGTTAAGATACTCTGTCAGAGAGACAGTGCGGACACAATGGGTCAAATGGCCTCCTTCTGCACTGTAGTGATCCTATGGCCTATAGATATTTCTAAACTTGAAACATATTTAGCTGAATAGAACAAAATAAAGATGGCAGGTTGATGTGTTACAGCTGTAGCATGTGGGAACCGGTGGACACCAGTGTGATTCACAGCAACCACATCCACAGTCAGTGCCTGCAGCTCGAGAAATTTTGATTCAGAATTGATGAGCTCAAGTCTGAGTTACAGAGACACTGCAATCCCTCAAAGAGAGGAAAAGCTACCCAGATACATTGGGCAAAATCTTGTGCCGTCCCCCTGGCGGGCGATGGCAGAGGGGCTTTTACTCGGGGGGGGGGGGGGGGGGTGCGTGGAGACCACCTTCTCTTCTCCACTCCGATTAAGTCCATGGCGAGAAGTCCCAGTGGGACAGCCTTCCTGCCCTGCCGCCAATTAAGGCCAAAGTAGGCAATTAAGACCCACTTAACGGTCTCACATTGCTGCTGTATTAACCCAGTGGAGGGTGGGGGAGGGACTCACCATGCAGGGAGCACGACTAACAAATCCTGGCATGTTTGCTTATGGGATTCCAGAGAATTCTCAGTCAAGAGCACTCAGTGCCTAATTCATGGACCCAGAATCGGGAAAGAGGGGCTGCTGAAAACCATGTTCTCTTTCTGATGCAAAAAAAGTGGCCCAAAACATGCGAACAAAAGAAATGAAGGATTGTATTAGAACAAAGAGGAGTCATATAAAGTTGCGAAAAGAAGCAGTAAGCCTGAGGATTGGGAGCAATTTAGGATTCAACAAAGGAGGGCAAGGAGATTAAGAAAGTAAAGATAGAATATGAGAGTAAACATGTAAGGAACATAAAAGCAGACTGTAAAAGCTTCTGTAAAAAGAAAGTAATGAGTCCAAAATTGATCATGGATAACAAGAAAATGGCAGAGCAATTAAAAAAAACTACTTTAGTTCTGCTTTCACAGAGGAAGAAACAAATAACTTCCCAGAAATGCTAAGGAACCATGGGTCTAGTGAGAAGGATGAATTGAATGAAATTAGTATTAGTAAGAAACTAGTGCTGGAGAAATTAATGCAACTGAATGCCGATAAATCCACAGGGCCTGATAATCTACATCCCAGGGTACTAAAGGCAACAGCCGCAGAAATAATGGATGCGTTGGATGTTATCTTCTAAAAGTCTGTAAATTATAAACAATCCTGGCAAATTGGAGGATGGCAAATGTAACCCCACTATTTAAAAAGAAGGAAGGGAGAAAACAGGGAATTACTGACAGGTTAGACTAACACCAGTATTAGGGAAAATACTACAGTTTATCATAAAGGATTTGAGAATAAGACATTTAGAAAATAGCAAAGGGGTTAGATAAAGAGCAGTTTCCTGGAAGTGGAAGTGACTCATTTGTTGTTGGTGGGACTTTCCTGGGTTGGTATGGTGGCACAGTGGTTAGCACTGCTGCCTAACAGCGCCAGGGACCTGGGTTCAATTCCCAGCTTGGGTCACTGTCTGTGCGGAGTTTGCACATTTTCCTTGCGTCTGCGTGGGTTTCCTCCTGCGGTTCGAAAGATGTACTTGTTAGGTGCATTGGCCATGTTAAATTCTCCCTCAGTGCACCTGAACAGGTGTCAAAGTGTGGCGACTAGGGGATTTTCACAGCAACTTCATTGCAGTGTTAATTTAAGCCTACTTGTGACACTATTAAATAAACTTTAAACATCTACAGCCTTTTGCATGGCTTGCTCATTGTGCCACTGGGGATCCTGCCGTAGGGGGTATGGGATGGGAGGCATCTTTGGCAGGACCAGACAATCCTGTCAGCAGAAGGGCTAGAAAATCCTGCCCAAAGTCTATTGAAAGGTAAATCATTCATGAAAAGGAAATCATGTTTAACAAACCTACTGGAGTTTTTTGAGGATGTAACTAGTAAAGGAGAACCAGTAGATATGGTACATTTGGATTTTCAGAAAGCTTTTGATAAAATCCCACATAAGAGGTTTGTGTGCAAAATTAAAGTGCATGGGATTGGAGGTAATATTTACTGGTACGGATTGAGATTTGTGGGTCGGACTAAATGGGTCTTTCTTGCAGTGGAAGGTGGAGTGACTAGTGTGATTCCACAAGGATCAATGCTTGGGCCCCAGCTATTCCTAATATATATCAGTGATTTGTATTGATCCAGCAGAAGGAACTCTTGAGTTAGAGGCAATACAATGAAACAAAACTTACTCCAACGTATAAATCAAAAGAAAAGGTTTAATAAAGAACTAACTTTACTCCAACACTTGGAGTCTCACCCAAGGCCATTCCAAGCTCCCCACAAACCCCAGCAGCTTCTTATTTATACTGAGTCAGCTGGTCAGCTGACCACCACATCATTTTGTCATTGGTTACACAGTTTACTGGGTCAGCTGACCTTTACAGTATGTTACCATTGGTCACTACAACAGATCCAATGTTATCATTGGTTATATTCTAACAATTTGGACAGAGGGAATCAAGTGAATTATTTCCAAGTTTGCCGTAGACACAAAACTAGGTGGAATTGTGAGTGATGACAATGAAGCAAAGAGGCTTCAACAATTTGAGTGAGTGGGCAAATACATGGCAGACGCAGTATAATGTGGAGAAGTGTGAAGTTATCCACTTTGAATGGAAAAACAGAATGGCAGAGTGTGATTTAAATTGGGAAATGTTGACTTTCAAAGGGACCTGGCTGTCCTTGTACACCAGTCACTGAAAGCAAACATGCAGGTGCAGTAAACAAATGTAATGTTGGCCTTCATTGCAAGAGGATTGAATACAGGAGCAAGACTGTCTTACTGCAGTTGTACAGGGCCTTGCTGAGACCGCACCTGGACTATTGTGTGCAGTTTTGGTCTCCTTATCTAAAAAAGGATATACTTACCATAGAGGGAGTGCAGTGAATATTCACCAGACTGATCCCTGGGATGGCAGGATTGTCGTATGAGGAGAGATCGGGTCGACTAGGCTTGTATTTACTGGAATTAAGAAGAATGAGAGGGGATCTAATTGAAACGTATAAAATTCTGACAGGGCTGGACAGATTGGATGCAGGGATGATGTCTCCCTTGGCTAGAGGGCCTAGAACAAGGGGGACCACTCTCAGGATATGGGGTAGGTCATTTAGGACTGAAGTGAGGAGAAATTTCTTCACCCAGAAGGCAGTGAATCTGTGGAACTTTCTACCAAATTACGCTGTGGAGGCCAAGTTAATGAATGTATTTAAGAGAGAAATAGATAGATTTCTAGATACTAAAGGTGTCAAAAGGTAGGAAGAGAATGTAGGAGTATGGTGCTGAGATAGAGGATCATTCATGATCACATTGAATGGTGGAGCAGGCTTGATGGGCTACACGGCCTACTCCTGCACCTCTTTCCTCTGTTTCTATGGAGCCAATAGTCGGGAAAGAGGAAGATGTGCTGCTGGGATGGCCTGCACCAGAATCGTGTTGGGACCAGCATCCTAATCAATCATATAACTAGGGCTGTAGAGAGAGGTTCAAACTAAATAGAGGGAGAGGTTCGTGTAAGGGGAAATTTGGAAAGTTAAGGAGAAAGGACAAAACAATAGTGCAGGGTAGCAGTATAGGGTATGATAACCAAAGTGTGACAGGAAGGGACAGAACATACAATCATCAGAGTTTACCAGCAAATTAGTTAAGAATAGAGCAGAATGTTAAAAAGGCAAAATGAAAGGCCCTTTATCTGAACGTAAACAGCATTCGTAACCAGAAAGGTGAATTGATCGGACAACTAGAAATAAATGGGTATGATATAATAACCATTACAGAGATGTGATTACAAAATGATGGTAGTTGAGACCAGAATATTCAGAGGTATTTGATATTTTAGAAGGATAGGAAGAAAGGGAAAGCAGATGTTGTAGCTCTGTTGATTAACAATGAGAGCACTGCCTGGAATTCTCCCATCCCACCCACCATGAGAATTGTAGCGGGTGGGAGAGGGAGGAGGCGGGGGCGGGGGGAACGGACCATGAGAAAGGTCCATTGATCTCGGGTGGGGATTCTCCAGTTTTGATGCAAGCGCAGCCGGAGAATCTCGTCCTTTATGTCTGGGAGCTGCTGCACTGGACTAGAACACTGCCTCTTCACCTCTGGGAACTGCAACAGCACTTGGCATTGACACTAGCTGTGAAAAAGCAATATATCCTCCATATGATCCTCAAATAGTTGCATGCTTTCATCGGTGTTTAAAAAGTTTTACTTTTTAAAGTGCAGCACGTGGGAACTCATGGGTGCTGGTGTTAACCGGGGCAAACACATCTGCAGTAAATGTCTACAGCTTGTGGAGTCATTGAGCTGGAGGCTGAGTTGCAGACACTGCAACACATCAGGGAGGGTGAGAGTTACCTGGACGTTTTGTTTCAGAAGGTAGTCACACCCCTTCAGATAGGATCTTCCAGTTTGAAAAGTGGTCAGGGACAGGAGGGGTGACTGCAGCTGAGGCAGGCAAGGGGACCCAGAGGATAGGAGTGCAGGAGTGTCAGCCTCTGCAATTGTCCAATGGGTTTGAGGTTCTTTCAGCTTTTTAGGAAGAGAATGGGGGCTGCAGGTTGGATGAGCTGACTGACCATGGCATTGTGGTATAGGAAACCATTCAAGTGGGGAGCACATAAGAAGGTAGTGGTAAGAGCTGACAGTATAGTGAGGAGGTTTGACACTGTTCTCTGCAGTAAGGAGTGAGTATCCAAACAGCTGTGTTGTCTGCCTGGTGCCAGGGTTTGGGATACCTGCTCCGGGCTGGGGAGGGATTTGCAGTGGGAGGGCGAGGATCCCGTTGCTGTGGACAGTGGACATGACATAGGTAGAATGAGGAAAAAGGTTCTGCACGGAAAGTTTGAGGAGCTAGGCACTAAATTAAACAACAGAACCTTCAAGGTTATAATCTCTGGATTATTACCTGAACACATGCAAATTGTCATAGGGTACATAAAATTAGAGAGATGAATACATGAATCAGAGACTGGTGTGGGAGAAGTGGGTTTTGATTTGTGGGACACTGGTATCAGTACTGGGGGCCTACATCTGAACCATGCTGGAACCAGTGTTCTTGCAAACCACATAACTAAGAAAGTAGAGATGGCTTCAAATTAAAAGGGGGCTGTGGGGGGCAGGAGGGGGTGTAATGTTCCCCACGAGGTCCATGGGGAATCACTGATTGATGTCACTGTGGGGTTCATTGAATATGAGTCCCCCTGGTAACAGGCAGTGGTCTGCCCAGCTGGAATTCGTTACTTGAGCCTTTTATAAGGCAGGCCCAGGACTGGGCCTGCTGAACAGTAGTCCCCGGCAGGGATTGGTGTGTGTACACCACAGTAATCTTTACGTTGTAAAATAAACTATGCTCCTTTTCAGTTTGGCTTCCGGAGTCATTACAGGGTGATTCCAGAGAGGGGATGTGTAGGCTTACAAAGCACAAGGATATGGCACCATTACAAGGCAGCTATTTAGGTAATGATACCCAGAGTGTGACAGGAAGGGACAGAGTGTATAGACATGAAAAACAATGACAAATATGGTCAAAAATAGAAAAAGTAATGACAAGGCAAAATCAATGGCTCTTTATTTAAATGCACATAGTATTCAGCAAAAAATAAATAAATTAACAGCACAATTGAGGTTAATGGTATGATCTTACATCATTTTGTTTATTCGTTCATGGGACATGGGCGTCGCTGGCTGGCCAGCATTTATTGCCCATCCCTAGCTGCCCTTGGAGGGCAGTTGAGAGTCAACCACATTGCTGTGGCTCTGGAGTCACATGTAGGTCAGACCAAGTAAGGATGGCAGATTTCCTTCCCTAAAGCACATTAGTGAACCGGAGCTGTGGTTATAATGGGATCAAAACTGGGAATTACTATTTAAGGGTACATGGCATTTTTCTAAGGACAGACAGGAAGGAAAGGGTGGTGGGGTAGCTTTGTTACTACGAGATGGAACAAGGACGATAGCAAGAAATGAACCTGAATTGGAAAATGTAGGATCCATGTGGATGGGGCTAAGAAACACCATGGGGAATAAGACACTGGTGGGGGTACTCTATAGGCCCCCTACCAGTAACTATACTGTAGGACGAAGAATAAATCAGGGGATAATAAGAGCATGTAGATAGTCAACATCTTTTCCCATAGGTAGGGAAGTCTAAAACTAGAGGGCATAGGTTTAAGGTGAGAGGGGAGAGATACAAAAGTATCCAGAGTGGCAATTTTTTCACACAGTGGGTGGTGAGTGTCTGGAATGAGCTGTCAGAGGTAGTAGTTGAGCTGGGTACAATTTTGTCTTTTAAAAAGCATTTTGACAGTTACATGGGTAAGATGGATATAGAGGGATACGGGCCAAATGTGGATTATTGGGCCTAGCTTAATGGTAAAAACTGGGCGGCCTTTTCCCATGCTGTAAACCCCTATGACTCAATGTAAAAAAGGCAGCACTTTAATCTTCTTGTAAATTGGGAAATCAAGTTGGCAAAGGTAGCCATGAGGAATAAGTCAGAGAGTGTATTTGGGGTAGTTTCTTAGAACAATATGTTGTGGATCCAAACAGGGATCAGGCTATTTTTATCTGGTAATGTGTAATGAGGCAGGTTCCGTAAATAATCTCAGAGTAAAAGATCCTCTCGGAAACAATAACCATAACATGGCAGAATCTAGAGTTCAGTTTGAGAGAGAACTAACTGTGCTACATTTAAATAAGAGTAATTGTAAAGAAATGAGAGCAGAATTGGCTAGAGTGGGCTAGGAAAAGAATTTAGCAGGAAAGACGGTTGATCATCAATGGCAGATGTTTATGAAAATAGTACATGACTCACAACAAAGATATATCTCAGTAAGGAAGAAGGATTCTAGGAATCCTAAATCAACCATGGTTAACTAAGGAATTAAGGGTAGTATTAAACTGAAAGAAAAGACATACAATGTGGCAAAGATTAATATTAAGCCAGAGGATTGGGAAAGTTTTAAAAACCAACAAAAGATAACCAAAAAAAAAAAGAAAATAAACTATGAGGGTAAACGAGCAAGTAACTTACAGATGGACAGCAAGAGCTTCTTTAAATATATGAAAAGGAAGAGAGAGACCAAAATGAACAGAGGCCCCTTAGAGAATGAGACTAGAGAATTAATGATGAGGAACGAGGAAATGGGCGAGGAGGTAAACAAATACTTTGTGCCAGTCTTCATGGTGGATGACATTCATATCATTCCAAAAATACTAAATATTCAAGGGGCAGAAGACAAGAGGTGGGGAGGGGGCGCGGGGGGCGGGTGGGGTGTGGGGGGGGGGAGGGTGGGGGGGGGGGGGTGTGGTGGCGGCAGGAAATAAATACAAAGTAAACTATCACTACAAAAAGCACTAAGGAAATTAATGGGGCTTAAGGTCGATTAGTCCCCTGGAACTGCTGAGTAGCATCCTAGGATATTAAAGGAAGTAGCTACAGAGATAGTGGATGTGCTGGTAGTAATCTTCCAAAAATCCTTAAATTCTGGAGAAGTCCCAGACGATTGGAAAACTGTCAATATAATGCCCTTATTCAAAAAGGGAGACAAAAAACTGGTATCTATTGGCCAGTGAGCTTAACATCCATCACTGGGAAAATGTTAGAGTCCATTATAAAAGATATATTAGCAGAACATTTAGAACATACCATAATCAAGCAGAGTCAGCATGACTTCATGAAGTGGAAATCTTGCCTGACAAATTTATTAGGATTCTTTGAGGTGGCAATAGGTAGGATAGGCAAAGGGAAACCTGTGGAAGTAATATACTTGGATTTCCAAAAAATGTTCGATAAAATACCTCACAAAAGGCTACTTAATTAGATGAGAGCCCAGGTTGTTGGGGATGGTATATTAGCAAGGATAGAGGATTGGCTAACTGATAGAAGACAGAGAGTTGAGATAAAAGTGGCATTTTCAGGATGGTAACCTGTAACTAGCGGAGTGCCACAGGGATCAGTGCTGGGGCCACAATTATTTGCAATATATATTAATGACTTGGATGAGGGAAGTGAATGTACTATTGCCAGGTTTATGAATGAAGCATAAATAGGTAGGAAGGTAAGTGGTGAGGATGACACAAAGGGGGCGATTTTACCATTTTTTTCTAAGTGCTGGGCGGACTTGAAACTGGGAGAGTTTCAGATCCATCTTTTGGGCGTGTTTTCAGACCCCCCCCATATGCATTCTGCCTGCAAAAATATCAACAAGCCTGTTGCTCGCTGCAGAAGCGTGTGGGCGGGGCTTAATGCACCCTAAACCCTGCAGAGGGAGGTAGTGCGCATGCACAGGCCTCTGATGCTGCACATGCGCATTAGCAGTAGCAGGGGTCTGACAGATAACCAGAGAGCTGTCAGGCCCCTGCTAGTGCAGGCAGCCTGACGCAGTTCCCCCCTCCCTTGCAAATGCGGGGGCTTGCGGCCCGAGATATAGCCCGCGCCGAGCCCCCTGCCGCTCAGACCGATCGCGAACCTCCCTCACCAATTGCTGGGCCCACTGCCCTTCCGCCCCCCACCAATGGCTACAGAGTGGCAGCAGGCCCCCTCTCCCTCCCGCTACCCCCCCCCCCCCCACTGATCCCTGCAGAGTGGCAGTGGGCACCCTCCCCCATCACTAGTAGCTGCAGTGGCAGTGGACCCCATTAGCCCATCCCCCACATTAAGCCCTCCCCATTGGCCCTGCCCCACTGGCCGGACCCCCACCAGCCCCTTCCCCATTAATCCCAACCCCTGGCACTGTCCAGTGGACATTGCCCAGGTGCCCGGTGGGCATTGCCCAGGTTCCAGGGTGGCACTGTTAGTCTGGCACTGCCCAAGGGGCACCCCTCCGCTTTGCCCCCAGTCTCCCCGGGGGACCTCAATGGCCTACAGTTCTATTGGCGAGGCCAAGTTGACTGCTCTCCGTTCATGGGGAACATGTCTATCCCTCACCGGCATGAACCTTTCCTGGTGAGGTCATAAAGGGGGGCTGGGGGGGAGGGGAGTGGGCGGTGCAGAGGATTGAGCGCCAGGCTCGTTAAGCAGATGTAAAACAGCATTAAAATAAATTTGAATACATTAACCTGCCTTCCGCCCATTTTCGGCGAGAGTCTGACTGCACCGGAAATCCAGTGCTCATAAAATGGCGCCAGTTGCAAAAAAGGGCGCAACATGATGATAAATCACCCCCAAAGAGTCTACAGAGGGATCTCGGCAGATTAGGTGAGTGCACAAAAACTTGGATGATGCAATATAACGCAGGAAAATGTGAAGTTATGCACTTTGGTCGAAAAAATAAAGGAGCTGACTATCATTTACATGGAGAAATACTGCAGAAAGCTGCAGTAGAGAGGGATTTGGTGTGCATAAATCACAAAAAACTAGCATGCAATTCTAGCAGGTAATTGGGAAGGCAAATGGAATGTTGGCCTTTATTTCTCAGGGAATGGAATAAAAATGGGAAGTCTTGCTAAAACTAGACAGGGTATTAGTTAAACCACACCTAGGATACTGTGAACAGTTTTGGTCCCCTTATCTAAGGAAAGATATACCAGCATTGGAGGCAGTCCAGATAAGTTTCACTAGGCAGATCCCAAATATGGAGGGATTTTCTTATGAGGAGTGGTTGAGTAGGTTGGGCCTGTACTCATTGGAGTTTCGAAAAATGAAAGGCAACCTTATTAAGACATATAGATTCTCAGTGAACTTGACAAGGTAGGTGCTGAGAGGTTGTTTCCCCTTGTGGGAGAGTCTTGGACCAGAGGGCATAATCTCAGAGTAAGGGGTCACCCATTTAAGACAGAGATGAGGAGGAATTTCTTCTCTGAGAGAGTGGTGAATCTGTGGAATTCTTTACCGCAGAGGGTGGGTTGTTTCATAGAATCCCTACAGTACAGAAGGAGGCCATTTGGTCCATCAAGTCTGTACTAACCACAATCCGATCCAGACCCTATTCCCATACCCCACAGGTTTATCCTGCTAATCCCCCTGACACTAGGGCCAATCAACCTAACCCGCACATCTTTGGTCTGTGGGACGAAACTGGAGCACCTGGAGGAAGCTCACGCAGACACGATGAAAAAGTGCAAACTCCACACAGACAGTGACCAAGACTGGAATTGAACCTGGGTCCCTGGCTCTGTGAGGCAGCAGTGCTAACCACTGTGCCACTGTGCTGCCAAGGCAGTATGTTCAAGGCTGAGATAGACAGATTTTTAATCAGGGAGAAATCAAGGGTTACGGGGAAAAGGCGGGAAAATGGAGTTGAGGATTATCACATTAGATCAGCCATAATCTCATTGAATGACAGACAGACTCAATGGATCAAATGGCCTATTTCTGCTCTTACATCTTACCGTCTTATTTAAAGTTCAATATTTCCATGTGTAATTTCACATTTTTTCCTCCATCAATGTAACAATAGGATCGATATGGGGAGGATGCTTCCTCTTGTAGGGGAGACTTGACTTGGGGATGCAGTTTAGAAATAAGGGCCAGAATTCTCCGATGTCGTATATCCCGCCAAATCTCCACTCACAGCAGCAGGATCGGAGAATCCCAATCATAGGCCAGGTCGGAGAATTCCGGCCTAGAAATCTCCCTTTTAAGCCAAAGCTAAGGGAACTTCTTTTCTCTCTGAGGTTCATTAGTTTATGGAATTCTCTACCCGCGGAAGCAGTGGAGGCAGGGCCAATGAATATATTCAAGGCTAAATTGGATAGATTTTTGATAGATGAAAGAGTCAAGAGTTACAGGGAGCAGACAGGAGAGTGGAGTTGAGACCACAATCAGGTCAACCCATAATGTTATGAATGGCGGAACAGGCTCGAGGGGCTGAATAGCCTTCTCCTGCCTCTTATGTTCCTAAATGGACATGGGAAGAGCAAATGAGCAGGGAAATATTCTGCTTAGCCACCATCACTTATTTTAGTTCTATTGTGGCCTGGAGGACAGTTGTAATATTTGTTCCTAACCTGGCTCAGCCCTTTAAAACCACTGGTCACATTTTGCCTCTGAAGAAAATAAAGAGAAATAACTTGCATTTATAGAATGCCTGTCACAGCTTCTGAATGTGTCAGCGCATACAGCCATTTATGCACTGCTATTGAGTAGTAAGATAGAGGAAGTAAACAAATCTGATTTAAATAATTCCCCTTTCAAAATAAAACTATTGCTTCTCAGTAGCCCAGCCTAAAACGTAATGGCCAAAGTCACCCATTAGAAGACTATGGGCGATTTTCCTCAGCTTCTCAGCCTGAGCATAAGAGGTGGAGGCAGAAAAATTAATTTTAAAAAAGTGTGTTGGCCAGCTCCCCAACATTTTTCTGTCTCTGACTGTTTTTTGAAGGCACTGTGCCGGATAGCAACACACTTGGCAGCAACGGGAAATAAATTAAAGCCATTATTAAACCAATTCCCCGGGCAGTGGTCATTTGCCAGAGGCACATCTGACCCTCGTGTCTGCTACTTGTCTCCTCACAGGAAAATCAGAGCCACATGAAATGAATATGCAGAGTTATATGGACCTCTGCAGACAAATGCTTTCACATGGAAGTGCTTCCCCTGATAAGTCTTGGCGGTTGGGATTAGTCTGCCGCTTCCAGCATTCGTAATGTGTCTCCATCTTGGATGCCATCTCCCACTCCGTTCATCTGAGTAACACCTACCCCTTCTATTGAGGCTGCCAGCTGCTCTGATTGGCATTATTCTTTCATCCTGCTGCCATCCTGAATTGGATGCTGCTTCCAGAGGGGGATTCTTAATTGGCCACCCACAGGAAAACCAAGCCTCATGTCCCATCACTCGATTTTCCCTGTTTTTGACCCTGAATTGATCCTGATGGCAGGCAAGATTCAGCACTGCAGGAGCCATGAAGAAAGGTCTGGTGGGGTCATGTACCCAACCTTCTGGCCTTCAGTGAGGCTCCGAGCTGTGGGCAATCAGTGTGCAATTGCCACTTATTTCTCAATGTATTATTTACTTTCCTCAGTGTTCCTGGAGGCCCGGGATGCGTTTTCGGTGTTGAAACGAACTCGTCGAGCCAACAGTTTCCTTGAAGAGGCAAAATCGGGAAATTTAGAGCGAGAATGCATGGAAGAATATTGTGACAACGAGGAGGCCCGTGAAGTGTTCGAGAATGACCAACAAACAGTAAGCAACAAGACCAGGGGTGGGATTTCCCCACTCCCTTCTCCCTACCGGCATGTTTTGCGGCATTTGCCAGAAGATCCCACCACTGTCAATGGGTTTTCCCATTGTGCCCATCCTCCATCACCATTGGCAGGACCGGAAGATCCCACCACCAGGGATGGCCAAAAACCTTTGGTCCAGAAATTACTCTTCATTAGAAAGTTTATTTTTAGTGCGTTGTGATGATGTTGATAGTGTCACGTTCAAATGAGTTCTTACTGGCATTATTAATCAGACACTAATCTAATTGCCTGATGATTCTTAAGGCTGTGGACAGTGCACGTTCCATCCCAAGAAAAACAGTTCTTTTAGGATTAGGTGGCATGTTAATGAGGATTCACAGCATTAATAATCTTGGGTAGTGTGGAGGGGAACAACTGCAACATCTTTTCACAGGAGATCAAGACACTGATCTGTATTTACTCTTATAATCTCCATCTCCAATTATTCCAACTTACATTTCTTTCAAAACATTTTAAAATTTGTGCCCCATTTATTAGTCATCCGCTACAGGCAGGCTCATGTTTGCCATATTTACAGGCGGCAATGGTGGCAGTGGTTAGCACTGCTGTCTCACAGTGCCAGGGACCCAGGTTCAATTCCAGCCTTCAGTGACTGTGTGGAGTTTGCACGTTTTCCCCGTGGGTTTCCTCTGAGTGCTCCGGTTTCTTCCCATAGTCCATAGATGTACAGGTTAGGTTGATTGGCCATGCTAAATTGCCCCTTAGTGCCCCAAGATGTATAGGTTGGGGGATTAGTGAGGTAAATACGTGGGGTTACAGGGATAAGGTGGGGGTGGGTCTGTGGAAGATGCTTTGTCAGAGACTTGATGCAGACCCGATGGATTGAATGGTCTCTTTCTGCGCTGTAGGGATTCTATGATTCTATGACGCTATGAAGACTAAATATATGCACAATGGGGAAGAACCTTCCTACATTTAGGGTATGCTTTGCAAATAATATGGGCTGCCTGCTGTCACCCAGGCTTTGAACTTTCTTGAACTAAATCAATTTTCTTAAAAGTAGTATTATATAAAAGAAAGAATGAATTAGCAGGTTACAAAATAAACTACATTTAAAGGGAATGGGAATCACTGAATAGATCTTTCAAAGAGCTGAGATGAGCATCATGGACCGAATGGCCTCATCCTGCGCTGCCTAATTCTCCTTTCTGCTATTACTTCAACCTTGTTCTTCTTAAGCAAAGATGAAATGCATTCTCTTAGTGTCCGGCCTCACTGGATGTTAATGGGTCTGTGCAAACTGAGAGGGAAGGGAAAGATTGTCATGTTTTATTCCCACACTTAAGCTGCTTTTGGCTATAAGATTATAATCACTAATCAAGATTAAAACCCAATGATGATGAGCAGTAATACTTTATTTCTGTTTCCAGCACAGGAGGAAGCTATTTGGTACATGAAAGCTTGTCTTGGCTCTTTAGAAGAATCATTCCGTTGGCTCCGTTCCCCTTTCAATATAGTTTTTTGTAATCTGCTAATTCATTCTTTCTTTTTATGAAGTGGGCTCCTTCCAGTTTGGAGCTGGAGGTATTTTAACAATATCTCACAGATTGCCATTCGCTGTTGTGTGAGGGAAGTCACTGACTTTCCCAGTTTGGCAAGAGGTAAATATGTTTCATCCTCGCGTGGGAGAGAAAAGCAGCCCCATGGCTTCATGACAATCAGAGGCTTGGTGAAGAGTGCAGTGACTGCACTCAGCATCACTGCAGGCTGCATGTCAACTCCATCCTATCACAAAACTGAAAGGTATTCCACTCCCTCAATGTCCGACTGGTGTGTAAGTATTGGCGCTGAATGACACAGGTCAGTGTCCTGTACCTTGGCAGGCGTCATGATACAGGCATTCCCTGCATTTGAGCCAGCACAGCAAACCACTCCATCCAATTCTCTTCCTGCACTTAATGGTGCACTAAGGCAGATTTTCATCTGTTTCCACAGCCAGTTGTACCTGGAACAGGTCACCAGAGTATTATAGCTTGACGGAGTCTCTCCTGCTCTTACAGCCAGCCATTGGCATGTAGAAGTATTTTGCAGGTTGCAATCTGACCACGTTATGAATACATCTTCCTTCACCATCACGTCCTGGGGTGGACTCGAACCCGGGGCTTCTGGTTCAGAAGCAGGGATGCTACCCACTGCGTCGCCAGACCTCCACAGCAAACCATTTTACCACATCATGTGGTGAGGCTACCAAGTAAACTTTGGTAGACATGTTGAAGGTTCGGATGGTGGGGGAAGTGGCAGGGGCGGGGAGAGGCCCTCCTGTTTGGCACCCTTTTCACTATTGAGTCCACACCCCAAATTACTCCTCATCCCCACTTGTTTTTCCCATTTCTTTCTAATGGTGGCCCCACCCATTTCCACCACCCTTCCTATCCTGGAGCCTGCCAGACTGACTCCACTCCACTTGTTACCTGGCAACAATCCTCCTGGGAAACTGGCTGCAGTGCCAGCACTGACCACCTTTCGTAGTGGTACTCCTGAGACTGGAGAGCTGCTGCCATCTGATTGGCCCAGCAGGTCTTAGAGGTGGGATGGGGGAGGAGGTCTCATTCTGAGCCAATGAATGGCCCAGCAGCTGTCAAATCAGCTCAAGGTTTCTCAGCCACATGCGGTCGGCTGCCCCCAGCTTTTCAATCGGGGAGAGGGGCCCTGCCTCTGGGTAAAATTCCGATCAATGTCTCCACTGCCTGGACCATTGTGGAGTGGTCCTGCTGTACCCAGCAGTACAGCTGTCGAGAATTCAGGTGATCTGCTGCATGTTATAGGAACTTGCCATTATGAGGGGATAGCCCTTGCTACCAGCAAGCAACTGAAGAAAGATGAGGAGGAGGGAGACAGAGGACTCAACCTAGACAGCCAAGGCTGCCCCTGAAGAATTTATTTGACTGCAATATCAGTAAATGCAACCCTAATTACCCATTCATCAACAGTTCCACAGTTTACCCTTCCTCTGTACTTAACCCTCACAGCATCCATTTTGTCACAATGCAAAAAGAAAAGCCACCACTAAATGAGCAATTAAAGCAAAATTTAGAAATGAAATCCTGTTGTATTGCACACAAAAGTCACCTTTGTTCATTCCATTAGTGCCTGCCTTCTGTGCATCTTTTTTTGGCCTATTTCTCCACAGCAGAGCCACCCCAGTGGTTCACACATGGCTGGTGGGAGGCTAATGATTTTCAGTCTGTGGGCTGCACCATCTTGGCATGGGCAACTGCAAAGTCTGGTGGGCCAACAGCTGGCACCGAGTGCAGTGGACAAGTGGCAGTGATGGGAAGACTAACGTGATCATTACAGAAGAAGTTCTGCAGATGGACTTGAACTGTTAACTCTGTTTCTCCCTCTACAGATGCTGAATTTCTCCAGCATTTTCTGTTTTTATTTCAGATTTTCTGCATCTGAAGTATTTTCCATTTATTTGGTTATCATCAGCTACTTTGGTTAGCTGAAGTGCGAAAGAGTGTTTATTGTGCCCAGTGGCATGGTATCTAGATGCCACTGAGCGGGAAGATATGGACTCTGGCATTGTCCTTCTTGACCTGAAAACTCTTCATCTTAGTTAAAGTCAGGGACAAGGAAAGCCAGTTGTATCGGGGGAGGGTCATGAATCAGTTCTCCCTTTTAGTCAAAACATACTGCATAAGTACCAGAAGAAGTAGACGAATGAAGTTAGCTTAAAAAGAATATTAAAAACAAATCTCAGCATTCTCTTTTACAGCAAGTTGTCTATTAATAATTTTCTTCTCTTTCTTAGGAGCAATTTTGGGACATCTATGATGGTAAGAAACATTTAATGGTCTCCTACATCTTGCATGTTATGTTCTTTGGTCTTCACTTATTTTTCCTGTATCACATTCCCCCACTCCCTTTCCACCATCGCCACAGCCTACCTAAAAGGTGGGTGGCTGGCTCTTAAATGCCCTCTGAAGGTAGCTTCAGAGGGTATTTAAGAGCCAACTATGTTGGTGTGGGTTCATTCCCCATGGCAATGCCTTGACCAATCGGAGTCAACTTGCCTGGTTTGAATTAAACAAAAGCTTGGCTGTTAACTGTTCCCTGGTGCATTCTCCATGACAATCCTTTACCAATCAGAGTCTATCTGACAAACAATCAGCTCCCTCTAGAATTGGTATTCTCATGAATCTGTCCTGATGAGTGCAAGGTGGAAAGCTTTGACAACATGTTTGTTTTTGCAGCAATGCTCAAGTTTTTCCAAATGGCTATTTTGATTTCAACTTCTTAATCTCTATGGTGGAACTAGAACTCACGTTCTCTAGATTCTTAACTCAACTGGCCTGGGTGATCCCCACCTCATCTATTCTTCTCCTGCTCTGGTTATTTGCACCAACACATCAAACAATTTTGTTTAATATTATTGTCTTCTTTCTTTTCAGTTTGTGTCGGTGATAGAAAGGGTGATTCCCCTCCAGAATACTTGAAACACTGCTTGGAGGGTAAGGGTCCAGAGCATTTAATTCTGCCCATAGCAACTAGACTGAGAGTAGCCTTCTCACTCATTTAACATTGTTTAACACACAGCCGAGGGCTATTTGGTATCACAGTGCCCAAACTTAGAACTATACCGAATGTTACTATCAGATGCCAATCTGCCTTAACAGAAATAAATAGCCACAGGAAGGCCATAATTCTTCTGCCAACAATATTCATCCTCCTAATTCAAACATTTTGAGACATTTTAACATCAATTTCTTTTGGGATGTGTTGGTTGTAACTATTTTACAGCTATGCAAGCGTACTTTATACAAAAGCAGATTACTGTGGGTGTTGGAATTCTGAAATAAAAACAGACGCCACGAGAAACATTCAGCAGTATCTGTAAAGACAGAAATAGAGTTGACATTTCAGCTTGATGACAATTCACAAGAATTTAAAGGTTTTACAGATTTTACAAACCCAAAACAAGGGGGGAAAGGGACTTTGAGGTCACACATCCACAGCATCTTCTAGTTCAACAGAAAGGCCACTGACCTGAATGGTAATTCTGTTTTTTCAGTCCACAAGGGCAGCACAGTGGCACAGTGGTTAGCACTGCTGCCTCACAGTGCCAGGAAACTGGATTCAATTCCCGGCTTGGGTGGAGTTTTCACATTCTCCCCATGTCTGCATGGGTTTCCTCCCACAGTCCAAAAGACGTGCTGGTTAGTTGCATTGACCCAAACAGGCACCGGACTGTGGCGACCAGGGGAATCTCATGGTAACTTCATTGCAGTGTTAATTAATAAACTAATAAATAAACTTTACTTTAGTTACTACCAGAGCTACATTCATACAAAATAATTGAATAATTACAGTGCAGAAAGAGGTTCTTCGGCCCATTGTGCCTAAGCTGCCTTTCTACAAGAGCAACTCTGCTGCTCCCACGTCTCTGCTCTTTTCTGTATCTCAGAACTTTCTCTGCTCTCTTCAGATGTTTATCCAATTCCTTTTTAAAAGCCGCAATTGAATCTGCCCCCCACCACACTCTCAGGCACTTTCAGAGCCAAACCACTCGCTACTTTAAAAAAATGTTTATCATTTTGCCAAATCGTCTAAAACCTGTGTCCTCTGATTCTCAACTTCTGCCAACAGGACCAGATTCTCTTTATCTATCTATCTACCCCTCATAACTTTGAACACTTCTATTGAATGTCCTCTGAACAGTCTCTTCTCCAGAGAGGTCCTGGCTTCTCCAAACTATCCACGTGACTGAAATTCCTTATCCCTGGAAATGTTCTCATAAATCTTTTATGCATCGTCCCTAAAGCCTTAGCATCCTTCCTCAAATACGGTGCCGAGGATTGGACACAATATTCCGGTTGAGGTCAAACCAACGTTTCCACATAACTTTCTTGCTTTTGTTCTTTGTGTCTCTATTTATAAAACTAAGGATCCCAAATGCTTCATTCCACTTTCTCAATCTACTGTACCACAGTCAATATTTTTGCATGTCTCTCTTCAGGTGCGTGTGTTCCTGCACTCCTTTTAGAATTGTAATCTTTATTTTCTACTGCCTCCCTCATTCTTTCTGCCAAAATGTATCGATTCACACTTCTCTGTATTAAATTTCATCTGCCACAGTGTTCGCCCATTCCACCAGCCTGCCTATATCTTCCTGAAGTTTATCACTACCTTCCTCATGGTTTGTAATACTTTGAAGTTTTGTGTCATCTGCAAACTTTAAAATCGTGCTGAGCACACCCAAATCTAGGTCATTAATGTAGATCAAATAGAGCTGTAGATCCTTGAGGAAGACCTCCCCTTCCTCGAGTCCAAACAACTATTTGAATGTCCCAGCATTTTCTGCTTTTCAACCTTGTCACTGCAAGCAGTTATTGAGACATCAATAACTTGATTACATAGCAATCTTTTTAATCATGGCCTTTCCTTCATCTCTGGATCCTGGGAAAACTGATTCCCAATAAAATCTTTCCTTGCTTCCCTTACTGGAGAGCAAGGACAAGAGAGGGATCAGCAGGTATTCCAGCTGTCTTTGTTAAAGCACAGACCAGAAATTCCAAGGTGTTTTATGAAGATAGCCTAGACCCTCAGTTTTTATCTTTGAATTTGGCATGGGTGAGCATAAAGTGTTTCACTCCAGGTATGATTCAAGTGACCCACTAGAAAGCTTTTATCAAACAAAGTTTATTTAAGAATAGTTGAAAATATAATAAAAAGAATGAGCATAATTTTTACCTCTTACAAGATTCAAACATGATACAGTATAAACTTTAACAGCTAGTTATCTATGTTATTCCAGGTCAACCAACATCCCATAGGCGTACACCCTTCTCTAGACTTTGCTGACGTGATGCTGGGCTTTCAGTTATTTATACCTACTGTGAATTTGTCCTTTAAATATTGGAGCAAATCTCTGAGGTTTCCAGTCCTGGAACTTTTAGCATGCGTCTGGAATGACAGAGAGAGGCAGAGGCACTGCCTTCTTCCACCAGCTTCTAGCAGCAACTGAGAACCGAAACTAAAAATTGGACTTGGAAAAGAAATAGATTAAAATCAGCATGATTCCATTATGTTGCTTCAGTAACAATTAGACGATATTGGTTACAGGCATCTCGGTGCCGACAACTTCCAGGGTCAACTAGAAACATCCTGTAAAGAAACATGATTAAAATACATTTCATAAAGGCACAGTAATGTCACTTAACAACCCATAGTCAGCAGTTGCACAGAGCAGCGATAGGTTATAGGTCATACGGTAATAAGCACAAACATTTCTAAATTGAATTTTAACCTCATGAGCCTTAAAGTGAAAAGCCCTGACAGGGATTCCACTAACGCACAACCGAGTTAATATGAATCAGCAGGGCACCGATTCTGTGCCCTCCCACCACGCCCTCTCTCAACCCCGCACCTTCCTCTCCTACCATTCCCCCACTCCCCCTCCATCATAACCCATCCCTAAGCTGAACTCCCAGAATCTCTGTCCCCAAGACAGGAGTCAGATGTTCAAATTACTATTGGCTCCATTAGTAAGAGAAAAAAATGTGTTGGGATTCAAATTCTTTGTTTCTCATTCAGGACAATGCTTTCAAGGAATTGGCTCCAATTACAAAGGCAACGTTTCAATGACAATGTCTGGGAGGACTTGTCAGTTCTGGTCAAGCAACTATCCACACAGACCACAGTAAGTGTTGAGGCGGCTTTCAAGTCATTCAGCAAAAGTTCTTCCCAATTCCATTCCATCAAGGCTGTTTGAGCACTTGAGTTCACAATTGAGAAGATCTGTTATTATAGAAAGCAGATATCGTAAAATTGGCCATGAAACTGTCGGATTGTCATCAAAACTCAACTGATTCACTAAAGTCCTTTAGAGAAGGAAACCTGATGTCCTATACATGACTCCAGGCCCACGCCAACAGGATTGACTCTTATCAGCTCTGTGACCTAGTGTAACTCGTGGTTATATAAAACCTCTACAACTATAACAGAACAAGAAGAGGGCTCTCCCCCACTTTCTCAGGGCACCAGGAATGGACAATAAATCACCAGAAACCCAGTTCCTGAGAATAAAGTAAAGAGAGTTTATTTCAGTGTGAGAAACAGCTATGTATGCGGTAGATTTTTCACTGTGGCTATATTTTAAACATTATTGTTACAATCATAGAATCCCTGCAGCGTAGAATGAGGTCATTCAGCCCATTGAGTCTGCACGAACTCTCTGACGGAGTATTTTATCTCTCCATCGCCTTATCTCCATAACCCCTCATATTTCCTAATATTGGCTAATTATTCTAGCCTGTACATCTTGGGACACTAAGAGGAAATTTACCATGGTTGATCCACCAAACCTGCACACCATTGGACTGTGGGAGGAAACTGGAGCACTCAGAGGAAACCCACACAGATACAGTGTGCAAATTCCGCACAGTCACCCAAGGCTGGAAGCGAACCTGGTCCTAGAAGCATGTTACATTCCACTTTGTGGTGGGTCTTATTTTCTCGCTTATTTCTTTCCCAGATTCAAACACCAGTTGTTTAATGACTACATTTTCTGTGAATGTTGTGTGTGAAGCAGCAATGCTAACCACTGTACCACTCCAAACCAATCCTTGAAAAAAACTCCTCTCTTTATCATAAGACAAAATATTACCAATGGTGAATAAAAGTGGTAGCGTAACTTTAGTGCTGGGAATGTTTTTAGAAATTGTAAATTGGCACAAAATTGGCAGTTACTTGGACAAATGTGAATTAACTAAGAAAAGCCAACAGGGATTTTTTAATGGCAAAGTGTGTTTAATTAACTTGCTTGAGATTTTTTTGAAGAGTTAACAGAGGCTTGATAAGGGTAATACAGTTGATGTGGTGTAAATGGATTTCCAAAAGATATTTGATAAAGTGCCAAAGTCTAGTCAGCAAAGTCAGGGTCCATGAAATAAAAGGGATTGTAACAGCATGGATACAAAATTGGCTGTGTATGGAAATTATGGTGAATGGTGGCATTAAGTACAAACGCAAAGAAGTTATGATAAGCCTGTATAAAACATTGATTCATTCTCAACTAAAGTTCTGAAGTGACACCGTTAGTGATCTGTGGGACCCAGGGCCTCAATCTCAGGGGCACCCAGATAATTGGCTGCCACTGGGGCTGCCATCCCTAATAATGATGACCGCCCATGCCCAGGATCTGCCAGCCAATCAGAGGACTGGCAGCTCTGCAGTGCCACCATGCAGCAGTAGCCACTGCTAGAACTGCACCGGGTAGAAAAGAATGAAATGGAATGACACCCATGTCTCTTAATCAGATCATTCAGCTGTTGCCGGAAAAGTGCCTATATATGAGGATACACTCGCCCCTCCCCACCCCGCACCTGCACCCTGAACCCCTGGGAGGCCATAGGGTTTACTTAGTAGTCTCCGCATGTGGTGAATGGCCCACCTGCTGTCATAGAACATAGACATAGAACAGTACAGCACAGAACAGGCCCTTCGGCCCACGATGTTGTGCCGAGCTTTATCTGAAACCAAGATCAAGCTATCCCACTCCCTATCATCCTGGTGTGCTCCATGTGCCTATCCAATAACCGCTTAAATGTTCCTAAAGTGTCTGACTCCACTATCACTGCAGGCAGTCCATTCCACACCCCAACCACTCTCTGCATAAAGAACCTACCCTGGACATCCTTCCTATATCTCCCACCACGAACCCTATAGTTATGCCCCCTCGTAATAGCTCCATCCACCCGAGGAAATAGTCTTTGAATGTTCACTCTATCTATCCCCTTCATCATTTTATAAACCTCTATTAAGTCTCCCCTCAGCCTCCTCCGCTCCAGAGAGAACAGCCCTAGCTCCCTCAACCTTTCCTCATAAGACCTACCCTCCAAACCAGGCAGCATCCTGGTAAATCTCCTCTGCACTCTTTCCAGCGCTTCCACATCCTTCGTATAGTGAGGTGACCAGAACTGCACACAATATTCCAAATGTGGTCTCACCAAGGTCCTGTACAGTTGCAGCATAACCCCACGGCTCTTAAACTCCAACCCCCTGTTAATAAAAGCTAACACACTATAGGCCTTCTTCACAGCTCTATCCACTTGAGTGGCAACCTTTAGAGATCTGTGGATATGGACCCCAAGATCTCTCTGTTCCTCCACAGTCTTCAGAACCCTACCTTTGACCCTGTAATCCACATTTAAATTAGTCCTATCAAAATGAATCACCTCACATTTATCAGGGTTAAACTCCATTTGCCATTTTTCAGCCCAGCTTTGCATCCTATCTATGTCTTTTTGCAGCCTACAACAGCCCTCCACCTCATCCACTACTCCACCAATCTTGATGTCATCAGCAAATTTACTGATCCACCCTTCAGCCCCCTCCTCTAAGTCATTAATAAAAATCACAAAGAGCAGAGGACCAAGCACTGATCCCTGTGGCACTCGGCTAGCAACCTGCCTCCAATCCGAAAATTTTCCATCCACCACCACCCTCTGTCTTCGATCAGACAGCCAGTTACCTATCCAATCGGCCAACTTTCCCTCTATCCCACACCTCCTCACTTTCATCATAAGCCGACCATGGGGGACCTTATCAAACGCCTTACTAAAATCCATGTATATGACATCAACTGCCCTACCTTCATCAACACACTTAGTTACCTCCTCAAAAAAATCAATCAAATTTGTGAGGCACGACTTGCCCTTCACGAATCCGTGCTGACTATCCTGGATTAATCCGCATCTTTCTAAATGGTCGTAAATCCCATCCCTAAGGACCTTTTCCATCAATTTACCAACCACCGAAGTAAGACTAACCGGTCTATAATTACCAGGGTCATTTCTATTCCCTTTCTTAAACAGAGGAACAACATTCGCCACTCTCCAGTCCTCTGGCACCATCCCCGTGGACAGTGAGGACCCAAGTGAAATGTCAGCGATGATGGCAAGAAGCTCTTAGTTAGCCACCAAGTGACTCAAATAGCAAATGGGTCAAAACTGTTGCCACCTTCCCTGCCACAGGCAAGATGGCATGGCAGAGGGACGACGATGGACTGTTGACACCTGCGCACCCACCTTCCCTCGCCATTTTACAGCCCCATGCCCATCCCCTCCCTGCCTCTCAGCCTGTCCTGAGGGAGCTGGTAAAATTCAGCCTATTAACTCTGTCTTACTCTTTACAGGTGCTGCCTGACTTGTTGAGTATTTCCAGCATTTTCTATTTTTATACTGCATGAATCTTGTTTTTTTTCTGACTACTAATTGGTCAATTTATATTTTTATATTCAGATACAATCCAGAAACACACAACCAATCTGACCTCATTAAGAACTACTGCCGAAATCCTAGCGACAGTAACATGGGGCCCTGGTGTTACACTAAAGACCCAAAAGTTGAAGCAGAAGCATGTTACGTTTCACTTTGCGGTGAGTCATATTTTCTTGCTTATTTCTTTCCCAGATTCAAATAGCTGCATTTTCTGTGAATGTTGTGTGTATTGTCTCAAATGGTTTGGGTCATTTCGGTGCTGTGGGAGGGGCAATATCACAATTGCAGGGATTCAAGGGAGTTACGAGGGAGATGAGCACAGGTATGAGATGTACCAAAGTATTTTATGTCGAGCAAACCTCACCCTGCACAGACACTCCACTCGGACCATTGGCGTTTCTGCTGGTTTGAAGAAAATTTTCTCACTCATCAGGAACAGGATTTTCCATCCCCACACCTCACCCCCCGCCCCCTCCCCCCCCCCCCCCCCCTGCGCTGTGTGTTTGCTGCCCACCATTGGCCAGTAGTGGGATCTTGATTTTGCAGTCCTGCTGCTGTCAATGGGATCTCCCGTTGTTCGCACTCTCCCCCACTGGGGAACCCGCGTCGCCATCCATAGAACTGGAAGATCCCGTAAACAGGAACAGCTGGAAAATTTGGAAATTCTGTTAGTTTTTTTTTACTTCTTACCCATCCTAATGTGAAGGCTGGTAACCAGCAGGCAATCCTGTAACTTGTCCAAGTGGCAGTTCTCATTCAAAGGCAGTGAGCTACTAAACCATTGTGGGGGTGGGAGAGGATATCACAATCACACTTAAATACCCAAATCCCTGCTCAAACAACCTTTGACACTGCACAAGCAGAGGGGCGACTGGAAAGCAATCAGGAGCAATGGCCTGAGATGACTTTCTCCACCTTCCCTATCGTATATGCGGAGATTTGCAGCATCCTGGCTGAGAACAGCAAACACAGGACAGACCCAGGACCTTCCAGGACTGCATGACTCTATGACAAATAATGCTGTAGATTCATGGGGACATTACCATCATTTTCTGTACATTGAACCTCCTTTAGCTGTTCACATGTAACAAGTAGTGAAGTATCCCAAGTTCATGCTATGTACATGAAATGCCTGGGTGACCCCTGCCTAATTTTCCCTCATTCCCTCTAAGCTCTGGCTCACCATTCAGACTCAAACACGGATGTGGTCAGCTGAAAATGTACAAGCAGCAACCAATCAGACAAATACAGCTCTTAGCTTAGGGGATTTGTACACAGTAGATGTGGCTCAGAATGATGGGCCATTTCCAATGTGAAAATTAAGGGATGTTCAGCCAGAGTTTACAGATACGTTTTTGCTCCTACAGGTGAAGAATTGCCACCATTACCGACAAAACCCCCGAAACCAGACTCACAAGTTCCTTGCATCCCAAATCAGGGAGGAGGTTACAGAGGAACTCTGAATGTGACTCGAACTGGAAAGCATTGCCTGGCTTGGCACTCTCAATATCACAAGCACAATATTACCAGAGAGAAAATGATATTAGAAAATCTCGAAGAGAACTACTGTAGGAATCCAGACGATGATGAAGATGGTGTCTGGTGCTACATCAATGACCCTGAAAAAAATATGGATTACTGTGAACTCAACTATTGTGGTAAGCTAGCAGAAGGTGCTGCTTATGCAGATTCCAGTCACCACAAAGATCTTGTCAATGTTGTATATAATGTGCATGTTACATTTGTGGGAAAACAGCTAGTATGACATCAGGATTTGGTGTCATTGAGATATCCATTGCAACAATGGCACACAGAATACTGCACTCTGAGCTTTTGAAATGGTGAGTATTGCCAGATAGAAAGAAAAAGGTCCATCTGAGTCACCTCCTATCCTCTTGATAGGTGCACAATCTTTATTTATTTATTTATTAGTGTCATAAGTAGGCTTACATTAACACTGCAATGAAGTTACTGTGAAAATCCACTAGACACCTGTTCGGGAACACTGAGGGAGAATTTAGCATGGCCAATGAACCTAACCAGCACAGTTTTTTGGACTGTGGGAGGAAACCGGAGCACCCGGAGGAAACCCACGCAGACACAAAGAGAACATGTAGACTCCACACAGTCATCCAAGCCAGATATCGAACCTGGGTCCCTGGCACTCTGAGGCAACAGTGCTAACCACGGTGCCACCGTGCTGCTCATTACATTGATAATGGAGTTGTTTCAAAGGAATCAATCAGCAGAGGATTCATGAAACAACTGTAGAATCTTTATAGAGACCCCAAAAAAGGACAACGTGCCAAGTGTGAAGACAGCTTAGTTTAGATTGCCAACTTAGAAATAGCAGTCAAGAATTTAACATTATTGAGGTCTATGGATTAAAAGAAAGTGAAAGCAGGTCATTGTGCATGTGTATTAGTAAAAGAACATGAAGCAGAAACCTTTTTTGAAATTATTTTAATAGGATGTGAGCATTGCTGGCACTAGGTTGGCCTGGGGGGGGTTATGAGGGTCATGATATGTGGTTAGAGGGGCATGAGTTGGCATGGGTGGGGCTTAGGAAGTGTGCGAGGGTAAGGGTTGAGGGCTGGAGGGGTGTTTTTTTGTTTAATTCTTTATGTTTTGGAGCACAGAAGCAGATCTTACTCTGAGTGTCGTTCCCCCCGCCGCCCCCAACTTAACGAAATCCTGACCTGTGGGCTGACATTTTTAAAAGTCGGGTTGACTCAGCTGGTAAATCTTCTGACTCTGTGCACTCAACCAAGATGACGAAATTTGCATTTCAAACCGATTGTACGTACTTAGTAATGTTTCTTTTCACCCGACAGACGATCTTGCGGATGTATTTGAAATCCTAGATGAGGACGAAATCGCAATGGCTGGTCGAACAACGGAGACTGACTTTCAAACCTCCTTTGATCCAAAATATTTTGGTGAAGGAGAGAGCGGTAAGTTCAGTTATGTTCCTCCCAGTGTTATTAACTGGAAATCAGTTATCTCTTTGTTCAGCTCCCCCCTCCTCCCCTCACTCCACCCTCCACCAGCACTGGACTGCTGTTGACTGGATGCTATGAATGAGCCTTGGCCAAGCTTGGACAATCCTGTGTAGAGTATATTGCGAATGACTCTTACATGTGAAACTGATTTGCAGGAGAGTTTTTCATCAGGGGCAGTATGGTGTAAGGAAAATTAGGGCTGGGAGACATCAGTAAGGGGGTCTTTATTGGGACTTGCGACCGGCGTCCAGCCAATTGAGAGTCTCCCAGGCCCTTTTTTTTAGCGTAATCAGCCCTCTGCCAAACATTGGCTGGTACACACGACTGCCACAGTTCAGTGGTGGTGAAGGGAATGAATGTTTGTGGATGTGGTGCCAATCAAGCGGGCTGTTTTGTCCTGGATATGTCAAGCTTCTTAAGTGTTGTTGGAGCTGCACCCATCCAGGCAAGTGGAGAGTATTCCATCACACTTCTGACTTGTGCCTTGTAGATTGTGTATGGGCTTTGAGAGGTGAGGAGGTGAGTTATACCCCACAGGATTCCTGGCCTTTGACCAGCTCTGGTAGCCGCAGTATTTATATGCCTAGTCCAGTTCAGTTTCTGAAGATGGTTGGGCCTAGGACACTACCTTGAGGAAATCCTGCAGTGATGTCCTGGGACTGAGATGATTGACCTCCAACAATCACAACCATCGTCCTTTATGCTGGGTCTGAGTCCAATCAGCGGAGATTTTCCCATTGATTCCTACTATCTCCAGTTTTGCTCGGGCTCCTTAATATCAACACTTGGTCAAATGCTATCTTGATGTCAAGGGCAGTCGCTTTTACCTCACATCTGCAGTTTTTTCTTTTGTCCATGTTTGAACCAGGGTTGTTATGTGGTTAGGAGCTGAGGGGACGTTGTGCAACCCAATCTGAGCGTCAGTGGGAAGGTTATTAAGTAAATGATGTTGGATAACATTGCCCATCCCCCTTTCCATCACTTTACTGATCATTGAGAGTAGACTGGTGGGGTAGCCAGTGGCTGGGTTGGATTTGTCCTGCTTTTTGCCTACAGGGCAGTTTTTCACATTGCCAAGTTAAGACCAATATTGTAATTGTACTGGAACAGATTGGCCAAGACATGGTTAATTCTGGAGTTCAAGTCTTCAATACTATTGCTGGAATATCGTCAGGGCCCATAGTCTTTGCAGTATCCAGTGCTTCAACCATTTCTTGATATCACGTGGAGTGAATGAAATTGTCTGAAGACTGGAATCTGTGATGCTGGGGACCCCTGGAGGAGTTCGTGATGGAGCATTCACTCAGCACTTCTGGCTGAAGATTGTTGCAAATTCAGCCTTATCTTTTTCATGGATGTGCTGGGCTCCTCCATCATGGAGGATGGGGGTATTTGTGGAGCCTCCTCCTCCAATGAGTTGCTCAATTGTCCACCATTATTCACAGCTGGATGTGGCAGGACTGCAGAACTTAGATCTGATCCATTAGTGGTGGAATTGTTTAGCTCTGCCTATTACTTGCTGCTTATGCTTTTTGGCATGCAAGGAGTCCTGTGTTGTAGCTTCACCAGACTGACACCTCATTTTTAGGTATGCCTGGTGCTGCTCCTGGCATGCTGTCCTGCATTCTCCATTGGTCCAGGGTTTCATGGACCGATGCATCTGCGACAGGCAGGTTAGTGAGGATGAGATGTGGTAATTTTAATGCTAGAATTTGGGCCTCTCTTCCAGTTATCCGTACTCTACTCTGTTCTTACCCTGATGTATTCCAGACCCTACCATCACCCACCATTGTGCTCCATATCCTGTTACACCACTCCTAATACTGCACTTTTCAGCTGCTGACCACGACATCACTCAACAGTGAACCATCCTACTCCATCGTGTCCCTATTATGTCATGATGGGGACACACTAACCACCATATCAGTTTCCTCCTGGTTGCTTGTGGGCATTAGAGTCCCCTGGCAGGATTAAAAATGTAAGGGCTGTACTGAGGCTTGGCCTCTCTAAAAGGTAAGACAGACCAACGGGAGAATTCAATGTTGTAATGGAACAACTTTAGCCTGTTCGCAGAATGCTCTGACATTCGACTGGTTTTAACATAAGGTCAAATGGATGTTTTAAACACGGATTGATTCAGCATGCTCTCTGTTTCTAGAATGTGGTCTGAGAATGTTGTTTGAACGCAAGAACCAAGAAGATAAAGGAGAGAGGCTTTTGATGGAATCCATCAAAGGACGGATAGTGCGTGGCGATGCTGTTGAAATAGGGAGTGCCCCATGGTAATGTCTTTCCTACCTATGTGTTTATGTTTAATGGCTTATACAGGAGGAAAGGTTTGCAAAGGGAATCAATGAGCCAGCCTTGATGATACTCAAGTGCATTGTTCCGATCATAAAGTGTTATGGGGACAGTGGGTGTAAAAGGCAGTGAAGTGTCCGATCATCCATGTCATATTAAATGGCAAAGCAGGCTCGATGGGCTTACTGCTGTTCCTGTGTTCCTGGCCTGCAGTACAGCTTTACAATTGGAAAGGTACAAGGCCAAAAAGTGAGTGTTGGCAGCCATTTCAGCAAGACCGCTTCTTATATATAAATAGGTAAAAAATGTTGTGGCTTTCCTTGTTATCCACAGGGTGGGGAAGGGAATCCCAGTGAGAACTCTGGCCTTGTGACCTTGTGTATTCCTCCCTTGTTATTTCATAGCCACAATCCAAATTAACGAAAGGACAGAATTCAACAGCATTACCAACGGAAAGTTTTTAATCTTCCGAATTCATTGACTGCACTGGAGTGCTTCCTGGATATTACTAAGTGCTACTCCCCATGTCCAGCCAAAGAGTCCTAAAATCCAAGCCCACTGCTGTCCATGCCTCATGTCCCCAGGTTGTACCTTCCTGTAGGGTGTCTCTGGATGGTGGTCAGAAGTGGGAACCTTGGCTGTTATTTCTCCTCATTAGATCAAGATGCTCAGACTAAATGTAGTGATGAGGTAATTCGGCACAAACCAGCAGTCAAATAGGAAGTCTTGCTGCATCCACGTTCTTCAGCATTATGAAGTGTGTTGGAATAACTTGAGGGTGTGAAGGGCACTATATAAATTCAAGCTCTTTCCTGGAATCATAGAATCCCTACAATGCAGAAAGAGGCCATTCAGCCCAATGAGTCTGCACCGACTCTTCAAAAGAGTATCCCACCCAGGCTACCCCCTGCTTTATTCCCATAACCCCATGCATTTACCATGGCTAATCCGCCTAACCTGCACCCTTTTGGACTGTGGGAGGAAACCGGAACACCTGGAGGAAACCCACATAGACAGAATGAGCGTGCAAGCTCTATACAGACAGTGGCCCAAGGCTGGAATTGAACCCAGGTCCCTGGTGCTGTGATGCAGCAGTGCTAACCATTATGCCACTGTGCCGCCCTTGTTCCAAAGTCTTCTCATTGCTCATGAGACCTGACTTTACAACTCCAAAGGCCCAGTAAGTATGCTGCTGTTACCCATCTTGGCCTGGGTTTTAAGGCTATGGCCCCTTGTTCCGGATTCACATATTTTTCCCGGACTTTTCTCGCAAACTGAACAACTTGAGGTAATAATTTCCCAGCAGAATTCCAGCCTGATTCGTTTTTTTTTAATTTCCTCATTGTTCCTTAATAGGCAAGTGATGCTGTTTCGCAAAAGACCTCAGCAGCTGCTGTGCGGTGGCAGTCTAGTGAGTGACCAGTGGATTATTACCGCAGCACATTGTATCTTGTATCCACCATGGGACAAGAACTTCACGGCGAAAGATATTGTTGTCCGGCTTGGGAAGTATAATCGAACTGGGTAAGCCAAAGAGATACCAACCAACACCGTAAAAACAGATTTCCTGGTCATTTTCCATTACTCGTTTTAGGAGCTTGATGTGTGAAAATTGGCTGCTGTGCTTCCTACCTTGCACCAGTGTCTATTCTTTTTCAAAAGTACTTCATTAGCTGTAAAGCACTTAGAGATGTCCTAAGCTCATGAATGGCTCTTGCTATGAACAGCAAATCTTTTCTAAAACTCCATCCCTTAACCCGGAGAAGATAGGAAACCAAAAAACGTGGAACTGAGATTCAGGTTTCTTAGCTCTACTCTGCTTCTGATAATCTTTCTGTTCACAGAAATTATATTGGTTTATTCAGTGCCATTCCCAACAGTGAAGGACTTGAACAGTTTGGGAGTCAGATGGCAGAAATGATACTGTGTTGGCTTGCACTACAGAAACAATCCCTGCAATGAGATAGGCCAAAGGTGTGGTTGAAATTGGGCCCCAGGCCTCATTTTAATTAAGACTAATGGTCGGAATTTTAGCACCCCGCCTGCCACAGGAATCGGAGTGGGTGAAGGATGTACCATGGGAAGGTCTTTTGACCTTGGGCGGCATTTTGCAGTTTGCGTTGAGCGACCAGTAAAATCCCGCTAACTCACTGGTGAAACAACCATCGGTTTTAGGCCACTAACTGGGACACTCAGCAGAAGGATTTAATAGCAAGGGAAGTGGCAGTGGTCAGGCTGATCGCAAGGAGGATGAGGCAGATAGTGGGGAATGTGAGACAGGAAGGGAAGACAAATAGGAGGGGGAGGAAGTAGGAGGATCCAGAAGGAAAAGCAGTTCAGACTAGTATTCTTATTTCCCCTTTTCACAGTTTCTTTTTTCTGGGGAGGCAATTTTCTCTCTCGTCTCGAGGATTGCGGATGTGGTTCCTATATTCAAGAAGGGGAATAGGGATAGCCCAGGAAATTACCGACCGGTGAGTCTAACCTCAGTGGTTGGTAAGTTGATGGAGAAGATCCTGAGGGACAGCATTTATGAACATTTAGAGAAGTTTAGTATGCTCAAAAGTAGTCAGCACAGCTTTGTCAAAGGCAAATCGTGCCTTACGAGCCTGGTGGAGTTCTTTGAAAATGTGACTAAACACATTGACGAAGGAAAAGTGGTAGATGTGGTTTACATGGACTTCAGCAAGGCGTTCGATAAGGTCCCCCATGCAAGACTTCTCGAGAAAGTGAGAGGGCATGGGATCCAAGGGGCTGTTGCCTTGTGGATTCAGAACTGGCTTGCCTGAAGAAGGCAGAGAGTGGTTGTAGACGGGTCTTTTTCTGAATGGAGGTCGGTCACCAGTGGAGTGCCCCAGGAATTTGTTCTGGGACCCTTGCTGTTTGTCATTTTCATAAATGACCTGGATGAGGAAGTGGAGGGATGGGTTGATAAGTTTGCCGATGACATGAAGGTTGGTGGTGTTGTGGATAGGTTGGAGGGATGTCAGAAGCTGCAGCATGACATAGATAGGATGCAAGACTGGGCGGAGAATTGGCAGATGGACTTCAGCCCGGATAAATGTGTAGTGGTCCATTTTGGCAGGTCAAATGAAGGAGTATAATATCAAGAGTAAGACTCTTAGCAGTGTAGAGGATCAGAAGGACCTTGGGGTCCGGGTCCATAGGACTCTTAAATCAGCCTCGCAGGTAGAGGAGGTGGTTAAGAAGGCGTATGGTGTGCTGGCCTTCATCAATCGAAGGATTGAGTTTAGGAGTCGGGAGATAATGATGCAGCTTTATAAGACCCTCGTCAGACCCCACTTGGAGTACTGTGCTCAGTTCTGGTCGCCTCATTACAGGAGGGATGTGGAAATGATTGAAAAGGTGCAGAGAAGATTTACAAGGATGTTGCCTGGATTGGTTGGCATGCCTTATGAGGATAGGCTTAGGGAGCTCGGTCTTTTCTCCTTGGAGAGACGAAGGATGAGAGGTGACCTGATAGAGGTGTACAAGATGTTGAGAGGTATAGATCGGGTGGATTCTCGGAGGCTTTTTCCCAGGGCTGAAATGGCTGCTACGAGAGGACACAGGTTTAAGGTGCTAGGGAGTAGGTACAGAGGAGATGTCAGGGGTAAGTTTTTCACTCAGAGGGTGGTGGGTGATGGAATCGGCTGCCATCAGCAGTGGTGGAGGCAAACTCGATAGGGTCTTTTAAGAGACTTCTGGATGAGTACATGGGACTTAATAGGATTGAGGGTTATAGGTAAGCCTATATATAAGCCTAGGTAGGTAGGGACATGACCAGCGCAACTTGTGGGCCAAAGGGCCTGTTTGTGCTGTATTTTTTTCTATGTTCTATGTCTGTCTTTCTCACAGGCATGTTTGTTGCATTAATGATACCTTGAGTCACTAGTTAGGCCATACGTAAGTCCAGTTACCTGACTGTGGCAGACTAGTGCTGTATTTGTTCAGAGCAGCCCAATTTTGGGAAGGAATCCTTAACAGACTTTAGGCCCCTCATTAACATATTGCTAATGTGCCTGACAGCTTTTGGATGTAAATCTGGGACACAGACTCTTCAAACTGTAAGTGGGAGATGTGCTGATTGAATGCAGTCCATACTGCTAAATCAGTATACTTTACGATGCTGCTGTAGGACTGGGATGAGCACAGTAAGAAGTCTCACTATACCAGGTTAAAGTCCAAAAGATTTATTTGGAATCACGAGCTTTCGGAGCACTGCTCCTTCATCAGGTGAGTGGAGAGGTAGGTTCACAAACACGGCATATTTAGGCAGAGACACAATTGCAAGGTAATTACAGATTGGAATGTGAAGAATGGTTGGAATGTGAGTCTTTACAGGTAATCAAGTCGTTGCAGGCACAGATGGTGTGAGTGGAGAGAGGGATAATCACAGGTTAAAGAGGGTGTGAATTGTCTCAAGCCAGGACAGTTAGTAGGATTTTGCACACCCAGACAGTATAGTGGGTGTTACATGTAGTGTGACCCAAGATCCCAGTTGAGGCCAACCTCAAACAGAACATTGTTCACAGCAAACTACCAGGTCTTCAGGAGAACAGTGACCACGACACCACACAACCCTGCCACAGCAACCTCTGCAAGACGTGCCGGATCATCGACACGGATGCCATCATCTCACGTGAGAACACCATCTACCAGGTACACGGTACATACACTTGCAACTCGGCCAATGTTGTCTACCTGATACGCTGCAGGAAAGGATGTCCCGAGGCATGGTACATTGGGGAGGCCATGCAGACACTACGACAACGGATGAACGGACACTGCGTGGCAATCGCGAGGCAGGAGTGTTCCCTTCCAGTCAGGGAACACTTCAGCAGTTAAGGGCATTCAGCACCCGATCTTCGGGTAAGCGTTCTCCAAGGCAGCCTTCACGACACACCACAATGCAGAGTCACGGAGCAGAAACTGATAGCCAAGTTCCGCACACATGAGGACGGCCTCAACTGGGATCTTGGGTTCATGTCACACTACATGTAATCCCCACCATTTGGCCTGGGTTTGCAAAATCTCACTAACTGTCCTGGCTTGAGAGAATTCACACCTCTTTTACGTGTGATTATCCCTCTTTCCACTCGTGCTGTCTGTACCTGTAAAGACTCGCATTCCAACCATTCTTCACATTCCAATCTGTAATTATGTTGCAATTGTGTCTTTGCCTATATATGCCATGTTTGTGAACCTACCTCTCCACTCGCCTGATGAAGGAGCAGTGCTCCGAAAGCTCGTGATTCCAAATAAACCTGTTGGAATATACTTTACACCTTTTTTACACAGAAAAAATGGCCACAACTCATACCACTCTCTGCGACCAGTAGTTCATGAAAATGAAACGTAAACAGAAAATGCTGGAAAGTCTCAGCAGGTCTGACGGCATCTTTGGAGAGAGAATAGAGCTCATGCTTTGAGTCTGGATAACTCTTTGTCAGAGCTGTTCATGAAAATGCATGAGCATAAAGCCCTGGGTCTGTTTGTTTATTCACTGGAACCTGGGATAAACCAAAACTTAGGATAGCAGACTATTTGAAACATCTGGATCTCATAAACTCAGTTCCATAACCTGTACTTCACAGTGGAAGCACAGAGTTTAGAGCACATACATTAGGAACGTGTGGAAAGGTGAACCATGTTGCTTTGTAGAAAGGGAATTGTTTTTTCCTCAATTACTCTTCATTTCCAAATCTTCCCTTCTTCCAATATTTCTTTATTTCTTATGTGCTTTCCTTTCATTTTCTCTTTCCTGCCTACTTGCGATTCACCCTTTTGTTCTATCTGTGCCAGTATCATTTGTTGTTGATTCTTTTATCCTTTAGGTATGAAAGGAAAAGAGAAAAAATCTTTGCACTCGACAAAGTTATTGTTCATCCCAAATATGACTGGAAAACGAACCTTAATCGTGATATTGCCTTATTGCATTTGAAGAGACCCACTGTATTCACTGACTTTATATCACCCATCTGTCTACCCGACAAAGAGGTCACCAGCAGGTTAGTATTAAATGATATTTGGTCTTTTTACCTTTTTTGTGCTCTTAGACAGGCAACTAAGTTCTTGACCTTTTGGCCAAGATCAAGCGTCAGATCAAGCCCGAGATTTGGTGCAATGCCTTATCTTGTCAGCTTGGGTCTTATATGCCTCTTTTGAAGGGACCATGAATTGGATTCAATTGGAATTTGCATTTGGTTTTTGGAGTAAACAAGGAATGGATTTAGGTTTGCCCAGTCCATTCTGAGCATTGGCTTTGTAATTTTATGAATAGAGCAAAAAAAATTTTTTTAAAACAGAGATTGGCAATGAGGGGCACAAATGCCCAGACACTTAACTAATGATTTGAATGCTGATGTGGATGGAACATATAAGATCATGAGAAATAGCAGTAGGCCATTCAGCCCCATGAGCCTGCTCGGCCATTCAATAAGATCATGGCCGATCTGATTGTGGCCTCAACTCCACTTCCCTGCCAGATCCCCATAACCCTCAATTCCCTGTAGATCAAAAACCTGTCTAATTCGACCTTGAATACATTCAGTGACCCAGCCTCAATGCTCTTTGGGGAAGAGAATGCCACACACTAGCGACCCTCTGAGAAAATAAATTCCTCCTAATCTCCATCTTAAAATAAGGAGACCCCTTGTTTTTAAACTGTGTCTACTAGTTCAAGATTCCCCACCAAGGGAAAAAACGTTGGAAATACTTATAAGGTCAGGGAGAGAAAAACAGCATTCAGTTCAGGTTGATAACCTTTAGAATGGGGCTTGACTGCCTGAATCCAGTGTGGGCTTTCTAACAATGTCACTATCTGCTGCTTTACCTGGGAACAGAGCAGTTAATGGTACAGCTTCAAAGCTGTGTGTAAAACGTTAGAATCCCATTTGGTTAAAGTTTTCGGTTCCCTTTTACTCATGGATAGCTGGCAGATTTGCTCAAAATAATAAAAAATGCTGTCCTTTCTCAGGAAGGTTTAGGATTTACTGCCTCAGGGTAAAATCATACTTATAGAGTTGTTCAGTTATTGTGGAAAGTGCAGAGTGTGTGTTCGTACTGTTAATCTACGTTCCTTCCAAGGCAAGCCTTGAGATATGAAATGAGAAAATTATGATTGCTTACAACCCAAATGGTAAACAAGTGGCTTTGAAGGAAATGTCTCATTGGTACAGCGGGGTCTTGTTCACAATAACACTTATGTCCATAACAAACAGTAATCACCTATTCATGGTCCCCTAACGGTCTTAAACTTTCCTTGACAATTTGTAACAAGATGTCGTTGTTTGTAATTTATGGAGACAGCCTGGATCAAAAAGATCCCAAAGGTTATCTGTTGAAACACAGTAATATTGTTGATTCCTCTGTATGTCCTTTATATTGCCGAGCGCCATAAACAAACTTGCTGCTGAAAATCATACTTGATGTTGAATTCAAATAGACACGCCGGGGACCTAGGTATGAATGTAATCCTGAGGCGTGGGGTGTAAATCTCTTCCATTTAATAGGCTATGATAGCTTTGACTAAAGTTGACTTTGGGCAGTATCAGCTCATTTCCTCATGGGTATGTGTCTACCTAACACTGCCAATCTTAATCACTCAAGCCATACGTCAGGATTGGAAAATCTCATCAAGATTCAGTAGAAGGGGTTCTGCAGGTTTTAGGTATGAGCTGATAATCTCTACTTGCTAAATGGGTAGCACAGTGGTTAGCACTGCTGCCTCACAGCGCCAGGGATCCGGGTTCGATACCGGCCTTGGGTGACTGTGTGAAGTTTGCAAGTTCTTCCCCTGTGTGGGTTTCCCCTGTGTGCTCTGGTTTCCTCCCACAGTCCAAAGATGTGCGTGTTAGTGGATTAGTCATCGTAAATACGTGGGGTTATGGGGAAAGTGTGGAGGAGAGAGCCTGGGTAGAATCCTCTATCGGATACCATTATCCCATGGTTCTCTTGATATTATTACATGAAGGATCAATCTGATGGAGCAGGCCAGCAATGCGGTACAACATGTGATGATGCAATGTACCTTCATGCAGAAGGTGCACTGACGCACATCCATGATTCAGCATGCATTTAACTCCCTAACTCAGTAAGACAAACATGTGGATCTATGGAGCTTCCATTCTGCAAAGAAAAGATGATAACCTCTTCCTCATAACCTGAATTGTATTATTTTAATTTATCCGTTGGGGGATAAATGCCATTGAATTTGTCAGGTGTCAACAAGAAGGGTGAGTGAACCTCCCATTTCTATCAGCTGCTGCTTTCTTCCCCTTCCCAGCTATTTTCTCCCCTCCTTTCTGGAATGTGTTTGTGGTATAAGGGCGTGCTCTTACTTGCCCTTCACGCCACGCTCCCACTGCAATGAGGTTGGAGAATTTGGCAGCCAGCCAAATCTGCGTTCACTGCAGCGGGAGGGGAGAATTCCACCAGCGTGAATGGTGATAAGATTTCGGCCTAAGGGTCTGGTATATACGGGGTTAATGTGGGACTGAGTACAGTACCGCCCACACAGTGGTGTAAGAAGTCAGAAAATCGAGACCAAGGGTATGTTTGGTGTTGGCCAAAGAGGTGTTAAGATCTAGAAGTGGAAATAGCTCCTTGCCTGTACTCTTTAGTGTATAAATGTTACAGTAGTTAATAAAGACTAGCTGTTAACATACAGAAGACAACAAAGACTTCCTTATCAGGCATGTCCTGTAACCAATACCATTACAATATGGTGGCAGCTGGGGTTCAGAAAAGTCTCTATCTTGCAAGAATGCTACAAAACAAAGAAAGGGAAAATCTTCAACTTAAAGAAGCTCCCAAAGGAAGCTACAGATGCTGAGAAAAATCACCAGAGAAAGAAAATTTTTAAAAGAAAAGTGATTCGCAACTGTAGCAGGAGCCTGTCAAAATTGACAAACGTGGGAAGAACAGTGGGAGAGAGAAAGAAAAGGCAGATGAGGAGCCATTTTGAAAAAAAAAGACGCTCAGCCATTCCTAAAACATCAACAACTTTTAAACAACTTTAACTTGTGACCACTGATAAAATATTAAATGGCCATTCATCAAAGAAGCTTACCAAATCAGTTTGGACTCATCCCAGGGCCAAACTAAATGAAAAATTGGGTATTCTGGAGAACAGACTTTTAAACTCCTGGAAAAAAAATCAGTTTTAGTAAGAAATCAGAAAAAGTCCAGATTAATACATTTTTATCCTCGTTTGGTGAACTTGTTCATGACATAATCCTAATCAGTGCATTGATGAGTCCTTAACCAGCTTCCATGAAATATTAACAGCCTTTGAAAAATATTTTAACCTTTAAGCTGAGGAAAGTTCAGATCTTATAAAGAGATATAGAAAACCCCCAGGAAAGCAAAGAAAAGGCAAAAGGCAATACCTAAACCAACCACATAAAGGTGCCAGAGAGGCATATAACTTTTTGGAAGCCCAGTAATAGACCTTAATGGGAAGCCTGAGACAGAAGTCCCAAATGATTTCCTTTTTAAAGACATGGGCACATTTCCAGAACTGTACCAGAAGCTGACAGTGAATGAGAAAGAATAAGCTCTGTGATAGGCAGATCAGGAAAACAGTGTAATCAGAGAATGTTCATCTCAAAGCTGAATTGGAAGAACCCAACCTGAAATGCAGCCAAGCATGACAGCACACGAGAAAGGCACTCACAAGAGGTCATTGCCTTAAAAGACCTTTTAACCAAAAAAATCCTCTCCCTGGACAAACACAAGTACTTGGAAAAGATGTTGAATGTAATTTCAGAAAAGGCTGCGTTGGAGCTATCAGCAATGACAAAGCTATGTCATTGATAACTTGATAAAGACAATGATAAATTGATCTGCAGAGTGAGAAAACAAGAGCGGAACAAAAAAATAAAGGGTTGAAAGAGCTGCCATCAGGATTGGATTCAAAAACAGTTAATGGCCCCTCAGGAACTGTGATCGATAAAGAATACCTTCAGCAGCAGAGTGGCAGAACAGCAGAACAAACTCGATAAAATACTGTTAAATTACAAGAAAACTCAGGAAGCACTTGAACTTTGTAATGAAAAGGAAAATCTGTTGAAGAATCTTGAGATGCTATAAGGATCTCTCAGGTCAGAGTTTGTCATTCGGGAACATTACAAAGTGGGACTAAATGAATAAAGTGCCACTCCGAAAGAACTGATGAACTAGATTTTAGAGAGGGCTCAAGGATGTTCACTATTCCGGGAGGAAGCCGGAAGGTACAAGAATGAGTTGGCAGTGCTGAAGGAAACAGTTGCATGTTTGGAAGAAACCTTAGAAAAACATTGCCTTTGCAAAGAGACGTATGAGCAATGAAAATCAAGAAAACAGAATGGCAAGCAAAGGTGGAAAAAGCGTAAGGTCTTGGCGGAAGCACAGTTACAGAATGTGAGCTTGAAAGATAGTACAGAGGAATTATACCCTGCCAAGGAAAGTACCATCAGTGGAGAGAGGCATCATGGGGTAGAAGCCAACCCTCAGTCCAGCTTATGGGGTCACAAAGGCACAGGGAGATCCAAGTCAGCGAAAGCAATTCCTCAACCTCCCAACAGAACAATCTTGCTGGCACTGTGGTGTGAAGCACCTCCACAGGTGAGATCAGTGCCCTGCGAGTGACAGTACTTCCCCTGCAACAGACAGGGGCACTATGGCAAACTGGACAAGTCAGAAGTCTTTTCCCCAAAAATGCACAGAAGGCCCTAAGGTAATTAAGTCGAGATTCTGGGCCTTCATTCATCCCAATAAATGGTAATTGAACTAATTTTAAATTAGATTCAGGTGCCAGTGTGACAGTTCTGTTAGACAATGAACCATGACCTCTGGCTTCGAACAATGGACACTCCATCTTACAGGGCAGTGAGAGTCCAACTCCCAGCTAATGCTATTATTAGGAAAGCTCACCAATACCTCTACTTTCCCAGAAGGCTAAGGAAATTCAGCATGTCCACTAGGACTTACATCAATTTTTACAGATGCACCATAGAAAGTGGATGTATCACAGCTTGGTGTGGCTCCTGCTCTGATCAAGACCGCAAGAAACTACAAAGGGTTGTGAATGAAACACAGTCCATCATTCAAACCAACCTCCCATCCATTGACTCTGTCTACACTTCCCGCTGCCAATTTACCAGCTGATCAATATCAGTCTGCAGCCTCAGACTGTCCTCCTCATTATCAACAACCCCACCAATTTTTGTGTCATCGGCAGACTTACTAATTATACCTTCTACATTCACATCCAAGTCATTAATGTATATAACAAACAACATTAATGTATATAACAAACAGTACCGATCGCTGTGGTACACCGCTGGTCACAGGCTTCCAATCACAAAACAAGTCCTTCACCATCACCCTTTGCCTCCTATTAACAAGCCAATTTTGGATCCAATTTGGATCCCATGGGCTCTAACCTTTTGGAGCAGCTTTCCATGTGGGACCTTGTCAAAGATCTTACTGAAGTCCATGTAACCCACGTCAACTGAACTACCCTCATTAATGTATTTAGTTACCTATTCAAAAAACTCAATTAAATTAGTTAGACAGGATCTGCCCCAACAAATTTGTGCTGAATATTCTTGATCAATCCTTGCCTTTCCAAATGTTGATTAATCCTGTCCCTTAGAATTTTTTCCAATAATTTCCCTACCACTGACGTTAGACTGTCTGTAATTACCTTGCTGCCCTACATGAATAAAGATACCACATTAGCTATCCTCCAGTCATCTGACGCTTCACCTGTAGCCAGCAAAGATTTAAATATGTGTCAGGGCCCCTGCAATCTCCTCCCTTGCCTCCCACAGCAGCTTGGGATACATTTCACCAGGCCCTGAGATTTATGCACCTTTATGCCCGCTAAAACATCTGATACCTCCTCCTTATTAATCTTAACATGCTCTAGAGCTTCACTGTTCCAACAGAAATCTCCAGCTACAATGTCTTTGTCCTTCGTGAATGCAGATGAAAAATATTCATTTAAGACCTTGCCCACATCCTCTGGCTCCACGCACAGTTTGCCCCTTTGATCTCTAATGGGTCCCACTCTTTCCCTGGTCATCCTCTTGCTCTTAATATACTTATAAAATGCCTAGGAGTTTTCCTTAATCTTACCTGCCAATGATATTTTGTGACCCCTCTTTGCCTTCCTAAATACTTTTTACTTCTACCTGGATTTCAGCAAGGCCTTTGACAAGGTCCCTCATGGGAGGTTAGTTAGGAAGGTTCAGTCGCTGGATATACATGGGGAGGTAGTAAATTGGATTAGACACTGGCTCAATGGAAGAAGCCAGAGAGTGGTTGTGGAGGATTGCTTCTCTGAGTGGAGGCCTGTGACTAGTGGTGTGCACAGTAAGAAGTCTCACAACACCAGGTTAAAGTCCAACAGGTTTATTTGGTAGCAAATACCATAAGCTTTCGGAGCACTGCTCCTTCGTCAGATGGAGTGGAAATGTGCTCTCAAACAGTGCAAACAGACACAGAAATCAAGTTACAGAATACTAATTAGAATGCGAATCTCTACAGCCAGCCAGGTCTTAAAGGTACAGACAATGTGGGTGTAGGGAGCATTCAACACAGGTTAAAGAGATGTGTATTGTCTTACTGTGCACACCACTAGTCACAGGCCTCCACTCAGAGAAGCAATCCTCCACAACCACTCTCTGGCTTCTTCCATTGAGCCAGTGTCTAATCCAATTTACTACCTCCCCATGTATATCCAGCGACTGAACCTTCCTAACTAACCTCCCATGAGGGACCTTGTCAAAGGCCTTGCTGAAATCCAGGTAGA